>NC_092779.1:14253497-14853497 GCF_047496795.1 Chiloscyllium punctatum | reverse complement strand
TCCCAAAGATTCACCACCCTTCAAGAGAGAGAGTTTCCCCTCACCTCACTCCCCTGTGGTCTACCTCACATTCTGAAACTTTATCCTTTGGTTGTGGCCCACTCTCCTCCCTGCCAGTCAGGGGAAACATCCTTCCTCTCTTACCCATCCCAATCTTGCATTAATTCTATATCAAGACTGTGGCCTCTGGTTCAAGGTACCCCTACAAGGGGTAACATCCCCTCAGTCAGGAGTTCCTGGCTCAGGGGCAGGATACCATCAACTGTGCCTCAGGATCTCCTTGCCCACAGCATATTTCAAAACTGATCTGGAATTGCGGCAATGTTGGCATTAGGTTTGAGAATATGCCAAGTTGGAAAAGCTGCTTCTTGCAGTGTTGTTGAGATTATTTCACCTGGGTGCTCATTACTGAGTTATATCAAGTGTTTTGGTGTTATAGCATTAAAGATATTGATGGATATGAAGGAGAGAGCGGGGTAAGTGGCATTCAGCTGAAAAATTAGCTGTGATTATGTTCATGACAAAATGTGCCAGAGCGGCTGAGTGGCTTGCTGTTCCCGTGTGTTATGGGAATCAGCAACTCAGACGATCTGGGGCTGAATTTACATGTTTTATTCTTTGCAAAAGATTGCAAAATGCCTCCTTTGTCACCACCATGGAGAGGGCCCTACCAGAAAAACACGGTAGGGAATCAGGAAACAGGGGAGTGAGGGCAGATTGTTGTCTCTGCCTGGCAACAGATGGATAAGTTCTTTTGTCCACCTTTAGAGACTCTTTCCAAAAGTCTCTCAGACAATATAGAAGGGTAGAAACTAGAAGCAGGAGTAGGCCATTCAGCCCTTTGAGCCTGTTCTGCCATTCTGTATAATCATAGCTGATCCTTTATCTCAATGCCATGTTCCTGGTTTCTCCACATAGCTGGTGGTGCCTTTAATGTCTAAAAATGTGTGTGTCTCTCTCTCTTTCTTGAACATATTCAGAGGGTTTGCCTCCACAGCCTTCTGTAGCAGAGAATTCCACAGACTCATTACCCTCAGAATGACAAAATCCTTTCTCATCTCAATCCTAAATTGCCTACCATGTATCCGAAGACTGTGGCTTCTGGTTCAAGGTACCCCTACAAGGGGTAACATCCCCTCAGTCAGGAGTTGCTGGCTCAGGGGCAGGATACCATCATCTGTGCCTCAGGATCTCCTTGCCCACAGCATATTTCAAAACTGATCTGGAATTGCGGCAATGTTGGCATTAGATTTGAGAATATGGCAAGTTGGAAAAGCTGCTTCTTGCAGTGTTGTTGAGATCATTTCACTTGGGTGCTCATTACTGAGTTCTTACATTTTCCAGTGTAGATACCATCACTTGATCTCAGAATCACTTTTTTTTTCCAGAAGTAATGTAACGGGGAATGGTGATTGCATTGGCAGTGTCACTTAGGTGAGGTTACCAGCTAATGTTCTGGGATAAGGGTTAATCTCACCAGTGGAGTGGGTGGAAATTAAGTTCAATTAAGTAACATTCTGGAATTGAAAGCTAGTTTCATGGTCACCACAGCTGACACAGTTAGTGCTTGATATGAAAACTCAAGTGCTTCACCAATGTCCTTTAGAGGAAGAAGTTGGCCTTGCATGTGACTCCAGACCCAAAGCATTAGGGTTAACTCTTATGGGGAGGCATTGGCCTAGAAGTGTTGTCATTAGACTATTAATCTGGAGACCCAGGTAATGTTGGGGGACCTGGTTTTAAATCCCACCATGACAAAATTCCCAAAATCTGGAAATAAGAGTCTAACGATGAAACAATTGACAGGAAACACTGTCTAATATCTTTTAGAGAAGAAAACTGCCTTCTTTACCTGGTACAGCCTCCATGTAACTTCAGACCCACATCACACTGCCCTCTGGGCAAATGGGGCTGGGTAATAAATGCTGGCCTAGCCAGCGACGCCCTCATCCTGTGAACAAAAAAAAGAAGTCCTTTTAAAATGGCCAAGCAAACCATTGTGTTCAAGGGAGATTAAGGAAAATGCTGGCCTTGTATGCAATGCCAGTGGCAAAATTGGGCATGGGTGCTAGGGAGCTCCTGAACCTTACCAACTGCTGGCTAACCACCAGCAACTTGTCACCACAGTTTCATAAATCCAGTCTTTCTGCTGAATTAAAGACCTAGAGCCCCATGCTTAATAATCACTGTTTGTGGTAAAGTTACCCATTCTGACATTAATAGGGTGACATTAATCTTTTTTTCTTTGTTCTTTCATGGGATGTGGATCTGGAGTCACATGTAGGCCAGACCAGACAAGGTAAGAATGGCCGATATCTTTTCCTAAAGGAACCAGATAGGGTTTTACACCAATCAATGATCATCATCATTATTGCATCTAGTTCATATTCCAGATTTTTATTGAATCCAATTTCACCATCTGCCATGGTGGGATTCGAACTTGTGTCTCTTAGCCATTGGGCTGGACCTCTGGATTACTATTCCAGTGACATTACCAGTTATGCCACATTACTCCAAATGCCTTATTTTCTTGATTCTTTCACAGGATGTGGACATCCTTGGCTAGGCCAGCATCTATTACCCGTCCCTCATTGCCCTGAGGGCGGTTATGACTCAATCATTCTTGTGCATGTCTGGGAGTCATGTGTAGGTCAGAAATGGATAAAGGTGGCAGATTTCCTTCCCTTGAGGGCATCCATGACCTAGATAGTGTTTTTACAACAATTGACAGTGGTTAATTCCAGACTTTTACTGAATTTCCCTTCCTCCATCTGTCAGAATGGGATTTGTACCACTGTTCACAGAACCTTGGGTTACTAGTCTGTAGTGACATTGCCACCACAACACCACCTCCTGAATGTTGGACTGAGGAAGGTGGTACTCCTTCAAAATGTTTATTCTTTTCCCCATTAGAGACATTTCTCCTCTGCTGGCTTTCTAACCAAGACTTTCCTGGGGAATTGGGTTAAGCCCGCGAGTCTATATATATCCAATGTGGCAGTCTGAGTAACTCTCCCATGCTGTAATAGAAGGGGCTTTTGGCTCTTGGAAGACTGCATTAGCAGCAGGCTGCCACTGGAGGCAGACTGATATATTCCTGACATCCCCTGATCACCTGGTCAACATGGCCAGAGTGAGTTTTGTTTTGATTCTTGATTTTCGATTCTTGGCTGAAGGTCAACGAGCATTTTGCCTCTTTACACCAGTCGTAAGGACTGATCCATATGTTCCTGCTTAGAATAGCCCAGAACCATGCTTTCAAGTTCAATGGACAATTAGAATACAAGGAAAGCCACACAGGGCACCTCAAGAATTTATAACAGATATTGACGTTTTGAATTCTTTCACAGGAAGTGAGCATCACTGGCTGGGCCAACACTTATTGCCTGTCCCTAGTTGCCCTTGAGAAGGTAGCGGTGAAGGAGCAAATTACTGGAATCTGAACTGAAAACAAAAAATGCTGGAGATCACAGCAGGTCAGACAGGATCCCTGACCCACTGTGACCGCTAGCGGTTTTTTTTTAAGAAGGTGGTTGTCAGCTGCCTTCTTGAACCACTGCAGCCTATGTGGTGTAGGTAGACACATTAGGAGAGATTTCCAGGGTTTTACCCAGTGACACTGAAGGAACGGCGATATATTTCCAAATCAGGATGGTCAGCAACTTGGAGGGGAGGTTGCAGGGGATGGTGTTCCCATCCATCTGCTGCCCTTGTCCTTCTAGATGGTAGATATCACACATTTGAAAGGTGCTGTGTAAGGAGCCTTAGTGAATTTCTATGGTGCATCTTGTAGATTGCACTGTGTCAGTAGTGTGTACATTAGTTGTGGAGGGAATTAATTTTGGTATCGATCTTCTTGAGTGTTGTTGGAGCTGCACCCATCCAGGTATGTGGGGAGAATTCTATCACTGTCTACCTGGTAGATAGTGGATAGGCTTTGGGGAGTCAGGAAGTGAGTTATTCGCTGCTGTATTCCTAACCTCTGACCTCCTCTTGAAGAGACTGTATTTATATGGCGAGTCCAGTTCAGTTTCTGTACCACTGTGATACACAGGATGTTGATAATGGAGGATTCAGTGATGATAATATCATTAGATGTCAGGGGGTGATGAAGTTTTGTTTTATAATAGAATCCATTTGGTGTGAAAGCAGGCCATTCGGCCCATCAAGTCCACCCGGTCCTCCTAAGTGCATCCCATCCCTCTCCCCTATAACCCTGCAATTCCTATGGCTAACCCACCTAGCCTACATGTCCCTGGACACTATGGGCAATTTAGCATGGCCAATCCACCTTACCTGCACATCTTTGAGTTGTTGGAGGAAACTGGAGCACCTGATGGAAAACCACACAGACACGGGGACAAAGTGCAAACTTCACACAGACAGTCGCCTGAGACTGGAATCAAACCTAGGTGCCTGATGCTGTGAGGCAGCAGTGCTAACTACTGCGCCACCCTGTTGTTGGTGACAGTCATTGCCTGGCAATGGTGTGGCACAAATGGAACTAGAGGATCATAGACTGAAACAACAGCAGAGACCATTTGCTCCATCAACTCTGTGGCAGTTTTCTTCAAGTGCTATTTAGTTAGTCCCAATCTGTTGCACTCTGTACACAGCCCTGTATTAATTGAATTAGACAATACTTGTCGACTTAATAAATGGAGAGGTAGAGGGGGGAAATGCGTTTGTTCTGATTTGTATGCATTTCTCCAGAATGTATATAGAACAGCAACGTATGTGTACAGAGAGTGCAGTGAGACAAAGGCCCTTTGTTTGTCAGTGCATTCTGGATTGTGAAGCCATCAGCAGTTGGAACTTGCTTGCGGTTTATTTTGTGCATTGTGAATTTTGACAGAAGTGTTCACTGAATCTGGACGTGAACGAATGTAGCCAGAGGCCTGGAGGAGTGAGCCAGATAGGATCCAGTAAAATAGCTTGCATAGCAAAGCTGCATCATTCTAGTTTTGAACTGTGAACAGATCCAAGGGCTGAGGAGTGTCCCAGCACTGTGTACCGAGTGGTACAGGCAGATTTGTTACTCCCATTCCTTGGGCGTTGAATTTTAAATGTTGCCTGTGCCAAGAGTGGAGGAGTCAGGCAGCATCCCAGAGCTAGAGGGAGGCAGGTGGCTCTCAGCCTCTCCCGCACTCCATCTAGTGGCCAGTTATTCCAGTGTCAGTGATCACAAATGTTCAGAGGTTCGATCCCAGAGTAAGCTGAACTAACAAGGGACAAGAGGAGACCACTCTGCCCTTCAAGTCTTTTCCAGCATTCACTGGGATCATGGCTGATCTGATTTTACCTCAACTCTACATCCCCCGATTATCTTTCACCCCTCTTTGTCATCAAGAATCTACTAACTCTGCCTTAAAAATATTTTAAAATTCTGTACTTTTGAGGAAGAGAATTTCAAAGACTCTCATCCCTCAGATAAAATGATCCCTCATTTCTGTTTCAAATGGGTGCTCCCTTATTTTAATGCCATGATCCCTAGCTCCAGAATCTGTCACAAGAGAAAACATCCTTTCCATATCCACTGGTCATGACCCCTCAGAATCTCTTATGGTTCAATTAAGTCACCTCTAAATGGAAGCTCTGTGAGGGCGTGAGGCTGCGTGTGCGTGAGAGAGACTTTGTGTGTGTGTGTGCACGCATGTGTGTGCCTGAACATGGAGCTGCATGTGAGTGAGAGGCTCGGAATGTATGAGTGTGAGATTCTGTGCGAGTGAGAGTGTGTGTGTGTTGAGACTACAGCTGGTTTTGAAGTAGCACCCTTGATCCCCTTGACAATCAAGAACCTATCTCTGTCTTAAATATACTCAATGACCTGGCCTCCACAGTTTTCTGTGGCAATGAATTGCATAGATTCACCACACTCTGGCTGAAGAAATTTCTCCTTATCTTCCTTTTACTCCGTGTTCCCGGGGTGGTGCAGCCAAGACCACGATGCGAGTAGTCACGCGCAACGCTCTTCCTAGACACTGGTAATGAACAAATTAACTCTCTGTTCACAGAATCCTTACAGAGCACAAAGAGGCCATTTAGCCTATTGAGTCTACATCAGCCCTCCAAAGACTATCCCAACCAAACTGAGGCCCCTACCCCATCTCTGTATTTCTCATGGCTGTTCCACGTAACCTGCACATCGTTGTACTGTGGAAGGAAACCGGGGCACCCAGAGGAAACCCACACAGACACGGTGAGAAGGGGCAAACAGACAGTCACCTGAGGCTGAAATGGAACCCCAGTCCCTGGTGCTGTGAGACAGCAGTGCTGCCCACTACTATTTAGGCTGTTTGATGAACTCCCCTTTCCCACTGGAATCGAATTTTCATTTCTGTGCAAGGAGCATCTAGAATCAGGAGGTTGTCACATCAAAGGGGTTATTCAAGCCTCTTTGATTTCAGCCAGACTCCTGATAATTGCACTGTTTCATCTAGTAATGGGCAATGCAACTATATGTGTGAGAAAATGTGTGTGTGTGTGTCTGGCTGTGTATGTGGCTGAGTGTCTGTGTGAGAGAGAGAATGGGTGTGATGGCTGGAGTTAGTGCAGCAGTAGTGGTCAGCCTGAAGGCCTGGTGAGTTCTGTGTTAAACCTCGCAGCAACTGGAAGAGATTAGCCTGGTTGTTTTGAATCCTGTAATCGGGACGTCTCAGTGGGAATGGAGTGGGGGGGTGGGGTGCAGAGAAATGTCAGCCTGTGTGGAGCTGAGTTTAGAGAAGCTTTGAGGCCTGGCTATTTACTCGCTGACTGCTGTTCGAACAAGGCTTGTGTTGAGGATCGCTGTGTTAACAGTGTGGCTAGACCTGAGCACTCCCAACTCCCCTGATGGACAGGCTGCTGGGAAAAACTCTGCATCAATCCCTGCTCTGTGCAAAGTCAGCCTGACAGGATATTCACGGGGGTGGTGGAGGAATGAGGCTGTGTCTGGCAGTGCCTATGATTTGATACAGTTGCTCTTCGTTCTCAAATCCTTCAGTCCCTCTCGCCCCTCCTCCTTTCTGTAATCTGCTTCAGCTCTCCTCAGAGCTCTGTGCTCCGCTGATTATGGCCTCTTGCTCATCTTCGATGTTAATCACTCCATCTTTAGTGGCCGTGCCATCAGCTGCTTTGGGCCTCAAGCTCTGAAAATCTCCTCTGTGCCTCCTCTCCCCTCTCCATCTCACTCTCCTCCTCGAAGATGCTTCTTAAAACTTTACGACTTTCCCCAAGCATTACTTCAGCTGCTCCTCTAGCCCCTAGATGTGACTTAGGAATTGGGACGTTACATTACATTCATGGAGTTTTACGTTGCAGTATTTTGTAATGAGCCTGTTTATATTTGTTATGAGACATCTCCAGGGCCGGTGGGATTTGAATCTGGACTTTGTTGTTGATTTGAGGATCTCCCAGGCCTTGGAGACAGAACTGGAGCCACTCAGGGGAATATTCTCTCCTCTCTGGGTTTGCAGGTTGGATGGTTGGGGTGGGGGGGGTCTCTTTAAGATTTCTCGGGTGGCCTCCTCAGCCCATTCTCAGTTCCTGTGTAGTTTTCAGATGGGATGATTGAGACCTTAATGAGGTCCCAGCCTTTCCCCATTTCAGGCCCTGAAGTGCCCAGTGAATAAACACAAAAGAGCTGTATCCCAACCAGCCTCAATATTCACGGTGCCAGGAGACATTCATGAATTGGGAGGTGAGGGAAGTACAAAGTAATCATACTTGGGCCTTGGGTGGGAATTGGGGGTGTTCCTATCATTGCCTCCTTCTAACATTGGGCATCTCCCCCCTACTTCCACAAGCATGTACCTAAACACGTGTGCGCACATGCACACTCATTCACTTTCACACTCTTCTCTGTCACATTTGCTCCCTTGCGCTGTTTCAGACTTGCACTCTCTTGCACTAGGTCTTGCACTTGCGATCTGTTGCACTCGCGATCTCTCACATTCACACACACACACACACACACACACACACACACACACACACACTCTCTCTCTCTCTCTCTCTCTCTCTCTCTCTCTCTCTCTCTCTCTCTCTCACACACACACACACCCAGCATCTTTCTCAATTCCTCAAACTCCACCACTGCCCATTTCAGGTAATGGGTTGGCTGGTGGCTGCAACCCCCTCCCCCCTTCCCAAGACCCCATACTTTACCTGGTCCTGGGCTCTAGTACTTGGACTCTGGGTATTGCTTGCAGTCCCAGTCTTGGCCATTGCTGGTGCCACTGTGATTGCAGATTGCCAGTTTCCTTGTGAGGGCACAAGGTCTGACTACACCCTATAGCTGGTGGTGTGGCGCCAGTATCTAGGAGGATGTACTCACCCTCCTGACCTTTCAATAGTGGGAAACTCAAGCTTTGGAAAAGTCCTGACCTATAATGGGGGAAGAAGGTAGTTTTTGCATTTGTTTGCGGGACATGGGTCTTGCTAGCTAGGCCTTCATTTAATGCCAGTCCCTAATTGCCCCAGTAACCTGCCATCTTGGAGTGCTGAAGTCCTTGGGGTTGAGGGTAAATTGCACAAATGCACTCCAAACACGCATAAACCCAGTTTATTATTTTTATTTCTTATTCATTCACAGGACAAGGCTATCACTGTCTAGGTCAACATTTATTGCCCATCCTTAATTGCCCGGAAGAGTAAACCCCATTGCTGTGGGTCTGGAGTCACATGAAAGCAGATGGCAGTATCCTTCCCTAAAATTAACCAGACTGTTTTTTTCTGTCAATCAACAATGGATTCATGTCCATCATTAGATTATTAATTCCAGATTTTTTGTTCAAATTCCATCATCTGCTGTTGCAGTATTCCAACCTGGGTCAATGCGTTTTTGAATTTCTGGAAATTTGCTGAGCGATCTGAATAGAAAAGATGGATGATAGGATTAAGGAATGTTGGAGCTGAAGAAAAATAGCTGAGCCCTGAGACACAGCTGGCTATGAGAGCTATTGGGTCCTAATGTGTCCTCATGCGTTGCCCTCAGTTCGAAGAGATTGCATCAGTGAAGAACCCATTACTTGCTTTTAAAAGGCAATGAAGTGAAGGAAAGGCAATATAGAAAGGGACTGAGATGATGAATGGCCAGATGTGTAATGGACGATGAAGACAGAATGTGTGTGAGGCTCTGAGTGCCACCCCTAGTAGTACATTTGGGGGTATATAATGACCTCTGTTGTCCACGCTCTTGGTCTCTAGCCACGTGTAAACTGACATTTTTTTTAAAGTGGCTTGTGAGTTTAAGGTTCAGCACCTGATTTTAAAACAGAAAAACCTTGTGGCCTTCTGTTGAATGCTGTGACAATAATGTGATTTCACTTGGCTTCAGGTGCCTGGGGTCACCTCTGCAGGTGTCACCAAGTGTAGATACTGAAGGAGGCAGCTTTGGTGTCAGACACTGGCTGCTATGCAGTGTCAACTTGTGGCTCATTGGGTGGGATCTCTACATGTTCAGGGGAGCTTGCTAATTTCCTGATTCCCCTTTTCTTCACTCCCCCGTCCCATCCCAATCCACCACCAAGTTGTGAAATGATCTAGGCCAGTAGCATGTTTGCAATAACTCACATCAGTGTGTGAAATTTTTTCAATAAATCATTAACTTCTTAAATTTCAATTTGGCACAAGGTTAAGGCAGCCTGTATTGGAGTAGGTGAATAGGATTGTTCAAACAGGAAAATAATTTGTAATTACTTGGCTGAAGCAGTAAGAGAGCCTGAAGGATGTGTCCTGAAAAGTGTAGGCCCAACTGTCTGGTCCTGGGGGAATAAACTCTGGGGTCTGGGTCTGGAAGGGTACTCAGCAAGAACAGTCAGCACCTAACCCGACCTGAGTGGTTACAATGAGAAGGGCGCTGCCTGGGAGTATGGTGGACACAGGTTCAATCCAGGTTTTCAGAGGTGATTTTGGACTGTTATTTGGAAAGGACTAATGGCACAGGATTACAGGGAAGAGGCAGCAAAATTACACGGAGTGAATTGCTCATTTGGAGAGCCTGTACCAATATGACAGGCTGAATGGCCTATTCCTGTGATTTTGTGAAGTCTGACTGCAAGGATAGACTTAAACATCCATTAATTAGCTGAGATAAGATTTGGATTTGTGGGGAGTTAATTTGTCAGTTTGGCTTTTACTCTATTGTAGTGTTGAGATAAAATCTCCAGCCTTGATCTGACTGAATGGTGGAACAGGCTGGAAGGGCTGAGTGGCATGTTCTTGTTCCATGTTCATAGGGTCCGATGCCAGCCACAGTGCATCAGATCGTGTGGATGTTTCATCCACACTGACCATGGGAAACAGTCATGTCTGCGGACACTTTGTAAGTCACTCCAGGGGTTGGCAGAAACAGAGTCCCATGATGTGACCAATAAGGAACTGTCCAGGTCACTGAAACTCAGAATTGCTAGGGTGTAGATGAAAGCCATTTGGCCCATCGTGCCTGCACCAGTCAGTACCAGTGCATGAAAGAGTAATGCATGTGTACAGACTGTCGTGAAACATACTCCCATTTCAGCATCACTGCTACTTCACAAAAAATGCTCACCCCAATCACTTGGGCAGTGAAAAACTGCAGCTCAGAGCTGACGCTTTGTTGAGAAAATGTTTGTGATGTAGTTCTTGCAAACTAGAAGTGAAATCTGATTGAAGTAGCAACAAGGCGGAGATAATATTGGGAGCAAAAGCCAAAACTGTGTGAACCAATTGTTAAGATTCCTCTCCAGAAATTGTACTTTAATCATAAAATTTGTCACAATACATGCATGGCGTTCTGATTTGGAGCTATCTTACTGTAGGTTCAGTGTTACTTGGTCAAATTCCTTAAACTCCCTCCGTAACAGCCCTGTAGGTGTATTTACTTAACAGTGACAGAAGAGATTGAAGTTGGTAGGTTACCACCATCTTCTCCAGACAACTGGAAATAGGCAATGAGAAGTGGCTTTTCCACTGCATTGCCAGAAAAATCAATTTTAAATAATTAACTTCCCACAATGCAGTGTGCTCAAGGGCTTCTAATTACAGCTTGTATTTACGAAGTACATTCTCCAGTGACTGCACCCCAGGGGGATTTTCTACTGGCTCCTACCCTTGCTTGGCATTCCCCTTCTTTCTTTTCACTTCCTAAAACCTCCCTTTTTGACCAAGCTTTTGGTCGTGTGGCTCAGTGTCAAATTATGATGATGATGATGATGCTCCCCATGAAGTGCCTTGAGGTGTGTTACTACATCAAAGGCACTACATAAATGTAAGTTGTTGTTGATGGCTACAGTAGATAGAGGTCATGACAATGGGAGGACAAAGTTTAAACACCTTCACCCAGGTATCGTCAAATACCCAACAGCCGATGACTGCCCTGTTGAACCACCTTTGTCATGGCACCTGTATCCTGTATTATGCCCACATTGGCCAATCAAGTGATAGTCAGTGGTTTTGATGGTGTACAGTGTATGTTGAATGGCAGAATGTTAACAAGTCTGCAGTCCCTTCTCCCTGCCTGGCAAGCTACAAGAAATGCCCCGTTGTCAGGAAACAGTGTCATGTGAGCAAGAGCTGGCCTTCACTTGTTGCACTTTATGAAGTGATACACTGGGAGGCTAACCTACCCCAGGCTTCAGAGAAAACAGGCTATAAACCATGTGGCTCTACAGCTTGTGTACCAATTCACTCCGATTCCTATTCTCTCCATCCCCTGGGATAACACTGGCTTCAAATCAAGCAATGTCTTGATTTAAAAATTCTCAGCCTTCCTTTCTAATCCCTGCATGACCTCACCCTTCCCTATCTCTGTACCTCCATGAAATCTGCACCCCTCAAATTCTGCCCTCTTGAGTCTCCTGATTACTTGCCATCCCTTCAATTGCGTTGGGTCCCAATCGCTGAAATTCCATCATGAAACCTCTCCACCTCTCTATTTTGTTCTAGTCCTTTGAGACACGAGTTAATATATACATCTTTGACCAGGCTTCAAGATTGACCAGGAACCAGCGTAGGTCTGTGAGCTTGGGGATGAGTGGTGAACGTGACTAGGTGCATGTTACAGTGTAGGCAGTAAGGATTTTGGACAACATTAAGTTTCCGGAAGGTAGAAACTGAGAGAACAATGCAGTAGTTGAATCTAGAAGTGACAAAGACACAATTGAGGGTTGCAGCAGCAAATGAGCAGGGATGGAATACAGTGCAGGGAAAAATGTCATCGAGATGATCAGCCAAGACCTAAAATAGTGGTCTGATGGGCTGAATGATCCAACTCTTGTTCTTATGTTTCCTATCACATGACTAAGTCAGGTGATGATTCTGAGAGAGAGGATATGATTGAAATATATACATTTTTAAAAGGGCTGGACAGAATAGATACAAGGTGGATGGTTTCTCCAGCTGGGGAATCTAGAATCTGGCGGCGGGGGGGGGGGGGTTACAGCCTCCAGATACAAGGTAGATCATTTGGGACTGAGATGCGGAAACCATATCCCCTTTGGGGAGTCATAAACTGTGGAATTCTCCAGCATAGAAAGCTGGATCACTGAGTACATTCAAGAAAGGAGATTGATAAATTTCTTTTAGATATTGAAGGCATCGAGGAATCTGGAGATAAAGAGGGAATCTGGCATTGAGATCAAGGATCAATATTAATTGTATTGAGTGGCAGAGCAGACTTTGAAGGGCTGAATGGCCTTCTGCTCATAGTTTGTGTGTAATGAAGGTGGAAATGGCATGTTTTGGTGGTATGAGGTTGGAAGCTCATCTCACTGTCTAATCGCTAAAGCTGCAAACAGAACTGAACCCAAGATAACCTACAGTTCACAAAGCTGGATGTCCCTGTATGTATTAGAAGCCTCAGTTAAAATAGCATCACAGTTAGATTACAGCAGGTCTTATTTTGTTGTATTGCTTCTTTTATAAAGATATGTTAGATATTCACTGTTGTACACAAGATGCCTGGTTCCCAAGCATCCTGGGAAGGTATGGTTATCAGTAGTTTGGGGCCATGTTTTCTGAACAAACTCTGACCGTGTACCCCGTTGATCTTTCCTGCTCAGGTGTAACCTCTGCTGTATCTCCTTTAAGACACACCGGGGTTTGCTACGTCATAATGCAATAATCCACAAGCAGCTTCCAACAGACGTGTCGGGAAAGCCTTACATCCAGAACAATCCCACAATTCCCGTGGGCTTCCATGACCTCGGATTCATCGATTTCTCCTGCCGGAAGTTCCCCCTCATTTCTCAGGTAAACCCTGCTGCCCAATTGGGAAAAAAATAGTGAGTGTGGACGATAGCCGCCCAGCCAATTACTCCCCGGTGAGAGAGAAACAAGGGTTAACATTGAAGGAAGAACTTGACTTCTTCAGGACTGCTCATGTTAACTTTGTTTCTGACCCTCCCAGAGAGTCTAGACCTGCTGTGTATTACAGCACTTCCTATCTTCGTTGCAGATTTCCAGTATCCACAGAATTTTACTTTCGTGGAAGAATTATGTTAATGACTATTTTTGGGAAGATACATTACTCTACCTGGCCAATGAATTAAATTGTGGTCATAAGCATAATTTGTCTTCCTCCAGCTCTCCCAATTGTTCTCCTTTCTGCTAATTCCATTTGTATCTTCATACCAAAGACAATGAGTTTGTTCAATTGGCACCAACACTGTGGTGACTGATTAATGTGTAGCCTTGCAAATTTGAACATAGCTAGATCTCATCTTGTTCCCACCTGATGTCCATTTTATGCATGCCTCCTCTCTGAAATCAATAGCAAACAGAAGTTGAAATCTTATTTAACATTTCCCTGCCCAAGTCCAAATCGATGAAAATCAACTATCAGCAACTAGTGTCCAGATTGGTTTTAGAACATTACCCTCAGGATGTCCTGGGACTTAAAAGATTGGCCTCCAATAATCACAACCGCCCTCTTACGTTCTAGGTATGACTCCAGTCAGTGGAGATTCCCATTGACTTTATTCAAAGCTTTTATTTCCTTAGTAGTGGATTGCAGACCTCCACATATACGGTGTTACTCAGTAACATCTCAATAGTCTGACTTGGCTTCCACAGAGTCACTGAGCTCCTGATCTTAATGCAGCATTCTCTCAAACATGAACAAAAAGCTAAAATGAACAGGTGAGGTAAGAACAACTGGTTTGACATCAAGACTGTGGAATTGAGGAGCCCTAGCAAGACTGTAATCAATGGGAATCAGGAGAAAAATTCTCTACTAGTTCGAGCCATTCCTGGAACATAAGAAGATGGTAGTGGTTGTTGGAGATCTGACATCTCAGGTCCTGGACATTTCTGCAAGAGTTCCTCAAGGTAGTATCCTAGACCCAACTATCTTCAGCTGTTCATTAATGATCTTCCATCCATTGTAAGATCAGAAGTGGGGATGTTCGCTGATGATTGCACAATGTTTAGCACCATTCACAACTCCTCAGATCCAAAGCCCTGGACAATATCCAGGTTTGAGCTGATAAATGGCAAGTAAATTCATGCCACTAAATGGCTATCTCCAACAATTGAAAATGTAACCATCTCTTTTTCACATCCAATAACATTACTATCACTGAATTCTCCCAGTATCAACATTCTGGGTGGTTAACCACTGACCAGGAACTGAACTTGACTAGCCATATAAAGACAGTGGCTACAACAGCTGCTCCGAGGCTGGGAATACTGCAGCAAATAACCCACCTCTTCACTCTCCAAAGCCTGTTCACCATCTACAAATGCAAGAGTCAGGAGTGTGATGGAATAGTCTTCATTTATATGGATGGGTACAACTCCCAACAACACTCAAGACCTTGACACCGCCCAGGCCATCATCCCATTCACCACCTTAAACAATTTCCCTCCACAATTGGCACACCATTGTGACAGTATGCAAGCAGTTTGCTAAAGCCTTTTCACCAGCCCTTCCCTCTTTTGCAACTTCCATTATCTCGAAGAAGCTAGGCAGTGGTCACATCACCATCAGTTTCCTCTCCAAACCACACATCATCCTGACTCGGAACTAACATTTGCCGTTTCTTCACACATCATCCTGACTCGGAACAAATATTGTCATTTCTCCACTGTTGCTGCCTGAAATTTCCAGTCTAACAGGACTTTGGTTTAAGGGTTACAGTAGGTCCAGGAAGTAGCTCACCACCTCAATGTTAATTAGGGATGAGCAATAAATACCAACCCTGCCAGCAGCATCCACATCCCAGAAATGAATAGAAAACATTAATTTTCCCCAGTACTGGGGTGGAGAAAAATTCCCATTGCTTTTCATTGCGACATTTTCTTGCATACCAGAGTCCCTCATGTAGGGTGATATTGGTGTGTGAACTTTAATTGGTCGGGTGGATGAGATGTGGTCCTAAATGTCAGCTGGAAGTCTGCTTTGCATGGTATAATTATAGAATCATAAACAGAATCCCTACAGTATGGGCAGAGGTCATTTGGCCCATTGGGCGTGCACCAACCCTCTGGAGAACATCTCACCCAGGCCAAGCTCCCCCTCCACCCTATCCTAGTATCCCACATTTCCTGTGGCTAATCCACCTAGCCTGCACATCCTTAGACACTATGGGCGATTTTCCAGGGCCAATCCACCTAATTTGCACATGGAAACCAGGGCATGCGGAGGAAACCCATGCAAACATGGGGAGAATTTGGAAGCTCAACATACAGTCACCCAAGGCTGGAATCGAACCCAGGTCGCTGGCGCTGTGAGGCCTCAACAGTGCTAACCACTGAGGCACCAATCATTGGTGGTCTTTTGGTGTGAAAGCACTCTGGTGGACAGCTAATCCATTGGGGCTGACTTCCTGTGCGGACTCTCTGTGCTTGCATGCCTACCCTACATGGAGTGGTTCAAAAGGCTACTTGCTGCCAGGCAACTCGGGATGAATGATAAACGTTGATTACCAGCGGCAGTCTCATCCCATCAAGTTAAAAAGAGGCAGATTTAACACGGATATCTGGTGTTATGATAGCTCAGTGAATGTGTGTGGGAAGGGATGGTGCTCTAATGGCTCTGTCACTGGACGTATAATCCAGAACCTATGGAGACATGAGTTCAAATCCCACCACGGCACCAGATATAAAAATATTTTCATGCTCACCATTAAGAGACTATCATTGATTGCTGTAAAAGCCCATCTGGTGTTCACTCATGTAGGAAGGGACATCTGCCTTCATTTCCCAGTATGGCCTACATGTCATGCCAAATCCAGGTTGACTGTGGCATGACCAAGCGAGCACTGGCAGGTTGAAGGTCAGATAGGGATGGGTAACATATATTGGTCTTACCAGTGACACACATGTCCCATGAAGGCATTTTGAAAAATGTAGCAGCAGTGAAATGCCAAACGTTTCATGTATGTTCATTTAACCGTACTGTGGGCTGAATGGTCTCTTTTGGTACGGTAACATGTCTGTGGTTCTATAAAAGGCAGGAAAAACAGGCAAACAGCTTCCAAAACGTTATCTTTAAAAGCTCCATCTGCCTTTATCCAGTAGCAGTTAAGGATCCCCTTTAATTCTGTCTGGAAATGTCCATCTCCTTCCTTGCACTGCTTTTGACTGATGGGACAACATCCATTGAGCAGACATGGTCTTAGTTACATCCCTTGATTCTGTTTGCAGATGTGAATGAGGCAACCAATGGGATTCTACCCCAAAAACTAGGATTAACATCATGATCAGTTGTTGTGGTCCAGTCCTGTCCTGATTTTATACTGCAGCCACTTGGAAACCCACCCCTGTTATTGAGCGATGTTCTTACTCCAACAGTGGTTCCCACTTCAGAGACTTGCTAGTTGACAGCCAATTGGAAATGACAGTGCACCCAATCTGTAGGAATTGAAGTAGGGCCATTCAGCCTATCGAGCCTGTTCCACCATTCAAATAGATTATGTCTCAATGCCACTTTACAGCGCTACCTCCATATCTCTTGGTGTGATTGGTGTCCAGAAATTGATTGCTGTCTTGAATCTGCTTGATGAGCTTCCATGGCCCTCTAGGACAGAGAATTCCAAAGATTCACCACACTCTGAGTGAAGACATTCCTCCTCATCTCCATCGTAAATGGTTGGCCCCTTATCTTGAGATGTAATCCATGTATGGCACAGGAAAGGGCTGGGGTTGAGGACAAGGCTGAGTCTGCACCCTTGACCTATTTCAGGGAGATTGCCTATTGTTGCATAACAAAGCCCGAAAGCCAGCAAAGGAACTGGTTATCCATCAAAAGGACAGGTTAATTATTTGAAGTCTTGATTAATCATTTGAACTGTGTGGTGTTGCATGCAGCATTTGATTATCATTTACATGAAAACACATTAATGAGTTGGCTTCACGTGTACGTAACTGAGTGGTAAAATGGGCCAAGAATATGCCTTTTTGGCTAGTTTACAAAGCCACACACTGTTTTCAGCTGAAATACTCAAATGTACTGTTGAGTGTAAATGAAATGGCTGTTTAGTGAGTGAGGCACTGACCTTTCCCTCTGCGATGTGCATTTGATTT
This sequence comes from Chiloscyllium punctatum, assembly GCF_047496795.1. Taxonomy (NCBI): domain Eukaryota; kingdom Metazoa; phylum Chordata; class Chondrichthyes; order Orectolobiformes; family Hemiscylliidae; genus Chiloscyllium; species Chiloscyllium punctatum. The sequence continues at coordinate 14,836,013 of NC_092779.1, read as the reverse complement.
AGATACAGATTGTCTGGATGAAGTCTGTTAAGTCGTGGTTGTTAACATCCAATGTGAGATGAGTAAAATCAAATTCACTTTTCAGAAAGGAAACTGCCCTTAATTTGGTGAATTGTCATTGTCCTACAAAGGAGTCCAAAAATACACTGGTGGGGACTGGAGAAATTGTACCCCAGAGTCTTTACAGCACAGAAAGAGGCCCTTCAGCCCATTGTGCCTGCATCAGTCATCAAATATCCATCGGTTCTAATCCTACTTTACAGCACTTGGCCCATAGCTATGTTTGCGATGCCATTTCAAGTGTTCATCTAAATCATTCCTAAATGTCTCAAGGGTTCCCACTTCCATTACTCTTTCGGGCAGTGAATTCCTCATGCTCATAACCCTCAGAGTGAAAAACATTTTTTCTTAAATTTCCTCCTGCATTTACTTTAAAACTATGTCCCCTGGTTACTGACCTCTCTATTAAGGGGGGGGGGGGGGAAGGTTTCTCCCCATCTACTCTGTCCCTGTCCCTTAGAACTTTGAACACCTCAACTAGATCTCCCCTCAGCCTTCTCTGTTCTGGCCCCAGCCTATCTAGTCTCTTCAGAGCTGAATCACTCCAGCCCAGGCCACATTCTGGGGAATCTCCTATGTAACCTGTCTGGTACAATCATTACTGAAGGAGTAGACAGTGTACAACACAGGAGGAGTAACAGTGGAGGAGCTATAATTTGACTCTGCTATAATTAAACCAGGAAATGCTTCAAACTCAGCAATCTTTAACAGAATGAGTGTAAAATTCATTTGCACAAAATAATTCCTTCATTCGACAAGACAAACCATTAGGCACAGCTTTTCATCAAGGTGTTCCTAATGGGTCTAGATTTCAACCAGGGTGTTCCTAATGGGCCCAGCTTTTACTTAGGGTGTTCCTCAATGGGTCCATCTTTTAACCAGGGTGTTCCTAATGCATAAATGCAAGTGTATTTTTGCCTGAGGGGTGTGTTGTCAAGGCCCTCCCCTCTTGGTTTTTGTTTTTAATTTATTTTTGTTGTTTCGTTTGTGCAGGTCTGGTCTGAGTTGAACCTGAGGAGATGCACGAGCAAGTTTCACCGGTTTGTTTGTGAATTGTGCAACAAAGCCTTCCCAATGCTTGCGGCTCTGAAGTTACACCTCGAAACCCACCGGGGGCAGCTGGAAGGAGGCCAGGGTCTACCGGAGCCCCAACAAATGCCCGACGTGGATGTGAAGCAGAAAGCCTTCATGGCGTCATTGGGTCTGCAGCACGCCAAAGAGGCGAAGGCGATGAAACGAGAGGAAACCACAGAATTCGATATCCACACAATCTGGGCTGAAACGCCCCCTTGGAAACTACCTCAAGAGGCCAACTGTGCTACTGTGAAGGATCAACCACCCTTAGACCTGGCTTCCCTGGGAGCAAGCCTGTCCTCCCTCTCTCCACTTCAGGACAAGGTTAAGATCTTGTCCTTGCACCCTTTCCAGAAGGGCTTTATAATCCAGCCCGATAGCAGTATTGTGGTGAAGCCCATCTCTAGTGAGTCCACCATTGAGTTTGCTGACATTCAGCAGATCCTGAAAATGGCATCCTCTGCTCCCACACAGATCAGTTTGCCACCACTATCCAAGGCGCCTTCCATCCCGAACCAGTCCATCTACAGGCAGATGCCTCCGCTCAAGCCAAAGCCCCTGGTCGCACCGTGTACCGTTGTGGCTTCCACACCACCCCCGCTCATGAGTTCCCAGCAAGCTTCACCTGGATGCATTAGCCCCAACCTCTTCCCTCCTCCTCTGAAACTTGTGAAGACAGTAGCTGGGCCTTTGTGCAGCCCACAAGACCTGAAGGTGAAACCTGTGAACGGAGCGCAGCCCTTTCTTCAGCCAAAGACTGAGCCGCTGAGCCCCGTTGAGATGAAGACCCAGCTTGAGCAGGATAGTATTATTGAAGCGTTGATGCCAATGGAGATGAACGGGGCTATAAAACAGGAAGTCATGGAAGGAGATCTCAAAGACATGATGACGGGGACATCCAGCAAGAAGGTTCCCGCGTTGAAGAAAGTCTTATATCCATGTCGCTTTTGCAACCAGGTGTTTGCTTTCTCTGGTGTGCTGAAAGCTCACATCCGCTCACATCTGGGCATCTCACCATACCAGTGCAACATCTGCACGTACATTGCAGCAGACAAGGCTGCGTTAATCCGCCACCTCCGCACACACAGCGGCGAGAGGCCCTTCATCTGTAAAATCTGCCACTACCCTTTCACAGTGAAGGCCAACTGTGAGAGGCACCTGCGCAAGAAGCACCTCAAGATGACCCGCAAGGACATTGAGAAGAACATTGAGTACGCGGAGAGCCATACCGCAGAGCTGGTGGACTCTTTCTGCTCACCAGACACTGTGTGCAAGTACTGCGGTGAAGACCTCAAATACTACCGCGCCCTCCGGCATCACCTGAGGACACACAGCAGCTGTCAGAAGAAACCCTTTGAGTGCCGAGAGTGCAACATGGGCTTTTCCACCAAAAACAACTGCATCCGTCACATCCTTAAGCAGCACACCCACGTTGAGGAGAAGGAGATGGAAAAGCACATCTTGTTGGTGGACTGCCTCGTGGGTGAAAACGGGGCAGTGTCCCCCACTTTATCTGAGGAGAGCGTATCTGCAAATGGCTCTCCGGTCTCATGCAAGGAGCCTCAGAATGGGTTTATGCATGGGTCGCTACCCCAGGGCTCCTTAAAAATGGAGCCCATGGGTATTTTCTCAATGGACTTGGACGAACCGCTGGATTTTTCTCAAAAGAACAAGAATGTGTCTTTCCACTCCTACAAACAGGAGTGCCACTTGCTCAGGAAGCATGCCTCACCCATTGTTGCACAGTTTGACAGCACCCTGGAGCCCATAGACCTTTCTGTCCCCAAAAACCCCCCGAAGGATAAAACAAACCTGGGCAAAGAAAATAAGGACGAGAGCCAGCTGGTTGTTAATGGTGGCTCATTTGCCTGTCAGCAGTGCCCATCTAACTTCCAGGCGAAGACCAGCCTCGATAAACACGTAAGTACGAAACATTCTTCGCCATTGCAGGGTTTGGTGCCCACGAGGAATCCGGCCTCTCTCCCAGCCGTGGTTGCCAGCACCAGCATGCTGCGACCCCTTAGGCCTAAACCACCACCTCCGCTGCTCCTGCCCAAACCTGCCGCGGGCAAAGAGCTGCCACCCCTGGCTTCCATCGCCCAAATAATTTCTTCCGTTTCATCTGCTCCCGCCTTGTTGAAGAGGGATGTCAAGGATGGTGCTGAAGCTAACAAGCCCACCCCCTCGTCTGATGGGGCAGAGGATTTAAAGATCGGCCTGGCTACCAAGGCTGCTCCACAAACAGGAACCAATGGCCCAGCAAAACCTTTGGCCCTACAACACACCGCGGAGAAAACATCAGCGGGGGCAACGGGGCCAGGCAAGAGGAAGGGAAGAAGGCGAAGTCTCAAGTTCAAGAAGATTCGACCCAGTGTCAGCAGCAGCAGCGTAGACCCAGAGTCCAGTGGGGAATTTGCCAGTGTGGAGAAAATGTTGGCCACGACCGACACCAACAAGTTCAGTCCTTTCCTACAGTCCACCAGTGTCAAAGAGGAACCCGAAAAGGAGGAAAAAGATTCCCAGGGAAAGGAAAAAGGAGACATAATAACCTTGAAGGGGAAAAAAAATTCCTACTCTAACTCAGTGCAAAAAATCACTTGTCCATACTGCCCACGTCTATTTCCTTGGGCTAGTTCACTGCAGCGTCATATGTTAACACACACAGGTAAGACCACTATACAATTGTTCACATTTAGAATTTAATGCAGTTAATTCTTCTGAAATCGGACAACTATTCTGGAAAACCAAACATTTTTGATTTTGCCCTGCCTTTTCCTGTGTTATTTTGACTCTTTCTGACCTGGAGCCCGTGGTCCTGTGCTTGGGTCTGAAAGACTTAATTTCCCTCACTCAGCTGGTCAATCTATGAGCCTTGACTATTGGCTTCTCAATCCTTTTTGGTTAAGGAACCCACTAGTTTACTGTGGAATTGTATGGACCATCAACCGAGACTCGGTCATTCCCTTCCATCATGTGTGCTTCATAAAACAAAATTAATAATAAAGTAAGTTCACAATTGAAACGGTGAATGAATGCGAATGCAGACATTTTGATGTTTATTTTTCAATGAATGTAAGAATAATATATCTGAAAATATGAGACAATTTTCAAATGACCCAAAAACCGCACAGATGCTCCTGGAATTAGGAATTAGAGCAATGCTTGTAGGATCCTGACATTCTGGTTGTTAACCACTGTCTTAGACAGTACACATTGGCAGCCTGTTTAACATCAGGGATCCTGGGGTGTAGGTTATCAGCAAAAAGAACCATCACCTCACATCTGTAAGCATGCAAGTCACTGGAACTCAGTATGGGGCACTCAAAACACTTGCTCAGTGCGGGGGTCACCTTGGCATATCCTTATCCATAAGCAGCAAAGGAGCACAGAGCAGGGGCTGAACCTGGATCATTGCTGTCCTGTGAGGCACTATGTCTTGTTTAGCAATTGAGAATCTGGAGGTGCTGATCACCAGTCAGTCAAGCAGGACCATGTCATACTGAGAATGACATTAGTCTGAACAACTGCGTTTGAGAATGATGTTCCTCTTTGCAGTAATATGAGTTAGATTGAATCCTTCCTAATAAAGATGCCAGCAATTTGACGGTATTGTGAGGGTTTAAAAAAAAATTAAAGACACCAGCTATATAAACTATACATGGGGGTGAAAGTTAATATTCCCTGTTTTTTGTTGACCGGCTGTTATAATATAAAACTTTTCAACTTTGAGTTTGACTGGTGGTCGCAGGGTTAGGGAGAAGAGAGGGTTGTGTTTAGTTAGACATCAGGCTAAAGGCCATGTAATTGTTGGGCTTTATTTGAATGCAGCATTGATGTGCATTCACTCATGTAATCTTGTTTGTTTTCCTGTGACACGCTTTGCTGTAGGATTGCCTACAAACACTTTTACATGGTGGGATTCTGAACTGGTGTACAATGAGTGGTGGTGTTGACTTTGAAACACCTTTTTTAATAATGAGCCAGGGGTTACCTTAGATTCCTTTCCAGGTCCTGTGTTGGTGCCACTTGACCTTCTGAATGAAGCCTTTGTCGCTTTGCAAATGTTTTTGAAATAATTTGCAATTCTTCCACCAGTAAGGGGGAAGGGAGAGAATGCGGGTCTGAAAAAGAAAAAGGCAACAAATAATTCAATTTTCAAGGCTTTTACTGGGCCATAAAGGCCACCTGGGCTCCAATGAGTTTTCTCCTTTCGCAGAGTCTTTGGATTTTATAATGAGAAGCAAGCAAGTGTAAGATTACTTTTTGAAAATGATACTATCAGTTGATCAAAGTGTAAAGGCTTAGGAATGGACTTTGCTCACCCTTGCTGCTGTATAATTAACCTTTTGAAATGTAAATTGGACTTTCTGGTTCTTGCAGTGTGTTTTCCCCTTGCACCCAGTGTCTAGAATCATACAGTACAGAAAAGGTCCTTTGGCCTATCGAGCTGGTATTGCCAAAAATATACTACATCAGTCGGTGCAGGAATGCTGTTGGCATTACTCTGCATTGCAATTCAGCCAACGGAGCTAATCAACCCTGACTTTTGACATGTGGTTGCAGTTCTAATATAGAAAACAAGTGAGCCAATTTGCAGAGTAGGTTTCCAGAAACCACGTCTTCAGGACCAGATAATCTGTTTCTGTGATATTGATTGGCCGTCGTGGATATATTAATTTAGCCTGAAAGGGCAGATAGAGCTTCAGTTTCAGGTCACACTCAAAAACCTTCATCTCCAACTGTGCAGCACTCACCCAGCAGCAATCCCTCTAATTTTCTTAAGCAGCTGTGTGGCCTGTGCACAGCAGTGACTTCTGGAATTGGAAGTCAGTTCTGTAATCGGCTTGTGCAGAACATTGGAGCAGCTGCACACACGTTCCCCCATTACTGCATTGGTGTCTCAGTCCAGATTTTTGTGCTCAAATCCTGATGGGGCTCCTGAACACACAACCTTCAGATTCAGACACATGCTGCAGAAGGGTCGTAGTTCTGAGCTGCCTGTCCTCCTTCCATGGCTACATTTGTGGAGAGGAAGTACAACATGTCTATTAGTACACTTAAAAAAAAACCATTGGAGAGAAAAGAGGTGGGCACTACAGGGGATTGGAGTGCATTATCTCCCCCCATCAGCTCCATTTTAATTTAAACTACTTCACTCTTCCCTATCTTTCCCTCTCGTTATTGTTGTGGTAGTGTTTGTTAATTTGTCACTTCATGAGAGATACAGGCAACTTGATGAAAGGTTTATATATATAAAAAAAGAGAATGAAGGTGCAAGTCTTTTGAAGGACTAGAGCTAGGCTGGGTGGCCTGAATGGTCTCCTCTTGTGCTGTAAGGCTCTTTGATTCTATCAGTGCTAGAGGGCTGGGTGTTAATTAGTACTTGCCTTTGTGCTGAGTGGGCATTTTTTTTCACCTTTCAGTGGACTCTCTGGAAGACTGAGTTTTGTCCACATCCCTTAAGGCAAAGAGATGGTGAATGGATTTGTGTTGGGTTGGGTGGAGTTGGACCAGGTGGACTTCCTTACCTGGCTGATGGGTCAAGCAAGTTGCCAAATGGTCCATTCAGGAATATAATTTTAAAAAGTACAGTTTTACTCATGCAGAGTATTTGCGCATTTATAACATTGGCATCATGTTGTGTGAAATGGATTCAAAATAGCAAAGCAACCTGGGGTACCTGAGCAGATCTGTAAACTCTCAAAATATTGCCTTGTAAAAAGAAAATGCTGTTGCAATCCACCACCTCCTTGGGGGCAGTATCCAGTTTAATAACTCTGTAAAGTAATATAGCTCACAAAAACGGAACTTCTTTGTGAAAATGATTGAGGACATAGTATGTGTGTAGGCACAGTATATGAGACATGGAGCCTTACAGCAGAGACGGCCACACCCTGTTCCCAGCTCTTTGCCCCTGGGGGCTGTGTCAGGCTTTGATGGGTACTGAGCAAACTGATTGCTGAACACCACCACAGTTACAGAAGTGTGTGAGGTCTGAGCCAAAGTTAAAAGCGTCTATAGTTTGTTTGGACCTGAACGTTAGTAAACCAAGAAAAACACTGGAAATACTCTGACAGATCAGGGGAGGCCTTCCACCCGAAAATCAGCTGGCTGCTGTATCACAGAAACGGAATCTTGTCAGCTCCCTCTATGTGGTGTTTTTAGATTTACAGTGGGAGAAGTAGTAGCAGTAAATCTTCAATAAATTACACTTTTGCCAGAGGTTGGCAGATGTAACATAAAGAGAATGGCACTCATAGCCATTCTAGAGAAAGGAGCTTCATCTTAAAATGATTATTTTATTGGAAAAAGCCTATTCAACAATCACTTGGCCAATGGACTGTTTACTACGGCTGCACTGCTCAAATTGCTTTGCTAGGCCAGACCAGGAGCTGTTGATTTTAAATTCCCCGCCATGAGTAAAGTTGGTTAGGCTGAAATTGCATTGTATCGTTTTTGTACTAAATGCTGAAGTCTCGAGCTCCAATCTGTTGCTGAAAAGAAGCAATAACTGTTTAACCCACTCAAATGTATGAAACCATTGTGTTAACATGCAGCACAATTTTGATTTTATTGAAAATATCCTATAGGATGCAATCTTATTCTGAGACATGTGGTTCACTCCCATGGGCAGTAGAAGCTGTGTCTTGAACACCTTTTCAGATTCTTCCCAGTGCTGTGCATTTTTTAAAAAACTGGTTTTTATTTTAGTTGAGCAATTTAACACCATAGGTACTGCTTCCACAGAGGTATTCACATTGCAGTGAAGAGTAACCCTGGGCTGTGTGTGTCAAGTTACTCATTAACAAGATTTGCAAGCCCCATAGCAGCAGCAACAGCAGCTTATGGACACCCAGTTAAAATGTGTTATGTTGGGTTTTTTTTTGGTAAGATGGCATGGTATTAATTTGGGAATATTGTAGTTACTAGTTAAACACCGTTTAACTGGTGTTTTTTTTCTGTTTCGTTTATATAAGACAATGCGATTGTCACAAACTGCATAAATAGCTACTTTTTTTGTTTTTTTTTACTTTTTGTTTTAATAAAAGGTCAGAAGCCCTTTCCCTGTCCAAAATGTGACGCTTTCTTTTCCACCAAATCTAACTGTGAACGCCACCTCTTGCGCAAGCATGGTGTTGCCAACCGGTCACTGCGAAGAAATGGCCTGATTGCCAGATCCAAAGCAACTGATGCAAAGCCCCTGGAAAGCACAGGTAATTACCACCAGAGAGAGCCAGCTCCAGTCATAGTGCCGTGTTTCAGTAGGTTTAAAGAGTGCTCCTTTGCTCTTGTGAGGGATTAATTGAAATGAGAGGTGCAGTCAGGCTTTGCCGTAGCAAGGGGGCAGTGCCTGCGAGAGCAAACAGTCCAGAGAGAGAGAGTGACAGAGAGGCCTCACTTCCAAAATGATTGATCTGCCATCAGATTAAAGGAGCTCTGCCTCTTGGGGGCAACACAAAAGTATTTGGCAAATGGTTATTTTGTTTGCTTGTAATTGCACTGTGTGAGGGCATAAACCATACCAGAATTCTTTGTAATTAATTTCACCAGTGAAGTTCCTGTGATGTACAATGTTCTGCCCCTTTTACACTCTTCAAATCAAAACCAAAAAGAAATGCCAAACACTTTTTGCACCAAGGCAGTTTTCCTTTAAACAATGCTGATTGCAAACAATTGGCCTAAAAGTACCTCAGTTGGTCGCTTTGGTACAACTAATTTCTCCTGCCTAAAATTCCCAACATAATCATTCCCAATGAATTAGGATATGTTTACAAGGACATGATCCTATCTGTGATGGCTCCTTTCTCTAAGGTCCAGTTTTCAATACACGCTCAACAATATTCTGACTGACGCACGCAGACACACATCACAGAGAAACTCAACCAGATGTTTGTCCAATACTTGTACCTTGTGAATATCCTTTAGTTTAGTGGTTATCTGTTTGACCTGCCTTGAGTTGTAAGATACATAAAACAGAATTCATTCTGTAGTTTGGCATGAATGTACAATTAAACCAGTCGATGTTGGCTATATCCTGTGTCAATAGTAAATGATGATGCTCCTAAGAGATGGAGCCACTTTTTGTGATAGCGTAGTGAGACCACTGGTTTAAACAACAATGGGCCCATGCATTGAACAGGCTGCCTAACTTGGAAAGTTAAGCTCTTTGTTCTATTGTATCTGGTAGTTATTGCTTGCCTGTCTTTGATGATTGTTCACTTTCTGACCAGTGTTTTATTGTCCCCGATAGTTTTGCTTATGTCCATCTTTGGTGGTTTCACTTTCTGACCTGTCTATTTTATTGTCCATTTCTTTGGAAGTTATAGTGTTCGTTTTCTGAAGAGTGTTTTTGTTTTATGTGTCACTTTTTGACAGACATTGATTTTCTGTCCTGTGTCTTTTTTGTTTCTCATTGTCCTTGTCTGTAAGTAGGTGTTGGTTTTCTGACCTGTGCATTTTATTGTCTCTGTCCCTGGCAGTTGTGGACTTTCTGACCTGTGATTTTTTTAAAATTTGTCTTTGTCCATGATAGGTGTTGATTTTCTAACCTGTTTTTTTTTGTTTTTTATTGTCTTTGTCCATGATAGGTGTTGATTTTCTAACCTGTTTTTTTTTGTTTTTTATTGTCTTTGTCCATGATAGGTGTTGATTTTCTGACCTGTTTTTTTTTGTTTTTTATTGTCTTTGTCCAGGATAGGTGTTGATTTTCTGACCTGTTTTTTTTTGTTTTTTATTGTCTTTGTCCATGATAGGTGTTGATTTTCTGACCTTTTTGTTTTGTTTTTTATTGTCTTTGCCCATAGTAGGTGTTGGTTTTCTGACCTGTTTTTTTTTGTTTTTTATTGTCTTTGTCCAGGATAGGTGTTGATTTTCTGACCTTTTTGTTTTGTTTTTTATTGTCTTTGCCCATGATAGGTGTTGATTTTCTAACCTGTTTTTTTTGTTTTTTATTGTCTTTGTCCAGGATAGGTGTTGATTTTCTAACCTGTTTTTTTTTGTTTTTTATTGTCTTTGTCCAGGATAGGTGTTGATTTTCTAACCTGTTTTTTTTTGTTTTTTATTGTCTTTGTCCATGATAGGTGTTGATTTTCTGACCTTTTTGTTTTTTATTGTCTTTGCCCATAGTAGGTGTTGATTTTCTGACCTATACATCTTATTGTCTGTACGTGGTAAATGTCGAGGTTTTTTTTTTGTATTATTGTCTCTGTCCTTGGTAGTTGTTGATGTTCTGACTTTGTTTTTGTTTCTGCGCCTGGTAGGTGTTTTTTTTTGTTTAATTTGTCTCTTTTCCTGGTAGTTGCTGTTTTTCTGACCTGTGTTTTTTTAAAAGTTTATTTTAATTGTCCTTGTTCCTGGATTTTCTGAGCTGTGTTTTCTATTATCCGGTAGTTTCTTTTTTTCTCTCCCACTCTCTAACCTCTCTCTGTGTCGCCCTCAGGTAACGTTCCCGAGTCGGAGACGACGGTGACCGAGGCCTCGCCAGCTCCAGCGACGGCGGCAGCGGCCTGTCCTTCGCCCGGGCCCACAGAGCGGCCTGGAGCGGAGGGAGCGACGGGCGAGAGCGAGCCCAAAGCGGAGTCGTCGGCGGCGGCGGCCGAGGAGCAGGAGGCCGAGGAGGACGCTCAGAGCAACAAGAGCCTGGACCTGGATTTCGCCAGCAAGCTGATCGACTTCAAGCTGGGCAGCCCCGACCCGGGCGCGGCGCCGGCCGAGGGCCGCAACTCGTGCGGCGTCTGCGGGAAAACCTTCAAATACGCCGCCACCCTGGCCCGCCACCGGAAGGCCCACGCCTGCGAGCGCCGCCGGGACCGGGATGCCAGGCGAGGCCCCAGGCCTGCGGCCGAGCAGCCCGGGGCCCTCCGCTCGCGGCCCGCCAAGAGCGCGGGCGCCTCCCGCTCAGACGGGCCCCCGCCGCGGCGGGAGGATGATGTGGAAGAGGCGGCAGGGGCAGGAGGGGGCGCCCCCGGAGCCCGCGCGCCCCAACCGCCAACCGCCGCGGGGCAGCTCGAGCTCCGGAAGGCCCCGCCCAGCGGCTCGAGCAAGGCGGACAAACGGAAAAAGATCTGCGCGGTCTGCAGCAAACGGTTCTGGTCCCTGCAGGATCTCACCCGGCACATGCGGTCACACACCGGTAAGGGGCGGGGGAGACTGGGGGGTGGGGTGCGGGGGGAGACAAGGGGGGAGACTGGGGGGTGGGGAGGAGACGGGGAGGAGACTGGGGGGCGGGGTGCGGGGGAGACTGGCGGGGGCGGGGGGAGACTGGCGGGGGGTGGGGCGGAGGAGACTGGGGGGGGGTGCGGGGGAGACGGGGGCGGGGGGAGACAAGGGGGGAGACTGGGGGGTGGGGGGGGGCGGGGGAGACTGGGGGGTGGGGGGGGGCGGAGGAGACTGGGGGGTGGGGAGGAGACTGGGGGGTGGGGGGGCGGAGGAGACGGGGAGGAGACTGGGGGGTGGGGGGTGAGGAGGAGACTGGGGGGTGGGGAGGAGACTGGGGGGTGGGGGGTGGGGAGGAGACTGGGGGGTGGGGAGGAGACGGGGAGGAGACTGGGGGGTGGGGGGGGCGGAGGAGACGAGGGGGGAGACTGGGGGGGCGGAGGAGACGAGCGGGGAGACGGGGAGGAGACTGGGGGGTGGGGGGGGCGGAGGAGACGAGGGGGGAGACTGGGAGGAGACTGGGGGGTGGGGGGGGCGGAGGAGACGGGGAGGAGACTGGGGGGTGGGGGGTGAGGAGGAGACTGGGGGGTGGGGAGGAGACTGGGGGGTGGGGGGTGGGGAGGAGACTGGGGGGTGGGGAGGAGACGGGGAGGAGACTGGGGGGTGGGGGGGGCGGAGGAGACGAGGGGGGAGACTGGGGGGGCGGAGGAGACGAGCGGGGAGACGGGGAGGAGACTGGGGGGTGGGGGGGGCGGAGGAGACGAGGGGGGAGACTGGGAGGAGACTGGGGGGTGGGGGGGGCGGAGGAGACGAGGGGGGAGACTGGGAGGAGACTGGGGGGTGGGGGGGGCGGAGGAGACGAGGGGGGAGACGGGGAGGAGACTGGGGGGTGGGTGGGCGGGCGGAGGAGACGAGGGAGGAGACTGGGGGGTGGGTGGGCGGGCGGAGGAGACGAGGGAGGAGACTGGGGGGTGGGGGGGGGCGGGGGAGACGAGGGAGGAGACTGGGGGGTGGGTGGGCGGGGGAGACGAGGGAGGAGACTGGGGGGTGGGTGGGCGGAGGAGACGAGGGAGGAGACGAGGGGGGTGGGGGGGGCGGAGGAGACGAGGGGGGTGGGGGGGGCGGAGGAGACGAGGGGGGAGACTGGGGGCGGGGGAGACAAGGGGGGAGACGGGGAGGAGACTGGGGGTGGGGGGAGGAGACTGGGGGTGGGGGGCAGAGGAGACGAGGGGGGAAACGTGGAGGAGACGGGTGTGGGGGGGCGGAGGTGGGGGTCAGCGGAGATTGGGGGGAGACGGGGCGGAGATGGGGTGGCGGAGATTGAGGGGGATGGGGCGAAGATTGGGGGGACGGGGTGGGGACGGGGCGGAGACTGGGGGGGCGGAGGAGATCGGGACGGCAGAGATTGGGGGGGAAATGGGGCGGGGATGGGGCGGAGATTGGGGGGGACGGGGCAGAGGTGGGGGTGGATGGGAGAGGGGCAGAGACAGGATTGGGGTAGTGATGGGGAGGGGTAGATATGGAGGAGGGGGGAGAGATGGAGTGTTGGGGTTGGGCGAGAGATTGCAGGTGGGGGCTGGTGATGAGGAGGATGGGGGTGAGTGATGGCGGTGGAGGTAGATATGGGGGGAGAGATGGGAGGAGGGGGAGATGGGGGTATAGGGAGATGGCAGGTGGGGGGGATGGGAAGAGATGAGGGAATGGTGGAAAATGGTGGGGTGGGAGGGGGAAAAATAGGAAAAAGTCTCTCACTGTCCACCCAGTCTAACCCTCTGATTATCTTGTATGTCTCAATTAAGTCACCTCTCAATCTTCTCTCTAATGAAAACAGCCTCTGGTCCCTTAATGTTTCTTCGTAAGACCTTCCCTCCATACCAGGCAACATCCTGGTAAATCTCCTCTGAACCCTTTCCAAAGCTTCCACACCCTTCCTATAATGTGATAACCAGAACTGTACACAATACTCCAAGTGTGGTCACACCAGAGTTTTGTACAGTTGCAGCATGACCTCATGGTTCCAAAACTCAATCTCTCTACCAATAAAAGCTAACACACTGTATGCCTTCTAAACAGCCCTGTCAACCTAGGGTGGCAACTTTGAGGGATCTATGTACATGGACACCAAGATCTCTCTGCTCGTCTACACTACCAAGAATCTTACCATTCATTCTGTATTCCTGTTACTATTTCCAAAGTGAATCACCTCACACATTTCTGCATTAAACTCCACTTGCCACCTCTCAGTCCAGTTCTGCAGCTTATCTATGTCTCTCTATAACCTATAAGATCCTTTGGCACTATCCACAACTTTATGGGCGGCACGGTGGCACAGTGGTTAGCACTGCTGCCTCACAGCAATTCCCGCCTCAGGCGACTGACTGTGTGGAGTTTGCACGTTCTCCCCGTGTCTGCGTGGGTTTCCTCCCACAGTCCAAAGATGTGCAGGTCAGGTGAATTGGCCATGCTAAATTACCCGTAGTGTTAGGTAAGGGGTAGATGTAGGGGTATGGGTGGGTTACGCTTTGGCGGGGCGGTGTGGACTTGTTGGGCCGAAGGGCCTGTTTCCACACTGTAAGTAATCTAATCTAATGTACCGACCTTAATGTCATGTGCAAATTTGCTAACCCATCCTTCTATGTCCTCATCCAAGTTGTTTATAAAATTGACAAACAGCAGTTGACCCAAAACAGATCTTTGCGGTATACCACTCGTAACTGACCTCCAGGATGAACATTTCCCATCAACTACCACCCTCTGTCTTCTTTCAGCTAGCCAATTTCTGATGCAAACCGCTAAATCACCCTCAATCCCATGCCTCCATATTTTGTGCAGTAGCCTACTATGGGGAAACCTTATCAAACGCCTTACTGAAATCCATATACACCATATCAACGGCTTTACCCTCATCTGCCTGTTTGGTTATCTTCTCAAAGAACTCATTAAGGTTTGTGAGGCACAACCTACCGTTCACAAAACCATATTGAGTATCCCTAATCAACTTATTCCTATCGAGATGATTATAAATCGTATCTCTTATAACCTTTCCAACACTTTACCCACAACAGAAGTAAGGCTCTGGCCTTTAATTACCAGGGTTGTCTCTACTCCCCTTCTTGAACAAGGGAACAACATTTGCTATCCTCCAGTCTTCTGGTACTACTCCTGTAGACAATGATGATATAAAGGTCAAAGGTAAAGGCTTGGCAGTCTCCTCCCTGGCTTCCCAGAGAATCCTAGGATAAATCCCATCCAGCCCTAGGAATTTATCTTTGCAGTTGAATACTGACAAAAAAATATTCATTTAACACTTCCCCATCTCCTCTGACTCCACGCACAACTTCCCACTATTATCCTTGATTGCCCCTAGTCTTATTCTAGTCACTCTTTATCCCTTATATATCTATAGAAAGCTCTAAGGTTTTCCCTGATCCTATCCGCCGACAACTTATCATGTCTCCTCCTCACTCGTCTTAGCTCTCTGTTTAGGTCTTTCCTGGCTACCTTGTAACTCTCAGTCTCCCTAACTTTACATCTCATCCTAACATAAGTCGCCTTCTTCCTCTTGACAAGAGATTCAACTTCATTAGTAAACCATGGCTCTTCCACTGTACAACTTCCTCCCTGTCTGACATACTTATCAAGGACACACTGTAAGCTGTTCCTTGAAAAGCTCCAAATTTCTATTGTGTCCATCCCTTGCAGTTTCCTTCACCATCCTACGCAACCTAAATCTTGTCTACTTGCATCATAATTGCCTTTCCCCTTGTTGTAGCTCTTGCCCTCCAGTGTATACTTATCCCTTTCCATTGCTAAAGTAAACATAACTGAATTGTGGTCACTATCACCAAAGTGCCCGCCTACCTCCAAATCTAACATCTGGCCGGGTTCATTACCCTGTATCAAATCGAATGTGGCCTCGCCCCTTGTTGGCCTGTCTACATACTTTGTCAGAGAACCCTCCTGCACACAATGGACAATTGGGCAACTGGGGGAAGAGTCATGGGGGTAGAGGATGGCCAGGGCAGGAGAGATGATTTGGGTTAAGAAGGAGGGGGTGATCAAGACAGAGGTGCTGAATAATCTGGTGAATGAGGATCGCAGAGCTGGGGGGAGATTGAGGTTTGTGTGCAGGATTTGGGGAACTTCCCAAGAGGTGGAGGGTGAGCTTGCAGCTTGGGACAGCAGGATTTTGTTTCCTTGAGAGAGAAATGAAGCACTTTCCCCTTTCACACTTGAATTTGTTACCAATGTAGAATCATACAACACAGAAGGCCATTTCTTTGAAAGAGTCATCTATGCAACCCCACTTTCCACCCCGCAAGATGAAACATTCTGTGCTTATCCTTTCAAAATCATTCTGTAATTTTAAGTCACCCCTCAGTTGCCTTTCTACAGGTGAAAAGGAGACTTGGCCTGTAAATTCTTTACTGGTATATAAACTGCTTTTGGTATCATCCTTCTGAATCTTCATTGCACCCTCTCCAGTTCCTTAGTCCTCTTTATATATGGTAACCTGAATTGTGCATTATTTTCTAAACCCTCCTCACTATCTTTTCTTAGTCTATTGTGAGTTTCCACCAGAAATACAGTCAGAGGAAAGATATTTACCTCACTGGATGCCCAATAGGATCCTCATTGTCAGAACAAAGTAGTATCTAATGATTAAAGCAGAGGTATCCGACCTACAGACTGCACACTAGTGTCAGGCCCCACAGACTTGTGTTTAAAATACAGGCAGGTGGACATGACTGAGTTTGCAAGGAGCTGCTTCTCCAGTCTCAGGCTGTTTCTGTCCCACATTTGTTATTGAGATGCTCACCATTAGTAAAAATCAAATTCAGGCAAAAGACAATCTGTGATTGGCAGAGCACTGGGAAATTGAGAGACAGTCTTCATCCTCAGGCCATGTTTTCTTTCTCATTACAAGTGAAAGACTTTGTAAGTAGAGCTGGCAACACTCCTACTCAGCAGTGTCCTGAAATCCACACCTCAGAAACAGATCCTCCCTTGGGTACTTTACGCACATCTGCCTGAGAGGTTTGAGCTCAGTTAGGCTGCTTTTTTAAATATGGTGCACCAAGAGATGTAAACTTGGCCAAAATGAAGTCTGTCTTTTCAGTCAGAACACCATTTGTTTAGCCTGGGCACTAGGGTGACAGTGGTAGTGAGTTGGCAAGGAACAGTGGAGTTGGAAGGGAGATAGTGAGAGAGAAGTGGCCTCCCTGAAAAGTGGCAGGAACAGCCCGCAAATATCTTCCATGATGCAAAGGGAGTCGGAGGGTAATGGCACTGTCAGCAGAGCTGGGACATAAACCACCTTGGTGTGACTGCTGCATTGCCAACATCACACTAAATCAGTGATTGACACGATGACAGGAAATTAATGGAATAACCTTCCCATGTGAAGCTTGTTCATAAAGATGCACGTCTTATGTTTTTTGATAATAGCGAAACTTGCAAACGTCTTATTGTACACAGCTCTGAAAAATGAAGCATGGCCTCTTGCGAAAACCCCTGGATTATAACACAAAGAAAAGGAACCCCAGTCTTGCAAACAAGTCAGAACAGTGTTTTAGTTCAATTTCTCAGCAGATGTATGCATTTGTTTTAATGCTTAGTGTACTAGTGCCAGTTAACAAATGATTCTTTGTTGATTTTCACATTGTCAGTTTGTTTGAAGCTGGGAAAATGAAAACAAGATGTGCTGACTCTGACTCAAGCCCCTTAACTGTCCAGGATGGCCTGTGTATTCCGCACAGCTGGGAACCTTTTGGGGGAAGTGGGGGAGATTGGCATTGGTTTAGCTTATATTCTTGTCTGCTTGTGAAGTGTTAGATCAGTTAGTTGTTGGCTAAATTGTGAATTTCCCACAACATCAAACCGTTTTGGGGCCAGTATAAGTGGCTCCTCTGACTTAAATAGCAAGATGGAGGTCACTGCTATTTAACCCAGTGGTTTCCTGAGCATGTGAGCAGGAGGGAGCTATGGGCAAGATTCTAACCAAGTATTTTTGTATTTCCCCCACTGTCAGGAGGGAGGGGAAATCAGACTTTGGGTTGGGAGAACAAATAACCTGTACTTGTCTCCAGAATGTCTGCTAACACAGTGCCGGTCAGAAACCTGGCTGGCTAACAGTAATGATATCCTGGCAGTGGCCATAATTGCATCAGAGAGGGACCCTCAGGGTAAAGTCCTGCCAGAGGGGAACCACTGGTCCATCACTGTTGTCTCAGCAACACCAGAATTGAGTGGTGGCCATTGCTGGAACTGCAGCCTGTCCCTGAGGGAGAAATGAACAATTCGGAGTGGGCCATTTGGCCCCTTGATCCTGTACTTTGCACCCATTCCGTCTTGTGCTTCCTGATCTACTTTGGTTCCCTGTCCCCCACAATCAACCCAAACAGGAGGGGCCCCCCAGATGATGTTGGGAATTTGGAATGCATTCTCCTGTTTGGGCTAATGGTGGTGACAGGGAACCAAAGTAGGTCAGGAAGCACATGACGGAATGGGTGCAAAGTACAGGGAGAGTAGTTGAGGCAGGAAACTTTACAGCCTTTAAAAACTTACTTGGATGAGCAGTCGAAATATTCTATCATTCAAGACTCTGGACAAAGTGCTGGAAAGTGGGATGAGTATAAACTTAGCATAGTTTTGGTAGTACAGACCCGACATGCTGAACGGCCTTTTCTGATCATTTAAAAGTCATTATCAGTCACTAATAATTGACAGTTAAGTATTCCTGTGAAAGTACAGGTCGACAGGTGTATCTGCGGAATTGGTTCCGTGGTATCAGTTAACCCGTGGTTTACCGCAGCCTGAACATATTACAGGGAACATTTTGGGACCGGGGGCTACCGGGAAGGTAAATTTCCCATTTAAGTGAATGGGTTCACACCTGTTCGTGGTTTCAGGTTTCCAGGGTGGGTAGATTAGATTCCCAACAGTGTGGAAATTGGCCATTTAGCCCAAAACGTTCACACTGACCCTCTGAAGAGTAACCCACCCAGAGCCGTTCCCCTACATTTACCTCTGACTAATACACCTAACATTTTGGGCAATTTAGCATGGCCAATTCACTTGACCTGCACATCTTTGGACTGTGGGAGGAAACTGGAGCAAACTCACACAGACATAGGGAGAATGTGCAAACTCCACACAGGCAGTGGCCCGAGGTGGGAATCGAACCCGGGTCCCTGGCGCTGTGAGGCAACATTACTAACCACTGAGCCACCATGCCAGCCTTGGAATGTATCCCCTGCGGGTATGGAGGGCCTACTGTATGATCTTCCATTGGTGTTTGGTAGTGACTGAGTTATCAGGAAAGTATCAAGAGTCAGGTTTTTATATCCTGCACCCCTACGGCAACCGAAAGGCCTGTTTCCCAGCTTCCATTGTATTCAGAAGGCAGAGGTGTACTGGGTGACGTAAGCAGTGATTTGTTCACTGTTCACTGTTTGTCAGTTGGGGAGCTGTCAGTTGTTCGGCAGTCTGTGCTAGCACTCGTAGCCATCACTCTGGTCAAAAACATAATGTTTCCACTTATTGCTCTTTCAGGTGAGAGGCCGTACAAATGCTTGACCTGCGAGAGGACATTCACCCTGAAACACAGCCTCGTCCGCCATCAGCGCATCCATCAGAAGGGAGCCAAGGTAGCCAAGAGACATCCGGGTGAGAACGACGATGAATTGTCCAAGGATGAGGACGACAGTGAGAGTGAGGCCGAACAGGCGGGCTCCAGCCAGCTGTCGGACAACGAGAGCGAGACAGTCACTAGCATCAGCCTCAGCAATGACTCCCCGCTGCCACTGAGCATTGCAGGGAGCCCAGTAACAGCCACAACGAGCCAATCTCCCAGCCAGGCAGGTGTCAAAGCAGCTGAGCCAGAGAACAGCCTCATTCGCCCAGCAACAGCAGTCAACGGTGTGAGGCAAGGAACCTTCCTTATTCAGGGCAATGACCAAGAATCATTAAAAAACTCAGAGAAGACACTTGCTGATTCCACAGGCTCCTCAGACATCATCCAGAACTTTTTGGGAATACCTAGTGGGGCGCCAATGAACCATGTCCTGGGCTCAGTGGAGTCTACTCCTTGCCTGCTTGGAGTGGAATAATGTGGCTTCCAAGGAACTGGAGGTTTTTGTTGCTTTAAAGCTGTGCCACCATACTTTGGAATGAAATTGACTGTCTTGTACCCGCAAAACACCAAGCAGGGATGAGGCTGCTGTGGTGAATTGTTCTAGTCCGCCTGTGTGCGGGCAGAGTTTTTTCTAACTCTGGTGCGATGGAACGCCTTAAGAGACACGAGTGAGAGGAATCCAGTGCAACTCTCCAGACTGCATGTTGTATCTTCCAAGTGCCTTATGACCTGATTGCTGTGCACAACTAAAGTTCTGTTCAGAAGTGCTCGAAAATCCTTGTTTCAAAATAAGTACAACAAGAAGAGCTAGCCTTTTTTTTGAGAACAATCTTGGGGAAGTATCAAATTCCTTTGTGATGTGTTTATATTTTAAAGCTGATTTTTAAAACAAATAACACATAATAATGGGGCATCAAAATGCACTTGGCATAGGCTGTGTTTAGGTCCCTAATGAGGAACTGCTGTACTAAGTCTTCCAGAAAGGCCTTACAGTGATCAATGACACTGACAATCTCTGGGCCAGTTTTCCACCATAAATAACAAACATAGGGGCAAAATAGCAATTATGGCTTTTTATTTTGTTTCTTTCACAAAACAATTATGACTTTGTTCTCCATTTATGGTGTGCACGACAGTGCAGTTTTGTTTTCTTTTTGTAATTTGGTCTTTTAAGATGTATTTTGATTAAGGTGGAACTTGTTTGCCACTGTCTGTGAAAATGCAAGATGGCTTCCACAAGATTTCCCCCTCCATTTTTAATGCGCATTGGGTTGTTTTGGCTAGAAACAAGAAAATGGGACTAAGAAGGTAAAATGAATTAGGAGACACTTTTTTTTGTTAAATCTTATATCAATATGAAATTCAGTACAAAAGAATTTAAGGTTTTTTATTTACAATTCTGCTCTCGATGGTCTAATCCAGCATCCTTGGGGGGAGCAGCCATTAATCAATTATATAATGCAGAACTGTAGCAAGGAAAAAAATTCTCCCAGCGTTAAGCTGGAACAGTGTACTAGCAATAATCACTATTGATTTAAAGCTTTATTTAGTATTTTTTCTGTATCGGCAATATTAGTTTATATGGCCCTTGCCACATTTTATTGATTCTTTTATTAGTGGGTTTTGTTGTCTGACTGAAGCAAATCTGTTGCGTTTTCTTTTCAAAAGCTGTGAAAAGGAGAAAATTATTTTGTGCTGAGTTATGGGTGAATCTTAGAATAGATTGCATGTGGAACTAATTTGTTTTATCAGTTATTTGTAATTCCGACTGTCTCTCTCAGGGCTTTTCAAAAAAAAATTGCATCTACTAAATCCCTTTCTAGTTCCAAATTTTCTTCCACTTTAAGAACTTGAAGCTGAGACGATTCAATCACTACATGAAGCACTTGACTGTGAAAGAAAAATAATGATAATTAATTGGTTTACAGCTTGTTCAAAAAAAAGAAAAAAAACAGTCACTTTTCACTGCACCATGATTAAAGAGCTTTTTATTACCAGAGGTTTAGTGAATTATTGTCTATTTTCAAGAAGGAAAGAAACTTTAATGGGGGAAAATTAAAAGGAAATAAAAGTAATGCATTAATCCATAAAACATTGTTTGAAAATCCAGAATCCATATTTTTTCGTAAAGGGAATCTTTACTGCTGCTAAATATTATGTACACATCTGGTGTATGCCACACGAACAGAGAATCACAGAGTTTTGGTACTTATTTCCAATGCAAAAATTTAAAGCTGTTCTGTATAAAACCATCTAAGCAATAAAATGTTATACTTGAGCTTTTTATTTGTCCTGGCACTGTATTTGTTCATGTGTTGATAGTAGAAAGTTATTGGTGATTATTTCCACTGTCACCTCACTTCTCCTCTCAATCTGCTCCATGACCCCACTGCATGATAACAGAGCTATCCTGTTGTGTGGTTTGGGGATTGTTGCTTAAAGCCTTCAGCACGTTGTTAAGTCTATGGGCTAGAACTTTGTCATGTGTTGCAAAATCGACAGCTTAAATTGGCCGATAGTTAATCTAATATTTTAAGTTATTTATACTAATCAAGTGTTTAGTCATCTTCAGGACGTGGCCATTACCTGGGGTTCCACGTGGACTTCTAATTTTAGTATGTAGCCTTTTTGTGTTTGGAGGTGCCTGCTTGTATTGTGTGTCTCTAAGTAAATTACTTGTACATGGCTCCAGTTTTAGGTCTCACTACCTGATTGTTGGGTACCTTAGGCTGTAATGGGAGGGAATAAAAGGTGTAGTGTGTAACAGGGGCCAAAGTCTTTTGGGGGGGTGTTTCATTGCAATCACTTGACATGAGAGACCTTTCCAGCCCTCACCCTCTTAGTCTGTTCGAAAATGTAGTGTGTCTGTGCAGATGGTCCCCCAGGTGAACCACAGGTTTTTTGATTTTGATGCTGTTTAGTTTGATCTCAGCTGTGTGCTCTAATTCAGCCATCAAGGATTTACAGCTGTACGTCTCTAAACCACCATGTGATGGAGACTGGCAAACACAGTGTATATACCTTCAAACTATTATTTACATTACTGCCCTAAAGGGGCAGCACAGTGGCTCAGTGGTTGCCACTGCTGCCAGGGACCAGGGTTGGATTCCATCGTCAGACAACTGTCTGTGTGGAGTTTGCATTTTCTCCCAGTGTCTGCGTAGGTTTCCTCTGTGTTCTCCAGTTTCCTCCCACAGTCCAAAGATGCGCAGGTTAGGTGATTGGGCCATGGGAAATTATCCATAGTGTCCAGGGATATGCAGGCTAGGTGGGTTAGCAGGATAGGATGGGGATGGGTGGGATGTTCTTTGGAGGGTTGGTGTGGACTGATGGGAATGTATGATAATATAAATATTTCATGAGAAAACCTGCAATTGCAATTCCTGAACACTTAACTGCCAAGTATTAAAAGATTGTCTTTTAAGCTGCTGCCACTTCATTGTTATGAACTTGGTCAGATTTAGATAGTATTGACCCATCGTCATTGCAAAATGGTGAGTTACGTACAATTTGGAGCATAAATCATGGGAGTGGTTTATCTTTCTCTGCCTGGCTACTTCCACACTTTTTTTTTAAAAAAGTGGTAGTTAATATAGAACAGATTGATTGTAAATGAAGGAATTTGCTCCAAGTGTTTTCCGTTCTCTCCATACGGTTCCAAGGTTGTTTTTTTTGGAACCTCATCCAAATATCCATTGAATTTAGAGCATGAATTGTGGTAAGGCATTGTGACCAGGTCTGCCCACAACCTCATCTGCTGGGATTGCATAAATGCAGTTTCCAGCTGAAACCACAGGCTGATAAATGCAGAAGGGACCTTTGTAAATGGTTGCACAGAATTTTAAATATCGTTTTTGGGATGTGGGCATAACTTGCAAAGCCAGCATTTGTTGCTCACCCCTAATTGCCCTCGATCGGAGTGTCTTGCTCGGCCATTGCAGAGGGCAGTTAAAAGTCACTTTCTATGGTTAATAGACGGGGCGGGGGGAGCAAAAGACCATGTAGGATTTGGTGATTGGGGGTAGAAAACATTGTGTGTAAGAGCATATACAAGTACATCAAGAGCAAAATAGCAACTAGGGGGAGAATAGCGTCCCTTAAAGATCAACAAGGTCATCTATGTGTTGAACCACAGGAGATGGGAGAGGTACTCAATTAATATTTTGCAACAGTTTTTATTGTGGAGAAAGAAATGGAGGCTAGAAAACACAGGGAAATAAATATTGATGTTTTGAAAACAGTTCACGTAACTGAAGAGGAGGTTCTAGAGGTCTTAGAAAACATAAAGGAGAATATATCTTCAGGATCTGACCAAGTGTATCCGAGGACGTCGTGGGAGATTAGGGAAGAAATTGCATGGCCCCTGGCAGAGATATTTGTATAATCTATAACCATGGGTGAAGTGCCAGAGGACTGGAGGGTAACTAATTTAGATTATGATTTGGAGATGCCAGTGTTGGACTGGGGTGTACCAAGTTAAAAATAACACAACACCAGTTTATAGTCCAACAGGTTTAAGTGGAAGCGCACTAGCTTTCGGAGCGATGCTCCTTCATTTAACACAATCACCTGATGAAGGAGCATCGCTCCGAAAGCTAGTGTGCTTCCAATCAAACCTGTTGGACTATAACCTGGTGCTGTGTGATTTTTAACTAATTTAGATTAGATTAGATTCCCTACAGTATGGAAACAGGCCCTTCGCCCAAACAAGTCCACACCGACCCTCCGAAGAGTAATCCACCCAAACCCGTTCCCCTACCCTATATGACCTAACACTGTAGGTAATTTAGCATGGCCAATTCACCTGACCTGCACATCTTTGGACTGTGGGAGAAAACCGGATGTTGTGTCTTTACTTAAGAAAAGGTGCAAGGAGAAGCCTGGGAAGTATAGACGGGTGAATCTGACATAGGTGATGTGTAAGCTATTGGAGGTGATTCTGAAAGATAGGATTTACATGCATTTGGGGAGGCAAGGCCTGATTAAGGATCGTCAGCATAGCTTTGTGTAAGGGAAACTTGATTGAGCTTTTTGAGGAAATAACCAAAGCAAATGATGAGGACAGAGCAGCAGATATTGTTTACATGGACTTTTGCAGTCTACATTATTTACATGGACTTTTGCAGTCTACATTATTTACATGGACTTTTGCAGTCTACATTATTTACATGGACTTTTGCAGTCTACATTATTTACATGGACTTTTGCAGTCTACATTATTTACATGGACTTTTGCAGTCTACATTATTTACATGGACTTTTGCAGTCTACATTATTTACATGGACTTTTGCAGTCTACATTATTTACATGGACTTTTGCAGTCTACATTATTTACATGGACTTTTGCAGTCTACATTATTTACATGGACTTTTGCAGTCTACATTATTTACATGGACTTTTGCAGTCTACATTATTTACATGGACTTTTGCAGTCTACATTATTTACATGGACTTTTGCAGTCTACATTATTTACATGGACTTTTGCAGTCTACATTATTTACATGGACTTTTGCAGTCTACATTATTTACATGGACTTTTGCAGTCTACATTATTTACATGGACTTTTGCAGTCTACATTATTTACATGGACTTTTGCAGTCTACATTATTTACATGGACTTTTGCAGTCTACATTATTTACATGGACTTCAGTAAAGTGCTTAGCAAGGTTCTGCATGGTAGACTAATTAGTAAAGTTAGATTACGTGGGATTCCGGGTGAGCTTGCTAATTGGATACAAAATTGGCTTGACATTAGGGGACAGAGGGTGGTGGTGGAGGGTTGCTTTTCAGACTGGAGGCCTGTTCACCAGCACTGTCCCACAGGGATCGGTTCTGGGTCCACTTTTATTTAACATTTTTACAAATAACAGAGATGAGAATATAGGAGGTATAGTCAGTAAGTTGGCAGATGACATCAAAATTGGTTGTCTACTAGTCAGTGAAGGTTACCTATTAGATTACAAAGAGATCTTGATCAATTGGATCAATAGGCTGAGGAGTAGCTGGGAGAAAGTGAGGACTGCAGATGTTGGAGATCAGAGTCAAAAAGTGTGGCGCTGGAAAAGCACAGATCAGGCAGTATCCGAGGAACAGGAAAGTCGATGTTTCAAGCATAAGCTCTTCATCAGGAATGGAGTTTAATTTGGATAGATGCAAGGTGAAACAAACAAGGGCAGCACTAATGGTAGAGCCTTGGGCAGTGTTGTAGAATAGAGAGACCTTGTGGTTCTGGTACATAATTCTTTAAAGTTAGCGTCAAATGTAGACAGTGGTTAAGCTGTTTAGCATGCTTGCCTTCATTGCTCAGATCTTTGTATGTAGGAGTTGGGACATTATGTTGGAGGTTGTACAGGACGTTGGTGAGGCCTCGTCGGGAATACTGTATACAGTTCTGGTTGCCCTTCTATAGGAAGGATATTATTATGCTGGATAGGGTTCAGAAAAGACTTACCAGGATGTTGCCAGGGTTGGAGTTATAAAGATACGCTGGGACATTTTTCCCTGGAACACAGAAGATTGAGAGGTGACCTTATAAATGTTTATAAAATGATGAGGGGCAAAAATAAAGTGAATAATAAGAATCTTTTCCTGGGGCGGGGTGGAGGGGGAGGTTCAAAACTAGGGGGTATATTTTTAAGATGAGAGGAGAAAGATTTAAAAGGGACCCGAGGGGCAAAACTTTTATGCAGAGTGGTTTGTAAGTGGAATAAACTGCCAGAATAAGTTGTGGATGCTTACCAGATTAATTACTAAATCTGGTAAGTAAATTGATTTTACATTTCCTCAGAAATGTTCACTTCAATTAACAAAACTCTAGCCAGAGAGACAATAGCCAGCCTCCTGGACAAACAGAACAGACAACACGATGGGGAACCTAGCAACAAGGACTGCATACTCAAACTACTAAACTTGTGCTTGACAACACACTTCACATTCAGCAACCAAATATATAAACTGATCAATGGGACACCTTGGGCTCACCTATCTCTGGGCTCTTAGTAGAATCTCTGATGCCAAGACTGGAACAAACAGCCCTCCCACAAATTCAACCCAAACTCTGGATCAACTACATGGATGACACTTTTGTTATCATTAAGATAACAAAAACCGGATTATTAACAGCATGCTCACAGGGATCAGATTTATGAGAGAGGAGGAAACCAACAATAAACTCCCATTCCTAAATGAGATGGTAGAAAGAACACAGAACAGTGAATGCACCACAGAAGTGTACAGGAAAGCCACACACTCTGACCAGATCCTCAACTACAATAGCAAACACCCGAACACTTACAAGAGAACTTGTATTAGGACCCTGTTCCAAAGGGCTACAACACACTGCAGCTCTCCCAATCTACAAAAGGGAAGAACACCTCTACAGAGTCTTCACCAAGAACAGATATCCCTACAACTTTCTCCACAGATGCTTAAGACACAAGCAATGTGACGAGGACATGCCATGATCCAACATAATAGCCACATTACCTTACATAAAAAATGTCTCGGAACTAACAGCCAGACTTCTCTGAACTCTCGGATTCATGACAGCCCATAAACAGACAGCCACATTCAGAACAAAAGACCCGATACCCATCATGTGTAAAACTAATATAATTTACAAGATTCCATCAAAGACTGCATGAAACATTATATAGGACAAGCAGGCAGACAACTCGGAATCCGCATCCATGAACACCAACTAGCCACTATATGCCATTTACCATCTATAAGTAGCCATACACACAGATGACAAGAACCACAAATGCGGCTGAGTCAACACAACGATCATAGGACAAGCTAAACAGAGGACAGCCAAAGAATTCCTCAAAGCATGGCACTCATCCATCAACAAACACATGGACCTAGACTCAATAACAGCCACTACAACAAACAACAGTACCGGCAACCGGAAGCAGCAGGAACGGAACCAAATATATTCCAGAAGAAACAGTACAGCAGCACGTCACAGGAGGCTCCAAAGCACTGAGGATGTCACCTGGACAGGGGACATAACGTTTGCAAAATCAACTTCTCAGCTCGACAACCAAACCCACAGGGGGACAATGCCTCAGACACCAGGGTGAAATTTTAATTATTAAGCATTAGTCCACTGGTATAAACACTATGCTACTGCTTCCACTTGGTTTATTAATATCCCTCATGGAAATAAATCTGTCAGCCTCATTTAGTAATTAGCCATAATCCACCCTCTCACCATTGCAGAGACATGGTTGGCTATATATTGCTTAAGGGGACCGCACTCCCCAAGGTGAGGAGGCAGACATCTGTGGAACATTCTTATTCAGTCCATTTTCTATGTGACTCCCTATGTCACTGCCCTCCAAAATGGCTCTGGCAAACCAATCCATTGTATCTAAGATGACAGTTCACCACCATTTCTCCAGTGGGGATAGGCAATAAATGCTGGCTTTGGCACTGACATCCATTTTAATTCACTCTCCCACTCCCCCAGCCACATGTCCATCCTTGGCCTCCTCCACTGTCAGAGTGAGACCAAACTGAAGCTGGAGGAACAACACCTGATATTTTGACTGGGAAACCTACAGTCCAGTGACCTCAATATCAACTTCATCAGCTTCAAAATCCTCCCTCCCCCAGCCTTATCCCATGTTTAGCCCTACCCTTCCTCCTTACCTCCCTGATCTGTCCACCTTCCTACTCACCTATCCACTCCTCCCTCCCACTGACCAATCACAATAACCCTCTATCTGCATTCCCCCATCCCACCTACCCTTCTCCCCGCCACTTCCACAATCCCCTCCCCCCCCCTCCCCACCATATATTTCTGGGCTCCTTCCCCCTCCCCGGTCTGTTGAAGGGTTGCAGTTGGAAACATTGACGTTCCTGCTGCTTGGATGCTGTCTGACCTGCTGTGCTCCCCCAGTTTCACATCTATTGACTCTGGCTTGCATCATCTGTAGTCCTTACTGTCTCCAAGTCACTGAAAATCCAAAGGTGTTGCATGAATAGATTAGGGGCATGAGGACAAACAGTAGCGCCCATTAGGGGATGGAAGTGGCAATCTCATAGAATGTCAGAGAATCTTACATTGTGGAAGCAGGCCATTCAGCCCACTGAGTCCATACTGCCACTCTGAAAAGCATCCCACCCAGATACATCCCCCGACTCTATCCCTGTAACTCTGCATTTCCCATGGCTAATACACCTAACCTGTACATCTTTGGACTGTGTGTAGAGATGAAAGGTGAAGGTGAGGTTTTAAATGAGTACTTGGCATCTGTACTCACTATAGAGAAGGATGATGTGGGTCTAGAAATCAGACAGGTGGAACGTGATTTGGTTAAATAAATTAGCATTGAGATGGACGAGGTATTAGCAGTTTTATCAAGCTTAAGAAAGTCCAGAAGAGCTGAATCCCAGGCTGTCATGGGAAACTGCCGGAGCCCCTGACATTAGTTTTGAACTCTTCTCTGGAGAGAGGACAGGTGCAAGCCAACACAAATCCTCTATTGAAGAAGAATGGTAGAGATAAACCAGGAACCTACAGGTTAGTCAGTCTAACATCAGTGGTTTGGAAACTGTTGGAAACATTTCTGACGGACAGAATTAATCTCCACTTGCTGAAGCAAGGATTACTCCAGGATTCCCAGCATTGTTTTGCCCATGAGAGATCATGTCTAACAAATTTGACTGAATTTTTCAAGGACATGGAGATCTCGGCCATGGCAAATGGGACTAGATGTATTTAGAATATCCGGTCGGCATGGACAAGTTGACCGAAGGATCTGTTTCCGTGCTGTACATCTCTATGACATGCACACCATAGAGTAGCTTGCGTTTATATAGCATCCTGCATCAACCTCAGGATGTTGCAAAGGACATTACAGCCAATGGAGTACTTTGAACTGCAATCACTGCTGACATGCAGAAAATACATCAAATTTGCACAAAGTAATCTCCCACAATCAGGAAAATGATAATGAACAGACTATTTTTTTGATGTCCATCAACAGATGAATAGTGGATAGGACACTAGGGGTAAAGTTTTGGTAGTATTTCAGTATAGTGGCAAAGGGATCATCTCTGTCCACCTAAGATGGCAGACCTAACCTTAGCATAATGGCTCAGCCCAGATAGCACCTCTAACAGTGCAGTTGTCCTGTAGCTGTAACTTTTATTTGTGAGTTCTGGAGTGGGATGCAAGAGCCACACCTTTCAACATGCGCAAAATGATTTCTAAGCCACAAGTCAGGGTTGTGATGGAACATGATCCACTTACCTGAATTGGGTCCAGCTCCAACAACACTCAAGAAACTTGACTCCATCCAGGACAAAGTGGTCACCAAAAGAGTACCTTCAACGTTCACTCCCTCCCTGATGGCACTGTAGCAGACTGCAGAAATCAAGCAAAGTACCTTCCATAGCACCTTCCAAACTCAACCCCTGCCGCTGAGAAAGACAAGGGCAGCAGATACCTCTGCAATTCCCTTCCAAGGCACTCACTATCCTAACTATTAAAATATATTGTCATACCTGCAGTGTCACTGGGTCAATGCTGAAGCACCAACAGCACTGTGGGTGGATCTACATCATACGGACTGCTGTGGTCCAAGAAGGCAGTTCACCACTACCTTCAAGGATAATTAGGGACCGACGATAAAAGGTGGCCTAGTCCTGTGAATTTATAAAAGGGGCCAGCAGCCAAGAATAGTGTTCATGTATGTGTGTGGTGGATGCAGGGTGGGGGGGGTTGGTGGTGGGGGGA
This sequence comes from Chiloscyllium punctatum, assembly GCF_047496795.1. NCBI lineage: Eukaryota > Metazoa > Chordata > Chondrichthyes > Orectolobiformes > Hemiscylliidae > Chiloscyllium > Chiloscyllium punctatum. The sequence goes on along the minus strand of NC_092779.1, from coordinate 14,806,336 downwards.
AGGGGTGGAAGAAGAGAGAGGGGGGGTGAGAGAGAGAGAGGAAGAGATAAAGGGGAAGGGGGAAGAGAGAGAGACAGGAGGACAGAGAGAGAAAATGATTACTCTTTTGTAATGCAACAGGGAATGAGGTATATTCTGTCTCTTGTATCAGACAAAATTGGAAGGTGGTTGCAAGGGGAGAAAAGAAAGCAGTTTCTTTTTCCAGTTGCTTGATTTGTGACAGAGAATCCTCCCAGTCAGGCTTTGAATGTGGCTCGGAAAAAAGGTTGCACTATTTGTGGTATCCTCTGGCCTAACCTTTCATTCCCACAGAACATTGGGTGAAGCAGCCTGCAGAATGACAGCTCTGATTTCTATCTAACGTCTCTGAACTGGAATTCTGCAAAAAAGACAATATCCAAAAGCACAGTAACAAGCCATTTGGCCCAGCTGGTAAGTGCTGGTTTTTGTGCTTCACATGAGCCTCCTCTCAGCAAACACCACCAGCTTTATCTTCAACCTCCTTCACTACAAACCTCCTTCCACCCTCCTTCATTACAACCCTCCTTCACTACAATCCTCCTTACAACCACATTCACTACAACCCCCCTTCAAAACAACCCTCCTTCCAACCACCTTCACTACAACCCTCCATCCACCCTCCTTCACTACAACCCTCAATCCAAACTCCTTCACGACAACCCTCCTTCACTGAAACCTTCCTTCATTTCAATCCTCCTTCACTACAATCCTCCTTCCAACCACCTTCACTATAACCCTCCTTCCAAACATCTTCACTACGACCCTCCTTCACTACAACCCTCCTTCCAACCACCATCAGCCCAACCCTCCTTCACTACTACCATCCTTCCAACCACCTTCACTACAACCCTCTTCCAAACCTCCTTCACTACCACCCTCCTTCATTACAACCCTCCTTCCAACCAACTTCACTGCAACCCTGTCACTGCAACCCTCCATTCCACCTCCTTCACGATAACCCTCCTTCACTAAAACCCACCTTCACTAAAACCCTTTGTCACTACAATCCTCCTTCCAACCTCGTTCACTACAACCCTCCTTCCAACCACCTTCACGACAACCATCCTTCCAACCTCCTTCCCTACAACCCTCCTTCACTACAACCCTCCTTCCACCCTCCTTCACTACAACCCCCCTTCACCTCACCCCATCTTCCAACCTCCTTCATTACAACCCTCCATCCAACCACCTTCACTACAACCCTCTTTCAAACCTCCTTCACTACCACCCTTCTTCACTACAACCCTCCTTCCAACCACCTTCACCACAACCCTCTGTCACTACAATCCTCCTTCCAACTGCCTTCACTGCAACCTTCCATCCAATCACCATCACCCCAACTCTCCATCACTACAACCCTTCTTCCAACCACCTTCACTACAACCATCTTTCCAATCACCTTCACTACAATCCCCCCTTACTACAACCCTCCTGCAGTACAGCCCTCCTTCCAACCAGCTTCACGAGTGCCCTCCTTCACTATAACCCTCCTTCCAACAACCTTCACTACAACCTTCCTTCCAACCTCCATCACTATAACCCTCCTTCCAACCTCCTTCACTACAACCCTCCTTCAATACAACCCTCCATCCAACCACCTTCACTACAACCCTCTTTCAAACCTCCTTCACTACCACCCTTCTTCACTACAACCCTCCTTCGAACCACCTTCACCACAACCCTTTGTCACTACAACCCTCCTTCCAACCTCCCTCACTATAACCCACCTTCCAACCTCCTTCACTACAACCCTCCTTCACGACAACCCTCCATCCAATCTCCTTCACTACAACCCTCATTCACTGCAACCGTCTTTCCAATCACCTTCACTAAAATCCCCCTCACTACAACCCTCCTTCCAACCTCTATCACTATAACCCTCCTTCCAATCACCTTCACTCCAACCCTCCATCACTACAACCCTCCTTCCAACCTCCTTCACGACAACCCACCTACTACCCGCCTTCCAACCAGCTTCACTACGACCCTCCGTCCAACTTCCTACATAACACTCCTTCCAACCTCCGTCATTACAGCCCTCTGTCAATACAACCCTCCTTACAACCTCCATCACTACAACCCTCCTTCTGACATCCTTCATTATAACCCTCCTTCACTACAACCCTCCTTCCCACCTCCTTCACTAAAACCATCCTTCACTACAAACCTCCTTCCAACCTCCTTCACACCAACCCTCCTTCACTAAAACCCACCTTCACTACAAACCTCCTTCCAACCACCTTCACTACAACCCTCCTTCCACCCTCCTTCACGACAACCCACATTCACTACTACCCTCCTTCCAACCACCTTCACAACCCTCCTTCCAACCACCTTCACTACAACCCACCTTCACTACAACCCTCCTTCCAACCACCTTCACTACAAACCTCCTTCACTACAATCTTCCTTCCAACCACCTTCACTGCAACGCTCCTTCCAACCACCCTCAGTACAACCCTCCTTCCAACCACCTACACCACAACCCTCTGTCCCTAAAACCCTCCCTCCAACCCTCCTTCACTACAACCCACCTTCCAACCACCTTCGATACAACCCTCCTTCACTACAACCCTCCTTCCAACCACCTTCACGACAACCCTCTTTCCAAGCACCATCACTACAACCCTCCTTCCTACCACGTTCAATACAACCCTCCCTCCAACCTCCTTCACGACAACCCTCCTTCACAACAACCCGGCTTCAACCCTCCATCACTACAATCCTCTGTCACTACAACCCTCCTTCCAACCTCCATCACGATAACTCTCCTTCCAACCTCCTTCACTACAACCCTCCTTCACTACTACACTCCTTCCAACCTCCTTCACTCCAACCCTCCATCACTACAATCCTCCTTCCAACCTCCATCACGATAACTCTCCTTCCAACCTCCTTCACTACAACCCTCCTTCACTACTACACTCCTTCCAACCTCCTTCACTCCAACCCTCCATCACTACAATCCTCCTTCCAACCGCCTTCACTATAACCCTCCTTCCAACCACCTTCACTACAATCCTCTTTCCAAGCCCCTTCATTATAACCCTCCTTCCAACCTCTTTTACTACAACTCTCCTTCCATCCTCCTTCACGTCAACCCTCCTTCACTACAACCCTCCATCCAACTTCCTTCACTACAACCCTCCTTCCAACCACCTTCACTACAACCCTCTTTCAAACCTCCTTCACTACCACCCTCCTTCACTACCACCCTCCTTCCAACGTCCTTCACAACAACTCTCCTTCTAACCTCCTTCACGTCAACCCTCCTTCACTACAACCCTCCTTCCAACCATTACCCCAACTCTCCATCACAACAGCCCTCCTTCCAACCACGTTCACTTCAACCCTCCTTCACTACAACCCTCTTTCCACCCTCCTACACCACAACCCTCCTTCCAAAGACCTTCACTACAACCCTCCTTCCGAACAACATCACTACAACCCTCCTTCCAACCTCCTTCACTACAACCCTCCTTCACTGCTACCCTCCTTCCAACCACCTTCACTATAACCCTCCATCACTACAACCCTCCTTCCAACGTCCATCACTACAACCCTCCTTCACTACAACCCTCCTTCCAACCTCCTTCACTACAACCCTCCTTCACTACAACTATCCTTCCAACCACCTTCACTACAACCTTCTTTCAATCCCTCTTCACTACCACTCTCCTTCACTACAACCGTCCTTCCCACCTCCTTCATGACAACCCTCCTTCACTAAAACCCACCTTCACTGCAACCCTTTGTCTCTACAACCCTGCTTCCAACCTTTTTCACTACAATCCTCCTTCCAACCTCCTTCACTACAACCCTCCTTCATTACTATCCTCCTTCCAACCACCTTCACTAAAACCCTCCATCACTACAACCCTACTTCCAACCTCCTTCACTACAACCCTGCTTCCAACCTTTTTCACTACAATCCTCCTTCCAACCTCCTTCACTACAACCCTCCTTCATTACTATCCTCCTTCCAACCACCATCACCCCAACTCTCCATTACTACAGCCCTCCATCCAACCACATTCTCTTCAACCCTCCTTCACTACAACCCTCTTTCTAACCTCCTACACTACAACCCTCCTTCCAACCTCCTTCTATAGAACCCTCTGTCACTACAATCCCCCTTCCAACCTCCATCACTATAACCCACCTTCCAACCTCCTTCACTACAACCTTCCTTCCAACCACCTTCACTCCAACCCTCCATCTCTACAACCCTCCTTCCAACTTCCTTTAATACAACTCTCATTCCAACCTCCTTCACTACAACCCTCCTTCCAACCTCCTTCACTATTACCCTCCTTCCAACCTCCTTCACTATTACCCTCCTTCCAACCTCCTTCACTACAGCCCTCCTTCGGTATAACCCTCCTTCAATTATCCTTCACTACAGCCCTCCTTCCAAACACCTCACTCCAACCCTCCATCACTACAACCCTCCTTCCAACCGCCTTCAATACAACCCTCCATCCAACCTCCTTCACTACAACCCTCCTTCACTACAACCCTCCTTCCAACGTCCTTCCCTATAGCCCACCTCCTTCACTACAACCATCATTCAAACCACCTTCAGTCCAACCCTCCCTCACTACAACCCTCCTTCCAACTTCCTTTAATACAACCCTCCTTCCAATGTCCTTCACTACAACCCTTCTTCACTACAACCCTCCTTCCAACGTCGTTCACGACAACCCTCTTTCCAACCACCTTCACTACAACCCTCCTTCCAACGTCATTCACGACAACCCTCTTTCCAACCACCTTCACTACAACCCTCCTTCCAACCTCCTTCATTACAATCCTCCTTCACTACAACCCTCCTTCCAACCTCCTTTATTACAATCCTCGTTCACTGCAACCCTCCTTCCAACCTCCTTCAGTACAACCCTCGTTCACTGCAACCCTACTTTCAATCTCCTTCATTACAACCCTACTTCCAAACAACTTCACTACACTCTTGTTCACTACAACCCTCCTTCCAACCTCCTTCACTACAACCCTCCTTCACTACAACTCTCCTTCCAAACTCCATCACAAGAACCCACCTTCCAACCTCCTTCACTATAAGCCTCCTTCCAACCACCTTCACTACAACCCTCCTTCCAACCTCCTTCGTTACAACCCTCCTTCCAACCTCCTTCGTTACAACCCTCCTTCCAACATCCATCACTACAACCATCCTTCCAACCACCTTCACTACAACCTTCTTTCAAACCCTCTTCACTACCACTCTCCTTCACTACAACCGTCCTTCCCACTTCCTTCATGACAACCCTCCTTCACTAAAACCCACCTTCACTGCAACCCTTTGTCTCTACAACCCTCCTTCCAACCTTTTTCACTACAACCCTCCTTCCAACCGCCTTCACTACAACCCTCCTTCCAACCGCCTTCACTACAACCCTACATCACTACAACCCTCCTTCCAACCACCATCACCCCAACTCTCCTCCACTTCAACTCTCAAACACTACAACCGTCCTTCCAACCTCCTTCAATACAACCCTCCTTCCAACCTCCTTCATTACAATCCTCCTTCACTACAACCCTCCTTCCAATCACCTTCACTACAACCGTCCTTGCAACCACCTTCACAACACTCCTTCACTACAACACTCCCTCACTACAACCCTCCTTTCAACCTCCTTCACTACAACCCTCCTTCACTACAACCGTCCTTCCAAACTCCATCACAAGAACCCACCTTCCAACCTCCTTCACTATAAGCCTCCTTCCAACCACCTTCACTACAACCCTCCTTCCAACCTCCTTCGTTACAACCCTCCTTCCAACCTCCATCACTACAATCCACCTTCCAACCTCCTTCACTACAACCCTCCTTCCAACCTCCTTCACTACAACCCTCCTTCACTACTATCCTCCTTCCAACCACCTTCACTAAAACCCTCCATCACTACAACCCTACTTCCAACCTCCTTCACTACAACCTTCCTTCCAAACTCCTTCACTACAACCCTCCTCCACTACAACCCTCCTTCAAACCACCTTCACTACAACCCTCCTTCATTACAACCCTCCTCCACTACAACCCTCCTCCACTACAACCCTCCTTTCAACCATCTTCACTACAATCCTCCTTCCAACCACCATCACCCCAACTCTCCATTACTACAGCCCTCCATCCAACCACATTCTCTTCAACCCTCCTTCACTACAACCCTCTTTCTAACCTTCTACACTACAACCCTCCTTCCAACCTCCTTCTATACAATCCTCTGTCACTACAATCCCCCTTCCAACCTTCATCACTATAACCCACCTTCCAACCACCTTCACTGCAACACTCCTTCCAAACACCTTCACTACAACCCTCCTTCCAACCTCCTTCACTATTACCCTCCTTCCAACCTCCTTCACTACAACCCTCCTTCACTACAACTCTCGTTCACTACAGCCCTCCTTCTAACCTCCTTCACTACAACCCTCCTTCCAAACACCTCACTCCAACCCTCCATCACTACAACCCTCCTTCCAACTGCCTTCACTACAACCCACCTTCCAACGTCCTTCACTGCAGCCCACCTCCTTCCAACCACATTGACTTCAACCCTCCTTCACTACAATCCTCTTTCCAACCTCCTTCACTACAACCCTCCTTCGAAACTCATCACTACAACTTTCCTTCACTACAACTCTCCTTCACTACAACCCTCCGTCACTACAACCCACCTTCCACCCTCCTTCATTACAACCCTCCTTCACTACAACCATCCTTCCAACCACCTTCAATCCAACCCTCCTTCACTACAACCCTCCTCCACTACAACCCTCCTTCCAATGTCCTTCACTACAATCCTTCTTCACTACAACCCTCCTTCCAACGTCGTTCACGACAACCCTCTTTCCAAACTCCTTCACAACAATCCTCCTTCCAACCACCATCACCCCAACTCTCCTTCACTACATCCCTCCTTCCAACCTCCTTCAGTACAACCCTCCTCCACTACAACCCTCCTTCCAATCTCCTTCATTACAACCCTACTTCCAAACAACGTCACTACACTCTCGTTCACTACAACCCTCCTTCCAACCTCCTTCACTACAACCCTCCTTCACTACAACCCTCCTTCCAAACTCCATCACAAGAACTCACCTTCCAACCTCCTTCCAACTACCTTCATTACAACCCTCCTTCCAACCTCCTTCGTTACAACCCTCCTTCCAACCTCCATCACTACAATCCTCCTTCCAACCTCCTTCACTACAACCCTCCTTCACTGCTACCCTCCTTCCAACACCTTCACTATAATCCTCCATCACTACAACCCTCCTTCACTACAACCATCCTTCCAACCACCTTCAGTACAACCTTCTTTCAAACCCTCTTCACTACCACTTTCCTTCACTACAACCGTCCTTCCCACCTCCTTCATGACAACCCTCCTTCACTAAAACCCACCTTCGCTGCAACCCTTTGTCTCTACAACCCTGCTTCCATCCTTTTTCACTACAACCCTCCTTCCAACGTCCTTCACAACAACCCTCCTTCCAACCTCCTTCACTTCAACCCTCCTTCCAACCGCCTTCACTTCAACCCTCCTTCCAACCACCTTCACTCCAACCCTCCATCACTACAACCCTCCTTCCAACCACCATCACCCCAACTCTCCTTCACTACAACCCTCCATCACTACAACCATCCTTCCAACCTCCTTCAATACAACCCTCCTTCCAATCACCTTCACTACAATCGTCCTTGCAACCACCTTCACTACAACCCTTCCTCACTACAACCCTCCTTCCAACTCCCTTTACTACAACACTCCTCCACTACAACCCTCCTCCACTACAAGCCTCCTCCACTACAAGCCTCCTTTCAACCATTTTCACTACAACCCTCCTTCCAACCACCATCACCCCAACTCTCCTTCACTACAACCTTCCTTCCAACCTCCTTCATTACAATCCTCCTTCACTACAATCCTCCTTTCACCCTCCTTCAGTACAACCCTCCTCCACTTCAATCCTACTTTCAACCACCTTCACTACAACCCTCCTTCACTACAATCCTCCTTCCATCCTCCTTCAGTACAACCCTCCTTCACTACAACTCTCCTTCCAACCACCATCACCCCAACTCACCATCACCCCAACTCACCTTCACTACAACCCTCCATCACTACAACCCTCCATCACTACAACCCTCCTTCCAACCACCATCACCCAAACTCTCCTTCACTACAACCCTCCATCACTACCACCCTCCTTCCAACCTCCTTCACTACCACCCTCCTTCCAACCTCCGTCACTACAACCCTCCTTCCAACTGCCTTCACTACAACCCTCCTTCCAACCACCTTCACTACAACCCTCCTTCACTACAACCCTCCTTCCAACCCTCTCTCACTACAACCCTCCTTCCAACCACCTTCACTACAACCCTCTCTCACTACAACCCTCCTTCCAACCCTCCTTCACTACAACCCTCCTTCCAACTTCCTTCACTCCAACCCTCCTTCAGTACAACCCGCCTTCCAACCACCTTCACTACAACCCTCCTTCAGTACAACCCTCCTTCCAACCACCTTCACTACAACCCTCTCTCACTACAACCCTCCTTCCAACCACCTTCACTACAACCCTCCTTCACTACAACCCTCCTTCCAACCCTCCTTCACTACAACCCTCCTTCCAACCAACTTTACTACGACTCTCTGTCACTACAACCCTCCTTCCAATCTCCTTCACTACAACCCTCCTTCCAACCACCTTCACTGGAACCCACCTTCCAACCTCCTTCACTACAATCCTCCATCCAACTTCCTTCACTAAAATCTACCTTCAGTGCAACCCTCCTTCCAACCTCCTTCACTACAACCCTCCTTCCAACCTCCTTCACTACAACCCTCCTTCCAACCTCCTTCACTACAACCCTCCTTCATTAAAATCATTAAAAACACAGAAATAGAGAACACACACCGGATCATCAACACCACACTCACAGGAATCCGATTCATTGGAGAGGAAGAAAAGGACAACCAACTCCCATTCCTAGACGTGATGGTACAGAGAACACCGAACGGAGAATTCACCACAAAGGTTTACAGGAAAGCCACACACACAGACCAAGTCCTAAACTATGAAAGCAACCACCCCAACACACACAAAAGAAGTTGCATCAAGACACTGTTCAAAAGGGCCACAACACACTGCAGCACACCAGAACTGCAAAAAGAGGAAGAAGAACACCTCTACAACGTATTCGCCAGAAACGGATACCCCCACAATTTCATCAACAGATGCATTAGGGAAAGACAACGGAACGAGGACACACCACAACCCAAAGGACTAGCCATGTTACCATGCATCAAGAACATTTCTGAATGGACAGCCAGACTACTACAACCATTAGGACTCATAACAGCACACAAACCAACAGCCTCTCTCAGACAACAACTCACCAGGAAAAAGGACCCGATACCCAGCATGAGCAAAACCAATGTAGTGTACAAAATCCCATGCAAGGACTGCACAAAACACTACATAGGACAAACAGGAAGACAGTTAACGATCCGCATCCATGAACACCAACTAGCCACGAAACGACACGACCAGCTATCCTTAGTAGCCACACACTCTGATAACAAGCAACATGAGTTTGACTGGGACAACACTACTATTATAGGACAAGCCAAACAGAGAACAGCCAGGGAATTCCTAGAGGCATGGCACTCATCCACAGATTCAATCAATAAACACATCGACCTGGACCCAATATACCGGCCACTGCAGCGGACAGCTGGAACTGACAACCGGAAGCGGCAGAGACAAACCACTACAAATGCCGGAGAAAACATCACAGAAGTGCTTCACAGGAGGCTCCCAAGCACTGAGGATGTCACCTAGACAGGGGACAAAACGTCTGCAACACAAATTTCCCGCTCGGCGAACAGAACCACAACCGTTTTAATGTCTTTAATGCAGCACTGTGTCTTTATTAATTGGTACGACTGACAGAAATTCGTGACCAATGATTTGAAGCCAACAGCAGAACAGAACAGCCACAGAATACTGCGAGAAATGATAAACGATGCCTCCATCTGACTCCAGAAATACGAAGGAGACATTTCGCGCCAAAAAACTCTGTACGTTAATGCGACTGACCACGAATGGAATCGTACACTTGAAAGAGCCATCAACGCTAAACAACAGCAGATCAAAAGAGAGAAAAGACGAACCTTACAAGAAAAACTGCCCAAGCTCACACATAGCAATGACATGGACAATTGAGAGACTTGGATAAAGAACCTGTCAGACTGACCACTCACTCACACACACAGATAAAGCTGTCCTAGTAGTTGGGATGAACTTCAACCACAGGGACACAGATTAAAAGGACATCCTAGCAGCCCTGGAATCCACCCTGAAAGACAACGGACTTATGGAAGAATTTTAGCAGGTCATCAGACAGACAGTAGCACCAACACTAAGCAGAAAGAAAGAAGGGGACACCCTCAACGCACTGGAAAGCTCTAGAAGGACTCAGTAAAGACAGAAATATCATAATCCTACCGGCAGACAAAGGGCACATGACAGTCATCCTGACACAATACATTGAAAACGCAAACACACTACTCACAATTACCAATAACTACCAACAGGTGGACAAGGTTAAAAATCACACAACACCAGGTTATCGTCCAACAGGTTTAATTGGAAGCACTAGCTTTCAGAGCGACGCTCCTTCATCAGGTGATTGTCCTCCGAAAGCTAGTGTGCTTCCAATTAAACCTGTTGGACTATGACCTGGTATTGTGTGATTTTTAACTTTGTACACCCCAGTCCAACACCGGCATCTACAAATTATACCAACAGGTGGTGATGATCTTGGGTCCACAGCGAGAAAACTGCATCCCTGAGGGAACTACATAAGGCAGGTGAAATTAACAAGGCAGACCTCCAAAGAATGAAACCTGAAGGATTCAACACACCCTGTTTCCACGGATTACCAAAGGTACATAAACCAGGGGCCCCCCTCAGACCCATAGTCTCACATCCCGGTACACCGACAGACAGACTAGCGAAGGAACTGCAACACAAACTGAAACACCGAGTAGAAGACTCAATCCCTCCATCCACTCCACCCAGGAATTCCTGAACATCATCAAAGACACCAAGGTAGAGGGTGATGAGATCATGGTTTCCTTCGACATGACAGCCCTATTCACATCAATAAACATCACCCTAGCCAAAGAAACACTGGCCTCACTGCTAGACAAACCGAGGACACAAACACCTGACAACACCAACTCCATCAACAAGGACAGCATCCTCAAACTAGTAGACCTGTACCTCACAATCCACTTCACCTTCAACGACAAGATCTACAAACAAATCAATGGAATGCCTATGGGGTCCCCAATATCAGGACTTTTAACAGAAACAATGATGCAGAGGTTAGAACGAACAGCCCCTCCCACGATCCAGCCCAAGCTCTGGGTCTGCGAGGTGAATGACACCTTCATTATCACGAAATACAACAAATTAGAAGAAAGCGACAAACACATTAAACTACATCCTAACTGGTATAAAGTTCACCGAAGAGGAAGAGACCAACAACCGAATCCCCTTCCTAAACGTCATGGGGGAAACGCAAAGCCAACGGAGAGCTACAGACCAGCGTCTACAGGAAAGTCACACACACTGACCAGATACTCAACTACAGGAGCAATCATCCCAACACCCCCAAACGGAGCTGCAACAGGACATTATTTAAACGAGCCACAACACACTGCAGTACCCAGGAACTACGAGAAGCCGAGGAAAAACATCCATACAAGGTATTCAGGAACAACAGGTACCCGATAAGCGCAGTCACCCTACTGTACATCAAAGAAATCTCAGAGATGACGTCCAGACTACTCCGGCCCCTAGGCATCGTGGTGGCCTACAAATCTACCACCACACTGAAACAGCTCCTGATGAATTTAAAGGACCCTGAAACAACAACCATCAGAATGAACGTCATATACAAAATACCCTGTAAGGACTACAACAAGCATTACATTGGACAGATGGACAGGAAATTAACCACCAGGATACGGGAGCACCAACCAGCTTCCAAAGGACATGACCAACTATCATTGGTATCCACTACACACAGATGAAGAGGGACACCAGTTTGACTGGGACAATACATCCATCCTGGGACAGGCTAAACAAAGATGTGCACAAGAATTCCTAGAGGCCTGGCATTCAAACTGGAACTTCATTAACAAACATATCAATTTGGACCTCATTTACCAACCTCTCAGAAACAGAACTGGAAATGATATGACCCATCACAACAAACAGACTCGTGAATAGCAAACGGGACAGAACACCAGCGCTTCACTGGAGGCTCACTGATGATGTTACTTAGTATGGTGACAAAATGTCTGAGAACAAATCTACCAGCTCAGCGAGCAAACTAACAACCTGACCCATAACCTGAGCTACAAATCTTCTCTAAAATCTCAGCCAACAGCACGATTCAACTCACACGACTCCCTTCCCAGCAACATTGTGTTTGTAGCAGCTCCTTACCACGACCTTGTCAAGGGCATTTAGGATGGCTGTGTCAGTGATACTTTGATCCCATGAAAAAGTTCTTCACAATACTATCTAGAACTCAGAAATAAAAAATCTGGCCACTTTGTGCCTGTCTAGCCAAAAGGACTGAGAACAGAGGCAGAAACCAAGGGTCTTGGGTCAGGGTGAAATGGAGAGCCTGAGTCTGTGTCATGTCTGGATTTCTCACTTAGACGTGGCCTCATGCTGGATGGCTTACTGGAGTCCCTCAGAACCGAAAGAGCTGTAGCCTATGATTAGAGTGACAGAGAGAAAGAAAGAGTGAGATAGAATTAAAGAGCGAGAGAGAAGAGAGAGAGAAAAAAAAGAGAAAGAGGAGAGAAAGAGAGAGAGAGAGAGAGAAAGAGAAATAGAAAAAGAAAGCATCAGGAGAGAATGAAAGAGAGAGAGAGAAAAAGAGAGAAGAGAAAGAAAGAGAAATGGAGAGAGATAAAAGAGAGAGAAAGAAGAAGAGAGAGAGAAAGAGAGAAAAAAGAGAAAGGGGGAGAGAGTAAGAGAGAGAGAGAGAGAGGAAGAGAGAGAGAGAGCAAGAGAGAGACAGAGAGCAAGAGAGAGAGAGAGCAAGAGAGAGAGAGCAAGTTCACGAGGCCACTTCCACCAGATGGCGCCATTGCAGCAGCCTTTAACACACTTTCATTAATGAATGGCCACAGTTGCCAGGCAACCATTACAGAATGGGACTGTGCAGCCCACAGCCAAAGCTATGGCCAAAGTAGGCAGCGGTGGCCCCCAAAGCTTGCCAGATGCCAATGCCCTCCATGTTGGTGGGAGGACACACCGGGGGGGTGGGGGGGGAGGCAGCCCTTTCCTGAATCCATGTGCAGGATGCTGCTATCATCTGGAATATTCCTGACCTCTGACCTTGCAGGCATGTAAGCCTTCCACTTTGACCTCTAGGGAAACTGGCCAAGGGGTTAGGAAGCTGCTGGCAGACTGGCACATTGGCCAGGAGCACAAAATGTGCATTTCCAACCCATAATCGAGGTTGGGGGGTGGGGGGCTGGAATTCAGCTCCAACTTCTGCTGGCCCTCCTGCTTTCTCAGCGGAGATGTGTTAACCCAGTACAGCCTGCAAATTGATATCCTCTGGTGTGTTCAACAGGCAGCTCTTAGCTTTCTTAATATCATGTTGCACTACGAATGGAGAAACTAACCACTCCCTAGAAATTGTAGCCACAAAGGATGGGCAGATTTTGCAGAATAATGATGGAGTCTTGACTTGTATAAACACCACCTACAGCTACCAAATCTTCTGCATGCACCACGTAGGACATTGTACATTTGTATGCATTCACCATAAAACATTGCAAGATTCAAACAACATTTTATGTTCAACACTGTTTTCACCATTATTCCTATTCCAGTTTTTCAGCTGAGACACAATCTCTGCCGTTTTTTTTGGAATTCCAAAGCAATATTGATTGGGGCTGATGTATAGCAGTGACACGTTGCAAATAGTTCATAGGCTGTAACAGTATGGGAAAAGGAGGAAGTTGCATTTATATAGTATCCCTCCGGACATTCCAAAGCCTTTTTCGGGCAAAGGTAAACTTCCAAAGTGTAATGACTGCTGCCCTGCACTTGATATTGTTGATGAAGGTGAACAAATGAATGGAACAGGTACATACAGTGTAATGTAGTGGAGTGAAATCTCAGTGGCAGTGCTGGAGAGGGATTTGTTATGAAGGTGTGGGTGTACTTTGAGAGAGTTAAAAGCAGCAGAACTACCCAACACAGCACCAAATGTTCTCAGTAAGGTAACAATATAACACTTGGTCAAACAACTCAATTAGTTCGTTGCCTAGAGGCAAAAACAAATTCAAATTCGGTAAATCAGTTTAAATTATACCCCCCCAAAATACCAAACTCCAATCCGGTTTGAATTTAGTATATTGACAATCTTAAAAGCCGATACTTTGGGGGTATAAGACCTGGGAAAATCGCACAGTTGAGAGGAGAACTGCCAAGCTCCAGCGGGTAAAAGACTGCCTGAAAAAATTAGCACTCTTAAAAGGTACCTTTTTGATCAGTATTCTGTGAAGCAGAATCCCTAAGAAGAAGAAAAGATGACACAGGAAGATCCAAATAGAAGAACCAAAATCTGCTGTTTTGTAAATCATAATGGTGGTTTTATTGGACTAGTATTATAGAAAGGAAAAAGTCAGGATTGCAAATGCTGGAGATCAGAGCTGAAAATGTGTTGCTGGAAAAGCGCAGCAGGTCAGGCAGCATCCAAGGAACAGGAGAGGGATGATGCCCGAAACGTCAATTCTCCTGTTCCTTGGATGCTACCTGACCTGCTGCGCTTTTCCAGCAACACATTTTCAGCTAGTATTATAGAAAGGAAGGTAAAAGATAGGTTAGAGTAAGGACTTGTACATAATTAATTATTCTGTTACACTTTAATAAATAAATTTGTTAATTTTTACTTTAAATAGTTGCTGGCCACTCGAATATTTACAGATTATTGCACGGATAAATCTTTTTTGTGTTGCTGGTTTTAATATGGCAGGAGAGTTTACCCCAATTCATAACAGATTGATGTTTATTGCTTAATCGATTGTTCGTAAATGTACATGATGCGAAAGAGAATGATGTCCAAATGCATGAGCTTATTGTCATAAATGAAATCTTTGCACTTTACCAAAATGTGTACCATTTGTTGCCCACTCATAGAATAGAAGCATAGAATCCCTACAGTGTGGAAACAGGCCATTGGTCCACACCGACCCTCCGAAGAGTAATCCATCCAGACCCATTTTCCTAACCTATTACTCTACATTTACCCCGACTAATGCACCTAACCTACACACCCCTGAACACTATGGGAAATTTAGCATGGCCACAATTCACCTAACCTGCACATTTTCGGACTGTGGGAGTTTAGATTAGATTAGATTAGATTACTTACAGTGTGGAAACAGGCCCTTCGGCCTAACAAGTCCACACCGCCCCGCCGAAGCGCAACCCACCCATAACCCCTACATTTACCCCTTACCTAACACTACGGGCAATTGAGCATGGCCAATTCACCTGATCTGCACAGCTTTGGACTGTGGGGGGAAACCGGAGCACCCGGAGGAAACCCACCCAGACACGGGGAGAATGTGCAAACTCCACACAGTCAGTCGCCTGAGGCGGGAATTGAACCGCCCGTTGTGCCACCGTGCCGCCCATTGTGCCACCATGCCGCCCATAGGAAACCGGAACACCCGGAGGAAATCCACACAGACACGGGGAGAATGTGCAAACTCCACACAGACGCCAGAGGCTGAAATTGAACCCTGAGTCCCTGGCCCCATGAGGCAGCAGTGCTAACCACGGAGCCACCATGCCCCCCTGCGAACAGCTTCTGAAAAGCTAAGCAGATCACATCGTCTTGTCGTGAAAGTTTGGGGGCTTGGGTGAAAGATTTGGACAGGTTTAGACAGATCCAATATGAGATTTGAACAGATTTGGGGTACAAAGGATCCCAGCAGATTTAAGCACTTGCCGATTAGTGTCCTAGATCTTTAAATAAAACTAGGTGAAAAAAATTGTTTAATTTCAGTTTCTTGTGGTTGGTTAAATGAAAGGTGAGGGAAATGGCTCTTAACAGTGCTAAAGATGTTCTGAGGTTTGAAGGTGCTTCCCAAATTTGCAAAGAAAGTTTAGAAAGACAACAGAAGGATTAGAATTAGGTTAAAAAAAATCACACAACACCAGGTTATAGTCCAACAGGTTTATTTGGAAGCACTAGCTTTCAGAGCGCTGCTCCTTCATTGGGTGGTTGTGGAGAATAAGATTGTAAGACAGAATTTATAGCAAAAATTTACAGTGTAATGATATATTGAAAAAGACCTGGATTGTTTGTTAAGTCTCTCATCTTTTAGAATGGGCATGTTGATTTCAGTTCTTTCATATGTAAATTGTAAAACCTTTTTAAAGTTACATTCTCAAGTGAATTTTAACAATTAATGTCATGTCGGCTCAGACAAGGTATTGAAGGTGTTAGCTCCCTGTGTGAGGCTGTCTGACCACAATGGTCAGACTGATTCTAATCTAAAAAAGATTTACAGAATCTTACATTGATTCATGCAGTTTTGAGCAAAGTAAAATGTAATTCCACAAGTACAAATTCACCTGACAAATTTATATATGTATGCGTGCATGTGGGTGTGGATGTTAGAATTAGCTCCTTTGCCAGTTTTCTATAAAATTTAAACTGTAGAGTGAGGATTATTAATCATTGTTGTAGCGTATCATTGGGGGAAGGAGTGACTGCCTGCTGTAGCCTCCTAGCAGAGCGCTTTAGGGAACATCTCTGGGACACCCGCACCAATCAACCACACCGCCCCGTGGCCCAACATTTCAACTCCCTCTCCCACTCTGCCAAGGACATGGAGGTCCTGGGCCTCCTTCACCGCCACTCCCTCACCACCAGACGCCTGGAGGAAGTACACCTCATCTTCAGCCTCGGAACACTTCAACCCAGAGGGCACTAATGTGGACTTCAACAGTTTTCTCACTTCGCCTTACCCCACCTCACCCCAGTTCCAAACTTCCAGCTCAGCACTGTCTCCATGACTTGTCCTACCTATCTTCTTTTCCACCTATCCACTCCACCCTCCCCCCCCGACCTATCACCTTCATCCCCTCCCCCACTCACCTATTGTACTCTATGCTACTTTCTCTCCAACCCCACCCTCCTCTCACTTATCTCTCCACCCTTCAGGCTCTCTGCCTTTATTCCTGATGAAGGGCTTTGCCCGAAACGTCGATTTTTCTGCTCCTCGGATGCTGCCTGAACTGCTGTGCTTTTCCAGCACCAGTCTAATCTAGACTGCTGTAGCTCAATGGCTTGCCCACCTATTTCTGAGTCCAGGTGCTGGCTTTAAGCCTCACACCAACATTTCAGCACGAGAATCAAGACTGATATTCCAGTGCAGTGCAGCAGCTCAGAAGTGCTGTTTTTTTTTAAATGGAGGTGCCGTCTGTCTTATCAGCTCAGCATAAATAAATCCCATTGCATTATTTTGAAGTGGCATCGGTTATCATCCTCAATTAATGTCCATCCCCAAAACCCATCCGGTGGTTATCACAGTACTCACTCTGGGAACTGGCTGTGCACAAATTTCCTGTTGAGTGATCTGATAGCAATGTATGTGATGATGTAATGCTGACATTGTCAGTCAGCGCGAGGTCCTGTGGAGAGAGCAGTAACAATGAATAGTGGAGTCATAAGACACAGGAGAGG
This sequence comes from Chiloscyllium punctatum, assembly GCF_047496795.1. Lineage (NCBI taxonomy): Eukaryota > Metazoa > Chordata > Chondrichthyes > Orectolobiformes > Hemiscylliidae > Chiloscyllium > Chiloscyllium punctatum. The sequence goes on along the minus strand of NC_092779.1, from coordinate 14,788,476 downwards.
TGGGCCACTCAGCATATCGGTTCTGCTGTACCATTCAATGTGATCATAGCTGATCTGATCATCCTCAATTATCACTCTCCTGCTTTTTCCCCATAACCCTCAATTGCCTGACAGATGATTTGTCCATCTCAGCCTTGAATATCCTTCGTGACCCACCTTCCGCAGATTCACCACCTTTGGAGGGAAGAAATTCCTCATCGCTATCTTGAGTGTGTGGCACCTTATTCTGAGATCATGTCCTCCAGTCCTAGACTCTGCCGCAAGGGGGAATGATATTTCCGCATCAATCCTGTCAAGTCCCCAAAGAAATCTGTATGTTTCAAAATGGTCACCTCTTAGACTTCTAAACTCCCAATGAGCACAGACTCAATCTACTCAACCTTTCCTCATAAACAGCAATCAGCCTTGTAAACTTTCTCAGCAATGCCAGTATACATTTCCTGAGATAATGGGACCAAAACTGCTCCCAATATTCCAGCGGTGGGTAGTGTGGAAAGTTACCAGAATCCAACTAGAATGACCCTTAGGTAGAGGAAACTTTCTGAATGTAGACCAGGTCACAAGTTACCAGAAAAGCCATTGAAAATTGGATTCAAAAGTGGAGCCAAATCATAAATCATATTACAACAATGACTACATTTAAAAAATATCCCATTGGCTATGTTTCTGATGGTCATGAAGTTGCTATACAAATGCAAGTTTTCCTTTATTGTAATGTTACCCTCTATGTGCAGTGTAGAAACAGATCATTCATACTAAACCACGTGGCTGTTCGCACTTCCTAGGAACAACAGTGCCAGAAGTACACTCTCTTCCCATATTCATAACTCCCACATAACCTATCCTGAAATGTCTGTGTGTTGTGTTATGGTCATATGCTTGCTCTCTCTGTGCAGCCTACAATCTCACCATCTGGTGTGCGAAAAGGTCCTAATTCTCCTGTCATAGCATAGGAATTACATCCCAGGGTTAAGTCTCCGAATTACAGCTGTCTGCTACCACTATCCTCAAGGCAGTTGTCCCACTCAAATCAAGATTTGCTCTGGGCTGTTGACCATGTCATTGCTCCTTGATGCTTGAAGAATAATACTGGCTTTTCAATCTTTGTATAGTCAACCCATCATCATCATCCAGTCCCTGACTACAGACATGAGAATAAAAAAGGCCCCTTAAATAGCACATAGATAAGTTCAAAATGAATGGGAGTGGGTGGGAATTACAGATGCAAAATCTTCCACTAATTCAGAACAGACTCATTTGAGAGGAGCAAGCATGAAAGCCCAGACGCTAACCTGGAATTGGCTTACATTTGATGGCCAGATGCTCTTTAGCAGCAGAGTGGAAATCCCTCTGCATCCACCCTTTCAAAATTTTTTAGGTTTTAAAAAGAGATCACCTCTCCCATTTATCAAATTTCAGGGAAATGAGGTCAAGTTCATCTGATGGGATAATACCCACAGATGGGGAAACCAGTCTCAGCACCTACATTGTAGTCCTTCAGCACTTAAATATTATACACTGTGGAGCAGATGGAACTGGAACACAACCCACCTAGCTCAGAGGCAGGGGCATTACTACCATACAAGAACCGGTGTTTTATTTTTTATTGATTTTCTTTTTTAAAAAAAGTCAAAACTTTTCAGAGATGTTATCACACACTGTACCTAATGAGAGAATGCAAGTACATAACTGAAGATTAAATGGCAATTTAGCTCATTGACTTGTGCAAGTTACCAGTGATGTTTCCCTCCATAAGAATGTAGCTGTACGCTGTTGAGTCAAGTGGGCTGTGTTGTGCAAAATTTGTGAACAACATGAATCCAAGTTCTTTTTACGATTCACAAATATAGTAGCTCATTTGAAAAGTCACCCAAAATTTCATACTTTTATTTTTACAGTTAGTGGGTTGATAGTAGAGTTGCCCTGTCATAGGACAAGTAAAAACCAACTTTAAAATGCTGTCCTCTTCTGAACAGCAGATTGAACGTGACCGAAATGCCCTCACCGCACTTGTTTGAGAGAAAAACAACATTAAGAGATTTTTGTGGCCTTAAACAGACAAAAACATTGCACAAATCTCTAAACAACTCAATAGCTCTTCTGCCAGTGAATGCTTATGTGCCAGCTGGTGACATCATATCTCCATAGCTGTGGCTTGCACTGCAAAATCCTTTTCAATATATCCCTCATGGTCAACTGGCACCACATGAAGCACACAAATATCCCGTGGGTGTAAAATTTAACTTTGTTATTACTTCTGAATTCCTTCACCTGGTCTAATAATTCTTATCACATTTGGGATCAGTTTCACCTACTTACTCACCTTGATTACAAGACTAATGCATTCCCAGAAATCAATGTATTCCAGCTGTCATTCTGCCCTCATGTACTGTCAACAAAAACTTCCACAACCAATTAAAGTTATTCTTTGGATTGTATGTATTATGCATTCATTAAAGTTGAGTTGCATATATCAACTCCTAGAACTAAGCACAAGCTCTGAAGTTGTAGGGTGCAGTCAGAGGCTGTGATGTACAGCGAAATTCCCAGGAATGTTTATTCACAAAAATGGATGTATGTATGTTCACTTATTTTAATTGAAAGTTGGATTTTTTTGCGCAAGCAATGCAGCATATTGTTCTTTGCTGTTTTATTTTCCTAAAAAAAACATTTTGCTTTAGTGTTGAAACTCCCAAATCGATCAATTTTAATGTAATAGCAAGACTCTGACTTATAGTATCTTTTGTAAATCAGACACCCGAAAGCACTTTACAGTCAATTTGTCCATATCAAACTACCAGTGTTACAAATGGACAGATACCTTCACTAAGTCAGTAAGGGATCAACTTTAGAACTCCCACACTATTCTTCACAATAGTGTCATGGGATCTTTACATTCCCAGAGGGCAGTGACAGTTTAATGTCTCATCTGAAAAATGGAGACAGATGAGTGAAGAGAGGGAGTGAGCGAGCTTCTTAGTTAGAAAAGTGTGAGACATGACATGATTGAAGTGTACAAGATTCTGAATGCTTCTGACAAGGTAGACATGAAAAGGATATTTCCTCCTGCAGGTGAGGGGAGCACTGTTTAAAACAGAGGGGTTGGCCTTTTCAGACAAAAGGAGGTGACTGCACCTTTGGGATTATTTGCCTGACAAGGTGGTAAAGGCCACCAAACATTTAAGGCAGAGACAGACAGATTCCCTTGCCAACAAGAATCTAAGGTTTTGAGGGGTTAGATGGTAAGATGGAATTCAAAACAAACAAACAGACTAGCCATGATCTTATTCAATGACAGAGCAAGCTTGAAGGGCCAAACAGCTCACTTCTCTTCCTAATTTTTATATTTACAGAATTAACATTCTCAGTTACTGCAATTTGATTTTTCACTGGGCCGTGTATTCTTGATGATGGTCCCATTAATTCCAACGCCAAGCATTTCCATACTGTAGGGAATCTAACCTAAACATTTCAACAGTAAGACAGAATAAAAAGACAAAATGCCATATTGCATTCCAACACTGCACCAGTTTCACCAGCTGATGGCATTGTTACCCAAGAGTTACTTTGCTTACTTTAAATGAGATATAACAGTACATTTCAACATTCCTCTCTTCCCAGTCTTGTGTTTCCCACCAGATTCATTGTTAGCATACTGAAGGCGGAAGTGACATGAACCCTTTGAAATAGCTTTTCAGCACCAAAGCACACAATACTACATGGAGAATTTTACAGGGACAGCATACACATCTTCAATATAAACAAGGAGCTAAAAACCAATGGATGAGGGAAGAATTATTAAACCCCAAGAAAAATACTAAATTGATGAAATGCACAAATATTAGCATTAAATGGTTTCTCCTTTTTAATTCTTGTGTGGTCTAGAATGGTGGGATTTAGAAGTTTCCAGTTTATTTAAACTCATGATTACGCTTTAAAATTTAGAAAAAAAAACACAGCTGCGATCAGGTCACAAGGAAATTTAGTTCCCTGCATGGAAGTGAAGCATCTCACAGCAGCTGCAACTTCCAGCAATAACACATGCAAGTGAAGAACATGTCAATTCCAAAGGTTTCATTTTGTTCACAGAGGGAAACAGGATAATATCTGTTCAACTGAATAAGTTGATTCATCAAGGGTTTCCTTCTACAAATAATAAAGTATAGATGCAAATAGAAGAAATGACCGAAGACCAACACAACATTAGAATGTCTCAGGTAATGAATTTCCCTCTGCTTAGTTAAAAAGTAAAAAAAAAATTTAGATACATACTACCCCTCCACATGCTCTCCCATCACCTTTAAAGACAGAGTGGAAGGAATCTGGAAAGAAGATTTAAAAAAAAACAAGCAAAAAAAAAATGTAGAAACAACAGGAATTCGGTTTGTTCATTTTTAATATCTTCTCATCCACTTTTAAAACCAGCCATCTCTTTCCAGGTAATCTTTGAAGTTGAAAACATCTTAATGCCTATGTGAGTTTTTGAAACTCTGGCCAAGTACATTTTGCCATATGGTCTCCCAACAATGAGAAAATAATCTGGTTTTGAAAGTTATCTTTGATTTCAACACCTATGGTGCACTCAAAACCAAAATGAGTGCACAAATTCCAAGTTCACATCCGAAACTAAAATTATTCTCAAATCGGATAGTATTTGACTCTTTAAAAAATACACTTTACAATCCTGTTTGGTTTCTTGATATACAGATGTGCACACGTACATTTTCAGTCATTTCACTGATCTGTAGTATTGCAATAGCCAAATAGCCAAACAGATACTCAAGTCTGTGCAATGGATCTCTTACCCTAAGTGTTTTAACTATACACACAAGTTCACAACATCCACCTTAGAAACATACAGGAGTAGGATAAAATTAAAGGATGATGCAATGATTTTGCACATATGTGAATATCATTTTAGACTGAAATTTGAAAAGAATGACAACCCAACATGTTAACATGTAAAAGTCTGCGCAAAGGGCAGGGCGGGGGGAGGGACTTGTAACATGGCGTCTGTTCTGACATCTTGGAGGGAAGGGAGAAGAACACACATTGCCCTTATCAAAATTAAATTCCCTGCACCACTGCAAAAGTACATAGAAGCCAAAAACAATTCACGTAGAATCATTCACATTAAGTTGTCAAAATATTGACCGGCTGCAGTTCCTCTTTTTAAACAAAAGCTCAAAACTGATTGAAATGGCAAAAAAAAAAACACCAACTCTGCATACAGCCAAGTGCATTTTGATGAAAAGCTCTTGTTCAAAAAAATAAACATTCTTAAATGGTTCTCCTGCTCAGTCCATTTGATTTTTAAAAAAAACTAAGTTTAGATGGCATCTCTGCATTATCTCCAAAAAAATGGACAGGATTAAACACTGAAAGTTAAAAACGGAGTTTCTACTCGTCTGATCCCACAGTTCTCTTCGCTCGCTTACGGGGTGACCTCCGCGGGGAAGTTTTGTCTGCAGAGAAATAAAATTAATCCATAATTAGAACTGCTCTAATTTACAGAGTGCCTACTGATTGAGAAATGCAAACCAAATTTTCAGAAGTGTTTTATAACAATACAACACCTACAACGCAGTAAGACAGACAAAATTAGTCATTTGCCATCTAGGCAGTAAAAAGGTAATGGGCGGCACGGTGGCACAGTGGTTAGCACTGCTGCCTCACAGCGCCAGAGACCCGGGTTCAATTCCCGCCTCAGGCGACTCTCTGTGTGGAGTTTGCACATTCTCCCCGTGTCTGCCTGGGTTTCCTCCGGGTGCTCCGGTTTCCTCCCACAGTCCAAAGATGTGCAGGTCAGGTGAATTGGCCATGCTAAATTGCCCGCAGTGTTAGGTAAGGGGTAGATGTAGGGGTATGGGTGGGTTGCGCTTCGGCGGGGCGGTGTGGACTTGTTGGGCCGAAGAGCCTGTTTCCACTCTGTAAATAATCTAATCTAATCAACTAGCTGTAGGTCAAAGGACTACAGGCATTTCTCTACATCGCAAAGAGGATTGTTAAATATAGTTAGAGAGGTAACACAAGCATAGGACAAGATGAGGAGGTAATCCCCAACAATATACCACAGCTGGAATGATGATGTAATGGACACGGTTGGCGCCATTCTGCATTAACCAACTAACCAACTGAGCTAGTCAACTCTCTTTCATCTACAAGTTGAAAAAGAATTGTAGTGTCACTTTTCACTTCCTGCTGCAGTTTTCGCAGATTTAAAAGGTAATAAACAGGAGGTGAACAGTCTGTTTTCTGCCTCCTGTTACTGACAGTCCAAGCTCTCAAATAAATATGCACTTGTGTGACAATTTTTCCCTTTCCTCATGAAGCTGCACAGCTTTACTGTAGAGACCAATAGAGGGGAATTTCATTTGTACCTGATGAATTGAACCTTCTTTAAACAAAAATGCTCTTTGTTGAATGGGCATCTTAATTTCCAGACTAAATCGGGACCAAACATTTGGAATCTCAGTCATTTCAGAATATAATTCAATGGTTGTAACACAAAATTTCATTCAGTGCTTGTTCACAGCAAAATGTACTTCAGGTTGCTATGCGGTTATTTCAAAACATACATTTACAAATGTGATGGTAACAAGCAGATGAAACAAAGAAACCCAATCTTTAAATCAATATACTGTTAGTAGAAAAATGTGTCAAATGCCCACAGTCAAATATCATGAACCTGAAACATATTTTGGCTCCAACACTTAATTGCTGGAAGATCTGTACCTATGAACAAACAGATACTGAAATTTGACTGCCATAATTAAGGTTAAAATACTGGATTGCAGTGTGCAAAGATAATGTCAAACCCACAGTATTTATTTAGTACAATTTAGACTTGTTCTTTAAAGACTATTCCACTAACAAGTCAACAAAATAAGTGGATATGGAGGATTAATTTTCTAACAGTTGCCAATCCTAGATACAACTTTATGGTGACTATAAACTAATTGAAATTTTTAAAAAAATTCAAACCAAGGGCTAATTAGCTTTAAACATCTGTAGAATTTTAGAATTTGGTACCATATATAATTTTGTTCAACTTTATCTCTTTTGATGCTACACAAGCACGCTATAGTACTGCCTCCACACTCTAGTGTATTCAGAAGACCCACAAACATAAAAAAGAGAATGATTTGCACTGACAATACCACTTTTCATGATCTTAATGTCCCAAAGTGCTTTATGGCCAACAAATTAGTTTGAAATGTTATTACTATTGTAATGAAGGAAATATTGCAGCTAATTTGCCCACAGTATGTTCCTACAAACAGCAATTTGGTAATGAAGTGATATCTATTCTTAGTGACATTGATTGAAGGGCACATATTGGCTAGGACATCAGGGAGAACTCCCCTGCTCTTCTGCTATGTTGCACTATAGACTCTTTTTGACACTTACTTGAAGCGAGGAGAGGAAGATTTGGTTTAACTACCTCGTACAAAAAGGCAACTTGGACAATGCAGTATTCCCTCAATACTACACGGTCATATCAGTCTTGAATTGTGATCAAATCCTGATGTTGGACTAGACCCTTTCTGACTTGGAGAAGTGTCCTACCAACGGAGCTGTACCTGACAGATCAGTGGTACTACTATTGGTTCTGCATGCTTATGCCCCTCATTGTAGGATTAAATAACATTGCCCAAAGTATGTGTCACCCTGTTTTCCACAAAGTACAGGAATACCTGGAGATCATGGAAGTGGAAACATTAAAAGTATCAGTAACCTTACTAAAGAGTGACTTTCCTAATGCATGTTTATATGAATGGAGGAGATCATGCTGAATAAAACTATATACTTTACCATACAGAAAACTGGCATGGCAAGGAGGTACAAAGCAGAAATAATGCATCTCTGATCATATATTACAGATTCCAAGTGCATTAAATTACAGTGCACCCAAAATTTTAACATTTACCCCATCCAACACAAACAAAATAGCAGTATTCCAACCTCAATTTTGAGTTTTTAGTAAAATATTCAGGAATAGTGGAAACATTTGATCTCACCTCGTCTACTCTGCACTGAAGGCATAAGAAAGGCAAAGCAAAAGATAGCAAATATATTAGAATCAATATCTTGAATATAATTTTCTTTTGAAACACAGACTCTGAAGCATAGATACATAGAAGAGCAGCAAGATGAGTTTCTCAAATTTGGTGGAAGTGCTTCCACTCAAAACATGCAGAAAGCCAGCTTTGGTGGTTTCTTTTCATAATTAATAAGCACATGCGAACAGATGCCCAAAGCAGAAGTGACAGCACTTGATAAGCTATTTTGATAAACCTGAAATGTATGTTCAGTAATGCAGCTCCCATTTTTTTTTGTTAGGTGTGGTGAGAGGAGTTCCAGATGCATGGAATCTCTTTCACAGCAATACAGTACTTGGCTGACGTATATTAATCTTAAGTGGGCTGGGAGGGTCAGTCTAGATCCTGCTGTTTTGAAACAAAGATCAACATACTTTGGTTTGTATAGGTTTATAAATATTGACAAAATTACTTTCAGCGGCATCAATCAAATCAGTGCTGTTTGAAAATTCATTGCTGCAATTTCTTTAAAATTTTTAAGTAACGGGAAGTAACGGTGGGCGTGGGAATAAAAATGATAGGGTGTAGAAGGCCTGAACTGCACTTACCGGTAGTTACAAGACAACAAAACAATGTTGCAAGAAGTCTATAAATTACTGAATTTTACTAATGTTTTTAAAATGAAGTAGTACAAAAAAAAAAAGAGGCTGACAAAAAAAAACTCAGGGCAGCAGTAGCAACAATGCAGCTACAAAAGATTCAGCCACATTCAGTCAGCAACATTTGTAGTTGCATAAATGTAGTTGCATTCATTTCATGCAAAATATGGCAGTTTAGAAGGGGCGCTTAAACAAGCTGTAGTACCAATACAAACACCTGAACAAAACTTATTAGTGATACAAATAGTCTACTACAAAGTATGATGGGAATTCTGCAGCACAATTCAAATTAATTAAAAATTCCCAACCCCTATTAAAAAAAGGAGAGGAGGGTAATATATTGCCATTCAAAACATTTTTTCTCCCAAGTTTTATTAGTGTGACTGTCAGTTTATGAAAGTTTCTTACAAGTCACAATTATATCAGACTCCTACATGGATGCTTTGCATTGATAAAACAATTCTCTATACACTTAGCCATTTTATATTTGGTAATTTTAAGAGGTCACTAATCTCAAGTGATAACACCAGAGTCAGTCTCTTATTTATCATAATTTTAAAACTAACACCAACTTAATGGCAAACATCAAACCAATCAAGGGAAAGGCACCAAAGCAGTTTTGATGTAGAACCTGGAACTGGAACTCTGCCCACTTCCAGATCTTTCCATAACCTGTATGTTACTTACTGATTTGATTTAAGGTTTCCTGAGGAATCCAACTCATGTCTACATTATTGTGGTTAGATGTACCCATCTCTACTTTGGAAGTTGGTCGCCTTCTCTGATTGGGAAAGAAAAGAGTTGTTAAAGCCACCGAATGCATTGATGTCACCAGTTTAAAAACTCCTATTATTCACATTAACAGTTTAAATTGCTGAACTTACAGGTTGAAAGCGAGGGATACAACTCAAGAATTCCCAGTCTGAATGTAACTCATAGTAAGCACGAGGCCTAATTTAAAAAATGGATGGTAAAATCCATTAAAACTTTTTGACGAGCATCAACAACGCCCAGGGATGGCTACGTGGCAGTGAGGCTTGCTGCAGTGCAGAATTAAGCAATTACAGTGGTACAGATTTTCCAATGTGGTCAACTGGGGCACAGAGAGATGAATGAGTCAAAGTTTTGGAGGCGGGGGGAAAGACGACAACTGCTGCTAAACCTGCTGTTTAGTGGCACATGACCAAGTAAATGGAACTTCATATCTATCCTGGTTAAGTCAGATTAGGATCAGAATGACATTGCAGAAAGAACAATTACTGGCATTGTTTGATGGCTGGAAAAAGGAGCCTTAATACTGAAATTATCAACACCGTTTACTTTATCTTCATAACCCAACTGTAAATTCCTTGGTTAACAGTTGAATGTCTGTGTTATCAGAAGCAAGGTGCATTTTCCAAACACTTCAATGTTAAACCTGATGACCACTGTTTGGGAATAATTACCCTAAGGAAAATGTCAAATGTCTGCCTATGTAGTGTCACAACCCCAATAAATTCAAGTTAATTGGTTTGACCAATTAAATTAGCACAAGTACTTCATGAAAAAAAGTTTCATTAAAACAATACAAGCTCTAAGAAAGTCAAACAATGGATTAATTTATTAAACTGTATAAAAGTCTAGGCATGTGGAAAGTTACTTTACAATCTGAGGTTCATTACTTTTCCATTACATAGATGGACTCTAACCTGATATAAAAAATTAAACATAATCAAAAATAGTACCCAAAGTGTTAGTTTTTTGTGGACACTGTGCGTTGTACCTGAAGTCATGTGCTTAATTAGCCACCGTGCAAACATCAAACACATCTCTGGAATACAAACATAGCTACAAGAAATAATATTTTGCAGCTCCACATGCCAAAAAATTCAGAGATACCAAACCAAAATGTCAGAAATTAAATTCAATGAATTGACGTACTTTTCTAGATTCCAGAAGCTGATGGATACCAACCACAACAAGTAAACCAAGGCCAGTCAGGAACATGTACAGGAAGATTCTAGAAATAAGAGTGTTTAATATTAAAATTCTGTACCTGGATGGAGTGCAGACTGTTACAAAAAAAAGTACATCAATCTGAACAGAATAGAAAAGCAGGCTATTTTATACTTTTAAAAAAATCCAAGATATAAAATGAAATGCCAATTTTCCTTTGGCCACAGAACACATTGCTTGCTCTAGAAATGAAGTTCTGTGATAAGCATTATAATATAAGCACCAGTACATAAGGTTTTACATAAATAGTTAGGCCTGTCGACAGTGAAATGTATACCAACAGACTTTCTTTAAATGACCAGACTATATGTACATGATCAGCCAAAGGTTACTGAAAAAGCAGTTAATTGAGGATAACTAACTACTATTGAGAAGGAGCTGTAACTCTACAAACAGTTGGAAGAAATGCAAAAAAGTATAGGGAACATTTGACTCATCTGACTATGGGGCCTACTCCACAGTTCTGCCTCCTCCCAATAACTTTAGGGACTTGACTACCAAAGGTGTCATTGTACTTTGCATTAACTGCTCTGTACAAGAAGGTTTCAAACCTCAGAACATGCCAAAACCATTCCCATCTAGGCCTTAAATGGGAAACCCTATGGTATGTTTGTGGAGAAAGTGCTGACTGGTTTTGAGTAATTTCAATATGAATTTTGTTAAGCTATTCAGCTAAACAATACTTAATTCAAAGCTTCAAACTCTGAATTCTATTGCATAGCTAAGCTAAAATATCGCTCGATATTGTCTAAACAAATTTTACTGCACCAAGAGGTTGGGAGAAAGATTGCCTACATGCTTTAAAGTTCGGCAGATTTTTCCCCCAAGCTATGCAGGAAATCTAACGTACTGTTTGCAAAAGATCAAAATGGTGTAGTAAAAGTGTGAAACGATATGATCACATATTCGAAAGTGAATTCATTCAGACTTCCTCAAACAAAAAAAAAATCAGATTTCAAGTAGAAACAGATTTATAGTCTGCAGAGAAGCAGGCAAGTACTTGCAATAGGAGTAGACTGGGCATGTTCAAATGTTACATGGATTGGAATGGTTTATTCAAAAACATGCTTCATTGATACATTCCAGTATATCTTTAAAAATATAATCTATACAATGTCACACACCAGGCCAGGTGAGGATGCCAGTTTCCTTCCCTAAAGGACATTAGTGAACCTGATGGTTTTTTCTGACAATCATTATACTCTTAATCCCAAATTCAAATACTACCATGGTAGGATTTGAACCTGTGTCCCCAGAATATTATCCGGGATCTGGATTAATAGGGTATTGATAATACCACTAGGCCATTGCCTCACCTCTGAGCTTTGTTTTAAAAAGCTGGTCTAAATACGGATGGACACAAACTCATACATGCAACTGAGCAAAAAGGCAGAGACACTTTCAGTTAAAAGTAAACATTATCTGCCTAAGCGGACTTATCCAACATGAACACCAGAATGTAAACATGGATCACAATGATTTTGGCCATTTTAACACTTTCACACTAAATACCTAGTAGTCTCCTACAATGCCCTTTTCACATTTTAATTAAGTTGTTTAATAAGGAAAAAAGACTTTTGAAGGTCTTCCAGTTTAATCAGTTACAAGATTACTGCAAACTGAATGGACTTTGTTCACAAAACCAGAAGTTTTGGGAGCCAAACAAGGATAAATCACTTCACCAACACAAGTATTATAGTGCAGGTTTTAGCTTCCTAATTCCACAGTCTGCAGTCCAGTACCCAGTCCTTCTGGTTCACCCTTTGGGTAGCATCTAGGAGCTCTGTGTCAATCTTTGTTTATTATTTTTTATTAAACTTTGTCCGAGTTGAATACTCAGCATCCTGTTTTTGGTATCCAGTCGGAAAACTGTTCATCCATTAGGTGTATGATTGACAAGTCAAGAAGAGGTCTTTGCTCAATTGTGAAGTTAAACGTTCATGCATTGAAAATACTTGATTTTTTTTACGGCTTAAAATGCTTCATCAGGATTTCAGTCACTGACCATCGCACGAGAGTCAGTAACGTGCTTTGGATTTTATGGTGGGTTTGAATCACACATGTGATCTCCCAAAGGCCTGGGAAAGGTCCAGACCAAAGGCTGCTGGATTAGGGATGTACAGTCTGAAATTAAATACAATAACTAGTTAAGCAACAGAAAACATTCCATAAGACCATAAGACATAGAAGTGGAAGTAAGGCCATTCAGTTAAAAATCAGTTAAAGTTCTAGTGCAGAAAATAAAAAAGATCAGTTCTCAAACACTTACGTTTCTCCGTCAAGCCCATCTTCTCGCTCAGTTATCGTAACCGTCTGGTTGAACACAGCGTCACGGTAAATGTTACCCTAAAGGGCAGAAAAATGTCATTCATATACAGCAACCAAATTGCAGACATTTTATGGTACTGCCACACAACCCTCTGCAAAATAAAAATTAACTATAAATTGAGGTGGAAGCACTTACAGTGGCATCCCTGTAGTTCAGGTTGATTACGAGTCCAAATGGTCGGCCACCCATTGGTTCAGCAGGGATAAATGAATATTCAAATGTAGCTTGGCGCTGGGACTGTACCAGCGTGTTCAGTTGTAGTGCTGTGAACTGCAATTGAAGACAGACACTTGCATTATTCCCCATTTGCGACATTCTCTTGCATTATTCTTCACTACAGGTAAAGGCCATTTGGTCAAGAAGGAACACACATTGGGAAACAGACTTCTGCAGGAAAGTCAGCATCCAGATGGCTGAAGTTTACATAGTGAGCTACATTCGAAGTCTGTTGAAACCAAGACTTGAATGAGCTGCTACAGAATTTAGGAGATTCCACTTTCAACAATTAATAAAATGGGTGAAATGTATGGAAGATCACTTGACCACCAACCTGATTTGATTTCAGTTAGAAGTTTTCATATCAGGTCAGATGCATCTAATTCAGTCAGGAGTCTCATTGAAAAGGTAAAGTGCTTACATTTTGAATGTAGAACTGATAATCCTGAGGATAACGAAACGAGGCATCCAAAGACTCCACAACAAATTCTTCGTTGCCCTTATTGGTAAAACCAACCAAGAATTTCACAATGTTGTTAGCTGGGAAATCTAAAAGACAAGTAAAGTGCTTATTTTAGAGAGAACCTACAATAACCTTTCAAATGCACCCCCATTGAAGAGGTGAGAATTTTACAATGATAAGAATTGCCACGATAGTAAACATGAGCTTAAAAAAGCAAATTTGAAAGCAGTACGTTTATAATTTAAACAGGTAATTAGGAGTTAAGAATAACCAACATCATAGCTTAATAATAAAGCCATCTTAGTTAAAAAGCTGAACTAAAGAGCAAAACAAAACAGCCAAATTTCATGATCAGCAGTAGATGGGGTGACGACTGGGGCCAAGCTAAGGAGTTAGTGAAATCTTAGGCTGAATTTGGATTGCCTTTAGTGGGACACACTCCAAACTGGTTCGGTACAATTTACTCGAAAGTGGGGGTCAGGAGGGAGTTAACATTCTGCCTTTATTTTCCTCCTTACTTCTGTCTCCTTTCCTTATACCACACACACATCCTTCTCTCTCACCCTCCCTATATCATTCTGAACCCTTTATAATTTCAAAATAAAAAAACCTTGCTTTGCACTCCAAATTTTCACGAGTGCTTTTATCCTGATGTGAAACATTTTGCAATGAAAGTGGCCAAATTTCTTCTTTTCTATAGAGTCTTAAATGCAATTTTATATATTTAAAAAAGAAAAATCACACAATGCAATTTGGTGGCTTAACTTTCACCCCCATGCCACCCCCAATCGACTTTCCTGGCCTGACATACAGTTCCCCTCCACCACCTGACTCGCAGTACCTTACCAGTAGTGTAACTCTCTACTCTTTCCCACCTGAAGTCAGAGGGTCTCTTCCTCCCAGACCTAGGCCTTTTAATAATTTAACCACTGCTGACTTCAACAATTTTCATCTACTTAGTGCCTTTAATGTGATAAGGTAACCCAGGGTACTTCACAGGACCACTAAATGTGACACCAAACCACTTAAGGAGATATTACATTGGAAGGTTAAAAGTCTGATCAAAGAGGTAGGGGACGTGTCTTATCAGGTAAAGCACAGTAGAAAAGCAGAGATATATAGGGATAGAACTCCAGACCTTGGGAACTAAGCAACTGAAGGCGCAGGCACAAATAGCATAATGATAACTGGGGATGCAAAGGAGGCCACTATTTGAACAGCACAAATATCAGAAGACTGTGAAGCCAGAGGAGTTTAGAGGAGTTGCAATGTGTGTAAAGACGACATCTTTTTATTTTGATGTGTGGACCAAAATATTTCAAATCAAGGTCTACGGAAGGAATTGCTAACTTTTAAAAACAAGTAAATGTCATTGCATATCATATACGCATGGTCGTTTTCTTCAAGCAGTAAGAAAATGTGCACACGTTCAGACTAAACTTCAACCAGAAACAGACTGATTAGTTTGGGCAATCAGGACCAGTTGAGGTGGTCAGAGATCAGCATGTCAACAATTCAGAGTTCATCAGTCCAGGAGCCAAAGTTTGTGTGAGACCAGCACAGAATAAGGAGGTCTCTAGACTACAACAGGCAGCACCTCTTATTCTCCTCTATCTATAGCAATATAACCAAAACCTGAAAGATAGCTAGCTATTCTCTCCCACCATTTGCTGTAACTGTTAGTTGCCTCCAACTAGTGACAGAGAAATTGAAAAATTAAGTCAATTACCCCCTTCAAGGAATTGAAAGAACTTGGATATGAAGTTTGATCAGAATGACTAGGAAGCCAAAGGGACACTTCATCAGATCCCATCGACTAGTGCTTTTGAACTGTGCCCCCAATTTTTTTCCCCTCCACTCATTATACAGATGTTTGTTTGTCTGTACGTGACAGTAGTATCTAAAAAGAGGTTAGAGTTTAACTAGTAGAGTTATGTCAATAAATAATATTTTATTTTGCCTGTGGTTAGGATTTATTTGTAATAAACAGTTGCTCGAAACATGATCAGAGTTTTGTGTTCACCCAAGTTGGTACTTTGATCAGAGCTTTAACCCCAGGATGAGTGGGGCCTGAGTATCAGTACAATTTCCAAAGTGGTTGTGACACAACTTAAGACGTGGACAATGTTTTGATGGTCAGGTGTTTTTTTTTTGTGCATGTGGGATGGTGGTGGCTGCGGTTTGAATGAAGGAGATAAATTAAGATGATGGGATATCGAAGTCTAAAGATAATATAGGCATGACTGAACATTACAGGAATGAATGAGCTGAGACAGGGGCGAAGCCAAGCCATAATACAGAGGTGGAAATACAAAGTGTCAGGAGGAAAGTAGGCTGCTCTCTCTTCACAGAAAAATGATTGATAAAAGGATTTTATCTTGAAGGTCACCACATTTCAGACATTCAGAACGCAGATCTTTCATGCTGACCTCAGCCAATATAGGTGTTGAACCCATGCTATTGATGTCACTCTGCATCACAAACCAATCGCCCAGTGAAGTAAGATAATAAGCAGTCTTCATAATAACACAAGCAAGGTCAGAAGTTCATCCCCGAATGAAATGCGATAGCAATGCTGCAAACAGACTGGCTTATGTTTGTTGACAGGGAGAGGGATAGAGTCAGTGGCTAGGCAGCAGCACTTGTAATAACTGAAAACAAGGGCTTCAGGTTTCCCAATACTTATGCTCACCCAGTTCTGTGCAGAAAAAAGTTTGATCATTTAATAAGTGGTGGGAGTGAGATAGTGGCAAGGTAGATCTGGGTGGCAATGTACACGTGATTATTGATGTTGTGTCTTCAGATGTTGTGAAGGTAGGTATTGGAGAAGTAGGATGGGGCCAAGCATCAACTTTTGGCAGACATCAGTTAAGAAAATAAATCATTGCAAGTCATTCACTGGCTGCAATATATAGAAAAGGAGGAAACCAGATGGCAGCAGCTACATGATAGCAGAGAGGTGTTGGAGAATGAGAGTATGATTGACCATGTCAAGACTGTAGGCCCAATAGCTTTTATCTTTTCCTTCTGCGTTTAGAACCAAGAGGGCAGTGGAGTAGCAGCACTGCACCCTAGCTCCTGGCCTGGAGCTTGCCTGCTTTGTTTTATTTTACTTTGGGTTTTACTTTCTTCCCTACTCTTTGTTGGCCATTTTGGCAGAGCGAGAGCAGGCTAAGCCTCCCGAGTATGTGCAGCAGCAAGAGATGGCTCCTTGGGGACAGCGAGCCCTCAAACAGCTCACGATGGCAAGTGCTGGCCCCATGGTGAGAGATGGCATCACAGCAACTTCAATGTTGGTCGGCTCATAGCAGGACTCGAGGCAGTGGAACCAATCTTCATGATGTCAGAGATGGCAAGGCAGCCTCTGCGGTTGGCATCGGAATTGGGACGTGGTACTCCTAGCGGATCAGTGGGAGCTGCATTTGCATTGGCAGAGGCATTCTAGGCATGGTGTGGCACTCCTAGCGGCAGCCCCAGAATGGGACTGCTGGAACGGACTGTGATGTGGGATGACTGGTGTGCCCAGAGCAGGCTCTATACTTGCAGTAAATAGTCAATTCTAATTTCTTCCAGTTCTAATGAAAAGGCACCAAAATGAAATATTAATACTCTGCAACTAGAGCAGCTTGGGATGGGCAATAAATGGTGGCAAGTCAGCAATGCCCACATTCCACAACGAAAAACTTAATTCCTGACCAGTCAAGTGTTACCACCATTTTCTGATTTTATTTAAGCGCTTTTGAAGTACAGGCACTTTTTTTTTAAGATTAGATTAGATTACTTACAGTGTGGAAACAGGCCCTTCGGCCCAACAAGTCCACACCGACCCGCCGAAGCACAACCCACCCATACCCCTACATTTACCCCTTGCCTAACACTACGGGCAATTTAGCATGGCCAATTCACCTGACCTGCACATCTTTGGACTGTGGGAGGAAACCGGAGCACCCGGAGGAAACCCACGCAAGCACGGGGAGAACGTGCAAACTCCACACAGTCAGTCGCCTGAGGCGGGAATTGAACCCGGGTCTCTGGTGCTGTGAGGCAGCAGTGCTAACCACTATGCCACCGTGCCGCCCTGTTGCAACAAAAACAACCCTGGCAGCTAACTTTTGCACAGCAAGGTCCCACAAACAATGATCAAGTAACCAGTTTACATGACACTATATAAACAATGGCAACAGCCAAGTACCAGGAGAAATCCTCACTCCTCTTTAAACCATGCTGTTGGATCTTTTATGTTCACGTGGGTGAGCGGGTAAGGCTTTCATTGAACCCCTCATCCAAAAAGGGAGTAACTGTAGTACTCCAAACACTGATGGAGGATCAGCTCAGATTTCGTTCTGAGTCTTTGGAAGGAAGTTAAGCCTGCAACGTTCTGACTAGAGTGGCTCTAAGTTATCACAGAGAACTTAGATAGCGAAACAGAATCCAAAGGATTGTGCAGAACTCTGATGTATTTAAGACAGAAAAAAATGTAAGCGATTTAGCACAGCCAGTCACTTCTATGCATTCCAGCCAAGGGATTAAAAAAACTTGTAAAATAGATGTGAAGCTAAAAGAACAAGGACAGTCAACTTAACAGTGCAATCAACGTGATATCTATTGAATATATAAACTGATCAACACTATACTTTGGCATTTGTAGATTAGATGGCTTAATGTATCTTATGCTTGCAACTGTTTTCCTTACCTTCTCCCTTCACAAACAGAATAGTCGTGTCAGCATTGGGAGAAGCTTTGGGTTCTCCAGATGTCAAATCATCTTCTTCCTCCTCCTCCTCCTCTTCTTTCTCGTCTTCCATCTGTATTGGCAAACAAGATCACATTATCACAACTCAGAAAAGCTACCAAAAATAAAGAGATTCGTTGTAGCTCTTGAAACTGCCCAACAACGTGCATGTTTTCTCAGTCAAGAACATCCTCAGATAATGAACGATGGGTACCTGACCTATTCTACTTGAATGAATGTTTAATTTTTTTTTCTAAGCAATTTGATCAGAGACATTATTAAATGGTTCTCGTGCAGGTGGGTCTTGGATTCAGACTGCCTGGATGAGAAGTGGGGCCACTACCACTGCATCATGAGAATCCTGAATTAACTTACAGTATCAAATACTGAAATGGCAAACACCTGTTAAATAGAAACAAGCTCACAATTATGCTAGAAATCAAGAAAATTTTGCACGTTTCAATAGATCAAACTTTAAATTATGACCAAAAATTAACATCTTAAATTCTTAAACAAGTTAGATTAAATCCAAAGCAGGTGGGTGTAAATTGAAATGACAAAAGCAAAGAAAAATTAGATATCAGTACATGGTAAAAGGCGTTTAAGTTAATTGTGAACATGCAGACATTAATATCCACTGTCAATTTTTGAAGAGAACCTGTTTTCTGGAACGCTAAATAAAAATGCAATCCATTGTGAAATCACTATACAGAACTAAAACTTAAATCCACGTCTTCAATCATAACCATACAAGAGATTATGGCAATGATGAAAACATATGATCAGAAATGCTGTGAATGTGAAGTGCTTGCCTTTTTACAAGAGGCCAGAACTGAAAAACTCACAATGTCTGTTGGCTCATCCTCTTCTATTTCTGCTTCATCATCTTCATCTTCCACGACAGAATCATCAATACCTTCCTCATCCTCTGTTGGATCATCTGCAGCAACAAGTCTTGCTCCTGTTGATCCCAAACAAAAAAGTATATTACTTCCATGAAAGATAGAAATTTTGAAGGAGGAGAAAGATATTTTAAATTTCAAATATTGCTCCACTTGCAGGTGCACTTTTCTTCATTTCCTTAGCACCGTGCAGTCTGCTTGCATGGACTTTTGCAACTTTACTTCTGTCAGCATTTATTCTTAGATCAATCCAAGCAATGACAGTCAATCCTATATTTTTAAACAAGCGCATTCAATGGATCGCTTCCATCATGGCACTTGCTGTGACTCAAGGATCAACAGCTGAAAATAAGTTATGCAAGAGTAAGAAATTAAAGGCAGACCACACTAAAGTTTAGTACTTTCTTTTCCCCAGTCACTGAACAAGATTTTTGATGCCCTTTGAATTTCCGATTAGCTTTCAGTACAGCCCAGTTCGGCATAACCATTAGTTGAATTCTAGAATTAAGTTAATGCCACTGGACAGTAATTCAGATACCTGGGCTAACACTGAGAACAGTGGCTCCAATCCCATTACGGCAGCAGGAATTTTAATCAAATTAAGAAGTCTGGAATCAAAAGGTAGATTCAGTCCTGGTGATTACGAAACTACCGTTCACTGTTGTGAAAACCCGCTTGGTTCACTGTTGTCCTCAGGGGAGAAAATCTACTGTCCTTACCCAGTCTGACCTACATGTGACTCCAGATCCATAGAAATGTCATTGACTCTCAAGTGCCCTGTGAAATGGCCAGAAAACTACATCTAGCTGGAGGGCAATTAGACATTGGCAACAAATCAGACCTTATGAGAGGATATTTTAAAAAAATGCTTTTCAAGCAAACCAGGAAAACAGGTAAGACTTGATTCAGTAACTAGGTGATTCAGGCACTGTGGGTTAGAGGCTTGGAATAGAAATATAAGGTGAACTTGCACGACAATTAAGATTTCATATACAAACCAGAAGCGTTCTATTTTGAACCTAGACTAGTTTGCATAATTAGTGCACTTTGAGTGCCAACATCAGAGTTACAAACCTTAAAATATATAACTCCATATGGGAACGTTTTACCAAAGGATGAGCTTTAATGCAAGAGACCAGATTGATTTAGTAAATCTGTTTTCCATTACTATCTGCAGAAAAGAAACCAGAGATATTTCATCTTCAAATCAGCGGCCACTGGAGAATGTTTTGAAGTACCACCAACTGAAAGTCAAAGTTCAAGCTTGCCTCAAGTGCTCGACATGTCTGCGATCAGCTTTACCACCCCTTATGAAAGGCAGCAAAATGTTTAGATAAGGCATAATGCAAACGTCATTGGAATTGGAGAATTAAACATTTCTTTTTCAAGAAAAAAATTCCCAAAACATTGGGAACTTTATGGTGGTACTCATTCCTCCTAAATCAAAACTCCCAAATTAAAAAAGGCCCAGATCTTGTGGCTTGCAATCGTCAGTAATTCTCTCAAAATGAGACCAGAAATTTGTTGTGATAAGCTTTTCAAGTGGGCACCCTATTGATATCTTCCATCACGCCATCAGACAGTGATCAAATGAAAATTCAAACTGATTGTAATTTTCCCTTTTACATCAACCCTGTTCCAAAAACCTCAACAATTACAACTATACCTTGTTGAGAGAGTGCTTTTAATGGTGTACAAAGTTCATAATTCTAGCTGAACAGCCTTACTGGCCAAGAAATTAGGTAGAACAGACAGCCTTGGAATCAGTATCACTTCCTGACACAGTAATGACTGAGACTGCTTCACAGGGCACTATTTAAAACATTAGCAATGATATGAAGTGCAGAGATATCATTAAATTCAAAAGGACAGAGAAACAGAGATTGGATGGGAAAAAATGGCATGTGAAATTTAATGCAGAGATGTGTTAAGTGATATTTTGGAAAAATATGGAGAGACAGTACAAAGAAGAATAATAAAGGGGGCGGAGGAGCATAAACACTTGGAAGTATTAGTTCAGTTCATTGAAGGAGAAGGGCATTTGAAAAAAAATCAGTTAATAAAACATATCCTGCGCTTCATATACAGGGCAGAGGGTACAAAAGCAGATTCATCAAATGGTGGAGCTAACTGAAGGCTGAATAGTCTACTCCTGCTCTGACATGTACGTAACGCTGATAACATTTGTATATAATATGAAAATACAATGTTAAACAATGAAGCAGTCCATAATGATGAAAGATTTTATGCGCTCCTAGTCCATTTCAAACACCCTTGCTCAGCTAAGACCAAAGCAGCAAAATATTCCCTCATTTTATTCCACCCAAGGAACATGTAGCCACAACATGTTCTCCAATAGACAAGCTCAGTTACACAAGCTTCCAGTCACAATCTGGATTCTCTGTCGAGGAATTATCCCAATAGTTATGAGCTTGTAATAAGAACATTTGACAAGATGCCTCAACTTGCATACAGTACATTAAATTTGGCAATTGTGATTGCACAGGATTGAAATTTCGAATTGAGGGGAAAAGAAGAATGCAAGCATCCATAAATATAAAAGTTGCTGAAATGTTTAATGTATACAGAATCAAGAATTTAAATTACAGAGTTTAACACTTTTTCTCTTTAAAAATGTGAAGGCATGCAGATAAATAAAAGTCAATAATTGAGGTTATCAGAAGCCTCTATTTTGTTCAATGGGGCACCAAAATAAAAGACTAAAAGGGCAACAATTAATATATTATGCTAAGAGCACTTTAATTATGTGAATAACCGATTATTGAAAGCATATTAAAGTCTGAGAGAACATGGTCTCATTAGTTTATCAAGATTGTTACAAGTAGGCTTGAGCTACTATAGCAAAAGCAGATGTAATGCAACAGGGTGTCAGTCAGCAGCATCTCTTCAGAATATGTACCAATGCTTGGGTACTACTTTGGTGTCATCAATGATGCACGAAATGGAGAAAGAAATAAACTTTCAGGGTTTGATTGATTAAGCTAGAGAATGGGACTGACTGATTGTTCTACACAGTTGGCTTGGAGTTGTTGACCGAATGGACTCCTTTCTGCGTGGTCATGACTATGACCACATGTTCTTCATGAGAACCAAAACGATACACCAACAACTCAATCACCATGGCGATGTGATGGACATTAGACTGCACTTAGATGGAGATGCAGATTCACCATTCTTGAAAACCCAACTTCCCATTACCTTGACCTAAATGGACATTTTAAAGCACAATTACTAAGATCCCAGCATTCTTAACACTTTTTTGGGACTTTGGCGAGTGAATATCTATTGTTAGCACAAAGGCTGCTGCGATTGTTTTCAAGTGTAAAGACCTCATACCTTTCCAAATGGAGTTCCTTTAACAAATAGGAACAGGAATGGCCTTTGGGCCCTTCAAATCTGCATCACATTCAATAGCATCATGGCTAACTCCTAAAAGGGTTCTTCTGGGAAAGACAATTCAAGCGTGTGGCAGATAACATATAGCTACCATTAATGGGTTAAAAAGTCTATGAACTCACTACCCTGTTGACATTACCCTTTGAACAATACAAGTTCGAGAAAGCTGAACAATTACTCTGGAAAAGTGAAAGCAAAAAAGCCTCCAGTGCATAGCTCAGATTTTTTGAGAACTGTTAGATCTATTAACTGGTGAAAATTTTGGAGAAACTCAACAGGTCCGTTAATATCAGTGGACAGCACAAAGTTTCAAGTCTGAAGAAACCTTTTTCAGCTATTAACTACAGCAGTCATGTCACAAACAGGACAAAACCATACCATCATTCAATAAAAGATAACACCTAAAAATTCCAATTCAGCCTATTCTTTTTTAAAAAAGGCAGCCAAAGTCATCATTGCAATAAAGCAACGACAAACATTAGCTGCAGAAATATAATTTGAAGGGCCAGTAGGAGAGAACATAGCCACCCTAACACTGAAAAAGGAGAAATAAAAAGTGTAATAGTTGAATGACAAACCACAGAGGATGAGAAAAGACAGACTCCTGGGGATGGGAGTCAATGAAAGGGGATGAGACAACGCTCTGGGCCAAAGGAGACCAGCTCCTTTAGAGGAACATGTGAAAAGCCAGCACTGACACGTCAGCTCTAAAGGTGGCAGAGCTGCACCCACCCCATCCCCCCCGAAAACACACACACACAGTTAAAACCCGGGGTTAGACAGGAGATTAAACAAACCACCCTCCCCACTGTGTGGGGAAGGCGGCGAGGCCCGCTCCCCCGGACGGTTAAAACCCCGAGCCTGCAGCCGGTGACTGAGGCGCCAGGTCAGCTCTGCCCCTCCCCCTCCGCCGCCGTGTACCCCACACACACACACACCGGGGCCGCCTTGGTACCGCTCACGGCTCTTACCGGGGCCGCCTTGCTGGAAAAGGCAGAGGGGGGAGGCCAGCAACAACAAGAGCAGGAGGTTGTGGAGCCTGCCCATGGCTGAGAGGAAGGAAGCGGCCCTCTGTCTCTCACGGATCCTCACTCACTCGCGGTCCGCCTCAGAATGGCGTCTGTCTCCATCCGGGCACCGGGGGGGGGAGGCGGGCGGGACAGGGGGTGAAAGGTCAGCCCCGCCCACCCGCAGGTCAACGACCTCCACATCCACCCGCCGCCCATTTATTTATCTTTTTTTTTAGAAACCATTTGATTAGGAAACGCCGACAATATTATTAAAACGGTTATTAAAATTTCCAAACGTTAAGGTGAGCGGTGTGTGTTTGTGCGGGGTTGGAACACAGAGCCGTGGCAGACCGGGCTCCCAAAAGGATTTCGAAGTCAGTGCGGGGGGCGGAGAGGATGAAGTTTGTCCCTCTGGCGCTGCCATAGTGGGCAGGGAGGCGTGTGCGTGTGACGTAGACGGCCGGCGTGCGGCTGCGACGTGGTGACGCTCTCGGCGTAACCAGGGGCAGCGGAGAGGGGAAAATGGCGAACGCGGGGCTGAAGGGAAGGAGTGCAGCCCGCCGCCCCGCTCCCCTCGCCTGCTTTTAAATATCACCGCTCCTTGCTTCCCCCCCCCTCACACCCCACCGTCCGCGCTCTAACCCTCACCCCACCTTTCAAATTGAAGTTCTCCGTGCGCTCTATTGCCCTGGTTATTCGGCAACAGCAGCAGCACACTGGCCCGTGGGGGGAGGGGGGTTACGAGGGAAACAGCTCGCGTCCGGGGGAATAAAACCTCAGCTGCTGCCTCCTCGTTCCTCGAACATCATTTGTCAGAGTGACGGTTATTAAACATGTCCCCTCACGGGAGGACAGTGAGTTCCTGCTGATGACTGGACAGTCTGTGCTGGCAGCTTTCAGACAGAACTCAGGGGTAAGTAAGTCACATCACCTCCCCTCTCTTGACAATCTTTGCCATGCCTGTGTTGCTGCTCCCTGGGGGGTTACTGGCCCTTAACAGTACAGGGTCACATTCAAAAGACTCAGGTGATGAGAGATTTCTTTACTTGTGGATGTTTGGCATTCCCTACCTGGGGAGCTGTGATTGCACAGTTGGCAGTCAATAGATTTTTGGGCATTAAGGAATAGTGTGGCAATGTGTTTAGTCCTGACCTGAAACATTGCCTCTCCTGTTCCTCTGATGCTGCTGTGCTTTTTTGAGCTCCACACTTTATCAATTCTGACTTTTCAGCATTTTGCAGTCCTCACTATCTCCAATGTGTTTTGTTAGAAAAGCATACAATCTCTTATTGAGTGGTTGTGTAGGTGCATTGGGGCAAATACACTATTCCTATTATTCTGTCACTTTTGTTTTGCTTTGACATTGGGAGGTGCTGCCGAGGACTGCAGAATAAACTTCTCAATGCTAGCTTGAAAACTTTAGTCTCAATTTTTGTAATCTATCCATTTTTGCCTTCTCATTCTGTTCCCCCTCTTTTCCATGCTTCCGTTTTAGTTTTGATTTGCTGTCATTTTCCAAATCTGCCTGTCTCTCCCTCAACACTATGGTGGAACTGGTCCAGTTAACTTGCTGCCTTGTCACAGTCACAGCTCAGAGCAGCCCTTAATGAAAACCATGTATGATATAGTCTGTGGATGTAGTGCATAATTTTCTTAACTTCATGAATGCTCTGTGACCTTTGACACATCTTCAAGTTTGTCAGCCGGTGATGGTCACATTCCACGAAAGAATTATTTTTAAAAACTGAAAGAATTCCAACTGCACACACTTTGATTTACTATTGACGAATAAGGTATAATTGGAAAATCTCTATCTCTTTATTCTCCTGTCTCCAGAAACTGACCTTCGTTCTCTTCCTATTCTTCATCTACATGGCCTCCCTCAATTCAAAGACATGGTCTCAGTTTCCATGTATGTGTTGATGAAACATCCAGTTCTATATTGCCCGTTTCCTAAGCCCCCTCCACTGCCTTTTCTTGTTAGCCTTCTTGCCCAACATTCAGGCTTGGATGAGCTAGCTTTTTTTTATAATTTGTAAGTCCAAAGCCACTGCTTTTGGTCTCCCACTATACTCCATGTCACTCATTACTGTTTCTGTTTTCCTTCCCAGTCTCTCGTGGGCTGAACCAAAATACTTATGAACTTGGTTTCATTTTGACTCCAAGCGCAGCTTTTGCTGCTATTCCTCCTCGATTGTAAAGACTCCCTAATTTCACTTCTGTAATACTCCTCACCCCCTCCCCTATTTGGTACTGAAACAAATCTTCTCCAAACTCGCTGGTACTGAAACTCTCAATCATAGTTTTGTTGCCTCCAGAATCCAGTGCCTCTCCCAAGTGTAAATATGACAGGCCAGGAACCCAACACCCTCAGTCAGCTTTGTCACTGATTTCCTAGTTACTTTCCTTAAAATTTGCTTTTAAAAAAGAGCAAAACTTAAAAGAAAATAATCCCTTGTTTTATCTTTTTGTTTCTTCCTCAATTTGTTCCTGTCTGTCTTCTGCTCCCACTAACTGGGTTGGAAATTAGAATCTCTGTTTTGCACTCATTGTTTCTACCTCTCAAAACAGATTAAGTTATAGCTGACTTCAACATTTAACTTCTGTTTTAATAATGCTGAAGTGAAGTTTAAAAAAAATATTTGTTTCCTTTCTTCTGTCAGACATACTTGTTTTTTTTAAGTTAATTGAATTCAAGACAAAACTTGTAATCAGTGTTGAGTTCCATGCTCTCTCTCTCTCAAAACTTCTTTCATTCAGTGAAAAATTAGTCCAGGTGAATTTTAGCTTGCTAGAACTTTGTAATGTGTCCTATAGTTCAAACAATTTTGTGGGACATAAAACTGAAGAAAACACCCTATTTTACATTGAAAACAAAAAATGCTAGAAATCACAGTGGGCCAGGCAGCATCAGTGGCGAGAGAGCAAACTAATGTTTTGAGAGTTTGCTGCTCGCTCTCTCTCCATGGATACTGCCTCACTTGCTGTAATCTCCAGGATTTTTTTTTTTGTTTTCAGTACAGATTCCAGCATCTGCAGTAATTTGCCCCTACCCTATTTTATATGTCTGACTGACATTTTTGACATCCTGAAATACCGCACAGTTCAAATTCCACTTGCAGATTTGCAGTGCTGTGCAAATTAACTCACAGCCTTGAAATTGACACGAGGTGGTGGAGGTCTCTAAGGGAAGATGTTTAATTGAAGCATCGACTTGCACAAATATTTTTAAAATTTTTAACCTTTAATTTGGGTATGCAATTTTCCATTAGAAATTTGGACATTGGTAATTTATAAATTGGGGAAAATGTCCCAAAAGCATGACAATTGAAATTCAGATCATCCACGCAAGTGTTTGTAGATAAAGGATTTTTAACATAGATAGTGGTTCATATATGATGTACTCAGTAGGTGTATTAGTGAAAAGAATGCAGCTTTGGTGTTTCTAAATAATAAGGTAGTATCCCTGAAGGCTGATGCCTAAACTTTGAATAGGAACAGATCAGAAGTACTGCAGACAAAGCAATAGCTTACATCAGGTCCAAGGTCATATCTTTTCACAACCAAGGTTGAGCTGTTAACCTTCTCTAGAGTACACAGCAGATCTCTAATTTTTCAGAGGACTTTAATGTGGCTGATCCAGAATAAACAGCTTCTTATCAAACTCAAATGTTTATCTTTACATTCAATAGGTGTTAAAGTTTTATAATCCAGATAAGCAGCTGACAAACCAGTAAATATGCACAGTACACTTCTGTATGCTACAAAGAGAAATTTGAATCAAGCTTTGCTGATGTGTCCTTGTGAAATATCATTATGAAAGCTTACTGGAAAATGTGAGCAATTGTATGGATCTGTCCTTTTATGTGTGTTGTGAAGGTTTGATGCAGTGCTTGTTTGTCTCAGGGAAGATGTATTCTCACTTTGCATCTCTGGCTCTCAATTCTAGAACTCCCTTCCCACCTGCACTGTGGTGTATCTACACCACAAAAAAACTACAGCAATTCACAAAGATGGCTCAGCACCAACTTCTGAAGGGCATTTAGGGATGGGCACTAAATGCAGGCGTAGTCAGTGACATCCAAAAATCCAAAAGAGCAGGAATAATGACTTTTTGAAAAATTAGCATGTGCTGAATTACAGTAAAGAATGCACGGGATTGGTGAAAGATGATATTACATTAAAAGACGAGTTGTGCTTTCAATGGAAGTCAATTTTATTGTGCAGTGTTGATTGGAGATAAATATCACAGCAGGCTAGATATAAGAATATTACATTTGTAATGTAGACTTAATTTAAACGCGATTAAAGTTTGTAATTGAACTTTCAGAGAATCTTGGAATTCCACTGTTTGGAAGAAGGCTATTTGACCATAATGAGTACATTGGTTTTCTGTAAACGTAAACTGCTATTGTAACTGTAAAGTCCCTTTTCCTTGCATTTTCTTCATTCACAGCATTGTTTCTCTTTTTTGAATATTTGCCTGTTTTCATTTAAAATGTCTGTCATTGTTTTATTGAATTCATCCAGACTAGACTGTTACAGTGGTCATGCTTTACAAAAGCCTTTCCAAGCCTTATGTCATCTCATCCTGTCAGCATATCTTTTGTTCCTTATTTCTTCTAGTAATTATACAGCTACATCTTAAATGCATCTATGTCATTGACACCTCGAGGTGGGTATGTCTTGTATGTTATCCACTCAATCATTTAAAGATGTTTCTCCTGTTTCGATTTATTGATGTCTGTTATTATTTATGGCCCTAGTTTTGGATTCTTCTGCAAGTAAAAACACCTGTATTTATCCCCTCAAGCCCCTTTATAGTTTTAAATGTCACTGCTAAATTAGCCCTCATTTTTCCCTTTTCTAGAGATTTGGTTCCTGGTCTGGACAGCATTTCCTGATTGTTTCTCCTCCGTTCAGGTATCATCCTTGTAAATCTTTTGTAAAGCCATTACATCCTCCTTAAAACTTTGTGACCAAAGTGTGATTCAGTTTTTGAAAATATAACAAAACTTCCCTTCCTGGGGAATTCTCCTGGAAATTAATCGTTAGGAAAAAGTGAGGACTGCAGATGCTGGAGATCAGAGTTGAAGAGTGTGGTGCTGAAAAAGCACAGCCGGTCAGGGAGCATCCAAGGAGCGGGAGAGTCTATGTTTTGGGCATAAGCCCTTCATTAGGAATCATTGTTTGCGAATGTGCGTGTTGACAAAGTGCATGTGCTAAAACCTTTCTTCTAGCTTCTCACTTAATTTGTTGGGCAATTTTAAATTTATGCCTTCCGATTATTAACTTGCTGTCTCTGGAAATACGTTTTCATCATTCACATTTATCAAAGCTTCAACACGCTGAACATATTAATTATTCTTCTCTTAACCTCTCTTAGAAGGGAAAAGGCTCTGTTTATCTCCTCTCTGCTCACAGCTAAAGGTTTGCCCATGGTGAATTGTTCTTTCACCATCCATGATCTTGGCTTTTTCCTAAAGTAAGGCAAGCAAAAGCTGGATTCCTATTCTAAGTGCTCTACTTTTTCAGCATTACATTTACTTTTACATAGTCAATTCAAGTGATTGGTAATTCAATTTTTTGATCAAAGGTAGGTGGCTTCTTATGTTTGGAGCCTGAAATGTTCCTTTTTGTAAGCTTCCTTTGAATTTTGGGCAATTCATTGTCAGAGCTGTTAACTTACCAGCATGATTGTTAAAACCAATTGTTTTATTTTTGTTGCTGTTCCAACATTTATTTCCAGAAATTTATTCTCAACTGCAGCTATAAAGGAATCATGGGCTAAATGTGTGCAAACCCATTGACACAATGGGAACGGCGTCTTCGCTGATTGGCCCAAATGAAGTCATTGAAGACACAGATGGTGGTGGTGGGGAGGCTTGCGAGATCCCAGTGGAATTCAAACCTAAGGCCAGGCTGTTGCGCAGCTCCTTTAGAAGGGGTCCACGGGTAATTGGTGCAAGCTTCAAATCAACAACTTCAGTTGACCTTGAATATGCTGCGGAATATGAGCGACTCAAGAAAGAATATGAAATCTTCCGTGTCAGTAAAAATAATGAGATTGCCTCCATGCAGAAAAAGGAAACCAAACTTGACAAGGAAAATAAAAGACTGAGAGCGGAGCTTCAGGTAAGAACTTGACCGTAAACTCTGAAAGATTGTTGGCCTGAAGTGTAAAACTGTTTCTCTCTTCACAAATGCTCCCTACTTTGCTGATGTTTTCTGATGTTTTGCTATTTTTAGCTCCTGTTTCTAGGATCTTCAGTATTTTGCTTTGACATGAAGATCCTTGATATGTTCTGTTCATGCACCCTAATGCTGTCCAATCCTGTTAAAACTGCATTATGTATTAAACCATTGTTTGCATTTCATTTATTTTCATTTGCAGAAGAAAAGAATGATGAGATCTTTTTAAGAAGTTAAATTGTTTGGTGTATTTTTTTAAAAGTGAAAATGTGAACTTCTTCTGAGCCATGTAGAAGCCGCTAAGGAAACATATTACTAAACATCGCGAATAAAAGCAAAATACTGCAGATGCTTGAAATTTGAACTAAAAACTGAAAATGCTGAGAAACGCAGCAGGTCTGGCAGCATCTGTGGAAATAGTTGTGATGAGGTTTGAGAAGGGACTCGAAATGTTAACTCTGTTTCTCTCTACTCAGATGCTGCCAGACCTGAAAAGTTTCTCCAATGCTTTGTGTGTCTAATACTAAACTAGGTTGTATTAGGAGTGTATGCATCTTGCAGAAGTGCTTGAAAGATTTTGCGACTTGGTTTTGAATACCAAGTCTAGGATATCCCTGGTGTTCAAGAGCTTTTCTGCTCACTGAGTAAGCTTGCTGAGCACTGTGGGGCTGGGGAGTGGGTGGTTGTTTGTGCTCTTTACTTGCTTTAACCTGCATGGTACTGTTTTTAATAGGCTTTGCAGAAAACCTACCAGAAGATACTTCGAGAAAAAGAAAGTGCCCTTGAGGCAAAATACCAGGCCATGGAGAGAGCTGCCACATTTGAGCATGACAGGGATAAAGTGAAAAGGCAGTTCAAGGTAATTTCAGCCAACAAACAGCAGCACTAGATTGAAGAAAAAAAATGGTTGGTGTATCAATGCCACATCCAATCTCTTTGTTGACAAATCAAAGTAATATTGAAGTGAATTTACATGCTTGAAAAACATGAGCAGATCTTAGGGTGTGATCTGTGATCTGCCCTAGAAGCTAGTGTGAGTGTCCTGATTTGCTGTTTATTGTTTGCATTTCTTTACTATTGAGCAAGGGCACTGGATGGAATAGCATTATTTTCCATTAGGAACTGTAAATACCATATCTTTATCTTTTTCTGTATTTTTGATTGTGGACTGAAATGAATAAAAAGGGGATTGATTTAATGCCAAGGATTATTGAAGGATTTCTGGGCTTTTTAAAAACAAGTTACGTGATACTCATTGTAAGTGCTGTTTATATAGCTGTTGGTTCAAGCAGTGGGGACACTTCAATTCCAGATGAACAGAAGCTTGGGGTGTGTACAAATGGAGATTTGGTCAGTAGTAATTAACTGGTCTGTGGACTGGTGACCAGTTATCAATGACCAAGGCTGCCTGCTGCTAACAATGATGTGACAACCCCTGTCCAACACCCCAACCCCTCCCCCCCCCCAATCCTGTCCAATGCCACCACCCCCGCCCCAACCCCATCCAACACCACGCCACTGCCACCCCCCTGCTCCCCCCCCAGGGCAGCCAGACTGAACACCAACAATAAGGCTGCTGCTGCTGCCGCCTTTGTGGGGTAAGTCTCCGAATAGTGAACGCCGCAGCCACACACACAACATTTTACTGAAACTTTTTGACAGGTTCCACTTCTATCCTCTACAGGATAATGTCAGATTATCTGGGGAAGGGAGGCGGGTTTAGGGTACACTCCTGTGTTGAACTCCAGGGAAAGTGTGGGGGGAGAGAGAGGCGTGAGGTCAGTCAATAGGGGACGGTGCCTGTTTAATCACTAAACAAAAGATGGGATCGCTATTGGACACACATCTTTGATGTAATCTTTCTACCGGGACCTCGAGATCTCCTTCGGATAATCTGATTTTCAGATCGGATAACTGGTATTCGGATAATCAAGGTTCCTCTGTATACAAGATGTGAGATTGTCTGGTTACTAGCATGTAGGAACCTACGGTGTGAAAATTGTCTCCATCCTTCCCTACATTTCCTATCGTAATGATTTCCTTTACATCTGTGCTTTTACAGAAAGGCAAAGCCGTGATTGAACTAATTATTCCTTTTATTAAAACTCACCATGTTAGATTATGAGTTTCACCTTTAAAAAGTGGTCTTTGTCTGTGAAAGTGCTTTCTTTCATTTAGTTGAGGTAAATCAAGAAGTTATTGTATTATTTTCTGGCCTTTTTTGTGTTTAAATATCTGCCACCTCACGATTTAAAGGAAGTTTGAAAAATGCCATGCAGCTAATTACTAATCGAAATTGTCAGTTTTTTTTTATTTCAGTGTCCATGTGTATTTAATGATACTGTTTTACATTTCACATTTCTAATCCTCAATCTGCTTCATTATTGTGAAATTTTGGAACATTTCTTGCAACCTTAAGTTGAATTTATGATCGTATTTTTTTGCATTCATTCTTTCTTGTATTTTGTTATCTTTACTTGCAGAGAAAGATTTTTTTAACTCCAGACATTTTTTTATAAACTTCGCTCTTGTTACTTTATTGAATGAAAGGTTTTCAAAACTCTGAGTATTAGCTTTAAATGGGGCTCTATTTTATTTCAGATTTTCAGGGAAACGAAGGAGAAGGAGATTCAAGATCTATTACGAGCCAAGCGTGAGTTAGAAACCAAATTTCAGAGACTGCAGGCTCAGGGTGTTCAAATGTTTGATCTCGCTGATTCTGACTCAGACGATAATCATACTGATGTTACAGGTAACACTTTAATGTTTAATCCTACTGAGTTTTCTCTTCCTTCACAGCGCCCATTTCCAGCTAACACTAAGAGCTTGACATACATTTCACCGTTTTCATCATTTTATAATGTAGCAGTATCCACGGTTGTTGGATTGTATGGCCAGTTTAAACTTGTATGGCTGCAAAGAAAGATGTATTGCCAAAGCTTTGTCTTTGCAGTCATCAGGACAAACACAAGAATGACAAATTGTAAACAATCACAGCCATTTATACTGTAGTATAAAAGAACACTGGTTGACAAGTTGTCTTTGATTCGCCGAATTATTGCTATGAGGGAGCTATAGGCTCCCCACACTTCCAGGTAATTTTAAAGAATTGCAAGACTTGTACATATTCCTGTTGTTTTTCAGAAAAGGAGCCCTTGTGTCAGAATGTATGGTGCTTCTAGCAAGCATAAATGAGCCATGTTCTAGGCTCAACTGATTATCTTTTAAATTAGCTAATGCATCGAGTAGCACACTCAGTAAACCCTGCACAGAGTGGGAAGCGCACCTAATAGTTGGTTGAGTTATATAAGCTTTAGTGTGGTGATGTTTATTGATTTAGACACTCTTTCTTGAAGTCTCCTTCCCTCAATCTTTGCACATTCATTCTCTGTGTGTGTGTCTCTCTCTCTCTGTGCGTGTGTGTGTCTCTCTCTCTCTCTGTGCGTGTGTGTGTCTCTCTCTCTCTCTGTGTGTGTGTGTGTGTGTGTGTGTCTGTCTCTCTCTGTCTCTCTGTCTCTCTGTCTCTCTGTCTCTCTGTCTCTCTGTCTCTCTGTCTCTCTGTCTCTCTGTCTCTCTGTCTCTCTGTCTCTCTGTCTCTGTCCCTCTCTGTCTCTGTCCCTCTCTGTCTCTGTCCCTCTCTGTCTCTGTCCCTCTCTGTCTCTGTCCCTCTCTGTCTCTGTCCCTCTCTGTCTCTGTCCCTCTCTGTCTCTGTCCCTCTCTGTCTCTGTCTCTCTCTGTCTCTGTCTCTCTCTGTCTCTGTCTCTCTCTGTCTCTGTCTCTCTCTGTCTCTGTCTCTCTCTGTCTCTGTCTCTCTCTCTCTCTCTCTCTCTCTCATTGAATTTCTGTTGTGACCTTCATTAAAACTCTGAGGTGTTAGCTCACATTTGGCTGTTTAGGGTAAGGGGGACATATCAAATTGAAGTTGTCACGTTGATGCTGGATCTTGCACCTCCCTAAGAAGAGGTGAGAAGGCTGTTTTTGCCAGTATATAAATATGCACAGATGTTAAGAAAAATAGCAGCTTTGTGCATATACACAAAGTAACACACCAGCAGTTGGCATTACATTTGATTCTGTCAAGGCTACTCCACTTCTGACCTCTTTCCGGCCTTGGTTGAAACATGGACAAACCAGTTGAACTCCAGAGGTGAGGTAAGCATGACTACCTTTGACATCAAGGCTGTATTTGACTGAGTGTGGCATCAAGGAGGGTTAATAAAACTAGAATCAATGGAAGTAATGGGAAAACTCTCTGCTGGTTGAATGATACCTGACAGATAGGCAGCTGGTTTTGGTGTTAGTGGTCAGTCATCTCAGCCAGGGCATCTTTGCAGGTGTTCCTCTGGGGATTGTCCTTGGCTCAACCATCATCACCAGCTTCATCAGTGACCGACCTTCCATCCATCATAAGGTCAGAAGTGAGTATGTTTCCTGGCCATTGTCCAATGTTCAGCATCATTCATGACCTTTCAGATTCTGAAGCAGTCCACTTCCCAAAGCATCTACACCTGGATGATATTCGGGTTTGGTCTGATAAATGGCAAATAACATTCATGCCAAACAAGTGTCAAGCATTGACCATCTCCAATAAAAGAGAGTCTATCCATTGTTCCTTGACATTCAATGGCATTACCGTCAATGAATCTCTCACAATTAACATCCTGGGAAGCACCATTGACCAGAAACTGAACTAGACTAGCCATATAAATATAGGGGTGACGAGTAGGTCAGAGGCTAAGAACTCTGCAGCAAGTAATTCACCTCCTGACTCCCCAAAACCTGTCTGTCATCTAGAAGGAATGTGTTGGAATGGTGTCGATTGCTTGAGTTGATACTTAAGGACAGAACAATATCATCTCTTTTTTTTTATTAAACTCAGTCACTTCATAGTATCTGCAGTCATGATGGCAGATTTTAAATATTAGGTGAAACATATATTAATTAATAAAATCTATTGCCCTATGCACTCTCTACTCTGAAATAAACTTTAAAATGTTTGCGATGGTTAAAGAGTCTACAAGTATCATGACTGCCTGACTTGTTTCTCTATTTCTGTTGTAATTAATTGTTTTGTAATCCACTTTGATCTTTTTGTTAGAGTTGCTTTCCATCACTTATAGCTGAATTCTCAATCATGATGTTACAAAGTTTTATAAATCCTTCTGACAAGTATTTACTTGTCTTTGTTTTAACCACTTCCATCTCCTTTATAACATTGTGATATTGGAAAATTACATTTGCATTCTCACAGAATGTGAATTAGTGGTACTGAAGATAGGGTAAGTATTTCTGGTACAAGAAATTTTAAAATAAAATCAATGTGACATTAGCAGAAGGTTGCAATCAATTGCTAGATCAATTGATTAATATTAAATTTAATTTTACATGATGAAAATCTGTCGGAAGTCTCAAGGGATATGGGACAATTGTGGTTAAATTACAGATTAGATTCACGGTTGAATGGCAGAACAGGCTTGAGGACAAAATGGTTTGCTCCTGTTGGTGTTCCAATTTCATGTGAGGAAAGTCCAAGCAGATACTTTCTACTTAGCCTAGGACAATCCCCTGAGGAACTCCTGCAAAGTAGGAGTGGCGAGTATTAAGAGAATTATTGCAAATATTTGTCTAAGTGTATACCAAAATGGGCCTAGTGTAGGATCCTTTGTAATTCAGGTGCTAATATGCAATTACTCCATTTTGGTGCTGCATGTATGACGTTGGATTTGTGATTCTGCATACGTCAGCAATTTAAATTTCTTTTTGGTTCTGTTGAGACCAGACTTTGTGTTTCAGTTATGTTATTAGTTGTACCTCCTTAAAGCTTGACACTGTCTTTGAACTTTTCAGCCACAGGCACTCAGTGTGAATACTGGAGTGGTGGGGTCTTGGGAAGTGAGCCATCTTTGGGCAGCATGATACAGCTTCAACAGACGTTCCGAGGTCCAGAGCTCGCACATAGTTCCATAGATGTCGAAGGACCGTTTGCCAATGTTAATCGAGGTAAACTATCAGTTGCTAATACTGAGGTAATACCATTCCTTTCACAGCTTTACATATATTAGGCTGTACAGGGGGTCCCTGACTTACGAGTACTTATCCTTTTGACTGCAATCCCATACAGGATTTTAATTTTTAAAGACCTGACATACAAACATTTCCTGAACTTATGACGGCTGATTTCCATTGTCTTGCATTGTGTACCAACTTGTATACAGACTCCAGGGTGGAACCTGGCACTACCTATAATTTGCTGCGGCCAGGCAAGACATTTAGTGACAACTTCAAAGCTTTTTAGAATCTTTGCATGGCAACATATCAGGATTGTGAACAGTTCAGTGAGGGAAACTGGGCGTCCATGGCCTGAAAAAATGGGGCAAGCAACTGTGTGCCTCCTCAAGGCGAGCGATTGAAGCATCATGAACTTCACTACATTAGGACTGAGATGATTATACAAGTTATGATGGATAACGGATTAATTCAATGTCAGCACAGGTACGGTAAGTAAAATAAAGAGATGAGAAAAAGGAATTTGGATAAAAGTTGAAAACAAAATCCATTTGACATGAGAAACCTTTCCACCAATAATTAACGTGTGAAGGATTGAGACTCATTTGTTTTCAGTGTTAGGGGTGACTGACAACTAATGCTTATCATTTGGGAGAAGATTTGTAGCTCGGGTGCTCGTTGTTGTGGTTCTGTTCGCCGAGCTGGGAATTTGTCTTGCAAACGTTTCGTCCCCTGTCTAGGTGACATCCTCAGTGCTTGGGAGCCTCCTGTGAAGCGCTTCTGTGCTGTTTCCTCCGGCATTTATCGTGGCCTGTCTCTGCCGCTTCCGGTTGTCAGTTCCAGCTGTCCGCTGTAGTGGCCGGTATATTGGGTCCAGGTCGATGTTGACTCTATGAACAAACACATCGACCTGGACCCAATATACCGGCCACTACAGCAGACAGCTGGAACTGACAACTGGAAGCGGCAGAGACAGGCCACTATAAATGCCGGAGGAAACAGCACAGAAGCGCTTCACAGGAGGCTCCCAAGCACTGAGGATGTCACCTAGACAGGGGACGAAACGTTTGCAAGACAAATTCCCAGCTCGGCGAACAGAACCACAACAATGCTTATCATGTTGTTGAGTTAACGTTTTGTGGTTTGATTAGTTTGTATTATTTATATCTACCATGTAAGTCAAGGAACTTCATGATATTCAAAGGTGTGTCTGAACATGAGATGCTATTTTGATGAAGTTAATGATGAATTGCAACATCTCTGGAAGCATCGTTTGTGTTTTCACTTTTAATTGTCAGTGGACAGTGCTGTGAAGTATTGAGTGAGGCCAGATGTAGGTGGAGGGCAGTGACTTGAGTTGATTGTTAAAAAGCGTAAGTTTAGAATTAATTTGGTAGAAATCCCAGACTTGTGTCAGTGGTAGTGGAAGAAAGCAGTTGTTGCTAGGAGAGGGAGTAACTTGGAGTTTTAGCATGAACCAAGTGACCGTACGTCATGTGGGTGTGACTTATTGAAATTGCACCTCAGTCTAAAATGAAGCAAAAGTTTGAATGTGCTTTGTTCTTTACTTGTTTTAAAGCCATTAATGAAACCGTTACTGTAGATGAATAGTAGGATATGTGAATCATATTTTGGAGGGGGTTTATTTTGTTGCATTGACTTTTCCAGATGATTGGGATGCTGCTATGGCAAGCTTGCTGCAGACGACATCATTTCTTCCTCAGACCCTTTGGAGCAATACAGTGCGCTGTTATCTCATGAATTCTGCAGACACACAGCCTGAAGTGGACTTGCTTCTACAAGTAAGGCACAATTTATCGAATATTAGTTTAGTACCCTCATGGTCATTTGCATCAAAGGATTGGGTAGTTGTTCAGTGTCTATTTCTGGATCTGTGGTTAAGCATGAAACACTACTGAACCAGACAGAGGAAGAAGATCTTATTTTACTGCCCGTGATCTGCTCTGAATGCAGTCATTTCAGATCCAAAATCGCAGGGGAGTGGTTATAACTGATCTTGGTACATCAAGATCACATAATCAATGTTGGGATGTACAATGCGTGGATGCTACGTGGACACGATGGGATTCACCTGTGATGATGGTATCGAAGGTAATATCCCCTTCCTTTTGCTAGTTTCTTTAGTGGTTGTTTGAAGCATAGCACTACTACTCGAGAAGAAATTGTCAAACTTGGCAACTGGATATAGCATTGATACTACTCTCTGTGGTGGAAGATCTAACTTCCAGGGGTTTTCTGTTAAAATAAAATACGGTCCAGTGATGCTTCCTTTAATTGAACCTGTGAGCGATATATTTCCTGTTGGCTGAATATTCTTTCAGCATTCCAAGCTCACATGTAAACAGTTCTCATTAAATGGGGGGCTGGAGGACTCCAGCCATGATCATGACTGTGATATGAAAAACCGCTTCAGTCAAAAATCTACATTCCAATGGCCTAAGCGTTGTTATAGATACTCCATAACTAAGGGAAAAACAAGTTCTATACTCTTGAGTTATGCAGCTTTCTCACATAGTCTCGTGTCATTTACGTGCATTTAGGTAAATAATATAACCTGCGTATTTGGAGGTTCAAAATGTCACTTGCCTAATCTAGTCAGAGTTGCTGCCAGCAGTGTAAATTCTCTGAGATTGTAGTCTCATGCCTGCCATCCCTCAGTCAACACCTAAAAAGATTCAAAAAACAGATTACTTCGGATGTTGGGAATCAGAAATAAAAGCCGAATGGCAGAATTATCGAGCAGATTATCAGCAGAATCAGTGGAGAAACTGAGTTTATATTTCTGTTTCTCTCTCCACAGATGCTGCCAAAATTTAACTGGGTATTTCCAGCCTTTTCAGATTTTATATTTAAAAACGTAACAGGGATGAGCTGGGGCTCATCTGTGCTGGTCTTTCTTTCTTTTTTTTCGCCTTGTATTCTTTTTACTTTTTCTTTTTTTTTCTTTTCTCTTTTTAAACCTGGGGTTGGGTGAAGGAGCAGGCTTCCAAAGGCAGTGGCAGCAATGTCAGGAGGTGCCAGACCGTGTCTCCTGGTGAGCGAGGAGCAAGTCCCAAGCTGCCTCACCCAGCCCAGACACGCAGGCTGAGGCGAGGCTCCAGGTCCGCAGATAGATAGGCTCAGGCACCTGAAAGAGTGGAAGCATCAGTGAAAAGGATGGAAGGTGAACTGGCGGCAGTGTCGGGAGAAGCCTTAGAAGGGGAATGAGAGGTACGGAACCCGCACATTCTCAGGCCCGTGGATCCAGCCTGGATGCAGAGGTCACGGGAGTGACAGCAGAGGAGACCTGTAACCAAGATTCCAGAGCCCGTGCAGGACCCAGGAGCCCATTTCAGAGATTCCAGCAAATGTCCAGTAGGAGGAGCAGCGGGGGAGGAACAAGAAGAAAAGAGAAAGATGAATTCTATTGCAGTTAAAATCTTATATTGTATTAATTGTTTTAAGATGGCGCTGGAACATGGCAACATTTGGTGTATAATAAACAAAAGTATTTTCACTGTATTTTTATGTACATGTGACAGTAAATCTAAATCGAAAATGGATAATTTATTTCACTATTGGCTGTGAAAGTCTGCTATACTGGCTGCTGAGGTTCCTTCATTACAACGATTATTGAACTTTTCAAGATGTTACATTGGCTACTGAGCTGGTGAAATATATGATGCAAATGCAGGTTTTGCTTTCTTTTCACTCTTGTATTTTGAGGAATGGAGTTCTTTAGGGAGAGGATTTTGATGGAAAATCTAGAAACCAATTTGGCTTTTCAGCAGGTTCAAACTCGGGCTATTAACCTGTATCTTGTGTAGAAATGTCTAGGATTCAGAATGCCATTGACAGTACTTGCATAGCATAAGCACTCACTTGCATGTCTTTGGATTCATAAAACACGACTTTGGAAGATGATTTTGTTTCATCATCATAATAAGGGTAAATAGCTGCTGATTTTGTTCTGGGTGAGAGCTTTCCTCACTCTTTGATCGAATGCTGTGGTTTTGCAAGCCCTTAAATGAGCAGAATCAATTTTGCTGTTTTCAATCTGGCTTGAAGTTTAATTTTACTACAACATGTGTTGTCTGTTTCTTTTAGGAATATTTACCGAAGCTGCAAATGATGTGTGAGAGTCTTGGGAACTTTTTTCTTCCAGTACAGTTCGCAGTGGAGTGTGCCAGTCAGTATCTAGCTGAGAGAAAACGAGAGATAGAGAAAAGCTCCTTGTGTCTTTTCCTTCTGGGTTCTGCTTTACCTCGGTAAGGAGAGTTCTGCACTGTTAAGTATAGAATTGAAATTGTGATTGTGATTGCGTCTATTCACACTAAAGTCTTCTTGGTGCTGTTAACTGAGGCATTAGCCCATTTATTTGCTGTTAAAGGTAATGTAGAGAAGAAAATTATATATGTGCATTCTGCATTTGTATGAGACTACTACTGATTCTTGACTT
This sequence comes from Chiloscyllium punctatum, assembly GCF_047496795.1. Lineage (NCBI taxonomy): Eukaryota > Metazoa > Chordata > Chondrichthyes > Orectolobiformes > Hemiscylliidae > Chiloscyllium > Chiloscyllium punctatum. Next base: position 14,748,054 of record NC_092779.1, on the reverse strand, counting down.
CCAATTATGTTTGCCACAGCTTTATAACAATATTGTTATAAATTCTACTCTTATTTGCGCCTTGTAATGGACCTTGTCAATCACCAAGCCTGCACTGGCAACCTGCCCTGTGGATTGTCAGAATTTGCACATAATGCTTTCTGAATTCTTTTGTTTTCAGGTCCTCTTAGAAAGAGATTTTTAATATCAAAGATTAGTTCTAAACAAAAATTTGAACGAAAATGTTAAATTTTTCATGACGTAAATATATCCATTGAATTGTTTTGGCATTATTATGCTGTTATTGACAACTTCCTTTGAAAGACCATGCCTTTCTCAAAAGAATGGACTAGGGCTTGATGTTTTTAATTTAGATCAGTGAATATGGGAACTACATTTTGTTCATTCAGTCTGAGTATGTGCTGTATCCCAGATTTCCTGATGGGAATCATTATTGACACATTGGTTAGATTGATGAATTGCTTTGCAACAGTGACTTCCAAGCTTTTACCAAACGTTTGTGTGAAGGCAGCTCAATGCCTGTTATTGGGGCAATGCTAATACAGTATAGCTAACTATGTTCATATGGTCAGCTTTAACTATAAATGTGGATAGTAGAGTTTATACTTCAAAAGATGTAAAAGTAAAAACAAAATGTAAGACTTTGAAATGAGGACTGGATTGCATTTATAACTCCTAGTCAAATTATTCCCCCACCATAAAGGAAACTGCTTCACCTGAAGGATAAGGCTGGTCTTAACTCATTACACTTTATTTAAAGGTTTCACTATGTGTGTATGTCCCTGGAATTTAATGCCCATTCAAAAATGCCAATGAGAAGATAATAATGAGCTGCCTTTTTGAATTCAACTGATTGGCTTGCCAGGCCATCTCAGGGGCAGTTTCAAGTCAACCACATAACTGTGGGTCTGGAGTCGCTGACAATTAGATTTCCTTTCCTAGTGAACCGATAGTACATTTTAAAAAAAAGGTGATTCAGTAGGTTTAAGAGCACTTTACTAAATTCCTTATTCGTTTAACGAATGGAACTCAATTTTCTCTAAAGGGATTTGAACTTATGTCTCTTGATCATCTGGGTGTTTGGATTGCCAGTCCAGTAACATAATCACTATGCTACCAGTCGTGCCCCTGTGTTCAATGATGTGTCTACATGTTCTTTCACATTCAAAGTAACAGCTTTTTGCAATATGTTTAGTGGTTATTTTTATTTTAGTAATGTCAATTTTATGATGTATTATTAAAGTTTGAAAATAACGCTATTTCTTGCCTTATTTTCTGATTTGCCATTTCAAATGTCAAGGTCCAATAAAAATGGAAATAGTCAGTGATCAGAGTGATAAAAGCCCACTTCTGTTTTTGTTTTTGCAGCTTACATAGTTGGATGATTTGCAATTGTACTTTATTCTGAGTTTTATTTGTAAAGTGTAGCAAAAACTGTGGAAATTAAATCTTAAACTTATTTTTGGAATACTTAATTTATCCTGAGTGTAGAATAATAATTTTTCATTATTCAGTGTCCTCCACACCAAGAAAGAAAAAGACAAATCTTGGGTTTGCTTAACTAAAGTGGGGGATGTTTTTCACTCATTTTTGTGGTGTAAAGGTAGATTATAGAATTTCTTACATGGGTATTATTTGAAAACAGTTTTTTGAAGCGGTCTTGAACTCATCAGGATAGTTTGCAAGCATGTCAACTTAAAGGGGAACAACATATTTATACTATGTGAGCAGAATGTGCTGATTGGTTGGCAAGTGGACTCTGATTGGTAAAGGTGTTGCTATGGGAATGTGATAGTTGATGATGACTGACCGTCAAGTGCCAAGCTTTATTCAACTGTGATCTAGGCAGGTTGATTATGGTCAAGGCACTCTCCTGAGGAATGAACCAGATCAAGGCTCTCATCTGTTTTGTCCAGTTGAAACAGGGACAGTGGATGTATGCGATCTTTCTTTCTGCAAAGAATAGGACCAGTACATTAACATAGCATACAGTATTTGCAAGTCTGCCATATAGTGGACCCAACTGACAGTATCAGATTGATCGTTATTGACACACTCGGGATTATTTATCATATTTGGACCCATTGTGGAGTCTCATTCAGGCTTGGACGCTGTTCAGAATTTGACCTTGGTTTTCTTACAAATTGCCCTGATGAGCCCAAGACACACAATTTTGTCAAAATGTTTATTTTCTTGACTAATATTTCTTTAATTGTTAACTGAGATCTTTTCTGGTGGAATCATATCACAAAGGCATAACTGGCTTCAAATGCTAATGTTGATAGGACTAATTCTATTTATATTTGAATTCCAACCTAAAAGGAGTATTTTGAAGTAGTCGATGTACAATGTATAAATATGCTGAGGAATTGTAATCATTACCTGCTCTCACATGAAATCCAATGCTGTTTTGTTTAATGACAGGTGTATAGAAGAGGACTGTGAAGAAAGTTTCCTGAAGAATGCTGACACTAGACCATTGATAATATACCACAGATTGGAGGAGAGCAGTGGGAATTCAGACTTAGTATTCCAGATGATTGGCAGACTGTCTGATGCACATCAAAACCAAAAAGCAAAGGTAACATGTTGGAATTATTTGCACTAACTGGAGACTCCTTGCATTCATTGTTTTTATTCTAAACAACACAATGTTTTATAGTCTGCTATTGCTCTTATCACTCGATGTAGCTGCTTTGTTTGCTTTTGATGATGGAGACAAAGGTGATAATTGACACTTTGGGTGGATTTTGGCCTTTTGTGGTTTAACTGGAAAATACATCAGCCTGGAGAGCAGTAGGCACTGTAGCAAGGTCTCTGCATCCAAACAAAGGTAATGGAAAGCCCCTGTTTTGTCCACGAATCTCAGTTTGAATAGAGACCAGTATTCCCTCTAAGATGTACCAGTGCAATCGGGAATGCATCACCATAGGGTATAAATGTTACTGCAAGCTTCGCAGAAGCAATGTTCCATTTAAGATATGCACAATCGTGGATGTTTGCTAATCTTAAAGGAATCATGCGCTGCAGACAGATTTTTGGGGAACATTTGTGGGGAAAACTTGGAACTTATGATCTCCACCATGTGTCTGCAGCTGACATCAATTGATGTTGCAGCCTAACTGTTTGCTGTTGTGATAGGAACGCAAAATTGGGCCAATTTACAATTCCACAAACCCAACCTGGGGAAACGTGCTTCAGACATTCAGATATTTTGTCTGCGCTGAGTGACGGCTAGGACCTATCTTGAGATTAAGTAAATTTCAGTAAAGATGAATTCATTATTTAAAAAAATACACCATAATTGAGAAAAACTAAAACAATACATTTAACTTTACTGAATCCCTTAAAAATACAGCGTTTGGAATTGAGAAGCATTCCCAATGTGGGAGCAGATGATGATAATATCAGTCAGGCAGTAGTAATTCTGTGAAGATAGTTCCCATGCTTATGTCAGCAGACAGAGCGGACTTGCAAACACTAATTTTTTTCAACGCTGCAGCAATTTTTTGTTCATATTTTTAAACACTTGAGTATCACTTGCTGTTTGCACAGGGATTATGCTAAAACCATAAGTTTAATATTGATTTTAAAATTATCAACTTTTTCTTATCTTTTTTTAGATCATTGAGCATGATGGAAGTGCAGAGGAGGGAGCAAAGAAAGTGTTTTCCCAAGTCGAAAAGCTTATTAAACAGGTGCTGTACAGACTACAACATGATGAGTTAATGACCACAGACTTTTCTTTGTATGTTGACATACATCATCGTGTTTTTCATTATCTTTAGTCTTCCTCAGCAGCATTGCTGGCTGTAAGAAGGCAATCACTTAATGCTTTTATTCAAATCATTGTTCCTTGGTCTAGGAATTGCTGGGTTGGGGAAGCACAGATCTTGAAAACAAAGATTCTGGAATTGAGGATGATTCCACCAACTGGGAGGAGGAGGACATTGACGATGCAATTTGGGATATGCATGATGAGCAGGAACAGTTAGAAGCTTTTCAAGTAGCAGTTGGATCAAGCTGTGAATTGGGATTTGAGAAGGTACTCTTCGCTTTATGCTCACGATAACATTCTTTTAAAAATTACATAACCATTGCGGTGAAATACAGGTGCTCAAAGTAAATGGCAAACCCTAAACATGATTTAAAATGGAATAAAAATGAATATTGTAGTCATCAACATGAGGGATCACTCTGTAGTGGATTGGAGTAATTTCCTGCTTTAGAGTGTACAGACTAAACAGAGCAAAGAATAGCTGCCAAGTGGGCGATTACTTTAAGTGGTGCTGCATACCTATCCTGTGAGGAGGATTCATTATTAAACTAGTGTGATTTTTCAAGTCTGTGCCTTGTTTGAAGGGGATGACCTAGATTGGAAGTTACCATTACCTTCTTGTCTGCCATGGATTATGTTGAAGCTTGTCATTTTCCCTTAGTTTTCTTAACATTTTCCAAAAGAGAGAACTTTTATTTTTTAATTTGGGGGCATATTTTAAGGTGAGAGGAGAAACATTTAAAAAAAAAACATGAGAAGCAGTTTTGTAACAGAGTGGTTACTGTGTGGAATGAACTTTGCAGAGGAAGTGGTGCATGCAGGTATAGTTACAAAATTTAAAAGACATTTGCAGAAGTATATGATTAAGAAATGCTTGGAGGGATATGGGCTAAGCACAGGCAGGTGGGACTAGATTAGTTTGGGATTATGGTCGGCATGAACTGGTTGACCCTCAGGGTCTGTTTCTGTGCTGTATGACTCTTGGACTATGAGTGAATTTTGTTTGTGTTCCTCTCATGGACAATATGAATAACAGATATGTTACCGTTATTGATTTGAAATTTCTGAATGTTAAGTAAAGAAATTGCCTTTACACAATACTTCACATGCTGCATGAATTTGAAATAAAATGCGGTAACTGCATTACAGACAAAAGTGGCAGCTTTTTTGTGCACAGTAAGGTCTCTCAGAAATGCCTTCGAGGATTGAGTGGTAAAGTCATACTTAATAGTGTTAGCAAAGTAACCCCTCAGTACCTTAAGGTCAATAACAGACAAGAGAATTTAAAATTGATAATATTCACAATTATCTTTACGTTGTTGGTGTCACTGACTGGTTTCAATCCATCTGATGTAATCCAGTGTTGCTTTCATCACAGTCACCTGCTTGTAAAGATCTCAATATATTATGCTACTGATTAAACTTGGTATCGTTGCTATCCTCCCTTCGGTCAGACTTTTTTTTTTCCCAATTGCTTACGTTCTTATACTGTGGAATTGCTGCCTCTAAACACTGGTCCTAATGCTCAGGAAACCATAAAGCAGAGTCTATCAGTCTAGACCATGTAAAGAGATGTATTAACCTACTGTGTGCCATTCGTGATCCAGACAAAAGTATGTAATAAGTTGTTATCAAATCATTTAGAATGTTAGGATAAATGTCAGATTGTTCAACAAATTACAAATCACTTGTTGTATTTTATCTGTATATGTAGTTTTCAAATGTCATACATCAGAAGCTGAAATAATATTAATAGTCATCCTGTCAAAGGAACTAATGCTTTTCATTGTAGCCTGGTAATGGTTCAACCTTTATCAGTTAACATCTGAGCAAACTATTAATGGTGCTTAACTTCAGTTGCATCTGTGCATAGTATTTAAACTGCATTGCCATCAATGACAAAACTATATAAATAGACTACTCAATTGTTTGTATTAGCGTTTTGGAAATTGACATTACTTATACACGATTGGAGAAAATTTATTCTGTGCATTATCTCTAATAATTTGTAAATTTACATGAATAGATTATTATTTCATGACACACATCATTGTCAAATTGTTGGTTAACTCTAAGCTTGTTATTAATAATAATAAAACATATTTACTTCAAATATGCAATGATAAGTTATTAAAATCTATAGAAATATAAAACTGTTTTTATTTCACTAGTTTTCAATAAAGTAGTTCTTTGTCTTATCAGAAAAATAATCTCACGCTTGAAGGGTTAATTATGCAAATTGTTCATCTAATGCTTAGTTTGGTTTATATTTTCCACTCATTTGTAATGGTTTTCAGAGCAAAGAAAACTTCAAAGCACAATGATATAAAATGAAATGCAGCCAATGTGAAACAAAGTTTTCTGGTCTTTGTTGTAACTTTTATTTAGTATTATGCTCGGCTGAATGAACTGGTGACAGCTCCTGCACCTATTCCTCCACTTCTGGTGTCAGGTGGTCCAGGCTCGGGAAAATCACTTTTGCTCTCCAAGTGGTATGTACATAGTTTAACATTCATAAAATATCTTTTTCCTTTTACATACTATAATATGTTTTGTCTGCTGTAACCAGACTATAATAAACATTATTATTTTATTTAGAATGTGGACACTTTTTTCATCATTTATACAAATGATTTGGATGCGAGCATAAGAGGTATAGTTAGAAAGTTTGCAGATGACACCAAAATGGGAGGTGTAATGGACAGCGAAGGAGGTTACCTCAGATTACAATGGGATCTTGATTAGATTAGATTAGATTACATTACATTACAGTGTGGAAACAGGCCCTTCAGCCCAACAAGTCCACACCGACCCGCTGAAGCGCAACCCACCCATACCCCTACATCTACCCCTTACCTAACACTACGGGCAATTTAGCATGGCCAATTCACCTGACCTGCACGTCTTTGAATGGTGGGAGGAAACCGGAGCACCCGGAGGAAACCCACGCAGACACGGGGAGAACGTGCAAACTCCACACAGCCTGAGGTGGGAATTGAACCCGGGTCTCGGGCGCTGTGAGGCAGCAGTGCTAACCACTGTGCCACCGTGCTGCCCAAATCAGATGGGCCAATGGGCTGAGGAGTGGCAGATGGAATTTAATTCAGATAAATGCGAGTTGCTGCATTTTGGGAAAGCAAATCTTAACAGGACTTATACACTTAATGGTAAGGTCCTAAAGAGTGTTGCTAAATATAGAGACCTTGGAATGCAGGTTCATAGCTCCTTGAAAGTGGAGTCGCAGGTTGATAGGATAGTGAAGAAGGCGTTTGGTATGCTTTCCTTTATTGGTCAGAGTATTGCATACAGGAGTTGGGAGGTCATGTTGTGGCTGTACAGGACATTGGTTAGGCCACTTTTGGAATATTGCGTGCAGTTCTGGTCTCCTTCCTATGGGAAAGCTGTTGTGAAACTTGAAAGGGTTCATAAAAGATTTACAAGGATGTTGCAAGAGTTGGAGGATTTGAGATGTAGGGAGAGGTTGAAAAGGCTGGGACTGTTTTCCCTGGAGCGTGGGGGCTGGTGGGTGACCTCCTAGAGGTTTATAAAATCATGAGAGGCATGGATATGATAAATAGACAAGGCCTTTTCGCTGGGGTAGGGGAATCCAGAACTAGAGGGCAAAGGTTTAGAGTGAGAGGGGAAAGATATAAAAGAGACCTAAGGGGCACCTTTTTCACGCAGAGGGTGGTACATGTGTGGAATGGGCTGTGAGTGGAAGTGGTTGAGGCTGGTACATTTAAAAGGCATCTGGATGAGAATATTAATACAAAGGGTTTGGAGGGATATGGGCTGGGTGCCGGCAGCTGGGACTAAATTAGATTAGGATAACTGGTCTGCATGGACGAGTTGGACCGAATGGTCTATTTCTCTGCTGTACGTCTTGATGACTCTATGACAGGCAGAACAATGACTAAATCAAAAATGAGTATCTTCATACTTGACTAACTTTTAATTCATTTGGATTGTTGCATTTAAAAAAAAATCCTCTGGAAACTGAAGTGGGATGGATATGGGGGAAACCTTTTGAACTTGGCTAATTAAAAGGTTCCCTTATCCGGATGATGGTTCTAAGGGATCTTGAATCCCAAGATCTTTACCAAGCTCCTTCAAGTCCATAAAAATTGTGGGGGCCCTAGGAGATGCATATCTCCCTTTTGGAGCTGGTCATATTGTTGACGTAGGCACATGACCCAAACCAGTCTGCGCCCTCAGCTTGCAATGGACATGTTTGTGAACATATGAGTTATGTGTAAGAGTAGGCCAGTTGGCTGCTCGAGCCTTCTCCACCATTTAATAAGATCGTGGCTGACTTGATTCCCAACTCCTTATTCCCAATCATCCTGATAACGTTTCACATCCTTATTGCCAAGAATCTGTGCACCTCTGCCTTAGAATATTATGCTTATGTATATTAAATACTCTGTTTCCACTGCCTTTTGAGTTTCAAAGACTCCAATCCTGTGGGAGAAAACAAATTCTCTTCATCTGTCTTAAGAAGGCAACCCATTATTTTTAAATAGTGGCTCCTTGTTCTAGATTCTGTCGTCAGAGGATACATCCTTTTCAAATCAAATTGCATCTTATGCTGCGAAACTCCAATGGGTGCAAGTCCAGCCTATCCAACCTTTCCTCCACAAGACAACCCATCCCTCAATTTAGGTATTCATCTGTGAAACCTTCTCTGAACTGTTTTCACTGTACTTTCATCTTTGCTTACATACTAGTAAAAATTGAAGGCACCGGTAACAGGAATCCAGTGATTAATGTCCGGCTGGCAATTGTTTGCACATGTATTGAGTCTTCCCAGTTCTGTGAAAATCCAGGCCAATGTTCCAAGTCAATGTTTTTTCATCAGAATTTTCTGGTCTTAGTTCAGCTTTTTTTTTGTGTATTGCTTTGTTTCTACGGGGTCTGAACACAAAGCTAAAAGTAATTGTTTAAAGATTTTCATATTGAGAGGGTAGATCATATTACAACTCTCAAAACCCAACGTGAAAGGCATCCTATTCTGCAATGTATCTAATATACAATTTATTGAATGAAGTGCAGGGTTGCTATTTGCTCTTTAGTCCTCTTATAAATACAGGATCATTGAGGAAGACATGACTTAAAATAGTGAGTTTTAAGTTTCTCATTTGCTGTTTTTGTCATTTTTTTTGTGTCTTCATAGGATTGAGCACCAGCAAAAAGGTTCCCCAAACACTTTAGTTTTATATCATTTTGTGGGAAGGCCCCGGTCCACCAGCTCAGAGCCAGCTCTAATAATAAAGCGACTGACTGTAAAGGTAGAGAATTGAATGCCTTGAATCGAACTCTGCATGGTATTTAAGAGATGGAAGGAAACAAAATAACCTTTCTTTTTAACTAACCAGGCACTGATGAATAGTTCATTTATTTACTCGTGAACATAGTATCCAATTATCAGATAATCTGAGTTAAATACTTTTTGAGTTGATGTGATTAATGGTCCAAATGAATGCTAGTTGCCAAACCTTCTACAATCCTTATCAGAAATGTTTTGTGTCAATCTGAAAATGTTTTGTTCTTAGAATACTGTAAAACAATGTCTTTCAGTGTTCAAGAGCTTTGCGCCAAATTTATGTAAATGAGCCACTTTGTAGCTGCTGTTCAGTAAAACAATGGCAGTTTTATTTGTTAATGTAACTAAACTTCAACTAAGCTTCTCAACATGTTCGGATCACAGCTATGTTGTTCTCGGAGAAAATGCGATAGAAAAACATTAGAGTATTGATTGAAAATTATTTACATTACTGAAAATATAAATAGTGCTCCCTTTCGGTGTTTTCACATCTTCTGTGATGTTGCATTTGTTACTTGGGAGCGCATTGCTTCTAAATCGGTTTTGTTCTTAAAGTGAGAAGTTTTGTAAGGTTGCACTCCTGTCATGGAGCAAGCTCGAAAGCAGTGCAGATCTTGGAAAATAAACAGCCAGTGATTCTAATAAGTAATTGGGCTAAAGATTTCAGATTCTTTAGTCTGTTGCCCTTTTGCAGAAAGCTTCATGCCATACAATCAAATGGATGAGGAGCAGGGATAGGATACACACCCCCTTGACCCTGCTTTACCATTCAATAAATCATGGCTAATCTGACTATTCCACATTCCCGCTAAACCCCTCACCCCCCACTTGCTGATGATCTTTCTCCTTCTTTCTTGTCAATAATCTTTCTACCTTTGCCTTTTTGAGGAAAAGTATTCCAAACATTTGTGACCTTCTGTAAGATTAACGTTTATCCTCATTTTGCCTTAACTGAATGACCCTCTAGTTCTAGATTCTTTCTGAAGAGAAGGCATCCTTTCCGTGAGAGCCCACAGAATGTTATTTTCAATCAAATGGCTTCTAAACTTTAGAGGATACAGCCCTGCCCTTCCAGGAATTAGTCTGGGAAACCTTCTCTGAACTCCCAATGCATTTATATCTTTCATTAAATAAAGGAGGAGACAAATGCTGTACACAGTACTAATGCGATTTTATCAATGCCCTATAAAGCTGAAGCATAGCTTCCTTTTGTATTCAGTTCCCCTTGCAATAAACATTAGCACTCCCCAATTTCTTGCTGCGTACTAGTCTTTTGCAATGCATGCATCATGACACCAAGATCCTGTGCAATTCAGAGTGTAGCCTTGAAAAACAGAGTAACGCATAAATTAGTTTCTTGTTCACTTCTAGCTATTGCAGCATTCATGGTCCATGTCTGCCCTTGCCCTGGATCCAAATAAGTTACTGGAAGAATTTCCTCGATGGCTGGAGAAACTGTCCGCACGCCACCAAGGCAGTATTATCATAATCATTGACTCCATTGACCAGATTGAGGTAAGGATAAAACTAGAAGCCCTCAAATTAATTTTAGCCTTTTTTGTCCTTGTATTATGGATAATTTGTGTTTTCATAATACTGGTACTGAAACTTGTAGATCATAGTTTGAAGTATGATGCTAAGTTTAGCTGAAAAGCTAATATTGTATGAACGATTAAAAAAACTCGTCTCCTTCTTATAAGTAGGACGTTATGAAACTTGAAAGCATTCAGATAAGATTTACAAGGATGTTGCCAGGGTTGGAGGGTTTGAGGTAAAGGGAGAGGCTGAATAAGCTGGGGCTGTTTTCCCTGGAGTGTTGGAGATTGAGGGGTGATCTTGTAGAGGTTTATAAAATCATGAGGGGCATAGATAGGGTAAATAGACAAGGTCTTTTTCCCTGCATTGGACAAGTCCAGAACTAGAGGACATCGGTTTATAGTGAGAGGGAAAAGGTTTAGAAGGGACCTAAGGGGCAACTTTTTCACAGAGGGTGGTGTGTCTTTGAAATGTGCTGCCAGAGGAAGTGGTAGAGACTGGTACCATAACAACATTTAAAAGGCATCTGGATGGGTAGATGAATAGGAAGGGTTTAGAGGGATATGTGCCAAGTGCTGGCAAATGGGACTAGATTAATTAAGGATATTTGGTCAGCATGGACAAGTTGGACTGAAGGGTTTGTTTCCGTGCTGTACATTTCTGTGACTCTGACTCTAACTGCGGATACTGGAGATCGGAAACAAAAACAGAAATTGCTAGAAAAACACAATAGGTCTGGCAGCATCTGTGGAGAGAACAATTCTGAAAAAGGGTCATGGAATCCAAAATTTTAACTCTGTTTTCTGTCCACAGATGCTACCAGGTGTCTTTGTGTAAATTTGAAATTGGCCAAAACCATATGGTGAGAAGAGATATTCCATGAATTCCAAATCATAACAAATTTCTGTCTGAGTTGTGGCACTTTATGAAACTAATATTTAAAATTGCTATAACTTTTGTGAAGTTAGTATTTTTTCCACACTAATTACCCATTAAACTCTGCACAGAATGTTCTAGCCACTAATTAATAGTTTTGATACTTGTCCATGGCCCCCTCTTATTCAGAAGGTCTGAAATCTCGTTCCTTCAGTTGTGAAAATTCTTTCAGTGTGTATTCAGTCTATTTGGGATTTTTCGGTGTGAAAAACATCTGCTTAAAGTGGGATACATGCTTGTTTGCTTTTTTTTTAAAAAACCAGTACAGCCTTCCACTTGGATTTGAACTAAGAATTGTGCACTTGGAGCGTTACGGAATGTTGCTACATCAGTTGTAAAACCTTTATGTATTTATGTTCTTCTAGCAAGCTGAATGGCACATGAAATGGCTGATTGATCCATTGCCTGTCAATGTAAGGGTGATTGTTTCTGTAAATGTGGAAACTTGTCCCCAAGCATGGAGGTTAGTGACTGAATGTTTCACAAAGTTTGTCTCTTTTTTTTTTAAATTGAACTTTGTAAAACTCATTTACAATAAACCCAGCAAATTAGTCTTGAATGTCAAACATTATTGTCTTTATTTTTGTGTTTTGTATGTGATTAGTTGTTTGTTTTCTGACCTAGCTAGTTGTTATATTCAGACATGGAATTTACAAAATGATGATAGCTTATGGGCCATCCCCACTAATAAGAATAATTTCAATTTCTGTCAATTTCTTGCTTTTCTTCCTCCACTTCCTCATTTGTTTTAGAAGAGAGTTGGTAATACTGTAATGAGTAACTGTTAATGTACAGTGCTAAAGATAATGGGACTGAGACAAGAAACTGGATTATTTCATCATAAATTTGTTAGATTTTGTCAGTGCTTGCTTATCCATCCATAAGTATTCATCTCCTCCACTCCTGAGAATGTTGGTAATACCTTGCAACATTCGGTACTTTGACCTGCTGTAGTGGACATGTTATAATTCTCCTCAACCTGTTTCATCAGACTCTCACCTCCACTACTATCATTGCCAGTCATATTCTTGGGGCTTCAAATAATCTTTTAAATAATGGCACAGATGTTCAATCAAAATATAGCAGCTCAGTGGTTAGCACTGCTACCTCACAGCACCAGGGACCCAGGTTTGGGTGACTGTCTGTGTGGAGTTTGCACATTCTCTCTGTGTGGGTTTCCTCCAAGTGCTCCAGTTTCCTCCACAGTCCAAGGATGTGCAGGTTAGATTGATTAGACATGGGAAATGCAGAGTTATAGGGATAGGGTGTGTCCTGGTGGGAATCTCTGAGAGAGGTTGGTGTATACTTGACGGGCTGACTGGCCTACTTCCACACTGTAGGGATTCTATAAATTAAAAAATTTGAACAAACAAATTTGAAACATATTCGGGGAATTATAGACCAGGCAGCAGAGTTTTGGCCACAGGAAGAATAACAGCTTCTGTATTAAAGAAGAAAATAGAAAAAGTCAGAAAACGAAAATATGATAATAAATATCAGCATGGATTTCAAAAGGGAAAGTCATGCTTGACCAAATGTACTGAATTTGTTGGAGAACTAACAGTGAGGGTGGTCAAAGATAATTCAGGTGTTAATATATCTAGCTTTCCAAAAGACCTTTTGTAAGGTGCCATGTAATACACGAGCTGGCAAAGTCATGCAGAATTATGGGGTATTGGAATGCAGTCTGACAGGCTGCAAAACTTAAAGCCGAAATCTGGGGTAAAATTTAGCGATTCAAAATGGCAATTCCTATTAATAATTCAGACTTCAGAATCAAAATGAAGTTAATAAATAGTTGAAGTTTTGGATGACATCCAACAGTCAATACTGTGGACCGCAACAAATTGCAAGGCAACATTAAATTTGCACAATGGGCATACAATTAGCACATGCCAATGTCGGATTGACATGAGTGTAGCTAAGGATTTTCATCTTGATAAAGAACATAAGAATGTTAAATTAATTAGAAAACTATAGTCTAACTAGGGTAGAGAGATTAAGAAATCTGGACGTACAAATACAGAAGTAAAAGCATTTGTTTCTAAAGGGATAGAATTGAAAACCAGGAAAATTATGCTAAACGCAGATTTAATCTTGGATAGACCACTCTTGGAGTACTATGTTGTCATATTGTAAAAAGTATTTAGAGGACTAGGAAGATTCTCAGATGATTTACAAGGATGATACCAGTACTGCAAATTTGTACCTATAAGGAAAGGATGAATAGTTTGGATGTCTTCAGTGGGTGACCCAATGATGGCATTAAAATTATGGAAGACTCTGACAAAGTAGAAACAGGCATTGTTTCCACTTGGAAAGCAAAATTAGAGGCAATCAATTTAAAGTAATCACTAAGACATCCAATGGGGAATTTAGGATACTTTCTTCACCCAAAAACTAGAATGAGAAACTTGTTTCCCCAGGGAGTAGTTGAGATGGAGCTGCATAATGATATGGTGGGAAAAGGAATCAAGGGTAGGATTCAGATCAGGTAGGATGAGTGGAGGCTCATGTGAAGCACAATCATTGGCATGGATTGGCTGAACTAAAGACCTATTTCTCTGTGTGTTTCGCACATTGTAATATATTCGGTGGTGAATGAACATATAGGGTAGTATTTAGTTTAAGAATACCAGAAGATGAATTAGAATCCCTTAATCCACCAATTTAATTTTGTTTCAATCAGGTTATGGCCAACACTACACCTTGATCCATTGAGCCCAAAGGATGTCAAGACTCTGATCAATTTGCAGTGCTGTAATGCTGACGTGAAATTGACTAGAGAACAGGTTTGCAATCCAGTGTCCATTTGTAACCAAGGTTCCCTGTGTAAAATGCTTTTATTTGCATCTTGAAAGGTTAAATAATAAATATTAACTGAAGTATGACTTTTCTTTCAACATTTGTTCACATAAACAGAAGTATATTGCAAATTATAGTTCAAATTTCTGACCTGTAAATTATTAAATTTTATTCTTTTGTGAATCTGCACACTTGTATGTTAAAGTGAACAATGAAGAAATGCATTCCTAACAAATAGAAACATTTATGAAGAGACTGGAGCAGAGATGCTGATAGAATGTGAAAAGCCAGATCAGAGATGTGGAGTGTAATTCTTAGCTGAACTTCAGCCTCAAAGTGTAATGGGCCAGAGTGCTTTTATCAATTAATATTTAATACTTGAGTCATTAAGCAAAGAGGCTTTGATGTTTAGAAGATTGGTGCTAGCAGGATTCTGTTTCTGAACTTTGAAGATGGAAGAGAGTGTCTTTTTTTGAGAATTGAGTTTCTGGAGCAGAGAATCTTTGCTTTAAGAACATTTGATTAAATTCTACCTCATCAGGGAGGCTAACAAGCCTGCCTGACACTCCAGATATCAGGAACATTATGACCTGACAATTGGTACTCTCCCTGAAACCTTGCAACTCCCTGGAAGGACAATACAAAAGAAAGCTGGGGCTAGTAAAGGGAGGAGGACACTCCCTTACAACTTTGGGTTATTAACATCAATCCAAGAGAGCATGTTGACCATGCGATTGTATATTATCTGTCAGCAACCGATGCATTAACCAGGAACTGGTTCAACTCCCTCTTGAAACCATGAAGGGAGTTGGTACACACTGCAGCAGTTGGCAACACCTTCAGTTGGCTCACATCTCTCAGGAAAGAGAGGGAATTTCTGACAACAGGTCTGTTCCTACTCCTGCAGTTTAAACACATGCCCTTCAATCCTTCAAATCTGTTAAATTCAGAATCTCCCAATGGATGTGTAGTCCCTTTCATCATTTTATATACTTCCGTCACCATGATGAACATGCATGACCTTACCAACTAGTCTATTATATGGCACCTTACTAAAGATCTTTTGGAAAGCTAGATACATTAACACCTGCATTATCTTTGACTACTCTCTCAGTTAGCTCTCCAACAAGTTTGTACCATCTATAAGATACACTGCAGTAATTCAAGGCTTCTTCGACAGCACCTTCCAAAAACATGATCTCTCCCATAAACCAGGACGAGGGCAGCAGGTGCATGGCAATGCCATCACCTTGAGACTCCCCTCCAAGCCTGATCTTTGCGTATATCATCCTGACTTGGAACGACATCACCACATATTTGTTGTCTTTGAGTCAAAATCCTGGAACTCCCTCCTTAACAGCACTCTGGCAGCTCACCACCATCTTCTCAAAGGCAGTTATTGATGGATAATAAATGTTGCCCTGTCCAGAAATGTCCACATCTCATGAATGAAGTGAAAAAAGGAAAATCTATCGGGTCATCTCTAAGTCCGTACTGCTTTGAATTAACCTGTAAGGGTCTTCGACTTAGGAATCATTTTTTCTTTAGCTCTTCTGTGAGTCAGAGTTGCTTCTGAATTGTACTGTCTGGAATCAGGCTAGCCGTGCAGTAATACTGGACAGTTCAGTAGAATATGAGAAGACTGTAACCACTTTTTGAGAGCAGTAAAGGGAAACAGGACTTACAGGCAATGGGACAGATGAGTTGCTGAAACTGTCCAATCTACCTCAATTTTTGTGGGGTGTTAAGAGCGTGCTGGGGAGCAATGTTAAGGATGTAGTCAGCAGTGTACCCACACAGATCAAGCATATCGAGATCCTGTCATACGTGCAGCCAGTGTCTGTTAAAGTATGTTTCCAGAACTCAATCAACACCATAAAGGCAGATTATCTTGTCATTTTTATAGTTTTGTTCATAGGAGGTTTTCTGCACAAATTGACTGCTGCTTATCCTACATTCTGATAGAGACTGCATTTCAAAAGTACTATGTTTACTCTGCAGTGTTTTGGGATGACCATTGGTTGTGAGTGGTGCTATATAAGTGCAGTCTCTAGATTAGAGTGGTGCTGGAAAAGCACAGTAGTTCAGGCAGCATCCGAGGAGCACTAAAGTTGACATTTCAGGCAAAAGCCATTCCTGATGAAGGGCTTTTGCCTGGAACGTCGATTTTACTGCTCCTCGGATGCTGCCTGAACTGCTGTGCCTTTCCAGCACCACTCTAATCTAGACTCTGGTTTCCAGCATCTGCACTCATTGTTTTTACCTATATAAGTGCAGGTCTGTCTTTCTTTAGCAGTTTTCAGTATTATAACCTATCTGCACAGTTTAATTCTTGGGAACATGTGGCACAATTCATAGCTTTTCACCTTCGACATCCATGTGGCTTTGATCTAAAACTATTGATAAATAACTTTTCAAGTACCCTTTTTAAATATCCTAGTTCATGTAAAATTTAAAACTTCCTCTCTCCAGATTTCTGCCTATCTGCACACCCAAACACCAAAGAACAATTACAATTACTCAATTACTCTCAAACTTCTGTTCAGAATTCCAACTCTGGCGAGTTAATTAAATAGATAATTTTAAAGTCAAAATACCTTGAAACTAATGTTCTCATTGGAATTCTCCAGTGGTTTAGCAGATACATATTCAGAGATTGAGAGAGTCATAAGGTTCAGGAAGGTCCCAGGTTGAGACCAGATAGTCATAGAGATGTACAGTGTGGAAACCGACCCTTCTGTCCGACTCCTCCATGCTGACCAGATATCCCTCCAAACCCTTCCTATTCATATACCCTTCCAGATGCCTCTTAAACGTTGCAACCACTTCCTCTGGCAGCTCATTCCATACACGCTATACCATTTTGCATGAAAAATTTGCCCCTTAAGTCTCTTTTATATCTTTTCCCCCCCTCACACTAAACCTTTGTCCTCTAGTTCTAGACTCCTCACTCCAAGGAAAAGAGCTTGCCTATTTACCCTACCCTTGCCTTTCATGATTTTATAAGCCTCTATAAGGTCACTGTTCAGCCTCTGACGCACCAGGGAAAACAGCCCCAGCCTATTCAACCTTTCCCTGTAGCTCAAATCCTCCAACTCGGGCAACATTCTTGTAAAGCTTTTCTAAACCCTTTCAAGTTTCACAACATCCTTCCAATAGGAAGAAGAATAGAATTGCACGCAGTGTTCCAACAGTGGCCTAACCACAGCCACAACATGACCTCCCAACTCCTGTACTCAATACTCTGACCAATAAAGGAATGCATACCAAATGCCTCCTTCACTATCCTATCGACCTGAAACTGTACTTTCGAGGAGCTATGAACCTGCACTCCAAGGTCTCTTTGTTCAGCAACACACTCCTAGGACCTTACTATTAAGCCCTGCTAAGACTTGCTATCCCAAAATGCAGTACCTCACATTTACCTAAATTAAACTCCATCTGCCATTCCTTAGAACGTTGGCCCATCTGATCAAGATTCCGTTGTAATGTGAAGTAACCTTCTTTACTGTCCATTACACCTCCAATATTTGTGTCATCTGCAAACTTACTAAGTATACCTCCTATGTTCACATCCGAATCATTTATGTAAATGACGAAAAGTAGTGGACCCAGCACCGATCCTCGTGGCACTCCACTGGTCACAGGCCTCCAGTCTGAAAAACAACCCTCCACCATCACCCTCTGTCTTCTAACTTCGAGCCAGTCTGTATCCAGATGGTTAGTTTTCCCTGTATTCCATGAGATCTAACCTTTCTAACCTTGTCAAACGACTTACTGAAGTCCATATAGATCACATCCACCACTCTGCCTTCATCAATCCTTTTTGTTATTTCAAAAAACTCAATAAGAGACCTAAGGGGCAACTTCTTCAAGTAGAGGGTGGAACATGTATGGAATGAGCTGCCAGAGGAAGTGGTGGAGGCGAGTACAATTGTAACATTTAAAAGGCATCTGAATGGGTATATTAATAGGAAGGGTTTGGAGGGGTATGGGCCAGGTGCTGGCAGGTGGGACTAGATTGGGTTGGGATATCTGGTCGGCATTGACGAGTTGGACCGAAGAGTCTGTTTTCGTGCTGTACATCTCTATGACTCTTAAGTTCGTGAGATATGATTTCCCACTCACAGAGCCATGTTGGCTATCCTTAATCAGTCCTTGCCTTTCCAAATATGTGTAAATCTTGACCCTCAGGATTCCCTCCAACAACTTACCCACCACTGACGTCGAGCTCACCAGTCTATAGTTCCCTGGCTTGTCCTTACCATCTTTCTTAAATAGTGGTACCAAGTTAACTAACCTCCAGTCTTCTGACACCTCACCAGTGACTATCGATGATACAAATATCTCAGCAAGAGGCCCAGCAATCACTTCCCTAGCTTCCCACAGAGTTTCAGGGTACATCTGATCAGGTCCTGGGGATTTATCCATCTTTATGCATTTCAAGACACCCAGCACTTTCTCCTCTGTGATATGGACATTTTTCAAGATATTACCATAGCCTCAACTGCTTTCAATCAAATCTGTGTATTTGAGCACTTCTCAGTGTTGCTGTTTATGCTTCTGGGAACACTGAAGACAGGTTGAACTCAACAGGGCACTTGCTCTGTTCTAGACAATTCTAGGATTGCTCATGAATTGTAGCACTTGACTGATGTAACTGCTCCCTGAGGAACCATACTGTTTCTGGAGAGATGAGGAAATGAATTGTTTACTTATGTGAGTATCATCATTGATTGTAGGAGAAGAAGTTGGAGAAACATTGCAGATCTGCGACTACATGCAATGCACTCTATGTTACCCTACTGGGCAAAATGATCACAAGGTGAGAATATAAACTTGTATAATTAACTATTATATATTTTTTTGTATTCTGTAAAAATGCTTTCAAACCGTCTCTATTTATTCCAGCATAAGTGGAAAATATTGCTGCAACTATTTTCTTTTAAACTGTGAACTTTTTTTAAACATAGGGTTTGGTTAGAAAACTGTGGATATACTGTCCCAAGTGCCAAGGAAAGGATCTAAGGGCACAGAAGAAGTTGCCAAAAGGAAATGCTAGAATAATACCAGAGCTGAAAAGTTATATGTAATTGGCAAGATTGAACTGGCTGGGTGGGTGACCTGACAGAATTCTTCAAAACTATTGGGGAGGAATTTTCACTTCAGCACAAGATGAGAACCAACTCTCAAATGTAAGATGATAATTAATAAATCATTCATGAGAAACTTCTCCATCCCAAGAGTATTTAGACAAAATTAAGGTAGATAAGTCCTCAGGGCCTGATGGGATTTATCCCAGGATACTGAGGGAGGCAAGGGAAGAGATTGCAGGGTCTTTGATAGAGATCTTTGTGTCCGCTTTAACTATAGGTGAGATCCGAGAAGACTGGAGAATAGCCAATTGTTATCCTTTGTTTAAGAAGGCCAACAGAGATAATCCAGGAAATAATAGGCCAGTGAGCCTTACATTAGTGGTATTCTCCAATAACTGGAGAAGATTCTTAGGAATAGATTTACTGGTATTGGAAAAAAATGATTTTTGTTTTACAGATAGTCGGCCTGGCTTTGTGTGGGGAGGTCTTGTCTCCCAAATTTGATTGAGTTTCTTGGGGAATTGACAAAGATAATTGAGGGTCGGCAGTGGATGTTAACTACATGAACTCCATTAAAGCATTTGACAAGGTCCCTGATGCAGGCTTATCCAGAAGATAAGGTCATATGGGATCCACAGTGATTTGGCAAATTGGATACAAATTTGGCTTGGTCATAGAAGGCAGAGGGTAGTTGTGGGAGTTGTTTTTTTTCTGTGGAGTTCTGTGACCAGTGATATTCCACAAGGATCAGTGCTGGGTCCTCTGTTTGAAATACATATCAACAATTTGGATGAAAATGTAGTTCGTCATTCATGTGACATGGACATTGCTGACCAGGCTGATAATTTATAGCTATCCTAAGGGATGGGCAATAAGTCTGTTACAATCGAGCCCTTCACAATCACCTGATGAAGGAGCGTCGCTCCGAAAGCTAGTGTGCTTCCAATTAAACCTGGTGTTGTGTGACTTTAACTTAGTTTATTTTAGTCATGCTTGGCTTGTAATCCATCTTTGCTTGCTCCATTAATTACACTGTATACTCAATGGCTCAGACTTTTTGGTTTCTCATTTATCATGCTTACAGGTCCCTACAGAAATGTTGTGAATTTTTGAGTGGCAATTTATCATATAGATACACTTTTCAGAGCAAATCCCACACCCTTCGGAATCTGTAGTGTGTATGGGCAGAGCAAACAACAGCATATATCCTCACAAAAGCAGATTTAAGATTGCTCACTCGGACATGCATTCAAAGCCAGGAAGTGTAACAGAATATTTAATCCGATGTTCAATTGTATTGAATGCAACACTAAATGAAAAATGATGAGATGAAGTAAGGTATATAAAAGGAACACAAAAGGAAAACAAAATTGAATGTTGCTATTTTTGTTAAAAAGAAGCTATTCCTACTACATTAATTGCACTTCAGAAGTACATCTTTGGCTGTAAGTTGCTTTAGGATGTCTGGTGATTGTGAGAACAATGATTACGTGAGGAGGGAATGAGACTCCATAACTGTGAAGGTTATTACTTTTCAGTATTGGAATGTTTATTTAGTAGTAATCAAGATTAATCGTAATGTTACAAATTTATTTAACCCTGAATGCTTCAGTTCTAAGTGTCTCTAGCATGTTTAATGGATAAATATTGAAAATCCAAACTTTTAATGTTGATGCTTTGGATGAGGTACTGCTGCACCCAAAGCTAATAGACGAACGTGACAATTTGGAAAGTGGCTTTTTGACAGCAATATAGAGCACAATGTTTATGTTATGGGCCTGGGCGAATGATTCAGAAGCATGAGCTCCCACCATTTGATGAATTTAAAAATCTGGAATGAAATTTTCCTGCCAGTTATGGTGACCAAGACACTTGTGGGTCATTGTAAAAACAAATATGGTTCATTAATGTCCTGTCGAGAAAGACATCTGCCAACCTTACTCAGTCTGGCCCTTATTTGACTCCAGTCACACAACAATATGTTTCACATGTAGCTGCCCTCTGAATTGGGCCAACAAGCAACTGTGCAGTACTCAGTTGGCTTACTGTCATCTCCTCAAGGGCAGCTAGGTGTGGGCAATTAATGATTGCTCATCTCGTCAAAGTGCCCACATCCAGTGAAGGAATAAAATAAAAATAGTTGCATTTGACTGTGTGTGTGCTGACTCTCGAGATTGCTATGCTATATACTCCAGATAATGTTAAGCACTGAATCATCACCATTATTCTTAACACAGATATAGACCAATGTAATTAGCAACTTTCTTATTTATTCACAGGATGAGAGCATCTCTGGTTAGACCAGCATTTATTGGCCATCCTTAATTGTCTAGAGGACAGTTATGAGTCAACCACATTGTTGTGGGTCTGGAGTCACATGTAAGCCTGACCAGTAAGGATGGCAGTTTCTTTCCCTAAAGGACATAACGATAACATTTTGAAATGTATGCTTTATTTCTGCTTGGTGTTTTATTTTTAAGCATTAATTCTACATTTTGTAATCATCAACTTTTATGTTGCTCAGCTCCTGCTGCTACTGGACCCAGAAATGAATTTAGTATGAAGTATTTAAGTAATAATTAATGATGCATTTGCTTCAAGAAATTATATCATCATACTCTGTGTAGCATAAACTTTAAGTAGTTGCTTTTATAAAAGGGAATGTGCTGCATTTTCTTCAATTTCAGAAAAAGCTCAACCTATTTAATTGCAGATACTGAGGTTAACTGCATTTGTATTTGTTTAGTATCAAAGGTTTGGGAAATATAGATGAAACTCTCCAGAAATGTTTCCAGTGTCAGGATACAGTTTCTTTATACAGACTTGTGCTGCAATCTATACAGCAATCTCTGCCTACTGACAGGGCCAAGCAGCTGATGAGAGAGGTGAGAAGATCTTTTTTGGCAATTGTCAGCAAATTACTTTCAATTTGGAGGACTGTACAGATGTAAAGTTAGATTGTTGCAAATATTTTTAAAAATCACATAAAGAACAGAGAAGGTTTCCTGGAATTAAATTAAACTAAACATAAACCATAAGTAACTGGAATTGATTGTCTGAAGAAATGTTTTTCTTGGATGTGGTGGACCTTATAATATGTTATTAATAGTGTTTGGTATATTTTAACTATCTAATCTTGATTTCAAGTACTTAAGAATTTTAATGTTTGCATCATGTGATTCGTCTGAAATTCATTAAAGTGGAACACTCCAGTTGTGTTTTGACATAGTTTCTTAAGGTGCATTAGGCTGATTGTTTGCTATCACAATTTGGCAGCCAGCATGAAAAAAATATTGTGGAGATCACTGTAAAGAAATGAAAAGAAATTCTCCCGAAAAAACGGATTTGTGCCTTACAGCCTTATTCTTCGCCACGGTCAGAAGCTTTGCAGGGTACAAAAAGTAATTGGGGGAAATATACCAATCTGAAGAAGAGTCATATTGGATTTGATATATGAACTCTCTGTCTGTCTTCACAGATGCTGCCAGACCTGCTGTGTTTCTCCAGCACTTCCTGGTTTTGTTGTAAACAATAATTAGTTGGCTGTGAAACACTTGAGTTGCTCTAACCTGAATCTGTTTGCCTGGTGGCTAAATTTGTAATTTTTATATTTAATTAATACCATAATATTTAATTAGTACCATATTATTTTACTTATAAAGGAATGTAAATGAAAACTTCTTAATAGTAATGTCAAGCGTGGCTTGTTTATTTTAACCCTGCTAAAGGATTTGAATTTGCTTTCAATCTTGTCCTCATCAAAGTTGTGCAGGTTTGCTGTTTCAATTCAAGATTATCAAAATTTCTGAAATTTAGAAATTGATTTCTGTGTTTCTGAAGAAGAGGAAAGCATATTGCTAATTTGAAAAAGTCTTGAAAAGGAAAATAAATGTTTATCTGATATTTTATATTCCCATGACCTAAGTAGAACCCACTCAAATGTTTAAAATATTTAAAACTGTTATTTGTTGAGAAAATGCAAGTTATATGCATGATTGTTCACTTGTAATTATGTGGAAGTCGTGTGAGTAAAAAGTAAGCCTTCAGTGGTTAAAGCACATATTTTAGTGTATATTTTTTAAAAAATCATTTTTAAGTTATTTTCAACCAACAGGATGATTTTAAGTCCGATTCTTTAAAATGCTTCTTGTGTTATCGATAAGTTTGTCTATGTCATTTCTAACCTTTATCTCTTACTTCCTTTTCAGATTCTCTGTCTAATCTATGTGAGTCACAATGGTGTTAGCGAAGGTGAACTGTTAGAGATTTACCCAGAACTTTCCTGGCCTATATTAGCCTCTCTTCTTCATAGTTTGCAGGGCACATATGTGATAACGTACAGCTGTGGATTGCTGAAGTTTCAGCATCTTCAGGTAAGATTACTGACTTGCAAATAGCATTCACCTCCCTGTTCTTCAAGATTCCGAAGGCATGCGAACACTTAAGCTATTGTATTTTCGCAGATGTATAGAACAGTGACAGGACTGAATAGAATTTTCATAGTTAGGAAAGCATTAAGCTCACAAAACTAGCTTCTGATTTTCTGGTAACTCCCACTATCATACAGCAAATTTGCTGATAGCTTATTAACTGGGAAATAAATAGTAGTAAATATTATAGGTCAGCCACACTTGGAACATCCTTTTTTTTGGGCAAGAAATTATTTGAATTTATGTCGTGCTGTTGTCAATCTTATTCTATCCCAGTGACACAGCCAATGAAATTATGGAAGAAGACATGACAACCAATGAATTTACAGGGCAAAACATGACAATCAATTTGTATGCATCAAGGTTCCACAAGTGGCAATGAGATAAATGATCAAATAAACTATTTTTGTTTAGTGATATTTCCATGGGGCAAGGATGGCTGCAGCAATGGGTGACCTGTCCGCATTATTCTTTGAATAGATGTATAAGATGTTTTATGTCGATCGGGCTACATGGTGGCTCACTTGTTAGCACTGCTGCCTCACAGTGTCAGGGACAGAGGTTTGATTCCATCCTTTGGTGACTGCCTGCTTGGAGTTTGCACATTCTCCCTGCGTCGGCATGGTTTTCTTCCGGATGCTCTGGTTTCCTCCCACAGTCCAAAGATGTGCAAGTTAGGTGAATTGGCCATGCTAAATTGCCTATAATGGCAAGGGATGTGCAGGCTAGGTGGATTAGCCAGGGTAAATGCCGGGTTACAGGGATAGGGTAGGGGGTTGGGTCTGGGTGGGATGCTCTTCAGAGGTTGGTGTGGACTCAATGGGCTGAATGGTCTGTTTCCACACTGTAGGAATTCTATAATTCTATGACCTGCAAGACAAAACTTGCATTTGAGCAGGATAGTGCTCCCTCCTTACTCGGCTGGAGTGTCAATCCAGGTTATGTGCTCAATTCTCTGGAGTGGAGTTTGAACACATGATTTGACTTGGGTATGAGCGTCAATGCTGATACCACATTGACTCCTTTCCTGATGTATTCACAGTTATTTGAGCACCATTAAAGTGTTAGATATGCATTCTGTTTCTAGTGACTGTAACAATCTACATTGTGGGTAAAGTTCAGATGGTACTTTGTGTTTAATGTTTATGATCTTATGATTTATTTGAAGGCTTGGGAAGCAGTGAGATTGCAATATATGGAAAAAGAAGAGTCCGACACTATTACAGTATACAGAGAAAAACTTGTGCAATATTTTTCACATCAAATGAGGTATTTATTAGCCCTACAAGCAATCACAAGGGTACATAACAACACCATCACAATTTAGTTACAATTTTTAAAAAAGACACTTTCTTCTCTCTCTCTACATCCTTCCAACAGAGGGCATCTTGATTCCATGCCTTAACTAATGTTACTTTTTAACTATGTGCTAGAAAATATTTTAAAAAAACAAACTAACAATCCAAAGGACTGTGGAAGCTGAAAATCTGAAACAAAATGGAAAAACTCAGCAAGTCTACAGAATCTGCAGGGAGAAAGCAGAGTCAACATTCTGGGCTCAACGTTAACTCAGCTTTCTCTCCACAGATGCAGCCAGACCAGCTTAGATTTTGCTAGAAAATATAATATGCAGACACTCTCTCTTGCATTCTTGCCCTTTTTCTAATAAAGAAACACTTGGCTTGGTATACCTCGGTACTCCTATAAAATCAAACACCATCTTACAGAACATAAGGAGGGTACTTGGCCCATTGTGTCTGTGCTAACTCTTTAAAATAGTTCTCCAATTAGCCCCGTTTCCTCATTCTTTACCAATAATATCCTGGAAAGGTCTTGCATCCAAATATATCCACAAATCCTTTTTGAAAGTTACTATTAAATCTGTTTTCACCACCAATTCAAACAGCATATTCCAGATCACAATAATCCATGTGAAAAGAAATGTTTCCTTATTCTGTCTTTAGTTCCTCTGCCAGTTATCTTAGATCTGTGCCCTCTGGATACTGGCTGTTCTGCAATTGAAAATGGTTTCTCCTTAGTCACTCTGTCAAATCACTTCATAATTTTGAATACCTATGTTAAGTCTTCACGACTGTAAAGAGAAGGATTCCCAGCTTCTCAAGTTCTCCCTGTAATTGAAGTGTCTCATCCCTGGTATCATTCTAGCAATTAAAACCTTGATAGCTCTTTGTAAAGAACTGTGCCCTGAATTGGATACAGTTATCCAGCTGAGGCCATACCAGATTTTATAAAGATTTAGCTTAAGTTCTTTGATTCTGTCCTGTATTCACCCATTTGTAAAACCAAGGACCCGTTATGCCTTGTTACAGTCCTCCCAATATGTCCTATCACTTGCATTGATTTTGTGTGTGTATGTGTAAAGGGTGGTCAAGGCTTTCTGTTCTTGCGCTCCTTGTGAATTTGTACCATTATATTTATCTCGCCATTTCTCATTCTTTCTACCAATTTTAAATTTGGGGTGTTGTCATCCATGGAGCCATTGTCGGTCAGTGAGGATCACGATTGCTCAGAACTTGGTCTGAGTTAAGATACAGATAACAGGACATTGGATGAACTCAAATTGATAATGAACATGATTCATTTATTGGGTTTAAAAACAAAATTCTGGAAGTTCTCTGTAGGCCTGGCAGTACACATGAAAAGACAAACTGAGTTAATGTTTTAGGGTAACAATCCATCTATAGGATTAATTGTAACCTGATAAACAATGTGACTTAATGTTTCAGGTCAGTCCTAATGCTGATGGATACTGTGTGTAACATGCTGCCAGATGTAATACAATGAAATTGGAATCCCACCACATGGAACCACAGATATGAGCCCCTCTACACTAAATTGCTATTTTGCTTTCTTTATAATACTTGGAATTATAATTAACATTATTTTATGTCTTCTAGATAAGTTTGTTGAATGGATTGTTAAATCACTGATTTGGCAGTTTCTGTTTTACTTCAGTGTATAAAATGTTATTCTTTGTGACTGTATGGCACATGTTATTCATAACTAATCTGTGGCTTTTCAGTCAGGGCAGAGTAACCTGGCGTGATGCTGATGAACTTCCCTGGCTCTTCCAGCAACTGGGAGACAAACAGAAACTGCACAATTGCCTGTTGAACCTTTTTGTCTCTCAGAATCTTTACAAGAGGTAGGAAGCTGGACCACTCAGTCATTATCTCCCTTTTCAAAAAAAGCTTTGATCCTTATTTTGGGGAATCTCTTAAAACCAGGGTGGCTGTATTAAGTCTTGATAGTTTGGACTCTGTGGAAATGGGGAATATAATTTGATTGGGTTCACAATCTACTGTGAAGACTTCACAACAAATGTGATTATGTGATCATGTGAATTGTTAATCCATTTCTTTGATTAAAATGAAATGTCATGCCATTGATAAAAATTAATATGCACATAGCCCTGTTAATTCAGGGTTTATTACCTAAAGAGTTTAACAAAACAACGATACTCATCTAAACTGTATTGTTCCATACGTTGCATTGTTGTTTTCCAGATATTTATTTTTGTAGAATAAATAACATCAGCAACTGTTTGTATGATAAGAACATAAGAACGCAGCAGAAAGTTCATTTAATGGGAGTAAATCATTTGAAATCTTCATGGAGAAACAAGATAAATGAACCGGCTCCTGTAGTTAGTAAAGATAGAAAAGAATGATTTGTGTCTAAGTTATTGTGCAGAATCTGTGCAAATGAAGCAAGGATGACATGAGAAGAAAGGTTGTCACACAGTGACTTGTCAGGGCATGGAATGCACTGCTGGAAATCTGGTGGAGGCAGGTTTAATTCAAGCGTTTAAGAAAGCATTGGATGATTATTTGGATTGGTAAAGTGCATGGATAGAACTGTTGCAGGCTTGATGGGCCAAATGGCTGCCTCCTGTACTGTACCAATTCTGTGACGAAATAGACTTTAATTTCTTTTTGAGCAGTTATATAATAGAATTATAAAATTACGTGGAGGCACACGATCAGTACATTAAAAAGAAACTAGCTGTTAGGCTCTTCTTTGGATTCAGTGCTGAGGACTGCTTCAATATGAAACTAATGAAAGTATTGTTGAAGGAAAGAGCATTTTGGGCTCTTTAACAAATATAAAGATATTTTTTGTATTTTGGGACTGTCTTTTCAATTTAGGAAAAATGGAGGAATAAAAGTAATCATGTGACCTCTAAATTCTGCTGTTAGTGAGACAGAGTGGGTTGTAGCTGTTGAAGATTAATGATGAGAAGGTTGTGTTTACTGAGAAGATGATGCAAGTTCTTCAAGTCTAATAACAATGATAAAGCATCTGTGCTGATGTAGATAGACTGTTGGTCTCTAAAGTCCCAGGAAAGTGTTGGGAAGATCATATTTTGTAAACACTTGCAGTTTAAACTGTCCATTTATTTTCAAGGTAGAATGTGTTATGAAGTTGAAGGTGTGTACTGTTCCTTTAAGAGAGAGTGAAGCTGTTCTGAACTGGAGAGATTACAAGCATCTGTGTACATGACTAGATGGCAGTAATTGAAAATTTGTAACGTTTGACTGTGAAATAGATACCTGTGTTTTGGTTACTGTTTTGACAGCAATTCGAATTTAAACAATCAGTTTAAATTATGCTCCAGGTACAAAAAAACCAATCGAGTTTGAATTTATTGTTTTGCCAACATCAAACCAATGAGATGATCCGATTTGGGGGAGGGGATGGTATAAAATGTGAACCTTTTGAAAATTGGTCAGAGTAATAGCCGTCGAGGCAAACTTATGGAGAGCTAACATCTTGATCTCCAAGAAATTAGGAAGCTGTCTCTATCAAAGGTACCTTTTCATATGAAACATACTCGCATTAAAAGGAAATAAGACAACCCAGGAAAATCTTCAGCCAGAAGAAGAAAGACACAAAAGACGGCAGTGACTGTGTGGTTTTGAAATTAAGTTGATGTCATTTTGATAAGTGTTTCATGGGACTAGCATATTGTTGTAGAGTTGGAGGCAGATGATAAGCAGTTAAGAGAAAGGGGGGCTTAAAGTTGTGAATAGTTGTTTAATGTTCACTTTTACAGTTCAAAAATAAATTGATGTTACTTTCCTTAAATAGTGGAATTTGGAAGTTCTCTGTCATTTGTATTTTAACAGATTGCGAGGCGGCCTTTTCTGAGTGTTTGGTTTAATTAACAGAGGGGCTCACTGCTGTGTGGTAACAAATGAAAGTGGGAATTCAAAGAATAGCTAATTAGTATTTGTGGATACGAGGCCCATGTGATCTATGTTGCTTTGGAGATGAGTTTTGAGAGGGGGAAGAGTCCATAAGAAGCCATTGTAGATTGGTTTCCAAAATGTTTTCTTATCTTAGTGCTTATCTGTTCGGATCCAAGAGTTGGATGAGATAGAGGCAGTAAGTCTCTATGGTTTATGTCTCCATGCAATATTGCCTGTAGGAATTTGTTCACGAGGAATTAAATGTGATGAGAATGTTATCAACTCATTCTTCTCCATGAAAGTCAGTTCAGGCAGTAGGAGTTACCTGACTGAGGAAGGAAAAGAAAAGAATTAAATTCCTGATAATTGCCAATCACTTTGGGCTAGTTCTAGGATAATGGAGGGATTTAAGGGACAGAATAAAGTATAATTATAAATTTTTGGTGTTTTTAAATTTTAATTGGAGAGGATTCTTTCTGTAGTTTAGAGTATACGTTGTCTACTGAAATTGTATTTTGCAAATATTGTTTTCAGTTTGTATTTTGAAGCCTTATTTGATGGTCCTTTCAGTTGGTCACTGAAAGTTCGGTTATCGTTTTAAAAGATAGTGGCTATAAAGATCATGCTATTAAACACTTGCTATGAGATTAATCTCAAGAAGCTTGAGACTGAAAGTCTTTAGTGAAGTAGACTAGAAAAGACACCAAATGTAATTATTTTGACACAATTTCACCTCAGTGCCTTTTGAAAGCAGGAAACTGAGAGCCTATTTCTGGAGTCTTGCTGTGTTGCCTAATATTGTAATTAATTGGAGTTTGTACACATTGAATTTTGACATGTGATTATTACAAGTAATTAAACATCCTCTTCGACAGTATCACTTAGCCATTACAAGTTTTGGAAAAGTGAAATTTTAATTTGACGACTAATGAAAATTTTTGAAGGCTGTTTTGTGTTAACATCATATTTCTCTAGTTTGGCATTTTGCTCCATAATGTGGAAGGACTAAATGAGAGTTCCATCTTACTTATTTATGTAAATTGTCTTACAAGAAAAATTGCTGCAAAAGAAAAATGTAATTGTTTCTGTTTGACATGAAATGCTTTCTTGTTTTGTGTCTCCAAAGATTAGAGGCAAAATAAATTTAATTCTGTCTATCTGTGTAGTTGTAAATCCACTTGCAGTGAATATCTAAACCACAGATTTAATATTCTTGGTTCATTTATATAATACCAAACTCAGGCACTGAATGAATTGTCAACAAGAGAATGGAAAGAAGGAATAGCAGCATTGAATAAATTATGACAGACACTATAGCCTGCTGTCAATTAGAAATTGTTAAATAGTCACAGTGACACTGTTTTAGCTGCATGTGCTGACTTTAGTAGAAGATTTTTTTCCACTTGAAATATAGGTAGATCTGTTTAACATTTGTACATATACTTAACAGCCACCTACCACATTTTTAGGAAGTAAAGAAGTAAAACATTTGCAACAATCAGAAAACACCCCGCCACTCTTCAGTTTAGGTTTGCTCGCTGAGCTGGATGGTTCAATTTCAGACGTTTCGTCACCTTCATCTGGAGGCTCACTGAAGATGTTACTTAGTATGGTAACAAAACGTCTGAAAATGAACCTTCCAGCTCAGCGAGTAAACTTACATCTGGGACCTCAACCTGCGCTACAAATCTTCTCAAAACCCACTAACTCTTCAGTTTATCATATTACTGTAAACTACCCAAAAAGTTTAAAATTCACATAGATATGACATCTGAATATAAATTTTATTCATGTCCAATAATTATGCGCATTATTCTTTTTAATTGCTAATTAGAAATGCAGTTTGCAATTTTGTCATATCTGATTGGTGATTAAAGTAGTGGACAACACTGTCTTGATTGTAATTATAAACATTTCTCAGATGCTTGTGACAATTCTATAGAAATAGTATGTAATCATATTGTTAATTGCTTATATGCTAAAAATTTGCACCAACTAGGTTTATTCTCTGTCAAAAAATGTTTTCCTATTAGCTTGGTGCAGATCTTCTGTGCATCTTTTCAACCATTTGTATGTTGTCTTTCAGGGGCCATTTTGCGGAGCTGCTTTTGTACTGGCAATATGTGGGAATGGATAAAACTTCTATGGCTGCTGCTTATTTTGAGTCTTTAAAGCAGTATGAAAAAAAATGTGAAGGCGAAGATATGATCACACGTTTGGCAGATCTCTATGAAACGTTAGGGCGCTTTTTGAAAGACTTGGGCCTACTGAGTCAGGTACTTATAATAAGTCCTGTCAAGGTATAGGAGAGAAAACTTGGGTAAAACGCAACAGAATATTATATTTAACGTAGACCTAAGTTACCCAGCTTTCACATCTTAAAATAAGACACTGACTGTTGCAAATGGTTCTATTAATCAGCTCTGTCCAAACTACATTAACATCAGGAGAGAAGCTGTGTTCTGTGCAGATCTTCCACTGGATTCAAACACTGTGGTCACTCAGGAGGTCACATGAAAGCAGGTTTTAGTATAACTGGTTTATTTGAAATCACAAGCTTTTAGAGCGTTGCTCCTTCATCACCTGATGAAGGGAAAGCGATCCAAAAGCTCGTGATTTCAAATAATCTTGTCAGACTATAACCTGGTGTCATGTGAATTCTGACCTTGTCCATCCCAGTCCAACACCGGCACCTCCACATCATGGTCACCCAAGAGAGCCGAGTGATTTGAATTTGAAATGTTTATTAAATAAGCTGGTGGAGCTTCTGATTAATCTCTCACTGTCTTTGTGGGACTGAGTATACATTTTAGTCTGTCTCCCAGACCTGAATAGCCCACCCTACTGAAGAAGCTTCAGCAGTAATTTAGAGTGTATAGGTGAAATGTATTTCAAATATGAGAGCTCGTTTGTTGGCTTGATTGGCAACAGCACTTTTTTTGTGGTTCCAAATTTTACAAACCAGAGAGTCGCGGTTCTAAATCCCAGGCTATGATGAAATTTTTTTTCAGCTGACGTAGAAATTGGGGAACAGCTGTCTTAGGTTAACACTAAACAAGACTCGGCATCTACACTGTTCTGAATGAAGAGTCAAAATTGATTTTTTTTAAGCCAATCATTCTCATTAGAGAAACTTAGCAAGTCTGGCAGCATCTGTGAGAGAGAAAACAGCTAACATTTTGAGTCCAGTGACCCTAAAGGTCCACAGATGCTGCCAAACCTGCTGAGTTTTGCCAAGAACTTCTGTTTTTGTTTGCTTCAGATTTCAAGCATCCATAGTTCTTTGTTTTGTTTTATTCTCAGGGCCCCGTCTGTGAATGTCTATATCTCTCTTTGACTGAATAAACTTTGCATTCTTTTCAACTCCCCAAATTCACCACCCAGTTTTATTTTTCTTCTCTACTGCTAGTTCATGCTGAATCGGACTGTACCTAACTTAGGTATCCAGTTTGATCCTGTTCTGAGCTTTAAACTGCACATCCAGGTCTGTTCATTTGTTCCCACTGCCGTGCGTTGCTTGTCTCTCTCTTATCTCCTTTTCATTGTTGAGTGCTTATCTGCACTATCACTATTGAATATTCCAGTTATTTACTTGCAATCTGTTGAGTTTCTAATGAACGTAAGAATTAGTTGCAGGAATAAGCATTTGGTCTCTGTAACCTGTAAGATTGTGGCTGATTTGATTCCATACTCCCGCCTACCCCCATAACTTCTGAGTTCCTTATTAGTCAAGAATCTGTTTTCCCCCTGCCTTTGAAATATTCAATGACTCTGCTTTCACTGTTCTCTGGGGGAGTTCCAAAGACTCGTGTCCCTAAATTCTCCTCCACTTCATCTTTAATGGAATGTCCCTTATTTTTAAACCCTGTCCCCCACGTCCTGATTTTGCTTCAAACCAACCAAATGTTGTGTAATGCTTTAGGATGTCTGCATTATATCCCACAGTGACTAACCTTGATATGTTCCCTGTCCTCAAAATATCAAATCGCACAAACTCTTGTTGCTAGACACCTCAAATGTTTTGCTGCTTCTCATTTCCCAAGGGATGCAGTTGCCCTTTTTAAAACTTTCTTTATTACATTCAAGTTGCAATGTAAATAAGAGTAATGATTTAACTTTATCCTGCAGCATTGTCTTACTTGCATGGTTTATGGGCTTTATCCTTATAAAGTTAATACTGTCCCACAAAACATTAATTCTAATACAGTACTGCAACTCAAGTCACAGCTTGTAACTTTAACTTGCTAGCTGTAAGTATGGGTCATCATTGTATGATAAACTAAACTTGGTAAATGACTGGGTCAGAAGTGAAATATGTTAACTGTGTGTAACTTTCTCCATTTATAGGCCGTAGCACCCTTGCAGCGTTCTCTGGAGATCCGAGAGAGTGCATTGGATCCTGATCATCCCAGCGTGGCTCAGTCCTTGCACCAGTTGGCTGGTGTGTATGTACAGTGGAAGAAGTTTGGAAATGCAGAGCAGCTGTACAAGCAGGCACTAGAAATCAGTGAAAATGCCCATGGTTCGGTTCATCCCCGGGTGGCTCAGGAGCTGGATGCTCTAGCAATGCTTTATCAGAAACAAAATAAGTGAGTTCTTGATGTAAGTTTGGTACTCTAAGGCACCTTTTATATTAACGGATGTTATTATGTAGCTAATACACCTATATACCTGTATTTTGCTGTGAAGGAGCTCAAGCCATAACTATCTATCCAGAAGATTTCCTTTATTTTGTAGAAATGCCTATTACTAAAATCATACCATAACCTCTCCTCTGTGCATAATGCACCTTATTATAATTTGAAAACCATCCCAAGATGATGATAATTTATTCACAAGTGTTGAATGCTTTTGGCTAAGCATCGGTACTGGTTTGAGAGATTGTGCTGCTTTGGACAGACAACTTCTCCTCTTCCTCCCCTTCCCAATTTTCTCACCAATGCCCTGTATAAGTGAAGCATAACCTCCCTGCTCTTATATTCCGTTCCTCTTGCAATGAACAATATTTAGCTTTCTTAATGACTTACTGTACCTGCATACTAATCTTCTATGATTCATTGGAATTATGTTCAGTGTGGACTGGTTGGACTGAAGGGTCTGTTTGTGTGCTGGGTGATTCTCTAACTCTATGCACTAGGACGTTGAGATTCCCCCACATCTCAGAGCTCTGTAATGCCTCACAATTTAGATTTATCTTATTCATTTTGTCAGAATGGACATTTCACGTTTTCCTATTTAAAATCTCTTTTCAGATATTTGGAAGCTCCCACAATATTCACTTGCTCGCTAATGTGCTATTACTGATGGACTGTCATGCATTTATTTCAGCAATGCTCTGAAGTTCCAAATGAAATTTTTGTTTCTCCTTTTTTTAAAAAAAAAAATCCCTGAGAAAGGCCAGTGTTAAGTTACTGCAATTCAATTTCATACAGACTGTTTCATATTTTGAGGTATGAACAAGTGGAGCCATTAAGAAAGCGGTCTATGAAGATCCGACAGAAGGTTTCCACACAGAAAGGAAACATGGTAAGGGATGAAAGATGTAAGTAGCCTGACTGAATTATAATGGTGTGCTCTCTGTCCATCAGTTTCAGATATGTATTTGAATTAAATGGACACCCATTTAAATGGCATTTTATTTCGCTTGTGCAATGTGTCTTTGGAGTAGAAGAAAGCTTTTATAGTTCTCAATGTTTCCTTGTTGTGGAAGTAGATTAGAGTTAGGGTTCTTTTATGGAACCTATTTATTTGGCAAATTTAAAACTACTTCAGTTTTCATTCTAAGCAGCAAAAAAGGGAAAAAATCTTAAGCCCAAAAGGTTCACTGTAAATTCAGAGAAACCTATTTTGTTTTTATTTGGAATGCTGATAGAGCCACAGGGACTAAAGTACTGCTATAGTCAAGCTATAAATCTAAGATTCAACACACTTCTTTTCGAGGTTTGTTATGGATGCTACTTTTTAAAATCTCCGTACTTTCTTCTCTTGCTGATGAGGTTATTGCTGATATGCAGAGTTGTCATCACCCAAATCCTCTGTCTGAGATATTTGCCAAATCCTAGAATGGTTACAGCACAGAGTGAGTTCATTCAGCCCTTTAACTCTGTATTGGTCCTAGGATGCAGCTGTTCAACTTGTGCCACTCCCCTGTCTTTTCCCCATTGTTCTGCAAATTTTTCCTTTCCAGGTAATGATCTGGTTCCCTTGTGAAAGTGCAAGGGAAACTGAGGCTATCATGTTTGCAACTGGTGCATTCCAAATCCTAACCATGTGCATGTTGCTGTTGTTTTTTTTGCCAATTACTGTAAGTTCAATGAATCTCCAATTTGACATGAGACAAAATTAATTCTTCTGCTTCACTCCCTCCACCCACCCAATTAGAGAGAACCTTGCATACGGTCCTTACCAGACTTAACTGACAGTTAAAGCAGCACAGTGGGTCAGTGGTTAGCATTGCTGCCTCACAACTCCAGGGACCCAGGTTCGATTCCACCCCTGGGTGACTGTTTGTGTGGAGTTTGCACATTCTCCCTGTGTCTGCGTGGGTTTCCTCCAGGTGCTCCAGTTTCCTCCCACAAGCCAAAGATGTGCAGGTTAGCTGGTTTGGCCATGGGAAATTACCCATAGACTTCAGGAATGTGTACGTTGGTTGCAGGGTTAGGGGAGGGGGATGAACCTGGGTACAGTGCTGTTCAGAGGGTCGTGTGGACTTGTGGGCTAATGGCCTGTTTTCACACTGTAGGGATTCTATATAAAAAAATAATTACACTGCTGTTCTCTCAGACAGTAACTTCAGCACCAGAAATAGTGAAGGGAGTTGGAATCTTTAATTAATTGACTTTGGTAGACAAATAAACTTATAGATGGAATCTTGCCAAATGACTGTTCACTCATTGCATTGAGTTACTCTTAGAGGTAATATACTTTCACATTTTACTTGGAAATGCACCATCATGAAGATAGGTTATACCTTGGGTAAGTTATGTTCTGGGAAACAAGTGTGGTCCTTATGAAGACAACTGATCAGGAAATTTTGTTTTTTTTTGTCCTTGGTAGTACAAATTGTAGAGGAAGAGATGCTGAAAGCTTATGCATTTCTCAGGCATGATATACTCAGGCACTGAACTGGTAGTAGAGACATTGATGTTATAGATAGCTCTGTCCTGGAAGTGTCAAGAACATAGAACAGTACAGCACATGAACTGATCCTTCGACCCCACCATGGCTGCACCAATCTTGATACAATTCTAAACTAATCCCATCTGCCTGCACATGGTCCGTATCCCTCTGTTCCCTGCTTGTTCATGTGTCTGTCTAAATTCCTCTTAAATGTTGCCA
Source organism: Chiloscyllium punctatum (assembly GCF_047496795.1). NCBI lineage: Eukaryota > Metazoa > Chordata > Chondrichthyes > Orectolobiformes > Hemiscylliidae > Chiloscyllium > Chiloscyllium punctatum. The sequence continues at coordinate 14,711,599 of NC_092779.1, read as the reverse complement.
TTGGCAGCTCTCCTGGTACACATTTCAGGCACCTACCAACCTCTGTTCAAAAAAAACCTTGCCTCGCACATTTCATTTAAACTTCCTCCTCTTCCTTAAACATGGCCCCAGTGTTGGCTGAATAATCCAGTCAGAACAAGATGTAACTCATGTGCCTAACATGAGCCCTGTGGATGATTGATAGGCGTTGAGGAGTCGGAAGGTGAACTATATATCACCAAGCATCCAGCCCTGGTCTGTAATTCTGCTTTTACTAATTTTGATATGATTTTTCGTTGTTAGGCTTATGATCAATGTTGGTATGGGAGGAGATTTACTCCTGTTTGTGACAGGAAAGATCAGAGGGAGGTCAGTAAGCTTTCTTAGGTTTAAGATGGTCATTACTTGGCATTTAGGTAACATGAATGTTGCCTTCCATTCCCACTCTGTTATCTAGATCCTACTGTTAGTTGGTACTGGCTGTTTCATTAGCACAAGAGTTATACTGTCATCATCAAGCATATCCATTTCTGACCTTATGATAGATGGAGCTGAATTGGAAGGGGACTAATATACTGGCAGGGAGATTTGCTAGAGCTGTCCAAGAGGATTTAACCTAGTAAGGTGGTTGGGGGGAGGGGGTGGGTGGGATGGGGATGGGGATTGGGGGGATGGGTGGGTGGGATAGTGAGGAAAGAGATCAGTTTGAGACTGGTACAGTTGAGAACAAAAGTGAGTCAAATGGTCAGGGCAGGCAGGGACAAAGCAAAGAACAAAGTAGGACTGATAAATTAAACTGCATTTATTTCAATGCAAGAGGCCTAACATGGAAGGCAAATGAACTCAGGGCATGGTTAGGAACATGGCATTGGAATAGTTAGTAAGTTTGCAGATGACACCAAAATTGGAGGTGCAGTGGACAGCGAAGAAGGGTACCTCAGATTACAATGGGATCTTGATCAGATGGGCCAATGGGCTGAGAAATGGCAGATGGAGTTTAATTCAGATAAATGCGAAGTGCTGCATTTTGGGAAAGCAAATCTTAGCAGGACTTATACATTAATGGTAAGGTCCTGGACAGTGTTGCTGAACAAAGAGACTTTGGAATGCAGGTTCATAGCTCCTTGAAAGTGGAGTTGCAGGTAGATAGGATAGTGAAGAAGGCGTTTGGTATGCTTTCCTTTATTAGTCAGAGTATTGCATACAGGAATTAGGAGGTCATGTTGTGGCTGTACAGGACATTGATTAGGCCACTTTTGGAATTTTGCATGCAGTTCTGGTCTCCTTCCTATCGGAAAGATATTGTGAAACTTGAAAGGGTTCAGAAACTTGAAAAGATTTACAAGGATGCTGCCAGGGTTGGAAGATTTGAGCTATAGGGAGAGGTTGATGGTGGTGATTGCTCATGATGGTGAGCAGTCTGATAAAGTAGTAATTCGATTGAGCAACGTATTCTTCATTTTTAATCAAAATGTTCCATTCAGAATTCTGCTATTCATGTTCTCACTGACATGAAGTTCCATGTGGTCATCATCTCTCTTGTCAGTGCACACTAACCTCTTGGATCTCTTTCTGGCTGTGTTTCATTCTGTGATGGTGATCTCTAATAAACCTGTGTGAAGTCGCTGTACTTAAAGGATGCTTTGTCTCCTATTTCCTCCATTCTAGTATTAGATTATGAAGCCAGCCCTCTCCTTTCAGCCTGAAGTTTGCTCTACTTTTTCTGCTTTGTTTTATCTCCTCACACATCTGATTGTAGTGTCCTGCTGTTATCTTCACTGCTTTCTCTTTCTTCTTGAAAAGCGCTTTGATTAGTTGTGGCTGCAATAATGTTTACGTCCAAAGGAGGATTTTGGAGTTTTGAATGTCTGCTGCTGTATTGAGGTACTTGAAGTTTAATTGCAAAGTTTAAACAGTGATATTTTATACCTCAGCATGGTTCTGCTGTTCTCCGCCGCCGCGCTCTACAGTTGGAGGAGCTTACACTTGGGACAGAGTCGGCAGACACTGCTCGCATACTGAATGAACTGGGAGTTCTCTACTACCTTCAAAACAACATTGAGTAAGGAAATTTAATGAATGATTTATCATTGTGTGTCTGATTATCAACTGACCAACAATGAAGATCAGAATAAACCTTGGATTACACCTCTTCTCAGTTCCTTAATTTCACAATGGTGTGCTCAGAATAGATTAGAATTAGAAGATTAGATTCCCTACAGTATGGAAACAGGCCCTTTGGCCCAACAAGTCCACACCGACCCTCTGAAGTGTAACCCACCCAGACCTATTCCCCTACTCTATCTTTACCCCTGACTAATGCACCAAGTGCTACGGCCAATTTAGCATGACCAATTCACCCGACCTGCACATCTTTGGATTGTGGGAGGAAACCAGAGAACCCGGAAACATACTTGTAAAATTGTATACATCTTATGTACTCTTGATTATCCCTGCTCAGTGATGATATTTCTTAGTGTTTTAATGCAAATGTCAAATCTTGTACAGAACAATACTGAAAGATCTCAACCTTTTCAAAACATCAATTCCCTGTCTCCTCAACTGCGCCCAGCAATGTGAGAATCTTCTCCCTGTCGGCATTCAAGAACAAAACCTGAACAGAGCCTGCTCAACTTCATCTGATACTCTAGAGATATGGTGATAAAGTACTGTCAGTGTGGAGTGGAGTATTGCTCCTTAGTTCACAATCACATAAAATTAACAAAAAATTTTAAGTAAAATGCAAAACGGTATATTCGGTGTTGATTTGAATGTATTGAAATATCCCCCAATCTCTCTGCATCCAGCTGCCTAAACTCCAAGTTCCAGAATTCTCTTTCTTATCATCTTTGCACGTCTGCTTAGTTTAAGATGCTTCTTAAAAATCCATCTGTGAGACTAACGTTTCCTAATATGTGGCTCAGTGTCCAAGTTTGTTCACCACACTGACTCCTGGGATGATGTAATTGTCTTTTGAGGGGAGTTTGAGGAGACTGAATGCTCTGGAGTTCAGAAAAACTAGATGTGATTTAATGGCGTAATAAGTTCTTACAAGGCTCAATAGGGTAGATGCAGAAAGAATGTTTTCTCTGGCTTTCACTTCTGGAATCAGGGAACGCCATTTCAGACTGTTGCCAGGGTTGGAGGGTTATTTTTCCTAGAGCATCAGAGGCTGAGGGGGTGACCTTTTATAGAAGTTTATAGGCATAGATAGGGTGAATACCAAAGATCTTTTCCCCAGGGTGGTGGAGTCCAAAACTAGTGATTAGGTTTAGGTGAGAGGGGAAAGATTTAAAAGGGACTACAGGGCAACTTTTTCATGCAGTGGGTGGTGCGTGTTTTGAATGAGCTGACAGAAGACGTGGAGGCTGGTACAATTACAACATTTAAAAGGCATCTGGATGGGTATATGTACAGGCAGGGGTTGGAAGGATATGGGTCAAATGCTGGCAAATGGGAATAGATTAATTTAGGATATCTAGTCAGTGTGGACAAGTTGGACCAATGAGTTTGTTCCTGTGCCATCTCTATGACTCTAACAGGAGGTAGTCCTATTGAGGACTGCGATGACAAAGGAATTGTTTTGCTCAGAGCCTGGTGAATCTTTGGAATTTTCTACCCCACAGCACTATGGAGTGTATTCAAGGCTGAGATTGATAGATTTCTAGATATTGAAGGTATCAAAAGATATTTGGATAGTGCAGGAAAATAGCTTTGATGTAAAAGATCGACGATGATGCAGTTGAATGTGGGAACATGGTTGATGGTCCAAATGGCTGAATGGTGTAACCCTATATGATATGTAAATGCAAGTTGTGGTTGTGGAATAGAATTTTACGGAGTCATTTGTCCCTGGAAAGTTAGTTTGCAGAACATTTTCCCATCTGTATTGAAAACATGATGCTCTGAGATTCCGGTATCAAGCACAAAGCTGCTTTGATTGAGTGTGTCTCAGTGGGCTGGGGTGCATTCTGCTGAGAGCTTGTTCTCGGAAAGCTTTGACAAGGAAAATGCCACACGCTATTGGTTGTGTACGCCATTGTCTATCTTCAAATAAGAATCTTGTCTCCCGTACAATAAAACTGTAAGGAAAATCTGTAATCGTGGAGTAAAATTGGTAAGCTGTAATGGTTCCCTACACTGGATTTCAAAGCCTGTTACCAACCTAGTTTTTAGTTAACGTGGTCAGGAATACAGCTACAGGCATCGCAGAAGATTTTTTATTTGTTTTTCTTTTACAATTTCAACATAGGACAGCTGAAATCTTCTTTAAACGTTCATTGGAAATGAGGGAGCGGACCCTTGGTTGTGACCATCCTGACTGTGCACAGTCTTTGAATAACCTGGCAGCTTTATACAATGAGAAGAAGGACCATGAGAAAGCTGAGGAGCTGTATGAGAGGGCACTGGATATTCGGCGTATAGCCCTGGCACCTGATCATCCCTCTGTGGCTTATACTGTGAAACACCTGGCAGTGTTGTATAAAAAGCGAGTGAGTTAACCATACTGCAATGGATTGCTGAATTTTCGTTTTGAAAACTCCTGATCTCTGCGAACATATGAACAGGGAACAAAAGAAGGCCACTTAGCCCTTCGAGCTTACTTTGCTGTTCAACAAGATCATAGCGGATCTGATTTTTAATCTCAACTCTATATTCCTGAATATCACTAATAATCTTTCATCCCTTCATTTCTGCCTTAAAATATTTAAAATGTTTATTTTCCCATGCATCTTGCAGCATCCCTGATGAGATAGCCTTAAAATTGTAGATTGCATTTTTTTTAAGTACCATAAACTTGTTTAAGAGACCAGCAATTATGCCCATTCCTGTTTGAGACCAAATCATATCTCCTATCCATATCTGAATATTGACCTCTTAGATTCATTTCTACTCTAACTGAGTCAAAAATGAGTGAATATTAGTGTTATGCTGCAGGAATTAGAAAACTAAAGAGGATTGTTGTTTTGCAAAGAAAAGTAAATGTATTTTTAAATAATTTTATAATTTAATGATTTCATAATTTAATATAGCTGATCCCATAAATGAAAATTACTGATAATATGCTACAGTTGAGAGAGTGGTGCTGGAAAAACATAGCAACAATGAAGGGCTTTTGTCTGAAACGTCGACTCTCCTGCTTCTCAGATGCTGCCTGACCTGCTGTGCTTTTCCAGCCCCACACTCTCGACTCTGACCTCCAGCATCTGCAGTCCTCACCTTCTCCTAGTTGACATTATGCCATAATCCACAAAGGGCCATAAGCATCTCTCTCTATGAGCGAAAGTCAATTGCTTAAACATAGCTTGAAGGTCACCACTCTGCAAGTGTGGGGCAAGGCAAGGAGGCATGAAAATTACTAAAACGTTGTGACATACCTGAGGAACATTGGAACAGAAGGAGGCCAGCTGAACCTGTTCTGCTATTCAACAAGATTCTAACATTATTCTATAGCTCTCCTTGCCCCATATCCCTCAACACCTTCTGTTGATCTCATGTTAAATTTAACAGATGACAAGCATCAGTTGCCAGTTGTGGAACGTATTTCTGAATTTGTGCTGCCCTTTGTTGCAAAATTGTTTCAGTAACTTCCCTTTTGAAAGATCTGGCTCCTGTTTTTTTAGTGTCCAAGTTTGTGCCTTAGAATCCCCAACCAATGGAATAGGTGCTCTCTATCTATAGCATCAGTTTCCCCTTGAAAACTTTGATCAAATCAGCCCTCAATTTTCATAATTCCAAAGGGTGCAATCCTTGTATTTCTGTAAGGATCATTGAAATGTACTTGTGCAATTCACAAATTTATGCATTAGAATATGATGCTTATAAAATTCTAATTCACCTGCTGATTGTTTCAGGAATACAAAGTAATTCTCATATTTCCCTTGAAATCACCTGACAACATCACTAAGTTTTATTAACAGCTGGTAGTTTGCTCGTGCAGAACTTCAGTATTGCCGGAAAAAATATTTTGTCAAATTTTTTCTTTTTAAATTCATCAGGATAATTTGTAATACAGTTCAATGTAATGTGAATACTAATTAAAAGGAAAACTATATTTATACTGTAAGAGAGGTACATTTGATGTTTACTGGAATTTTACAGTGTAAAAATCCATTGATTCTATTTAAACAATATTTAATGCTCATTTGTATATGTAACAGCAGATGGATTTATAAGGCAGGATGTGAAATGAGTTTTTTTTCAAATGACTAGATTTCAAGGAACAAATAAATTACCATTGAGCTTGTAGCTTATAAACCATCAAGTGCATGAAATATTTCTTGTTTTATTGTTGCCTTTAATACCAAAACTCTTTCCTAGCATATTAATCCTTGTCTGAATTTGCAGGGAAAATTGGACAAGGCTGTTCCTTTATGTCAGCTGGCAGTTGAAATTCGTCAGAAGTCCTTTGGTCCGAAGCACCCAAGTGTGGCAACTGCCCTGGTGAATTTGGCTGTTCTGTATTGTCAGTTGGTATGTTAACTGTTGGCCTCACGATACTTGGCTGTTACTCTTTGTTGTTGTACAGTTATATTAGGCAAGGCTTAAGAAAGGTGAACAGAAAAAAAAAGTAGATTTCAGGAAACTTACTAATACAGGTGGTTTTGAATAAAACACCGAGGACAGGGGGATGAAAATCCTTATTACTGTGCAAATGTTGCATGTGGACATGACTATTATCACAAACATTATTGTGAGGGGCAAGGTTCTAAACTTTCAGTCATGTATTCGAAGTGTGGAAGGGAGGGAACATCAGGGCATATAAAACAAACATGAGCAATCAGGAAAGCTAGGCCAAATAATAAGGGCTGATGTTGAGTTACTGCCTTGCCGCAAAGCCTCACCTATCCGGGGTACATATCCCAAATTTGAACATTCACCTCCCATAATTTTCTACATTTTACAATAAAGATATCATCGTATGGGAGGGCTCTTGTAGGTGCAGTGTTCGTGTCTGTATCTTTGGACAAGAAGGCCAGGGTTCATGTCCCACCTGCTCAAGAGGTGGGTCATACCATATCTGAAATGAGTGACTAAAAATATCTTTAATAGTGTGGGAAGGTTGCTTGTGCTTGCAAGATGTCAAATGTATAAAAATTATAATTCTTGAAATAGTGGCCTATTATCTCAGATGCAAGAATCCAGCTGCCACTAGCTAACCAGGAAGTCTTTTACCAGTTGCTGTAAAGACACTAGTTACTTTACAATGTACTCTTTGAGAACATGCCTTGCATCATGGGTGATTTGCCAAGTGTAAACAATTGGATGTGGAATAAATAATATAGAGTGTAAAATAGATCATTTATATGATACACAATTCCATAAATTGAGGTGTGAACAACTTTGATGTAAAAGCAATCTTTAATCCTTTAACTTTAAAAGAAATCCATAAATGTGTCACGTTTCCCCACAGAAAAAACACGCTGAAGCTTTACCACTGTATGAACGTGCTCTGAAAATTTATGAGGACAGCTTGGGTCGTTCTCATCCCAGAGTGGGAGAGACACTGAAGAATCTAGCAGTGCTAAGGTAACAGCTGCACCGAGCATGGTCTTTATAGTTGTCAGAAATATATCACTGCTGCGGGTTTGTTTTAGCTTGGTAACATTACGCCAGTGCCTGGCATACTGTGTACACTTGGTACATTGTCATGCTACATCTCAAGTGCTGAAATATGGCACAACAGAATTTACTGAAGTTTTACTTGGCTGAGGTTGGAAATGAATGAAGCTGCAATTTTGCAAACCCAAGTAAAGTATCGGTTTGACACCTTGATTAGGATTTTGATTAGTAAAGGGATCAAGGGTGATGGGGAGAAGGCAGGAGAATGGAGTTGAGGGAGTGAAAAAACAGCCCAATGTATTGAAACGTAATTGTCAGGATTGACATACATGTGAATGTGGAGGAGGGCAGATTATTGGACCACCTTGTGCAGGAAGATTGAGAGTCAGGGAGAACAGGATGTTCATGTATTATACACATAACGATAAACAAATTCTACATAGTAGAAATATTACCAGAAAAAGCCACTTTAAAAAAAAATCTAGGTATTCATGTAGTTTTGGTGTTTCTAAATGAGCTTCAGTTGAACTGAGATCGGATGCTGTTGAAAACCGTGGATATGAACTTGTGACCTACAAAGTTACAGCTCAGAGGGCAGTAAGGAAAAGGATGCAAAGTGGAGAAACTTGTAAAAAAATTTGTTTAATTTGATATTTGCAATATTGAGTAGTTTTCAGACACCCTTTCACATCAGTGTAACACAATACATGACTGATGTTATTTTGTAATTTACAGTTATGAGGAGGCCAATTTTGAAAAAGCGGCTGAGCTATACAAAAGAGCAATGGATATTAAGGAAGCTGAGGCCTCAGTGCTTGGTGGAAAAGCTCTTTCAAGACATTCATCCACGGGAGACACTTTCAGCTTAAGAAATGCGCTGGCTTCTAATCCCTACCTAGAACTGGGATACAGATGACTCATGGATAGAAATGGACTGCAGAACCTGTAAATATGAAAAATATTGGGACAAAGTGATAGTTATTTCCGTTTTTACAGCTGCCTTGATTACTATATGCTCTGTCAAGCCTGAAATGGAGTTATATTTAAATTTGCAGCGGTAATTTTCTAAGAAACTGAAGTAATCATGTTAGGAGATACAAGTTGCATAAAGAAATTTATCAGAAAGAAAAATTAGGTTCAAGCAGTAAAGCTGTGACAATGGAAAGCAAAGTCCTTTCAGCTAGTAACTGGCATCATGTTACCCTACAGGTGTCCTGAATTAGCAGGACACATTTGTAAATGAAGATTTCATTACTGAACAATAACACTGCTTTGGAGAAAGCAACAAAACCTTCTGTGAGCAACATTTGAGGTTTTTATCAGTACTGATTTTGTTTTTATTCCAATTGAGTATAAATTTGTCTCAGTCTTAAACAGACATTAATATAGCAATGTTAAATAGCCTCCTTTGAAAGGAAAAACGTTTTTCAAGGAAACCTAAACTAATACTTCCAAAATAAAATTCCACAGATCACCTTGAAGGAGAGTAACAAGATAATAACTGTACAAAAGAATGTTTATGTATTTTTTTAGTTGCTGCTGGTGAAGCAAAACACAACTCATTTCAGTGATATGCTCAATACCTCAATATTAAATATAGGACATAAATATCTGGCTCTCATGCCATTTGCCATGGAAACCCTCATCCCACAATGAAGGGAAAGGTCCTTTTGGCCAATACAGCTGTCTTTGTGAGCTCATTCAACACTTCAGATGCACTCCTCCCAATGCTCATCCAAAACTCCGCATCCTCCATCTGTTCAACAAAGTATCCTGTTCAACACTATCCTTGCTGACCTCCAATGACTGGTAATCCTACAGCACACTCCCTCCAGAAATCCCACACTTTGTTTCCAATTCAGACCATGGTCTCACTTCACCCAAGTGACTGCTTGCATCCTCCATTTTACAGCTGCTCTTGTAGCCTGTGTAAGGGACAGTACTGAAGAGCTGTAAGCCACTGGGAGTTAACAAGTGTAAAATCGATTGATTAACTGGAAACTCATGGAAGGTATTGTTTGCACTAAGGAGGACTGCAATAAAGACCCAACAAGTTAATAAATTTGTAGGATGGATGTGTAATTGACAAGCTACTTTCAATGTAGACAATTGTGACGTGATACATATTGGTGAGTGTAACATAAATTACGTGGCTCTTGAGAAATGAGTAGAGTGAGAAAGGCACAAAGGAGTCTAGGGGATTGATTCACATCGTTATAAATAACAACATAGGGTTAAGCAAAGGTTAATTAGCAACACAGGTTAATGAGGCTTTGAAAAAAAATGTGAAGCATGAAAGTTCCCTCCCAGAAGAGGGTCAGAGCTGAAAGTACTGAGATAGTGTTAAATTTATATTGAATGTTTGTTAAGCCACAGGAAGAATAAGATGAATACTGCAGGAGACTTCATGTTTAAAAAAGGAAATTGGGGCACTCCTTGGAGAAGGTGGAGATAACAAATGACACACCATAGCAAACCTGAGAAATTATAACCCAAAAGGCTGGACAGACTAGAGCTCTGGTCCTGAAGAGAGGTGATCTGACGTGAGATTTTTACATTTCTGGAGTTTGACAGAACAAAGAAGATATTTCCACTTGTGGGAAAATCTGAAAGTGATAAATTAATATATCTTCTAATAAATTGAATTAGTCAGTAAACAATCTAGTGAAGTACTTGAGAGAAACTTCTTTACCCAGAGAGTAGATAGAATGTGGAATTCTCTGACAGTATTTGAGGTGAATAGCAGTTATTTTTAAAGGGAAGCAAAATAAAGTTTAAGAGGGGAAAAAAGGAATGATGGGATACATGCAACAGGTTAGATAATCCCAAAGTGGGAGGTTCATAGGCATAGTGGATGGTAAAGAGTAAAGTTTACATTGTAGTAGTGTGTACACTGACCTGACCTTTGCAGTTTCTAATTCCCTAGCTGTTAGTGAGTTCTAACTTTGCCTTGCTACCACTTTGTCTCACGGCATCTTTTCTCACCTTCAGAAGTGACTCCAACTTACCTCTAAAGTATACACTCCCTTTTTGATTCGGTCTAACCACTGAAACATGAAGTAACCTGGAGCATTGTTACATTATCGTCCTGATGTTGTCCTTAATCTTTTGTGCAGCAGATGTGCGAAAGTTTAAAGTCACAAAGTCTTGCAACTGCCTGAATTTTGAGTTCCATTGTTGTTGTGGACTGTTTCCCTTCAAAGCAAACCTGAGACGGTACAAGGGGAAATGTGGGTAATTGTGCCTTGATTGAAAATTGCCAATAGGCAAAAAAACTGTTAATTTTTTAAAGTTACATGTGAAGTATTTAGATTTATAGTGCAATGTAATGTTATCCTACTGTTTGAGAAATAAGCTATTAAGTCCTGAAAATACAGTATTGTAAATGAAGTTGTAACAAAGAATTTGAAATCTATTTACCACCTGAATGACATGGAATAATGCACAGTGCATTTATTATTTTGGTGCAGAACTTGCGGATGCAATCAATCTGATGTAACTGGATACATTAAAATTCACTCAAACTATCCATCTTTTGTAGTATGTTAAGCTTCTAGATTGTTTTATTGGGACCAAGACTGTTTTCTGCAAGTTCTAGATAAAGCCTATCTGCTGTTAAATTTTCCAGACAAGATTACCCTGGACAATTATGATAAATCTTAGACTGGCCAGCTGGTCTAGAATTTGAGAAGTGCTTTAAAAAAATAATGTTGTTAGAACAATATAGAGCTGTACAGCATAGGAGCAGGCCCTTCGGCCCACGATATTGTGCAGAACATAACGCCAAATTAAACTAATCCCTTCTCCCTGCCGTTGGTCCATATCCCTTCATTCCTTGCATATTCATATTACTACACTTTTGAGCATGTTGTGGTCACTGCATTTTCTGTGGATTTTGTACTGTCTCAGCTCTCAGTGGTGTTGGGCATCTTTACTTGTACTCTTGGAGGCTGTACCATTTCACTAGGTTACTATTTTGTGTTGCTGGTATCCCATGTTTGTCCTTATTCTAGAGTAAGACACTCGCTCTCTTCAGCACTGTTTATTTATGCTGCTATACAGTTGCTTCTGCTATAATTCAATAGTTCTATTCTTGTGCAATTCTGTGTTATAAGAAAATAGTGTAATAGCAGCACCATTTAAACCTGATTCATATTATAATCAATACATACTTTAAACATCCGCACTATAGAAAGTGTCCCCAATTCGTCAATTCCTGTTATAGCAAACTCACATTAACACAATGTGCATTATTAGCAGAGCGAGGTAAAAACAATGACTGCAAATGCTGGAAACCAGATTCTGGATTAGTGGTGCTGGAAGAGCACAGCAGTTCAGGCAGCATCCAAGGAGCTTCAAAATCGACGTTTTGGGCAAAAGCCCTTCATCAGGAATTATTAGCAGAGCGACCTGTACATAACTGAAAGCTGCACTCTAGTGCCTTACTTCTGGTTCCAAAATGTGGTTCTCCCTACAATGCTGTGTAGTGCTTTTCTCTCCTGCTGTCAGAGTTGCGTCACTGTTTACATATTTAGCAAATTCACAGCAGGTCAGCCAGCACCAGTAGGAAAAACACAATTGGGTCAACATTTCAGCTCCAGCACCAGTTACAGGGACTAATTTGCACAATGGTCATTTCTCCACAGGCCTGCTGAACGTTTCCAATTTTTGTTTTCAGCTTCTTATGGGCAGCATGGTGGCTGAGTGGTTAGCAGTTGCCTCACAGCACCAGGGACTAGGGTTCGATTTCTGTCTGTGTGGCGTTTGTACATTTGCCTTGTGTCAGCATGGGTATCTTCCCACAGTCCAAAGATGTGTTGGTTAGGTAAATTGGCTATGCTAAATGACTGATAGTATTCAGGGATGTGTAGATTAGGTGCATAAGTCAGGGGTAAATGTAGAGTAATAGGTAGGGGAATGGGTCAGGGTGGATTACTTTTTGGAGGATTGGTGTGGACGTGTTGGGCCGAATGGCCTGTTCCCCCTCTGTAGGGATTTTATGATTCTTAATAGCTGCAGTGTAGTGCTCTATTATGGGAATAAGGTCTATTGTGATGCAATGGTAGTGTCCCTACCTCTGGGCCAGGAGACCCAGGTTTAAGTCCCAACTATTCCAGAGATGTCCCCTAACATCCCTGAACAGATTGATTTGAAAATATCTATTGCTGGGAAAAACTACAGTCAAGATTGTCTAATAATGTATAGGACACAATGGTTCTCATGTTGGCCTGTTACTTTGACAAAAAACCAGTGAGGATAGATGAACATTCTGTATTCTTGACATTTATTGAAAACATTACTATAAAACCATTCTCAGTTAGAGATGGGAGAACCGATACTGAAACCATCGATGCAAGGAGCAGGCTTTATCAACCGTTACAGTCTCCCTTCCTTCCATTGTCTTTGTGACCATGAGATATCGGTGAAAGTAGCGAGATAACTTAATGTTCAGCTCTCTCCTCTGTCACCTTTATGGCTGCTTGGACCAGATTTACAGTTCACCACTGAATCATCAGGAATCTAATTTGAGCAGATTCTGTGGAAACGTTACCAGACATTAGCCTGACTGTCCTTCAAACCTTAAGAGTGCAACTGCGTGTGTGTGTCTGTGAAACATTCACATCAGCATCACAGAAAGCTTAAGGTACATATGCAACTAAAACTGGCTTCATATAGCTGCTGAACCCCCTGTACAGCCTTGAGAAATACTCACTAATATCTCATAACATCCAGGGCAGATAGGGAATGGGCAGTAAATGCTGGTCAGACTAGTAACACCAATATACATTCTGTGTGGATTAATAAAAAAAATCTCAAAAGCACCTTGTGAGTTCTGTCAAAACTTTAAACCAACATGGAGAGCAAGTGAGATGAACAAAAATCATTTTAGGTGTTGGAAAAACTGGAGAACCATTTGCCCTGATTCACTTTGCAGGAAGTTTAGTCCTTCTACTCAAACAAGTGAAAGTATTACTTCTATGCAGACAAATGTTACCGGCAACTAAGCCAGACATGCAAAGAGCATACTACTCCTGATTTATTTCAAAGGTCTGCTCTGAAAAGGTATGTTTTTGGTTTTTAAATCCCCCTCGGTGTATGGAGGTAATAGGAGCATTCGTGTGCTCCTTTCAGCTCCACTAAAACACTGGTTCACTGTTAGCCCAGTCTCTCCTTCTTCTCCAAAAAGGTCTGCTCCGTGTCAATACCAGTCCATTTACCAGAGAGCTCATTCATTTTCTGCAACCTGAGTCCACTAAACTCTGCCAGTATTATGGTTTGTTTAGGGTCTCTCTAAAATCACCAATTGCATTTATTCCAACAGTAAGATCAAAACTTGTACAGTATGTATTCCACAGTTTAAAGTGTAAAACCAGCAGTAACAGGTTAAGGTTCAAGTTTTGGCTATTAATTACAGCTGACACTTTGGTTTCAGAGCAAAACATTGTTCCTCTATCCGCCCAACAGTTCCTGTAGGCTGTGCAGGTGTACAGCTGATCCACTCAGTTCAGTTCACAACACTGACTTCTGGTTCTACATGTTGCTGCTACTCACAGACTTCAGAGACGTGCAAGCAGAAAGAAAATTAGAGGGATTGCTGGTCCCTGTATTCTGAAGTTAGCAGTTATGGTAAGGAGGTTAGTTGTAAAAGTAGAAGATTCAGATTCCAATATTAGTTGCGGTACATTCTGCCTAGTAATAAGAGCAGGACTTGTTGCCAGGCTTTCAGTAGGTTGCCCAGATTAGTTTCAGAGTCAGAGTTAAATACGAGTCAGCAAGGAGATAAGACTCTTCCTCAAAAATAACAATTTCAAACAAATAACCCAATCCTACATTAATGCCAGAGGTCTGTAGAGTTCCTGTAGGGAAAGTGAATTCTGCCCGGTTCTGACCAATACTTATCCCATTGGAATAGGAATCCAGAGTCAGAGCCTCTGAAATACAAACACTTTGAATATTGAACTGGGCTACCTAAAACTGAGACCTGGGTTTTTATCAGCTTCCCAATTCCCACAGAAATTGTGGACTTTTGAAAGTGTGGGTAATCGAAGTTCTATTTTTCTCGTCTTTTATATTGTTGTTAACAACTTTTAAAAAAATTTTAGTCAACTGCAACTTATGGTGTCACTTAGGTTTGTATTATTTAATTATATACAGTCATACATTTACACACACTAGCTTTGGAGGAATACAAAGAGATGACAATACATAAACTGTGAGCCATTAAAATGTTTTAAATATAATGGAACCGCCATGTTTTACTGTTATTGATGACAGCAACTCAAGTCAGCTCTGTCAAACAAGGTCTTTGTGTTAAGATACTTTCCAAACAGATTGATGAGAAATATTAGGTAGGTCTTGAACCTGGGCCTCCTGGCTAAGAGGCAGGACCACTACTACTGCAGTCTTCATGTTGAAAAAGGTCTGATTCATTTCCGTCACTTGATTGCACTGATGAAGATGTTAAAGGCGTTTCATTGCAGCCATGAGCTCCTCCAGACTCTGCTCCGTCTCTTGTACAGTCTCTCCGATGTTAGCGGTGTCCTCCTCCTGCTTACAGGACAAACAGTAAGCAAGAATGCAAGTGAAAATAATCAGTCCCTGTAAAGTTGAAATCATTCTCCTAGCTCAAACAGCTGTAAGCAAGGGACAGCCCAACCTTCCAAGGAGCCCGCTGCTGGACAAATGCAGATTGGCACAGTCACAGGAAATATAAAACATCCGAAATGAAGGACCATCTCCCTTTCGGAACTGTTAAAATCAATTTTCTTTCAACATTATTCCAACACAAAGCTTTACTCTGAGGAATTATAATGGTACATTTTTAAAAACCATTTGTTATGATGATGATTTGTGTTGTTACGGTACTAACACTTAAACGTACCTTATCAGGCACCGTGTATGCAACAGTGATTCCCACCGGAAGGTCAGGCACAGGGCCAGATGCAGCTTTCAATTCTTCCTCAGATACCTCCGAAACTAGCTCGATACCTGCACAAATGAAAAAGCACGACACATTCATTCCAATCATTCTGGACACCTGCTAAGATAATTCATAAAATGAAACGGTGTGAAGGGGCACTGAAAAAGCAAAATCAGTCCTCGGTCTCCAGCTAATATATATTTACGAAAGAAAAGCGCACCGTCTCAATTTCTCAAACTGGAAAGCTTGGCCTACCTCAGTCTGTACTGTGAAGATTTGGTTTACAACACTGAGCTGTTGGAGACACAATGGACTGAATGCTCTCCTCCTACACCCTCTACTTTGTGCGATTCAGTGTCTGTTCCTTCCCACTGTCCACTATCTGCTGCCAAGACTTTCAATTAGGGGTGAGGATGGTCTAGTGGTAATTCCAGAGGCCCAGGCGAAGATCATGACAACACAGGTTCAAATCCGAGAAATTGGAATTTAAATTAATAAAACATGGAATTGAGAACTAGTCCGAGTGATCATGTTTGACTGTCATTAAGGCCCCTCCAACAGGTAGTTATCTTTTCTCTGTGATGGCGGATTTCAAGACCAGGGGTACGTTCCTAAGGTGAGAGGGGAGAGATTTAAAAAAAGGCACGAGGGGCAAATGTTTTACACAGAGTGGTTCGTGTGTGGAGTGAGTTTCCTGAGGAAGTGGTTACAATTACATTGTTTAAAAGACATTTAGGTAAGTGGATGAAGAGGAAAGGTTTGGAGGGATATCAGCCAGGAGCAGGCAGGTGGGACAAATTTAGTTTGAGATTATGTTCAGCATGGACTGGTTGGATCGAAGGGTCTCTTTCCATGCTGTACGATTATGTCCTTTGAAGAAGCCTGACCTACATGTGACTCCAGACCCACAGCAATATGGTTGATTCTTAACTGCCCCCTGAAGTTGCCTAGCAAGTTGCTCAAAGGGGAATTCGGGATGGGTAATAAATGTAATAACTGATTATTTTCACTATGCTAGTGACAACCACAGTCTAAGAAAGAATATATGTTAAAACTTTCAGCCAAGAAATCGTATTCTAGCATAGATTCATACAGTGCAGAAAAGGCCCTTCAACACATTATGTCAGTACTGACATAACTACCACAAAAGGTGTGCTAATCCCAATTTCCTGCACTTGTCCCATATCCTTAACTTGGTAAGTGGATCTGACTGGTCACAGAATCCCAACAGTCCAGATACAGGCCATTGAGTCTGCACCAACTCTCCCACCCAGAACCCGTAACCTGACTTTTGCCATAGCTAATCCACCTAGCCTGTGCATCCCTGAACACTATGGAGCAATTTATCATGGCCAAATCATTTAACCTGCACATCCTTGGACTCTGCGAGGGTACTTGAGCACCAGGAGGAAACCGCAGGGAGAATATCAGTGTGGAGTTTTCACAGTCACCTGAGGGTGGAATGGAACCCAGGTTCCTGGAGTTGTGAGGCAGCAGTGCTAACCACTGAGCCACTACACCGCCCCAAGTTACCCCAGTCACCCCAGTCTTACCCCAGTCATTCTCCTCATGTACAATCTGTTGATCCTCTTCAACTAATTGTTGCTTTGGATGCGTTGCTTCCTTCTTCTGTTGGAGAGAGAAGTGGAATGTCACTTATCCACCTTCCACAAAGTCTTACACATGCAGAAGACAACGTTTTGACCATAGGTGGATAAGGAAGGAAAGAAGTCGAATAGAAATTTCATTTCACCTCTAGTGCTTGAGTTCAAATTGAACCTAGTTTAAAGGAACTGGCAGTGCCTGTTCTTGTTGACTGGGAGGGTTCTGTCTGAAGGTAATTTTGGGGGTGGGTGTGACCTCACTGCAGATCCCAGAAAGCACTACGATCACATGATAAGAGGATGGAGAGGCCAGAGGGGAGGTTGCTGTCTCTGATGTCAGACCGGAGGTATATTGTTAAATTGAGCAGAGAGACCTCTTTTTAACTTTAAACTCATCTCTGCAGGAATTGAAAAGATCAGGCACTGTTCCCCACTGATATTTCTAAGTGAGAGCAATAAACCATCTATCCGTTGGGATGTGAGATGAAAAGATGTATATTTATTTTATATACACAACTCCCATTTTTGGAATTTGCATTTCAAAATAGAAGATATATGAGAGTTATTTTAGTGAGGAATTCTCTTTTCAAACAAAGGTCAAAGCGTTCTTCCTGAACAATGACTAAATCTAGCATTTTGTCATTAGCAGGTGACCGTAGATCTCTGTGGTGTTAATGGACAGATGTGACAGTTGAGTAAACAGTGAAGACCATTTGCCTTTTCAGTTCAGTCTAGTTCACTACAGAGGACTCCAGGATGGAGTTTAGAAGCAAGTTTAGTTTTCTAGTAGTACTTCAACAAGCCAGTTTCCTCAGGAGAAGGGCTGAGTTTGTAAAGCTTCCAAACCCGAAAAGAATTTGGGTTAGAGTTCTGCAGATTATTAAAACAGAGAAATTTTCAGCACTCAGATCTGAGAGAAGTCCATGCCAGCAGACTTCGGAAGGACTCACTGAATTGTCTCCACAGGTAGCAAGTTAAGAGTGAAGACAGGGTAATTTCTCTGAACCTGAATCTCCGTCATGGACAGGAACAGGCCATTCAGCCCCTTGAGTGTTCTCTGTCATTCACTAAGATATGCCTGCCTTGGGCCCATATCGCTTGATGCCCTTGTTGAATAAATATTTGTCTCAGATTTAAATTTAGCAATAGAATTATCACTGACGGCCATGTGTTTTGGGAAACAAATTGAAGCATTGATTTGCAGTGTGTTTTAAGATCTTCAACTGTCATCCAACTTGATCTTTCTATAAAAGAAAATCTTTTGCAGTCATCATATTAACTGACCAAAACAAAATGATCTATGAAGCCAGGTTTCATGTTGGGATCTCATTTATCGAGTGTTACCATCTGCTGGGATCATAGCAGCTGAAAGAGTTAGTTCCTTTGTACGAACTGCAATTCTCTCAGGAAGCAAAGAACTGAAGGGCTGTGGTTAAGTGCCAAGTTCCACCAGCCTGCCAAATGGCTGGGTCAGAGCAACACAAGCAGCTCAATAATTGGCAAACCTTCCATCTCCATGGCCACATGATGTGCAAGGACCAGGGAATCGAAAAGAAAATAAACAGCGAAAGGGTGTGGGCGTAAGGAGCAGGAATCGAAGTCTGTGAACAGGGCACACCTTAGGGACGGACTACTGCTTAAACTGATGGACCACCTTGTAGTCTTCCTGTTGGAGCCGGCAGCTTTGATCATCACAGTTCGGATTTGGTTTCATTGCCATTGTTGGAAAGAAGTCTTGCATTGCATTATAGCCCAAGTAGTAACTCACAGAGCCAAAGCCTAGAAGATACCTGAAAAGAAAACAGAGTTGCTCATTAAATAGCCAGATGTAACTCTATCTTAGATATGCTGATGTTGAGTCAGTTTCAGGGGTGTTTGTTGCCTGAAACTAGTGCAGCCCTTGGAAATTTCAGCTAACACTCATAGGCACCATTCTGGACACCAAACCACTGCCAGCAAACACTCACACAGCCTGTCTGCAGGGCAGCACGGTAGCTCAGTGGTTAGCACTGCTGCCTCACAGCACCAGGGACCCGGGTATGATTCCAGCCTCACGCGTCTGTGCGGAGTTTGCACATTCTCCCTGTGTCTGTGTGGGTTTCCTCTGGGTGCTCAGGTTTCCTCCCACAGTCACAAAGATGAGCAGGTCAGGTGAATTGGGCATGCTAAATTGCCTGTAGTGTAAAGGTATGTGTAGGTTAGATGCATTGGCCAGGAGTAAATATAAGATAATAGGGTAGGGGAATGGGTCTGGGTGGGTTAGTCTTCAAAGGGTCTGTGTTGACTTGTTAGACCGAGAGGCCTATTTCCACATGTACGGATTTTGTGATCTGTGATACACTCCACCCTCCACACATAGCAATTTAAAGTCTGACTTACTTCAGGACATTTTGTACAAGCAGCCCAGCGACGACGCCCATGGTGGTGGGTAAACTGGCCGCGCACACCCCTTCACGTTTCAGCGTCTTTTCGTCAATGTTCGCAGCCACCACGAGTGGGGGGGCACACTGCAAAGGGGCCACACACAACAGGCAACGTCACAACGTGTCGAGCTTAGTAAAGAAAAACTTCAAGTGATTGAAAACTTGTTCAATGTTCTCTGGGATCAAGGGGATAGAGTTTAATTAACAACAGTTAACCAGTTTTCCCACTTATTGTAAGATTCAGACTGTTTCAAGTAACTGAATTACCTACACAGAGGTCTGATAGATTTGATTTTATTCTGGATAGTAACACAACATGAAACAAATGGACCATTTTGGTGATTAAATAAAACAAATTACTCGCTTGGCGCATCTTGGAGCTGTGAGGCTGAATAACCAGTTTCCTCAGGAGAAGGGCTTATAGTCGGTAAAGCTTCCAAAACCAGAAGAGAGTTTGGATGAGAGTTCTGCAGATTATTAAAACAGAGAATTTTTCAGCGCTCGGATTTGAGAGAAGTCCATGTCAGCAGGACCTTGGGAAGGACTCACTGACTTGTCTCCAAAGGAAATGAGAAACTAAGGAGTAGGCTGAGTAGCAAGTTAAGAGCGAAGACAAGGTAATTTCTCCGGACTTTAATCTCTGTAAATGGATAGGAACAGGGGCAGGCCATTCAGCCCCTTGAGCCTGCTCTGTCATTCCAGAACATTCAACCTTCAATAAGATATCCCTGCCTTGGGCCCATATCCCTTGATACCCAGTTAAAAAGTGCTGATACCTGGATCTCTATTTCTATTCTACCCAGCTCCCTCCTGCCTCTGACACCTCCCCACCTTTCCTTTTCCAGGCTGAACAATGCCAGTCTATCCATCAAACTGAAGCTTCTCCACCCTGGAATCATTCCCATACACAGGAACCAGTTTCTGCATCCTCACACCCTTCCTAAAGTGTGCCGTTTAGAATTAGATACGTCCAAAACATTTACCCTCTCAGCAAAAACTGCGAAGTCTCAATGACTGGGATCAATGTGATATCACATGAACGCTCTTTAAACTTGAACAGATGAGTTTAACAGTTCAAGGAAGGTGTGTCAACCTTAACATCTCTCGCTGTTTGTCATGTGGGTGGGCTTCGATATGAATCTCTCTCAGCTGGGGCTGCCTATTAAGTTGTCGTGATCAAAAGCAGATCTGCCCACCCCCGATCAAATGTAACCTTGTGCTTGAGAAAACATGAAATAATTTTACACAGACAGCAGGCCATTCGGCCCTTTGAGTCAGCTCCACTATTCAATATTGATTAGAGACAAAAAAAACTGCAGATACTGAAGGGTTAAACCTAAAAAAATCAACTTCTCCACCTCCTGATGCTGCCTGGCTTGCTGTGTTCTTCCAGCCTCCTGCTTATCCATCACTCAAATGATCCTGGCTGATCATCCAACTGAGTCCCCTGTTCCCACTTTCTTCCTATACCATTCAATCCCTTTCACATTAACTATATTATCTCCTGCTTGAAAACATTCAATGTTTTGACCTCAGCAGTTTCCGGTGTCAGAGAATTCCACAGGTTCATCACTCTCTGGGTGAAGACATTTCTCCTCATCTCAGTCCTTAATGGACCACCCTGTATCCTTTCTGTGAATCCAGAGACATCAGGAACATCCACCCTGTGCTTACCCAGTCTAGTACTGTGAGAATTAGAGAGGTTTCAATGAGATTTCCCCCTGCCCCTCTCGTTCTCCTTCTTTAGCTTAGACAAGGGTCGTTTGCAACATTTGGAAACAGAAACACAATAAACAGCAATGGACCTACTGCAAAACAGGCCGTCTGTCCTGGGATAAGAAACTGGATGTGTCCCGACACTGCATTCTCACTGACCCCGGACTCCATCCACACCTGATCAAGCTCATTGCAAGCCTGTAATCCAATAAACACATGTCAAAGATGGACGACCAGCAGAACAGAAACATCATCCTATAACTCTCTCTCCGCGCCCGCCCCACCCCCCCCCCCCCCCAAAAAATCAGTTTATTTGAAAACTCAAATTTGCATTTGAAAACTGAAGAAGTGCCACTACATTCACTTCAGTGACTCTGAATCAGATGAAGATTGAAGCCAACTTACTGTGTTGATTGCCATTCGGGCCTCAAAGTTGTCCACACAGCTCAGTACCAAGTCCACAGGCTGTCCTTCCTGCAATCCACCGTTCCTAATGGCAACCAGAATCATATGGGATGGGTTAACCTGTTGCAGAACAGTTCAGGCTGGAAAGAACTATAACATAAATGACGTATCACCAAGGGGTATGTGTGGTTGGAAAGCGGGGAATATGCTCAAAACACTCAGGCAACTTACTTAGAATGTTAAAGAAAACTTATGGCATCTGTGTCCAGGTTACCCTACTGAAAAAACCACAAGAGGATGTGGTGCAGTGGATAGCAATCTCTACCTCCTGGCCCGAGTCCCACCTCATGCAAGAGGGGAAGTGGGAACAGGGTGTTGACTTGGATGATAAACCATGATTACACTGAAGGGTGGAGCAGGCTCGCTGGGCTGAATGGCCTATTCCTGCTCCTGTTTTCTTTGTTTTTTACATGTTTATGTAAAATTGTTCTGTGGTTTCACAGGCACCAATTTACAGTTAAGTTACAATCTGTGAAGATCTGTTTTTGATCACGATTACTTTGTGAAGAACCTTAATTGGAAGAGATTCATATTGAAGCTCACCCATACGATAAATAGTGAGAGATGTGAAGGTTAACACACCTGTGAAGCTCATCTGTTCAAGTTCAAAGAGTGTTCATGTGATACCACATTGATCACAGTCATCAAGACTTTCCAGTTTTTGTAAATAAAAAGCTTACTTCTCTTCCTGTTAACTACATTTCTATAAAGTGACTAAACAGGTCAACTGTCGATCTGTAATTCCTCCTGGTGTAGTAGGAGGGGGAGAATCTCTTGAACAGCCAGAACCATTTGCTGGCTACACTGCTACAGACTCCACGCACTTACCCTGAGCAAGATTCATTCTCGCTGTGAGCGACAAGCTCATACTGAAAACCTCAAGACTGTCAACACCTTGCTGGGCGATTTGGCAGAGCAGAGGTCTTCTCCACACGAATCCCTCAATTCCCCAGTTGCTGTGTGAATGTTCCAGGTCTGTGCCCTGCAACAGCCCCTGGAGTCAGTGTGTCCACACACTGACCAGCCTCTCCCAGCAGCAGATCCAGAGAACACCAAGCATCAGTGAGAGGTTTGGAATGGGATGCTCTCCCTGTTAGCTGAGGGATAAGTACAGGGAGGCTGAGGGGATAACATGGGAAATAGGGCCAAATGGTCTACCCCTGTACCACCATTCAACATGACCATGGCTGATCATGCAATCTCAGTATCCCTTTCAGCCCTCTCCCAATATCCCTTGATCCCTTTAGGCACAAGGGCTATGCCCAGCTCCCTCTTGGTTCCTGTCAGAGAGAATTCCACAGGTTCCCAACTCTCTGAGTGAAGAAATTCTTCCTCATCTTGGTCCTGAACGGCTTACCCCTTATTCTTAGACTGTGATCCTTAGTTCTGGACTTCTCCAACACCGGGAACATTCTCCTCCCATCTAATCTGTCCAGTACCATCAGGATTTCATGTTTCCACGAGATTTTCCGCCCTCCCCCCCATTCTTCTAAACTCCAGCAAGTACATGCCCAGTCGGCTTTCCGGATTATTTATCCCTCGATCAGCCCCACTCTGGAGATTATCACATCTGTGCTTGTGGAGCCTTGCGTGTGCAAATTGGCTGCCACGTCTCTTATGTTATGAGAAGTGTAGGACCATCAACCCCTAATGCATCTGGCCTACTTACAAAACCAGTTTGATCATCCCTGGGACAAATACGCACACCAGAGCAAACACCGGAGTGAGGGGGGAACTGGACATTTGCCTTTCAAGAGCCAGCACAGACAATGGGCTGAACAGCTTCCATCTGATTGTGAAGATCCGAAGGAAAAAGCGCTTTAAAGTGGCACCTGGAAAAGGAGGGAGCATGATTCACACTTTGCAGCTCCGAACTAACCGGATTCGATCCATAAAATGCTGAAAGTTGTCCATTGTAGTGACATTGTAGTTGTGAGTTTCAAACTGAACATCAGGGTTAATGTTCCTGAAAACACAAGAAACAGGTCATTTCCATTCAGCTCCTGATGGGCTGCCAAACTAACCACATTAGCAATATTAATAATGATACTATTGTACACAATACATTGGATAAAAGGTGGAAGGCCAGTGGATTCTTTAAAGGATTGAGGATTAGATGATTAATGATGACAAATTGAGTGGAGGATTGGTTTTATGAACATATGCTATTCCACATTGATCTGTTTGTAATTTCTAATCTACTTGCTCCTCCCCACCCCCCTCCAGATATTCTTGACTAACAAAGGTTCTATCTCCCTCTGCCTTAAGATGACTCAACAGGGTGGGATGCTCTTCGGAGGGTCAGTGTGGACTCGATGGGCTGAATGGCCTGTTTCCACACTAGATGACTCTGCCTTTGTCACTCTTTGGGCAGAGCATTGCACAGAGTCATGATCCTTGTAAGAAATTTCTCCTCATTTCCATCTTTGATGGCAGAGCCCTCATCGCTAAACCGTGTCCCCTAATATTAACCTCTCCCGTGAGGGGATACATCCTCTCAGCACCAATCCTGTTAATCTCCTCAGAATCTTCTTTCAGTCAGATCACCTCTCATTTTCCTAAACTTTCACTAAGGGACAAATGCTACACTCAAACTCAGATGGCTAAAGTCAAAAATTTCTTTATTACAAATAGGAGAGAGGAAAGATCTATTTTGCACTATCCAGTGGTAGCAAGTTTCACATTCCACTTTCTTTCAGGTTAAAGACATTTCTCTGGAATTGCCCATTGGATTTATTTAGTGGTTACCTTATATAGATAACCTCTAGCTTAGATTTCTCTTACATGAAAATACGTATATCTACACTAGTAACCTCACCCCTCCCCCACCCAGTCATCCTTCGGTCCTCCCCTTTGCACTGAAGTTGAGAAAGCTCATTCCAACAGTGATGGATGGCAGAGAACCAGAAAATTCTGGAAATTCTCAAGAGATTAGGGGACAAAAACAAAAAGCAGACGAGTCAACATTTCAGATGTGTCCCCTTTGTCAGAAAGCACTGTGGGTGACTGCAGCTCTCACAATATTGAATTATCAATCCAACTGCAGAAATGTGGGTGTAGATATTGTCTCTCTCTCTCACACACACATGCATACACACACAAAAACTAACATTGCACACAAGTTTCTTCAATCTTGCTCATGAGATTAGATTAGATTCCCTACAGTGTGGAAACAGGCCCTTCGGCCCAATCAGACCATGCAGACCCATTTCCCTCTGACTAGTGCATCTAACACTATGGGCAATTTAGCATGGCCAATTCACCTAGCCTGCACATCTATGGACTGCTCATCTGCTGTCATGATTTAGGGCACAGCTAGGTATGTCTGTTGCTCAAATCGTAATAATGAAGAGAGAAAATGTTGGAAATACCAAAAGATCAAATATCTGTTCAGAGAGTGACCAAACCAGGTCAGTGACAATCATCAGCTTTTGACTCATAAGCTCTGAATGCCTGATACCAACAAAGCCACCGTGGTGGTTGTGGTAGTAGGGGTGGGAGACAGTCTTTCACCCTGGCAGCTGCTTTTCCATTACCACATTCATGGAAAGTTCCATGGATAATGCAAATTGGATCTTTCCATCAAACAAAGAACAGAATGGATTCACTACTGAATTCCCAACTCCTCAAGGAGAGGGAGGAACACGAGTCTCTCGGTGGTAATGACGATTGCTTTACCTCAGTGTGTGTTTAGCTGCTTCCACTTTACTGAGGCCGGCTTGATGAGGCTGAAAGAAAAGTCTGTTCATATTTGCCAGTTCGACCTTGTCATAGTCAAAGATTAAGAGCTGCAAGTTAGAAAAGAAAAGGGAAGGAAACATCACTCGGGTTGATCCAGTCACCCGCTTCATTTGACCAACAACTGAACTTCACAGAAGCATTTCCAGGCAGAAGGCCATTCCGCCCATCATGCTGTACCAGCTCTCCAAATGGGCATTACGACTCGGCGCCACTCTCCTGCTTTTTCCACAGAACCTTGTTTCTGTTGAATTAATCTAATGCTCTCGACGGTCCCATCAAACCCACCTCTGTCACAGTTCAAGGCACTGCATTCCGGACCCTAACGACTCACAGAGTGAAAAGGTTTTCCTCCCCATTTCACCCTGGCTTCTTTTGCAGGTGACTTTAAATCTAAGTCCTGTCATTCACGCCACTTCTATGAGCAGGAACAGTTTCTCCCCTTCTCGTTCTTGATTGGTAGTTCTTTTAACAACCAAAGGTATTCCAAGAAATGGGGAAAAAGCAGGTGTATGGACTTACATCACAGATTAGCACCATGTGCCTCGAAGGTCCAAAGGGTCTCTTCCTGTTTATACACTTAACAGTGTAACATATTCCTATATTATGGTCGTGCTAAAGGATATCTTGCACTGTGCTGCTTCAGAACATTCACACTCTTAATCTCTTCAGGAAGTGTCTATTTCTTACACCCTTGGACAATATGATAAGTATGAAATATAAAAACGCTTGCTAGATTTACGATGTCAAATTTAAAAGTTTGCGTGGAATGGTTTTGTCCGTAGAATGAAGGTCAAAAAGGAAGCAGAGAGTTTGTATTACCTTACCAATGCCACATCTTGTCAACATTTCAGCTGTCACACTTCCAACCCCACCGACACCCACTACTGCCACTGCAAACTCCCGAATTTTCTGTTCGTACAGTTAGAACGAAAAACAAAGTCAGTCTTATCAGCACGAAACCACCCAACAGACACGCAGTCACTGCTTATTGGCAAAGTCAGCTCACCTCATAATCTGCAACAATTCCCATCCGTTTCAGAGCCATCAGCCGACTGAGTAAAACAGAAAGTTTTTGAAGTTAGAATAAAATAGAGAATGTAAACTAAATTTAATCAATTCTCAACAACATCACAGGGGCTTTGGTGAGATGGCATCTTGGGTCCCATGCAGCCCTCTGGTTCTCCCTAAGGGAAGGATGCACCAGCACGACAGCCCGTGTGGCAAAGGTTCATTAGATTGGCTCCTGGCACAAGAGGGCTGTCCTATGTTGAGAGACCAAGTATTCCCATTGTTTAGAAGAATAATAGGCAATCTTAGTGAAATATTATTGATTTGGAGTTTGACAGGTGTGATGAAGAAGTACAATATATCATCATTTCGAAATTTAGATTTTAAAGTAGAAGTAGATAAATGGTTTCAGTGATGTGAAGACATTTCTTTCAAACATAAAGATCAGAAAGTCATTTGGAACAGGTAACTAAAGACAACACATGACTTAGGTTCAGCACCTAGCAGGATACCGGCTATGTTAACTGAACTTCTTCACTTGAACATTTGGTTGGATCTTATCTTAGAAAAACTGACCAAAGGCCACAAGCAGTTTGAGTTCACAATCAGGTTTCAGTTCAGAGGAACAGTTTCACCCGAGAAGGAAGACAGATAAGTTTGTGAAGTCTACAAGTTATAAGAGTTTATGTAAAAGTTTGAAAGCCAACAGAACTGAAGAGAGGGTTAAGCTGTCAGAACTGGAAAGGAATGTAGGCACCCAGAACTAGGAATAAATGTCTAAACCAGCAAAGCTGGAATATCAGTTAGGAAGGGACTTAAAGCATTAGGACAGCAGTGATATTTTACTGGGACCCAATATCTGTAAAGGTGATGCAAGGAACAAGATTAAACCTTCCTTTTTTTGCTGATAATACTAAGAACTTTCTAAACCTTATATAAAAGGAAACTTTGTTTTTCTTTAGTGCGATAACTTGTGTTGTCCTGTTAAAGGACACTGACAGCCTGCCGTGAATATGTTCAGTAGTCAACCGCCACGCTAACCAAACTGCAAAAATAAAATTTACAATCTACGAAGTCAAGTTTCATGCTGAGATTGACTTGTCCAGTATTATTGTCAGCTGGGACCTGAAGACGGAGACATGGAAAGGTTGTTTCCGCTGACAGGGGAAATCGAGAAAACTGGGGCACTAAGTCTCAGGGTAATGGGATGATCAGTTAGGACTGAGAAGAGAAGTCTCTTCACTCCAAGGGCTGTGATTTCTCTCCAGTGAAATATATTTAAAATGGGAGATACAAACTTTTTATCCTGAATCAAGGAATATGGAAGAGGACAGTGAAACAGAATTAGTACAGAAGATCATCCATGATCGTTTCTAACGGTATAGCAGGTTTAAAGGGCCAAATGGTCTACTCCTACACCTATTTCAAAAGTACTTATCAATTCACACAATAATAGGGATCTGGAATATCTTGAAGAGCTTCCAATGTAACTTCCTGAAGTTATAATTAGCTCTTCGCATAAATTTTGTACATTACATAAAAACTTGAACACTGGAGAAAAATCAAGTGAATGAGAACGATAGAGAAAGGATTACAGTGTGATGGTGGTTACAGAATGGCATTAAGTGAGCTGCTCATTTGGAAGCTGTTACAGAGATGGTGAGTCAAATGGCTGCCTTTTGTGCTGCAGAAATTCTACGACTCGGAGTCTTGAGGAAAGGACCATTCAAGATTTTTAAAACTTCATTCACAGCATGAAGGCACTCTTGACCATCTCGAATTGCCCTCGAGTAGGGTAGCAGGATCACCCTTAGAACTGAATGGCTTGCTCAGCCAACTGAGGGAGCTGGAGAGGTCTTGCTGCACCTGAAGGCCTTATCTGGATTGTAAACATTCCTATGTTGCATTAACTTCAGAACAAAGGAATTGCTTTGTATATTAATACAAGTTAATAAGATAATATTACATGCTGGATCTGGGGAACTGAGAACACTCTAATGTCTACATTTGCATAGCTTGCACACTCAATTAGCAAGGCACAATTGAGGACCGCAGATGCTGGAAATCAGAGTCTAGATTAGAGTGGTGCTGAATCTTCCTGATGAAGGGCTTTTGCCTGAAATGTCGATTTTCCTTCTCCTCGGATGCTGCCTGACCTGCTGTGCTTTTCCAGCACCAATCTAATCTAATCTACACTCAGTTAGCAGCCAGTCTTGGGTAAACATTGGTCTCTGACCTTTGGCCAAAACAATTACAGTTTTTCCACCGTCCAGGGCCTTAGCAGCTAAAGGTATGACTAATAATCATAGATTAAAGGAAGTCAGGATGGGGGCAGAATGAGCGAAGGACTGTCGAGTCGTGGATTTTCAGAACAGATGAGGTTAAGAGAGAGAGAAAGAGATGCTTGGTCATGGAGGGATTTAAATAAGCATGAGAACTCAAAACAAAGAGAAGGGCAGGGAGTCAGTGTAGGCCAGTGATGAGTTAGGGGTGCAGCTTTCTGAAGTCTTTCTCCATCCTGCCTACGTGCTGAACTTCACATTTTCCCTCATTATTGTCCATCTGCCAAGTTGTTAACCCATCCACTTAACCCATCCACTATATCCCTCTGGAGACTTAGTGTGTTCTCCTCACCACTTACCCTCCCACCTATTTATGTGTCATCCACTTTCCTCATCCAAGTCATTAACGTATGAAGCAAATAACTGTGGCTCCCGCGCTGATCCCTGTGCCCCTCTGTTAGTTCCAGGCTGACATCCTGAAAATGTCCCCTTTATCCCAACTCTGTTTTCTTCTAATTAGCCAATCCTCACTCATGCCAATTTATTACACCCTCAAACCCTTTTTAAATAACTTAAAGTGTGGCACCTTATCAAATACCCTCTGAAAATCCAAATATATTACACCCACTGTCTCCCCTTTATCCATCCTCCCTGTCAGAATTCTCTAAATTTATCCTAAGTAATTTTTCCATTACAACTCTGTTTGGTTATATTATAGTTTTCTAAATGCTCTGCTGATACATTCTTTATTATACTCTCAAGATTTTCCCAATAACTGATGTGGAGCTAACTGGCCTATAATTGCCCTTTTTAATTCCCTTTTAAAATAAGGTGCATATTCTCACTCATTCTCTCTCACGCTCACTGTCACTCACACACACACATTACTCACACTCTCTCACAAACACACCCTCAGTCTGTCTTACACACACACTGACAAATATCAACCAGTTGTGGACATTAGAACGATCCTGACAAAAGTGCTAGATGAGTTCAAGATATGGGGCTGGCTAGCTTACTAGTAAAATTGTAAGCTTTTAAATCAACAGAAGAAAGCTTACGTACACCAACATTACAACAAGTGTATTTATTTGTTAGTTGTGTCAGACTGCAGTAGCTGCGATTAAGTTGGGAACGACTAAGCACCATATGGTAACTTACAAGTCATGGTTCGTTCACTTGCAGAAACATTAACAAGTAACGGGAGAGGAAAAGGATGTGGGGAAGGAAGACTTTCACAGCGGGGTGCATGAGACAAGCGGCCAATGGAGAATGCAGCATCACCTGTAAGGATTGGAATCCACCACCTCCGCGCTCATCTTCTCTATTTTCTTGCGCTGGCACGGCTGCTCCCCCGAGCCGGCTTTCCCGGCCCTGACCGCCGCCAGCTCGTCTTCGAGAGCTCGGATTTTCGCCTGGAGCTCCGGGATCGTGGCCATGGTAGAGCCGGACCGCCGAGCTTCAGGCCAAAGAGGAAGAGAATGGAACGCCACGTATCACTGCCGCAGCACGGCCCGAACGTTGTGACATCAGCGGGACGCGACGTCACAAAGGATCGAACGTAGTGTGGCAAAAGCCGGGCGGAACGCCGCGCTGATTGGTCAGATCTCTCGCTCCAACATTGTAGCGAGTTACTCAGTGACTGGCTTCCCATTGATAAAAACACAGGACCGGCCACCCCTGTGGTAATCATCTTCCAAACACAAAGGACTCTTGCGGAACAGTGGTAGTGGTAGTGTTCCTACCTCTGAGCCAGGAGGACCAGGTTCACAGTTTAGATTTGAGTGCACAAAGTTAAAAATCACACAACACCAGGTTATAGTCCAACAGGTTTAATTAGAAGCACACTAGCTTTCGGAGCGCTGCTCCTTCATCAAATGGTTGTGCAAATCATGATTAGATCAGATTGGTGCTGGAAAAGCACAGCAGGTCAGGCAGTATCCGAGGAGCAGGAGAATCGACGTTTCGTTCACACTCCTACCTGCTCCAGAGATGTGTCATAACGCATCGATGATTTGTTATTGGGGGTAGACAAAATTAAAAATCAGGTAGGTAAAAACAATGACTGCAGATGCTGGAAACCAGATTCTGGATTAGTGGTGCTGGAAGAGCACAGCAGTTCAGGCAGCATCCGAGGAGCACAACATTACGTTATAGTCCAACAGGTTTAATTGGAAGCACTAGCTTTCTGAGCACTTCAGGTTGCTACCTGATGAAGGAGCAGCTCTCTGAAATCTTGGCCTTCCAAGTAAACCTGTTAGACTGGTGTTGTGTAGTTTTTAACTTTGTCCATAACGCATCAAAACTGCTTGATTAGAAAGTACCTCTCCCAGCCACAACTGTCCCTCAAATATATACATAAATGAATTATAAACAAAGTGCTGGAAATGGGTATCAAAAGAAAAAGAACGGTCGGCAGAATCTGGGTAGAGAGAAAATATTAACATTTTAAAATCAACATACTGAATGGTGGTGCAAGCTCAAAGGGTCAACTGGCCTGCTCGCTCCTTTGATCAAGGCAGAATACTGCAGATGCTGAAAATCTGAAACAAATAGAGAATGCAGGAGAAAGTCAGCAGCTGCAGCAGCATCTATGGAGAGAAAAAAACAGAGCAAGCAATTTGAGTCCGGCGTAATTCAGATGTCTTCTGAAGAAGTCATAGAGACGTATAGGAAACAGATCCTTCAGTTCAAGTTGTCCATGCTGACCAGATATCCTAAATTAATCTCCCAGAACATGGCCCATATCCTTCTAAACCCTTCCTATTCATATACCCATCCAGATGCCTTTTAAATGTTGCAATTGTACCAGCCTCCACCACTTCCTTTGGCAGCTCATTCCATACACGCACCACCCTCTGTGTGAAAAAGTTGCCCCTTAGTTCCCTTTTATATCTTTCCCCTCTCACCCTAAACCTAGGCCCTCTTGTTCTTGACTTCCCCGACCCAAGGAAAAGACCTTATCTATTTATACTATCCATGCCCCTCATGATTTTACAAATCAGGTCACCCCTCAGCCTCCAGTGCTCTGGGGAAAACAGTCCCAGCCTGTTCAACCTCTCCCTATAGCTCAAATCCTCCAACCCTGGCAACATCCTTTTCTGAACCCTTTCACGTTTCACATCATCCTTACTATGGCAGGGAGACCAGAATTGCACACAATATACTGGACTTGGAAGTGAACCTGGTTTCTCTCTCCACAGATGCTGCCAAACTTACTGAATTCCTCCACATTCTGTGTGTCTACTGTTGTTCCTTGTTTGTATGAGTCCAACATGGCTCTAAGAAACATCTTCAACAGAAACATTAACTGTTTCTCCACAAATGATGCCAAATCTGCTGAGGTTTCTCCAGCATTCTTCTGTTTTTTGATATAAATGTTTGTACCTATTCAGATAAATGTGCCATTTTCTCTTCCGCTACCTTTCTTTGGGACTGTTAGAGCAAAACTGAATATTTTCTTTTGGTTCTGCGTTCCCATCCCACCTATGCCTCTAACAGTACTTCAGATTTAAAATTCTTGCCTTGTTTTCAAATTTCTCTATGGCCTCCCCAGAATCTCCAGCTCCCACACCGATCTCTCTGCCTGATCAGTCCTGGCCTTTGAGCACCTAGATTTTGATTACTGCACCATTGCTTGTTCTGCCTGGGCCGTGAGCTCAGGAATAATCTCCCTACACTGCTCTGCAGTTCACTTTCCTCTGTTAAGAGGATCCTTAAAACATACGTCTTGGACTGAGCTTTTAGGATATCTATCCTAACACCGTCTTACGTGACACAGTGACAATGTTTTATTTCTGAAGCTCCTGTGAAGCAACTTGAGTTACTTTGTTGCATTAAAAATCAAGATAGCTAGGGGTAAACTGATTACCCTTCTTGTGCTATTCCTCCCCTGACTACAGGAAATTTGAAGGTTGTGCATAAGTATGTGATCACATAGCTCTGTATCGGAAACAAGTCCGCCAGATTCCTTCAGTAACAAATAAAGAACTAATGTATTTCAATGAAAACATACTCAAGCCAGGTTAGAACATGCAAAACAATCTACAATATGTATACAACTTATATTCTAACATCCAGAATTAACATGACGTCAATATAGGGAACAGATTAACTGTGATCAAACACCTCTCAAATCGCAATTGCAGTCAATACAGATCTCAGGTTTCTCAGCCAACCCAACTTAATGATACTGTGGTTCACCAAATCTTGTTAAACCTTTACATTCTCATTTTAAAACTTCTTAAAGCCAACTGGTTATGAAATGCTTTCATTACTGCTCCAGTCTTGGTGTTAACTCTCCTTTCCTTGGTTCCAATATTTTTTTCTCACAGGCATTAACTTCACCAAACTAGCACAGCCCCAGCGTTTGTCCGAGCTCCAGACTTTCTTCACTGCAGTGAGATTGTAGGTTTCCTTTGCCCTCATTCTCAGCTGTCCTGAACTCTTCTCGAGTCTCCAGGAATCTGGTGGGAAGCAATCAAAACAACCATTTCAGCCGAGACGGGTTTGTGTTTCCTCATCCAGAATGTAAACCGACCGACTCGCACAGCTACCTAGACTACACCTCCTCCCACCCGGCCCCCTGTAAAAACACCATCCCATATTCCCAATTCCTTCGTCTCCTCCGCATCTGCTCCCAGGAGGACCAGTTCCAAAACCGTACAACCCAGATAGCCTCCTTCTTCAAGGACTGCAATTTCCCCCCAGATGTAATAGACGATGCCCTCCACCGCACCTCTTCCACTTCCTGCTCCTCTGCCCTTGAGCCCCGCCCCTCCAACCGCCACCAGAACAGAACCTCACTGGTCCTCACCTACCACCCCACCAACCTCCATGTACAGCGTATCATCCGCCGTCATTTCCACCACCTCCAAACGGACCCCACCACCAGGGATATATTTCCCTCCCCTCCCCTATCAGCGTTCCGAAAAGACCACTCCCTCCGTGACTCCCTCGTCAGGTCCACACCCCCCACCAACCCAACCTCCACTCCCAGCACCTTCCCCTGCAACCGCAAGAAATGCAAAACTTGCGCCCACACCTCCCCCCTCACCTCCCTCCAAGGCCCCAAGGGATTCCTCCATATCTGCCACAAATTCACCTGCACCTCCACACACATCATTTACTGCATCCGCTGCACCCGATGTGGCCTCCTCTATATTGGGGAGACAGGCCGCCTACTTGCGGAACGTTTCAGAGAACACCTCTGGGACACCCAGACCAACCAACCCAACCACCCTGTGGCTCAACACTTCAACTCCCCCTCCCACTCCATCAAGGACATGCAGGTCCTTGGCCTCCTCCATCGCCAGACCATAGCAACACGACGGTTGGAGGAAGAGCGCCTCATCTTCCGCCTGGGAACCCTCCAACCACAAGGGATGAACTCAGATTTCTCCAGCTTCCTCATTTCCCCTCCCCCCACCTTGTCTCAGTCAAATCCCTCGAACTCAGCACCGTCTTCCTAACCTGCAATCTTGTTTCTTGACCTCTCCACCCCCACCCCCACTCCGGCTTATCACCCTCACCTTAACCTCCTTCCACCTATCGCATTTCCAACGCCCCTCCCCCAAGTCCCTCCTCCCTACCTTTTATCTTAGCCTGCTTGGCACACTCTCCTCATTCCTGAAGAAGGGCTTATGCCCGAAACGTCGATTCTCCTGTTCCTTGGATGCTGCCTGACCTGCTGCGCTTTTCCAGCAACACATTTTCAGCTGTAAACAGAGAGAGCTTTGTGATCAGCAAAGAAGTAAACTCAGAAAGATCATCACATTCTGACATTTTGAGGATCAGTATGGAATCATACAGCACAGAAACAGATACTCCGGTCCAACCAGTCCATGCCAATCATAATCACAAACTAAACTAGTCCCACCTGCCTGCTCCTGGCCCATATCCTTCCAAACCTTTTCCTATTCATGTAATCACACAAACGTCTTTTAATAGTTGTATATGTATCCACCTCCACCACTTCCTCAGGAAGTTCATTCCACACGCGAATCACCCTCTGTGTAAATAATTTGTCTCATGACTTTTTTCAATCTCTCTCCTCTCACCTTAAAAATGTGCCCTCTGGTCTTGATATTCCTCATCTTATAGAAAAGACAACTACCATCCACTCTATCTATATCTGTCATTATCATATAAACTTATATTAGGTCACCTCACAATCTCCCAGGCTCCAGTTCAAAAAGTTCCAGCCTTTCTTTATAACTCAAACCTTCCATACGCAGCAACATCCTGGTAAATCCCTTTGGAACCCTCTCCAGCTTGATAATATCCTTGCTATAACTGGGCGACCAGAACTGCAGAGTACTCCAGAAGAGACCTCACCAACCCCCTGTATAACCTCAACATAACATACCAACTCCTATAAGCAAAGGACTGAGCAATGAAGAAATCCTGTTGAGCCAGGTTGTCTGACATGAAGCACACAGCGAGTACAGCCTGCCCACAGAGAGTACAACCTGCCCACAGAGAGTACAACCTGCCCACAGCGAGTACAGCCTGCCCACAGCGAGTACAGCCTGCCCACAGAGAGTACAACCTGCCCACAGAGAGTACAACCTGCCCACAGCGAGTACAACCTGCCCACAGCGAGTACAACCTGCCCACAGAGAGTACAACCTGCCCACAGCGAGTACAACCTGCCCACAGCGAGTACAGCCTGCCCACAGCGAGTACAACCTGCCCACAGCGAGTACAGCCTGCCCACAGCGAGTACAACCTGCCCACAGCGAGTACAACCTGCCCACAGAGAGTACAGTCAGCCCACAGAGAGTACAGTCAGCCCACAGAGAGTACAACCTGCCCACAGAGAGTACAACCTGCCCACAGAGAGTACAGCCTGCCCACAGCGAGTACAACCTGCCCACAGCGAGTACAACCTGCCCACAGCGAGTACAACCTGCCCACAGAGAGTACAGCCAGCCCACAGAGAGTACAGTCAGCCCACAGAGAGTACAACCTGCCCACAGAGAGTACAACCTGCCCACAGAGAGTACAGCCAGCCCACAGAGAGTACAGCCAGCCCACAGCGAGTACAACCTGCCCACAGAGAGTACAGCCTGCCCACAGAGAGTACAGTCAGCCCACAGAGAGTACAACCTGCCCACAGAGAGTACAGCCTGCCCACAGAGTACAGTCAGCCCACAGAGAGTACAGCCTGCCCACAGAGAGTACAGCCAGCCCACAGAGAGTACAGCCTGCCCACAGAGAGTACAGCCAGCCCACAGAGAGTACAACCTGCCCACAGAGAGTACAGTCAGCCCACAGAGAGTACAACCTGCCCACAGAGAGTACAGCCAGCCCACAGAGAGTACAGCCAGCCCACAGAGAGTACAGCCTGCCCACAGAGAGTACAGCCAGCCCACAGAGAGTACAACCTGCCCACAGAGAGTACAGCCTGCCCACAGAGAGTACAGTCAGCCCACAGCGAGTACAGCCTGCCCACAGAGAGTACAGTCAGCCCACAGCGAGTACAGTCAGCCCACAGTGAGTACAGCGTGCCCACAGAGAGTACAGCCAGCCCACAGAGAGTACAGCCAGCCCACAGCGAGTACAGCCAGCCCACAGAAAGTACAGCGTTCCCACAGAGAGTACAACCTGCCCACAGCGAGTACAGCCAGCCCAAAGAGAGTACAGCCAGCCCACAGAGAGTACAGCCTGTTCCTGCCCTTGATGAGCATCTTAGATGACAGTATGTGGGAAAGTTAAAAAATGTAACTAATATTGGAATGCTAATGTTCTGTGAATGTTACAATTCTCCCAGCCAGTTGCAGCCACCTTCAGAACACACAAAAAACTGTATTTCATCACAAGACCTCATAGTTATATGTCACTTTTGAGATAATAAAACATCACAGGGCGCTGTGCAAATGCAGGGTTGTTGTGGCATATCATTTGTAAGTAAGATTCTTGAAAATTAAAAAGATCCTGAATTATCAACATAAAAGCAGAATATATACACGGGGGCATATAATACAGTGGGTTTGTTTTTCTTGGCGCAGAGGAGCCTGGAGGTGGGGGTGTCAGTTTGAGGTATACAAAGTTTTGAGAGCCACAACCTGTAGACTGTGAGAATTTGAATTGAATTTGAATTTGAATTGAATTTATTGTCACATGTACCGAGTCACAGTGTCTCTTCCCCATGGCAGATGTGCCTAAGACCAGAGGGCACAAGTTTAAGGTGAGGGGTAAGCGGTTTACAGGAAATTTGAGGAAATTGTTTTTCACTTAGAGGGTCATAAAAATATGGAACATGCTGCCTGAGAGGGAGGTGGAGGCACGAACTCTTGCAATATTTAAGAAACATCTGGAAGAGCTTAAAGTGCCAGGGTACAGTAAGCTATGGACTAAGTGCAGGTAAATGAGATGAGTGTAGTTTGGTGTTTGTTGGTTAGTATAGACATTGTGGGCCAAGAGGCCTGTTTCTATGATGTATCAGTGTATGATTCCATGACCGAAGCTGATTGGTTTGCACTTTTAGAAATCATCATTGACATCTCCAATCTATTCCTGCCCTTTACGGGTATTGTGTTTCTTTAAGGCTTTGAGTGCTCACTTTCACAAACGAAATCCCTCAAGACTAAACATGCTGCATCTTAAACAATTAAACAACACTAAAAAAATGTTACTGAGATTGTACCTGGAGTATTATGTACAATTGCAGTCCCCTTACTGGAGGCAATCGAGAGGATGTTCACTTGAATGATTCCAGAGATCAGGAATCTGTCTTCTGAAGAGAGATTGAGCAGTTTAGGCCTATACTGTCTGGAGTTTAGAAGAATGAGGAATCTAATTGAGGAATGTAAGATACTAAATGAGATTGACAACGTAGATATAAAGAGGATGTTAAACAGAAGCAGAAATTGCTACAGAAACTCAACAGGTTTGACAGCAGCCATAGGGAGAAAGCAGAGTTAATGTTTCGGGTCCAGTGACGTTTCCTCAGAAAAGGTTTCTGGCATCTGCGGGGTATTTTTATAGTGAGGATGTTTCCCCAAGTGGGGCAATGTACAACGAGGTCAGAGGTTTAGGATAAGGGGTGGCTGATTTAAGATAGAGATGAGGGGAAATTACTTCTCTCAAACAGTCATGAATCTGTGGAATTCACTCCCCCAGAGCGCTGTGGATGTCAGGACATCAGTATCTTAGTGCAATGGGTCAGTGTGATTGGTTGGTGGTTTGAGACCATCCTATGGTGAAGTCCTCTGCACTTTTTGGGTGGCACGGTGGCTCAGTGGTTAGCACTGCTGCTTCACAGTGCCAGGGACCTGGGTTCAATTCCATCTTTGGGCAACTGTGTGGAGTTTACACATCCTCCCGGTGTCTGCGTGGGTTTGCTCTGGATGCTCTGGTTTCATCCCACAGTCCAACGATGTGCAGGATTGCCTATAGTATCTAGGGATGTGCAGGCTCGGTGGATTAACCATGGGAAATATAAGGGTGGGTCTGGGTGGGATTCTCTTCGGAGGGTTGGTATGAGCTCAATGGGCAGAATGGCCCGCTTCCTCACTGTGAGGATTCAGTGATTGAGTAAATTTAAGGAGATAGACAGATTATTAGTCAGTATAGAGTTGAAGGGTTATGGAGAGCAGGCAGGAAAATGGAATTGAGGTTGAGATGAATTGGATTGTATTAAATAGCTCTCTAACAATTTCTGTTTTCACATCCTCTCTACATTTGCTTGGTCAAACCCCTTTAGCATATTACACACCTCAATGAGACCTCCTCTCATTATTCTAAATTCCAAAGTTAAAAATCACACAACACCAGGTTATGGTCCAACAGGTTTATTTGGAAGCACTAGCTTTCAGAGCACTGTTCCATCATCAGATAACCACCTGATGAAGGAGCAGTGCTCCGAAAGCTAGTGCTTCCAAATAAACCTGTTGGACCATAACCTGGCGCTGTGTGATTTTTAACTTTGTCCACCCTAGTCCAACACCGACGTCTCCAAATCATTCTAAACTTCAGACAGTATTAGGTCTAAATTACTCCCGTCTCTATTCACAAGACAAACCTTTGGAATGGATGGGACTGAACTGGATAGGTACATGGGTGGGTGCTTAAGCTAGGACAAATGTGCGGCACAACATCGTGGGCCGAAGGGCCTGTTCTGTGCTGTATTGTTCTATGTTCTATGAACTGTCTACTCCTGGATTAGTGGTGCTGGAAGAGCACAGCAGTTCAGGCAGCATCCAACGAGCAGCGATTTCGCTGCTCGTTGGATGCTGCCTGAACTGCTGTGCTCTTCCAGCACCACTAATCCAGTATTTGATTTTCAGCATCTGCAGTCATTGTTTTTACCTTGTCTACTCCTGGTCCTAGCTCGAATGTTTTTCTTCTGTAAGAGGTTTCCTCACATATTACCTTAAGGGTTCCCTCTAGTGGGATCTTTGGACAAAACAAAAACCCAGATGAGTTGCTGAAATCTCTTCTCTACACCATGGCTGACACTACTCCAGTCCGGGAGAACCATGGCTTTGATGAAGAGGCAGTGGAGAGAGTGCTGTCTGCAGGGATCCCAGGGTTTCCTCAAGACCCGGGGCAACCTTTCACCGTCAGACAGTACAGGTAACACTCAGAATTCAGGGGGGTCAGGCGGTTACCATTTCACTGCTGTGTGTGGCCCGGGTTTGCAGTGGCCCAGAGCCGAGAGAAGCAGGAGCGATCTGTGCTGTGACCAGTGAAAGATCCCAGGGTCTCTCTGAGACCCCGGGCTTCTCCAGTCTCAGGGACTGCACAACCGAAGTGAGATTTTTGGGAAAAAACCCTCATTGACCCCAGAGCTTCACTCACTGCTGCTGCTGCTGCAGCAGCAAACGATGGAGATTTCAAGAAATCGGAGGAACAATATGCCAATTTACTAAAATCTAGAATCGGTGATTCCCTGGCTGTGTCTGCCCCCAGGACAGCTTCAAATAGGATAGGCCGGCAGGGAGAGGATAAAGCTACAACATGTTGCTCCAACATATTCAAATGTTTACAAGGCAGGAATGTAGCAAAGCCTGGCTACATTTGGAAGGTTGATCATGTGACATAGTCACGTGACACACAGGTATTCGCAGTTTAAAGGTCAACAGAAGTTTTTAACATTAATTCTGTTTTTCAGTTCTGTAACTAGATTAGTGAATCCCAGTGTTAAATTTGTTTTGAAAATGTTTAATTAGTTTGTGTCAGTACTGTGCTTCTACAGAGGCTGCTTGCCTCACAAACTCATGTACTTCCAACAATTACTAACTTTCAACATCTGACATGAAAGTTTGTTCTTGCTGGTTGACAGTTTGGAGGGATATAGGCTGGGTGCTGGCAGGTGGGACTAGATTGGGTTGAGATATCTGGTCGGCATGGACAAATTGAACCAAAGGGTCTGTTTCTGTGCTGTACACCTCTATGACTCTATCTGATAGCTAGATATTTTATAAGGTACCCTATTGTATTCCAACTTGCATACAATCAATTTATGAACGTACTCAGGAAGGGAATCTGTTTGTAATCTGGGGAATGTCTGTAGTCACTTGTTATTTCAAACAGAGGGAACAACCAGTAACACTGGGAAATGAATGTACTGGTCATACTGGAGCACTGTGCCCGAAAAGTCGATTTTGATGCTCCTCAGATGCAGCCTGAACTGCTGTGCTCTTCCAGCACTACTAATCCAAAATCTGGTTTCCAGCATCTGCAGTCATTGTTTTTACCCACTGTTCTGACATATCCAAGTCGTATGCATCAGTCACAAGTTTTGCTGTTTCCACCTCCCCCCCTGGCTGTTCTGTGATTTAAAAGTTATGTTTGAATGAGGAACCGGCCACCTTATTCATGATTGCATTTTTCTGTACAAAAAGGTTAGTTTGCCAAAGACACACCTGTTCAGCTTTGTTTATAATGTTTCCATGTATCTTGTTATGGCCTATGGCTATGTATTGGTTACATCCAGTGATTTGGTGGAATCAGCAAATTTGGAAAATGTGCTTCCAGTGCTCCAGCCCAAATGGCTAAGATGGATGGAGGGCTGGAGGATGGACGTTTGAGTATGTCAACAACAACTTACATTGATATAGTGTTTTTATGTAGTAAAACATTCCATATTCCCTTGGAGATTCAAGGTTAACCAAGCTTCCCCAATGTAACTGGGTCTGGTTCTGGGTCCTCTGCTGTTTGTAATTTTTATTAATGACTTAGATGAGGGAGTCGAAGGGTGGGTCAGTAAATTTGCAGATGATACGAAGATAGGTGGAGTTGTGGACAGTGAGGAGGGCTGTTGTCGGCTGCAGAGGGACTTAGATATGATGCAGAGCTGGGCTGAGGAGTGGCAGATGGAGTTCAACCCTGCCAAGTGTGAGGTTGTCCATTTTGGAAGAACAAATAAGAATGTGGAATACAGGGTTAATGGTAGGGCTCTTAGTCAGGTGGAGGAACAGAGGGATCTTGGGGTCTATGTACATAGATCTTTGAAGGTTGCCACTCAGGTGGATAGAGTTTGTAAGAAGGCCTATGGTGTATTATCGTTCA
This sequence comes from Chiloscyllium punctatum, assembly GCF_047496795.1. Classification (NCBI taxonomy): domain Eukaryota; kingdom Metazoa; phylum Chordata; class Chondrichthyes; order Orectolobiformes; family Hemiscylliidae; genus Chiloscyllium; species Chiloscyllium punctatum. The sequence continues at coordinate 14,670,378 of NC_092779.1, read as the reverse complement.
TTAGCAGAGGGATTGAATTCAAGAGTCGTGAAGTGATGTTGCAGCTGTACAGGACTTTGGTTAGGCCACATTTGGAGTACTGTGTGCAGTTCTGGTCGCCTCACTTTAGGAAAGATGTGGAAGCTTTGGAGAGGGTGCAGAGAAGATTTACCAGGATGTTGCCTGGAATGGAGAGTAGGTCGTACGAGGATAGGTTGAGAGTTCTCGGCCTTTTCTCCTTGGAACGGCGAAGGATGAGGGGTGACTTGATAGAGGTTTATAAGATGATCAGAGGAATAGATAGAGTAGACAGTCAGAAACTTTTTCCCCGGGTACAACACAGTGTTACAAGGGGACATAAATTTAAGGTGAAGGGTGGAAGGTACAGGGGAGATGTCAGGGGTGGGTCCTTTACCCAGAGAGTGGTGGGGGCATGGAATGCGCTGCCCGTGGGAGTGGTAGAGTCAGAATCATTGGCGACCTTTAAGCGGCATTTGGATAGGTACATGGATGGGTGCTTAATCTAGGTTAGAAGTTCGGCACAACATCGTGGGCCGAAGGGCCTGTTCTGTGCTGTATTGTTCTATGTTCTATGTTCTATGTAACATTTAATTTATTGTTACTTTATTAATTTGACATTAATTCAGCTTTCAAATGTCCTGCAGCAGGTTTGACACTATCCTGTGGCTGCAAAACGTGGGAGTAGAGGTGGCATGAAATTTAATGACCACTTGCAGTTCAGGATCAGGATTTTCTCCAGAGTTTTTCATGTTATGTTGATCTATAATACATAATGTGAATAACTGTGGAACAAATAGCGAGTTCAAGCAGTTAAGCAGAACCTCTCTAAAGGAAAGGATGCCTTTGTAAGAAAGAGACTTTATAGAGGGAAAGTCACTTAAATAATTTACTCAACAAGATATGAACTGCACATGTATAATCGGTTCTGATATAACGTGATAATTCCATTCTCATGCGATTTCACATTAAGAAAATCATGCAATAGCCATGCCATTTACACTAATGTGGCCAGAATTGTATTATATTCTGGATTAGTGGTGCTGGAAGAGCACAGCAGTTCAGGCAGCATCCAAGTAGCTTCCAGCATCTGCAGTCATTGTTTTTACCAGAATTGTATTATAGCCAATACAGGTAAAGAAAGTTCACATTCTGCAAACAACAGTCTAAATTCTTCAACTGCGTTGAAAAAAAAGTGTTAGAGCAGAACCGATTGTAATTTGTTTTTCAACTTAATGTTGTTTTCCCAATATATTTGTATCGCCCCTGATGGAATAAAATAATCCTGCCTCATGATCTTTGTGCCATCTGTGTACTGAAATGTTGTTAAAATTATTGAACGTTCCAATGCTGTTTTATTGCTGGTTTGCTTTTGTTGGCATCTGATGTAGATGATATTGGAACATAACAGGATGCCCTGTTCTGGACAGTGTGAAGACAGCAGGCTATATGGCATTCTCAGACCGGCCTTTGATGTCTACTGAGCTTTATGGATCCCATCACGGTTGGAGGTTCCACTGCACCATTCCTTAAGTAGTGTTAAACAGCCAACTCTAAAATTATCGTTAGCATGTTTTTAAAACAAGTCAAACACAAGATGATGTTCTAGCCATCATTTCCCTGGTCCTTTGAAACAAGTGCAAAGATAATCAGGGGCTAGTGAACTCTCAGATAATAAACTCTGTATTTAATGGCAGGTATGTGCTAATTTCACTCAATGGTGTCAGGTGTTACTCTATAAGACCACTCAGGATTAGAATGTTACAGGTTCAAGTGGCAAATATTCCATGCCAATACTCCCTGAACTGCACCAAGGAGGGAGTATTTTAGATGAAATGTCAGTTGCTTTCTCAGGTCACTGTCAAACACTTTTTTGAAGAGTTGCTATTGGGGTTTCTCTGGTGTCCTGGCCAGTATTGATCCCTTAACCTTTACTACTAACATAGTGTTACAACACGGGGTAAACTCTCCTGCTTAATTTAAAAACCAGCAACACAGAAAAGATTTATCCCTTGCAGTAATCTGTGAAAATTCAATAGGCCAAGAACTAGTTAAAGTAAAAATTGACAACTTTAATTCTTAAAATTTAACAGAGAATAATTAACTAGCACCTATTTACAATTCTTTACTCTAACCTATCTTTAACCTCCCTTCTATAATACTAGTCCGATAAAACTCATGATTACAATTTATGAAACAAAACTTCTTGTCTCAAAACCAGGCAGCTTTCAATTTTCTCTGTATTCCTGTCTTCTTTTCTTCTTGCGGATTCTGCTTCAGAAGTTACTGTTTGATAAAGGTACCTTTAAGAGAGCTATTTTCTGGGCAGCGTGCAGATGTTGTTGGCTTGGCAGTTCTCCTCCCAACTGTTCGATTTTTCCCAGACTTATACCCCCAACTCATCGGATTGTGTCATTGGCTTTTAAGATGGTAAATATACTAAATTCAAACTGGATTGGAGTTTGGTATTTTTCAGGGTATAATTTAAACTGATTGGCCTAATTCGAATCTGTTTTGTCATCTCCAGGCAACCAGCTAATTGAGTTGTTCAACCAAATGTTACATTATATTTCTTTTCAGAACACTTGGTTCTGTCAGGTAGTTCTGTTGCTTTTAACTCTCTCAAAAGTACAGTACACCCACATTTTCATAACAATCGCATCAGAAGTTCCAACAACCTGGATAATTGTTTCTGCAGGGTAGGGCAGAGTTGCAACCATGTGGAAATCCCAAATCTGGAAATTGTCCAGGAAATTACCAGTCATCTGGAATTGGAGAATTGGGAATGTTTAGTCTCAAAGGTCTAGCAATTACCCAGACAAAGTTACTGAATTATAAACGTCCTCTAGCTCCTGGGTAACTGGTAAATTGAACACTCAACTCCCCACTGACATGGAGAAAGTGATGACTGCAGATGCTGCGGTGATCACCGTCGAAGAGTATGGTACTGGGAAGCACAGCAGGTCAGGCAGCATCTGAGGAGCAGGAGAATTAATTTTTCGAGCATAAGCTCTTCATCAGGAATGATCATTTTCAACACCACACTTTTTGATTCCCCACTGTGGGAGATGACACCCTCACTGACCCTGAAGTAATAGACCTGGCCTCTTGACCTACCCTTTGCTGTCACCCTACACCCACATTTACCTTACCTGTTCACTGATTCTAAGTACTGTAGCTGTTGAAGTGGCTTGAGAATATTTAAACGGAAGGATATGGCCTGTTTGTTGGTGTGAAAAAGGTCACGGTTTCTACAGTTCCTCGGCGCTGCTAGTTGCGATATTTCCTGGATTGGTCTCCACAGGTTTGTTAAGGCAGCTAAACAAATTGCACTTCTGTCCCAGGTTGGAAAAGTTAGGGTGTTATCTGGTTCCTATATCATTGCTGACTACGGGAGTGCACTGTGCACAGATTGGCTGCTGTGCTTTCTGCATTACACATCAGAAGCGCTTCATTAGCTGTACGACATTTTGAGACATTGTTATGCGAGCATGTCTTCTTTTAGTCTTGAAGGAATAGTTTGTTGAAAACACACAATTAAAATCAGTCAGATTGACTGTCAGAACTTCAAATTGTGAAATTTGGACAACTTCTTCTTGAACTCATTTCACTTTTTTCAGATCAATAGTGTGCTCATGGGTACCTGCATAGGTCCCAGTAATGCCTGTCTCTTTTGGGGGGGTACGTGGAACATTCCGACTTCAGTTCCTTCCTGGAACTCTTTCTCCAGTTCATTGAGGTTATCATCGATGCTGTTTCCCTCACTTGTCTGGAATTGGAAAAATGTGTTAATTTTGCTTCCAATAGCTGCCCTGCACTTTCCTTCACCTGGTCCATATCTAACTCCTACCCTCACCTCCGCCTTCCTTGACATCTGTTTCCACTTCTGGGGAAAGGCTGGCCACCAATATCTGCCATAAGCCCATTGACTCCCATGGTTTTCTGCTCAAGGGACAATGCAGCCTTCAGAACTCAATGTTAGGGTCTGAGCACCTTTGCCCATGTCCTTTCCCCCGCCCCACACCCCAGAACCTGTCATCACAGATTTCCGTTAGCACAGCCAACCCATTTCCATTCACTTATGGTCCCCATGGGTTCTCCTTCCCCTGGGTTACCGTTAACTATTGTTTGCTTGTCTTTCTCTCCCTCTGAGCTCTATCTTCATTATCCTCCCATTCCTTTATACCCTCCACTCCCTTTCCTCAGTACACTACTACTTCTGGTGAAGCATCACTAGACCCGAAACATGGACTGTGCTTTTTTCTCCACAGATGCTGCCAGACCTGCTGAATTTCTCCAGCAATTTTGGTTCTTGGCTCAAATAGTCAGACATTGCTTAAGTACTTTGACAATTGGAGACAATGAGAGAAACATTTCATTGTCACAAAATTAATTGTCACCTCCCCCTCGCCCCACCCAATACCATTGTAGATTAGATTACTTACAGTGTGGAAACAGGCCCTTTGGCCCAACAAGTCCACACCGACCCACCGAAGCGCACCCACCCAGACCCATTCCCCTATGTTTACCCCTGCACCTAACACTACGGACAATTTAGCGTGGCCAATTCACCTGACCTGCACATCTTTGGATTGTGGGAGGAAACTGGAGCAAACCCACGCAGCCACAGGGAGAACGTGCAAACTCCACACAGTCAGTTGCCTAAGGCAGGAATTGAACCTGGGTCTCTGGTGCAGTGAGGCAGCAGTGCTAACCACTGTACCACCGTGCCGCCCGCAAATTAAAAACAAATTAAAAATTATAAATTAAAAACCTCCAGACTGGAGTAATGTACGTGTTCCTAATATTAGTTCCTATTGTGTTCTGCACTAGATGGGGACAGTCCAACCCAACATTCCATTTACAGAAGGGAGACAAAGAGTATGTGCTGAGGAAGAGACCCCCTGGGACACTCCTGAAAGGAGCACATCAGGTACAGCAATGAAGGGAAACGAAAAAACTGGGCTTTCTGGACGGGATGTTCACTCTTGCTTTGCACTGTGATCATTAAAAAAAGATATTGATAGTACTTACAACGATCGCAATCTTGTCACAGGAACTCAAGTACTGCCGTTAACTCTGGTTTAAGACAAAAAAAGTGATTTTAATCTGAGAAAGGGGAAAAAAAAGATGGTGGTGCTACCCAAGTGCCAACTGTGACCGGGCACTGGTTGGTATCAGCCTTCCTTATTTGTCAGCTGCAGCTCAATTACATTGAATTGAATTGAATTGAATTTATTGTCACGTGTACCGAAGCACCGTGAAAAGCTTTGTCTTGCGAGCAACACAGGCAGATCACAGAGCTAAGTAGCATGGATAAGTAATTAATAGGTAAATAGCAGCAAAAACAAAAACACAGGTACAGGCCAATGTTAAGAGTTTTTGAGTCCATTCAATATTCTAACAGCAGTAGGGTAGAAACTGTTGTGAAATCGGCTGGTCTGGGTGTTCAGGCTTCTGTACCTTCTCCCTGATGGTTGAGGTTGTGGAAAAGCATTGTCAGGGTGGGATGGATCTTTGAGAATGCTGGTGGCCTTTCCTTGACAGTGGGCCTGATGGATGGATTCTATAGATGGGAGGTTGGCCTTTGTGATTGTCAGGGCTGAGTTCACCAGTCTCTGTAACTGTCTCCGATCTTGACTGGTACAGATGCCATACCAGGTAGTGATACATCCAGGCAGAATGCTCTCGATGACGCACCTCTAAAGGTTGGCAAGGATATTCGCCGTCATGCCAAATTTCCTCAGCTGCCTGAGGAAGAAGAGACGTTGTTGGGCCTTTGTAACCAGCGCGTTCACATGAAGAGTCCAAGAAAGCTTGTTGTGGATGACCACTCCCAGGAGCTTGACACTCTCCACTCGTTTCACCTCTGTGCTATTAATGTCTGGGGGCGGGGGGCATGAGTAACATCCCACCGAAAGTCAATAATGAGTTCCTTGGACTTGCCGGCATTGAGAGCTAGGTTGTTCTCAGTGCACCATTTTTCCAGACCTCCTGTCGTTTATCTGGTTTGTCCCCATCTGAGATTCGACTGACTATGGTATTGTCATCAGTGAACTTGTAAATGGCATTAGTCTGGTATTTCGCGACGTAGTCATAGGTATACAGTGAGTATAGTAGGGTGCTGAGTACACACCCCCTGGGGGGGGGCTCCAGTGTTGAGTGTTAGTGACGATGAAATATTGTCCCCAATCTTCACTGATTGTGGCCCTTGGGTCAGGAAACTCAGGATCCAGTTGCAGAGAATGGGGCTTAGTCCGAGATCACTAAGTTTAGTAATCATTCTCGAGGGGATAATAGTATTGAAGGCTGAAATGTAGTCAATGCTTAGGAATCTTACATGCTATTCTTGGTGCCAAGATGTTCCAGGGAGGAGTGAAGAGCAAATGATATGGCATCTGGCGTGGATCTGTTGGTCCGATAGGCAAATTGGAGTGGGTCAAGAATGGTGGGGAGGTTGGAGTTGACTAATGCCATGACCAGCCTTTCAAAGCACTTTATGACCATCCAAGTTAAGGCCACTGGGCGGTAGTCAGTTTTGTGGCTAAGTCAGAAATTTGAGAGTCAGTTCCTGCCCCAGAGCTCAAGCAGAAAATCCCAAGTGACTAAGACACTGCAGTACCTTGATGGAGAGCAGGATAGTCTGGGCAATATTTATCCTCAAAACACTAGCACTCATTCTCACTGTTAACACTTTTGGTGTTTGTGGGAGCTTGCTGTGTGCAACTTGGCTGCCATCTTTCCTATAACAGTAACAATACTTCCAAAGTACTTTATACTTGTTCTTATTGGTAGGGTCTCCTAAAATGAAAGATACCTTTATAGATCAGAGCATTGAGTATAGGATTTGGGGTGGTGGGGCGGTGGTGTTATGTTGTGGCAATATAGGACACTGTTAAGGCCACTTTTGGAAAATTGTCTGTAATTCTGGTCTCCCTGCTATCGGAACAATGTTGTGAAACTAGAAAGAGTTCAGAAAAAGATTTACAAGGGTGTGGTCAGGATTGGAGCGTTTGAGCTCCAGGGACAGGCTGAATAGACTGGAGCTGTTTTCCCTGGAGCATCAGAGGCTGAGGGGGTGACCTTATCGAGGTTTATACAATCGTAAGGGACATAGATAGGGTGAATAGACAAGGTCTTTCCCCCAGGGTAGTGGAGTCCAGAACTAGAAGGCCTAGGTTTAAGAGGGGAAAGATTTAAAAGGGACCTGAGGGGCAACTTTTTCACACAGACGGTGGTGTGTGTATGGAATGAGCTGCCAGAGGAGGTGGTGGAGGCTGGTACAATCACAGCATTTAAAAGGCATGTGAATGGGTACATGAACGGGAAGGGTTTAGAGGGATATGGGCCAATTGGGACTAGATTAATGTAGAGTGTCTGGTCAGGATGGACGAGTTGGATCAAAGACTCTGTTCTGTGCTGTATATTTCTGGCTTGCATTTATAAAGCTCCTATGACAACCACAGTCTCTTCTCAGCCAATGTAGTACTTTTGTAGTACATGTTATAATGCAAGCAACACATGTTTGATGCAGAGTGCTGTCCTTTTAGCTGTTTGCATTGGAGTTAAGAATGAGGCTCTCATACAGAACTATAAAATGTAAACAGGACTAGGCAGGATAAATGCAGGAAGGATGTTCCCAATCACCAGGGAATCCAGACCCAGAGGCCACAGTCTAAGAATATGGGGTAGGCCATTTCGGATTGAGGTGAGGAGAAATGTCTTCACCCAAAGAGAATCATGGGAACCCTGCAAAGTGGAAGCAAGCCATTCAATCCAATGGGTCCACACCCGACCCTCCATAGAGCATCGCACCCAGACCCCCCCTCTATTGTTCCCTTGTAACCCTGCATTCACCATGGCTAATCCATCTAAACAACACATACCCTGGACACAATGGAGTAATCTTGCATGGCCAACCCACCCTGACCTGCACATCTTTGGAATGTTGGAGGAAACCGGAGCACCCGGAGGAAACCCACGCAGACACGGGGAGAATGTGCAAACTCCACACAGACAGTCGCCCGAGGCTGGAATTGAATCCAGGTCCTTGGCGCTGTGAGGCAGCAGTGCTGTGTGGAATTCTCTGCCAAAAGATTGAATATTTAAGAAAGAGGGAGATCTAGTTCTTAGGGCTAAAAGGAGGAAAGAGTTATGGGTTGGATGATCAGCCACGATCTTAAACAGTTGCCATGACCATATTGGATTGCAGAGTGGGCTCCAAAGGTCAATTAGTCTGTCCTGATATAAACTAATTGTTCCTGTCTAGTGAAGAGAAATGCCTATGGTCTCGTGGATATTGACAATTATCACTTATTGATGTAATCGTTGTATGGTATGATCTGACTGTACTTCACACAAAACAAAGAGCTTTACGTGGTACATGTGACAATAATAAATCAAATCAAGTAAAGAAGGACTATAAATAAAGTTGCTTCAATAAAGGGTGTGAGGGAAGGAGAAACACCCAGAGACTGTTTTTGTTTCTCTTTTTCAGGTGGCTAGAGAATATCGGGTGCAAAAGGCATTATTTGAGGTGGGATTTCCTGTACCGAAGCCATTGATGTTTGTAGATGACCATTCCATTGTTGGCACTGACTTCTATGTGATGGAGTGTGTGCAGGTACGTTATGTGCATTTATGAGAAAACGTTTACAGCTCAGCAGATGTTTAAATAATTTAAGTTGGAGTATGCTTTTTAATTCCGGTGTTTTGGTCTGTGCCCACGATGGGAAAAGCAGAGTGAATAGTCTCTGAACAATTCCTTCCCTAATTCCGACGGTGCGGAGGTGATTTGCCAGACTGGTACTAGGGATGACAGACTTCTGCATTGTGGGGAGTCGGGATAAACCGACATGTTCCTCTTGGAGCTGAGAAGCTGAAAGGAAAGTTTAATCCCGAAGGGTTTTGAAAGGGAATGCAGAAGAGTACAGCACATGAACAGGCCCTTTGGCCCACAATGTCTGTGCTGACTGTGATGTCATTCTAACCTAACCCCATCTGTCTCTATATGGGCCCTCTAGTTCAGAGTTCATGGTCAGGACTTCTAGCATCATGAGCCAACTGGGATCCCTCCCCATTATGAGGTAAAGTTAGACCAAAATTGACGGGCCCAGTTAGTATTGAGGAACTGAGCAGGAGGTTACTGGGGATGTAGACCAACTGAGCAATTCCTTAGATAGAGACAAACTGTTTTCACATGTCATTAAGCTGGCAAAGGAGCTGAGGCTTGGGGTGGAGGAAGATGCACAATGTCTTTGTATAGTGAGTTGTTACAATCTGAAATAACGGCAAAACAAATTCAATTATAAAGACCATAAGATATAGGAGGAGAATTAGACCATTTGGCCCATTGAGTCAGCTGTGCCATTCAATCATGGCTGATATGTTTCTGAACTCCATTCTGCCTTCTTCCAATAACCCTTATCTCTTTACCAATCAAGAACCAATCAATTGGTCTTAACACACTCAATGCCTTGATCTTTGCGACAATTAATTCTGTAGATTCACCACCATCTGGCTGACCAAATTCTTCCTCATATCAGTTGTAAAAGGGTGATCCATTCTCTCCTTATCCTCTCTATCCAGGCCTGTCAGTATTCTGTAAGTTTCACTCAGATGCCCCCATATTTTTCTAAACCCTACTGAGTACAAACCCAGAGTCCTTAACTGCTTCGCGTATGACAAGCCCTGTGTCCCCAGAATCATCCTTGTGAACCTCCTCAGAGTCTTATACAGCCTCAGCAGTACATCTCTGCGCTTGTAATCTAACCCTCTCGAAATGAATCTGTGTTCCTAACAGCCAAGTGAACCTGTAAGTTAGTCTTGACAATCCTGAACTAGGACTCCCAAGTCCTTTTGTGCTTCAGATTTTAGCACTGCTGCCTCACAGCGCCAGAGACCTGGGTTCAATTCCCGACTCAGGCGACTGACTGTGTGGAGTTTGCACATTCTCCCCGTGTCTGCGTGGGTTTCCTCCAGGTGCTCCAGTTTCCTCCCACAGTCCAAAGATGTGCAGGTCAGGTGAATTGGTCATGCTAAATTGTCCGTAGTGTTAGGTAAAAAGGGATGTATGTAGGGGTATGGGCAGGTTGCGCTTCGGCGGGTCAGTGTGGACTTGTTGGGCCAAAGGGCCTGTTTCCACACTGTAAGTAATCTAATCTAATCTAATTTCCAAAAAGACTGTTTAAAAATACTCTACATTTCTATTCTTCCTACTAAAGTGCATTACCTCACATTTTCCCACATTGTATTCTATCTACCATTTCTGCCGACTCTCCTAGCCTGTCACCCTTCTATAGGAAGGATGTTGTTAAACTTAGACGGTGCAGAAAAGATTTACAAGGGTGTTATTCCGGGATTGGAGGGATTGAGTTATGGAGAAAGGCTGAACAGGCTGGGGCTGTTTTCCCTGGAGCTTCAGAGACTGAGGGGTGACCTTACAGAGGTTTATAAAATGATCAGGGGCACGGACAGGGTAAATAGGCAAGGCCTTTCCCTCAGGGTAGGGGAAGTTCAGATCCAGAGGGCATGGTTGAGAGGGGAAAGGTTTAAAAAGGACCTGAGGGGTAACCTTTTCACACAGACAGTGGTGGGTGTATGGAATGAGCTGCTACAGGAAGTGGTGGAGGCTGGTACAATTACAACATTTAAAAGGTGTCTGGATGGGTATATGAATAGGAAGGGTTTAATGGGATAACCCAAATGCTGGCAAATGGGAATAGGTCAGATTGGGATGTCTGGCTGGCGCAGATGCGTTGGACCGAAGGGTCTGTTTCTGTGCTGTATAACTCCATAAGTGCTTTTACAACCTGCCTTTCCTCAACACTACCTGTCCCTCCACCCATCTTCACGTCGCCTGCAAACTTAGCATCAATGCCCTCAGTTCCTTCATTCAGATTGTTAATGTATGATATGATTGGTTCAGATCCCAATGCTGACTCTGCAGAGCTCCTCTCGTCCCCAGTTGCCATTTTGAAAAAGACCTCTTTATTCCAACTCTCTACCATCTGCCAATCAGCCAAATCTCTATCCAGGCCAGTACCTTGCCCGAACACAACGGGCTCTTATCTTATTTAAGAGTCTCCTGTACTGCACCTTGTCAAAACCCTTCTGGAAATTCAAGTAGATCATGTCCACTAGCTCTCCTTCGTCTAACTTGCTTGAGGAACACTGGCTCAAAGTTGATGAACTGGAATTTGAGCTTTGAACATTGTGTGACACATCAGGGAGGGGGTAAGAGTTATCTGGACACTGTTTCAGGAGGCAGTCATGCCTTTCCATTAGTCAGTAGTCAGGGACCAGAGGGTGTGACGAACAACAAGGCAGGTAGAGGGATCTAGGAGGTAGTGATGAAGGAGCCTTAGACCTTGAGGTTGTTTAACAAGTTTAAGATTCTCACTCCCTCTATGGATGGGTGGCACAGTGGCACAGTGGTTAGCACTGCTGCCTCACAGCGCCAGAGACCCGGGTTCAATTCCCGCCTCAGGCGGCTCTCTGTGTGGAGTTTGCACGTTCTCCCCGTGTCTGCGTGGGTTTCCTCCGGGTGCTCCGGTTTCCTCCCACAGTCCAAAGATGTGCAGGTCAGGTGAATTGGCCATGCTAAATTGCCCGTGGTGTTAGGTAAGGGGTAGATGTAGGGGTAGGGGTAGGGGTATTGGTGGGTTGCGCTTCGGCGGGGCGGTGTGGACTTGTTGGGCCAAAGGGCCTGTTTCCACACTGTAAGTAATCTAATGGATGAGAATGGGGCTGTAGGGAGAATGAGTAAATTAACCATAGCACCATGGTGCAAGGAGCCATTCGAGACGGGGAGGGGTGTGGGGGGTGGAGAAAAAGAGAAATGTCATTGTAATCATGGAATACAAGCCTATCCCACCAGAATAACTCTCTCCTTATGTTTCCCAGTTGGGAACAAAGAAATGGCAAAGGAACTGAATAAGTACTTTCCATTTTGTACAACCCTATGTGGTCACTCTGAACCACAATGCAGTCTACCAACTCTGACATCATTCAGTTACAGTATACCACCTGGCCCCACATCTGTTTTAATCACAGAAAACCTTTTATCAACCAGCATCTATGGGACCAGGAGTGTGCCAGTTGGTCAAATATTCCGATAATCATAAGGTACACATAACCACAGCAAACCCTGATCAAGCAAAGATTTGAGACATCAACATCCATTAAAAAAAATGTAAAAACATCAACACCCCTCCTAAATTCAATGTAAAAACACACAGTAAGAAACAGAAACATAATACCGGGGTACACCCATTACTATTGTACTTTATTTACACCATAATTACTTAGCAGTATTTCAGATATATAATTTTTTGCCAGTTTATCAAGAGAGCCAGTTGATAAGGTACCAGATAAATCAAAGTTTGATGTACTTCATTCTTAATTTGATTTTTATATAAAAAGGAACACTGTCTTTCAGTTTGTGGCCTGTACATATTTCCCCTGTTTACCTTCAAATCACAAGGCAACCCATAATAGATAGTCAAATTAGTAGCTATTACCAAAATAAAAGAACTTATGTGTTGACCTGATATGACACTTTTACGCTGGGCCCATGATCTTGGCCTTCAATTTATCCTGTTTAAAAAAAAACTTACAAACTACCAGCCAAAAATAAAACAAGCAAAAAATGCACCTATTTTCTTCTGCAGCAAATTCCCACCAAGTTCCCTGAACTCTCTACACTCACATGGGCCATGTTTCACTTTGGATGTAATCTCCGATCAGGAATGAATTGGAGGTGCCGGTGTTGGACTGGGGTGTACAAAGTTAAAAATCACACAACACCAGGCTATAGTCCAACAGGTTTAGTTGGAAGCACTAGCTTTCTGAGCGATGCTCCTTCATCAGGTGGTTGTGGAGGACACAATTGTAAGACACAGAATCTATAGCAAAAGTTTACAGTGTGATGTAACTGAAATTATACATTGAAAAATACCTTGATTGTCTGTTGAGTCTTTCATCTGTTCGAATGCCATGATAGTTTCACTTCTTTCACGTGTAAATCACAAAACCTTTTTTTAGAAATTGCATTCTCAGGTTAACTGTAACAATTGGTGTTAGCGAGACAATATGTTGAAGGTGTTACACAGAACACAGGGGGCTAACACCTTCAACATATTGTCTAACTAACACCAATTGTTACAGTTAACCTGAGAATGCAACTTTAAAAAAAAAGTTTTGTGGTTTACACATGAAAGAAGTGAAACGATCATGGTATTCGAACAGATGAAAGACTCAACAAACAATCAAGGTATTTTTCAATGTATAATTTCAGTGACATCACACTGTAAACTTTTGCTATAAATTCTGTGTCTTACAATTGTGTCCTCCACAACCACCTGATGAAAGAGCAGCACTCCGAAAGCTAGTGCTTCCAATTAAACCTGTTGGACTATAACCTGGTGTTGTGTGATTTTTAACTCTTATCAGGCAGGAAATCTGCCATCCTTACCTGGTCTGGCCTACATGTGCCTCCAGACCCACAGTAACGTGATTGACAATTACTTGTCACTCTGTTCAGGAGGATTCAGAGATGGACAGCAAATGTTGGCCTTGCCATGAAAGAAGATTGAGAAAAGTACCCAGTTATTTAGAAACCAGGTGATGGGTGACAGTCGAATGAACTCAGACAGCACAAGAGTTACAGGCTTGACACCAACTCATCTCGGTTTGTCTTATTCTTGTCTATTTATGATCCAGGGCCGGATATTTCGAGATGTGAATCTTCTGGAGGTGAAGCCAGCAGAACGCTGTGCCCTGTACTTGGCCATGATGGCAATGATCGCGCGACTTCACTCCATCGACTGGAGAGCACTGGGACTGCAGGGCTTTGGCAAGGAGCACAGTTACTCCAAGAGACAGGTTCACCTCCCACATAGAAAACCTCGTGTTCATCAGAACCTCTGGCATTTTTAGATGACTGTGATTTTACAAATATAACGTGTCCGAAAATAGAATGTGCACAGAGAACACTCGTGAATGCAAAGTCAAAATTCCCATTTTGACACACGCACGTTAGACTTCACAATGTTACAGTCAAAGTGTCGCTATGTAACAGGCATGATGGGCCATCTGTAAGGTCGGGGGTGTGTGTAAGGGGGGTCGGGGGGTGTGTAAGGGGGGTTGGGGGGTGTGTAAGGGGGGTTGGGGTGTGTGTAAGGGGGGTTGGGGGGTGTGTAAGGGGGGTTGGGGGGTGTGTAAGGGGGGGGGCGTCGGCTGGTGTATAAGATGGGGTTCGCAGATGTGTATGGGGGGAGGTCAGGGTTATGTAAGGGGGCGTTGTGTTGTTTGGGGGTGTCGTGGGGTGTGTAAGGGGGGCAGCGGAGGGTGTGTAAGGATTTGATGATGATTGTATGTTTGAGGTGATGTCATTGGGGACTGTGGTAAGATTAGCTGAAAACTACATGGGCATATAAAACATCCACACTTTTTGCAAATTAATTTAGAAGTATTCATTGTGTTATTGAAATGGTATATCGTTATATGTTGATCAATCACATACAGATTTATTTTATACATGTGAAGATTTTTTTCAGCAATACTCATATTCTGTACTATCAAATTTCTAATTCTGGAGAAATTGAGTCTTACTCAGCTGATGTGTTTATTCTGAGGAAGATTCATACCAGAACACGAAACATTACCTCTGTTTCTCTCTCCACAGATGCTGCCAGACTTGCTGAGTTTCTCCAGCAATTTCTGTGTTCCGTTAAGATTTATGCGTGTCTTGTTTTAGGTGATGTTTAGGGTTATATTCACTTGCAAATATTAAAATAGAAGCAGGTCAGGAAGTGATTTGCAAAGCACTGATGTAACCCTGAGAGTTGTGTTTGAGAATGGGCTGCATTGATCAAATGAATGCTGTTTGAAGGTACAGTCAGCGGCCTGGAGCTAAGTGGAATGATCTCTCCCTGATCCAGGTATTAACATGGACAGCGCAGTATAAAGCAGCTGCTCCTGCTGATATTCCTGCCATGGAGAAGCTCTCAGAGTGGTTGATCAACAATTTACCGGATAATGACCAGGAGGCAGTGATAGTCCATGGTGACCTCCGAATCGAGAACTTCGTATTTCACCCCACTGAGGTGACTCATTTCTCTCTTTTATTCTTTCATTGAGTGTGGAGTATCGCTGGCCATTTGATCCCTGTCCCCTGAACTGATTGATCTTTTCAGAGAGTGTTTTGGAGTCGTAGAGTCATACTTAACAGTCATATGGCACAGAAACACACCCATTGGTCCAACCCCAATCCATGCAGACCATAAACCTAAACTAAACTCGTCTCACCTGCCTGCGCTTGGCGTGTTTCCCTCTAAACATTTCCTATTTATGGACTTATCCAAATGTCTTTTAAGTGTTGTAACTGTACCTGCATCCACCACTTCCTCTGGAAGTTCATTCCACACATGAACCTCTCTGTGTAAAAAAAAAATCCCCTCATGATTTTTTAAAAGCTTTCTCCTCTCATCTTAAAAATATGTCCACTAGTTTTGAATTCCCCTACACTAGGGAAAAGCTCCTTATCATTCACCTTATCTATGGCCCTTATGATTTAAAACTTGCTCTTGGTCTGGAGTCACTTGTAGGCCAGACCAAGTAATCACAGCAGATTTCCTTTCCAAAAGGTCATTAGCAAACCACATGGGTTTTTATAATCATCAATAATAGTATCACTTTCGTCATCAACTGAGACTAACTTTCGATTCCAAATTTCCAAATTTTACAAACTAAGTTTGAATCCAGTACGGTTACTGGGGTGGGATTTGAACCTACCTCAACAGCATTAGTGTTTGGATTTGGAATTGGAGGAAAATGGAATTTGGGTTTCAGTTATGTGAAAGTGACCTTTTTAAACAAAGATTGGAAGGTCATCGTGGCCAGTAAATTAAAGACAGCTTCTCCAAGTAAGCTAAATGAAACAACCCGTTATCTGGGGAGTTAATTGCTGAAGGTATTTTTTATCAACCTGTTCAGAGTTGTCATGAGGGCCCTCTTCCGGCACAGTGGTAAAGTCCCTAGCCCTGGACTGGGAGGCCTGGGTTCAAGTCCCACCTGCTCCAGACCTGTGTAATAACAGGTTGTTAGAAAAAAATCAAAAGTCTGGAGAAACAAAATCATCAGAGCATCAGAGTTGTTATGATTCATTTCTTGAGCAGGCAGGACTCAAACCTGGGCCTCCTCGGTTAGAGCTATTTAATTACTGAATAAAAAATCATTTATTCAGAAACAGGTGAGTGGGGACTTTAGTCGGTTATGCTCAGACAAGGAGAGGGCAGTTTTAGAGTTTGTAGAAGTCACCAGATTTTCATAATTGGAAAGAGTCTTAAGCTACTTCAGGGAGAAAAGCTGAAAAGAGTAATTTGAGGAAGAAATTACAAAGTTTATTGGGATTTTCCAAGGAAAAGGGTTGAATGTTTCTTTTTGCTGTTAAGTTGTTGTATAAGTGTCTATGTGTGTAAATTTTTTTTGTGGAATGAACTTCTGTTCTTTTGTGAAAATTACATTAGCAGCCTCATGCAAACATATTCAGTGACTGATTGCCAAGATAAGCAAACTACAAAGATAACGTTTATTGTCTATCAAGCCAGGTTTCACTCTGGGATCTGTCTTGATCAATTGGGATCTAATCCAGTGACATTCCCAATGCACCAGCCCCTCTTGCCTTAACTTGTCATATGTTCAAATTCTCAAAGCATAGTGTCAGATTTGCATATTTTGAAATACGTTATAGTCCTCACTTAATCTGCTGTTCTTCCAGTTCATAGCTGTCAGTGACTGGTGATTTACAGGAGCGAAACCTTGAGGGTAGTGTGTAGATTTATTTTCTTACTTTAGTTTAGATTAGATTCCCTACAGTATGGAAACAGGCCCTTCGGCTCAACAAACCCACACCAACCCTCCGAAGAGCAACCCACCCAGACCCATTCCCCTATATTTTTCCCGACTAATGCACGTAACACTATGAGCAATTTAGCATGGCCAATTCACCTGACCTGCACAGCTTTGGATTGTTGGAGGAAACTGGTACACCCGAGGAAACCCATGCAGACACGGGGAGAATGTACAAACTCCATGCAGACAGTCGCCCGAGATGGGAATTGAACTCGGGTCCCTGGCGCTGTGAGGCAGTAGTGCTAACCACTGAGCCACCAGACTGCCACAAGGGGAAGGACATACTTCCCCTGGAGTGAGTGCAAGAAAAGTTCAGTGAATTGATATATTGGAATGATGGGATTGACCGATGAAGTGCGGTTCAGTGGACCAGACGTTATTAGCTGCTGTTCAGAAGAATGAGAGATGATCTAATAGATAAATATACTTTGTTGCAGGGGTTTGACAGGGTGGCCTCTGAAAAATGGTTCACCTTCTTGAGGAGCCTGGAACACATCTCTCTATCTCAGGAAAAGAGGGTGACCATTAAGGACTGGCAGAAGGAGAAATTTACTCACTCAAAGGGCTGTGGATCATTGTGATTCTCTGGCCCAGAGAATAGGGAGTGTTCAGTTCTTGAGTACATTCAAGGCAGGGGTTGAGAGATGTTTTTTGATATAAAGTGATATGGAGGTAGTGTTAGAGAGTGGGGATGAGGTAGAAGATAGTCCATGGTCTTATTGAGTGGAGGGGCAGGCTCGTTGGGCTGAATGGTCTTCTCCTGTTCCTATTCCTTCTGTTCTTTACAAATTGTCTTCTACATTCCCAAAGGCAGAGAGAGACCAGTTTGTTCCTGCCTATGTAGTGCACACATACAGGAACGGGAGTAGGTCATTCAGCTCATAGAGCCAATCCCTCCATTCAAAACCATCATGGGTGATCAAACACTTCAATACCTTTTGCTCACCCCATCCCCATAATCCTGGGTGCCACTGGCAATCAGAAATCCGTCAACCTCTGCCTTAATGATACTTAAAGACTGAACGTCTGCAGTCGAGAATTCTAAAGGTTTACAACACTCAGAGTCGAGTCGCCATTGTTTTACCAGACCAGAGGGGGGCCCTCATTAGAGAGAGAGAGACACACACAACTGGTGGCGGTTTAATCTGACGGTCACCGCACCTTGGGCGAGGGGAGAGGTTCAGAAGAAGAGTCCTTCTTGGTAACCTCAACCGGGATGGGAATTGAACCATCAGCATTGTGCTGCTTTGCAAACCACCCATTTTAGAGGCGGCACGGTGGCACAGTGGTTAGCACTGCTGCCTCACAGCGCCAGAGACCTGGGTTCAATTCCCGACTCAGGCAACTGACTGTGTGGAGTTTGCACATTCTCCCCGTGTCTGGGTGGGTTTCCTCTGGGTGCTCCGGTTTCCTCCCACAGTCCAAAGATGTGCAGGTCAGGTGAATTGGCCATGCTAAATTGCCCGTAGTATTAGGTAAAGGGGTAAATGTAGGGGAATGGGTGGGTTGCGCTTCGGCGGGTCGGTGTGGACTTATTGGGCCGAAGGGCCTGTTTCCACACTGTAAGTAATCTAATCTAACCGTCCAGCCAACTGAACTAAACCAACTCCCAACCCTCAGAGTAAATCACATTCTCCTCGTCTTGCATCAAAGTGATACATAAGATAATACAAATAGTCACAACATGTGTGTGTTTTGTTGTCTTTCTCACTCATTAGGTGTGATGTATTTAAATCCTAGGCCCGAGTTATTGCTGTGTTGGACTGGGAGCTCTCCACCATTGGAAATCCTATTGCTGACCTGGCCTATGCCTGTATGCCTTTCTATTGGCCCAGTGGAACCCCCTTCCCAGGATGTAGCAATGACATCGCCATTCAGGACGTAGAGGGTAAGTTACTAAAGATGTAATTGGCATCATATTACAGTGTTGTCTAACCTAACCACCTCTGAGCATAATCTTGGAGGGGTGTTGGGAGGCACTGGGAACATTAGCGGGGAGCATGTCAGGATGGTTTTGCAATGCACTCTTAAGGGGCAGCATGATGGCTCAGTGGTCAGCACTGCTTCCTCACAGCACCAGGGACCTGGGTTCGATTCTAACCTCGGGCGACTGTCGGTGTGGAGTTTGCACATTCTCCCCAGTGCTGCGTGTGTTTCCTCCCACGGTCCAAAGATGTGTGGGTCAGGTGAATTGGCCATGCTAACTTGCCCATAGTATTATGTGCATTAGTCAGGGGTTAGTATAGGACAGTGGAATTGGTCTGCGTGGGTTACTGTTTGGAGGGTCGGTTTGAGCTGAAGGGCCTGTTTCCATACTGTACACAATCTAATATAAGGGTAGGAACAGTCCTCCGAGGTCACATTTACATCATTAGGGCCCTAAGTGGGGGCAACTGGGAGAATTCACTGATATTATGACAGTATTGCAGATAAAGTGGATATGAGACTTTCTCTCCATGATAGTGCAAGGGAACTTCCTCCATTTGTAGTTTATTTACATTTCTGAGTAATTGAGATGGGGTTTCCTTGTATCAGAGCCAGGGAAAGGAAGGGAGAAACACTCAGAGTAACACAATGGCTTGGGTGCACCAAGTCATGATGCGTTTGGGTGGCCAAAGCAGACACTATGGGCCGAATGGCCTCCTTCTGCACTATAATGCTGCCTTGAATCTGACTATCCCTGAAAAGATGTTCAGGACTATGGGGAAAGGGTGTTACAGTCAGACTAGTTGACTGCTTTTGTAGACAAACTCCATAGATATGATGAGCTGAATGTCCTCCTTTTGTGCTGTAACCATTCAATGGTTTGTATGAAATTCATGACATATTTAACTGAAGCAAAATGTAAATGTCAACCATTACCTGGCTGCTTGAACTGCACTGAGCTGTACCACAGGACTGTCACTCAAAGCTCCCTGCACAGTCTCCGACAATGTGATTGATTGAACTCTGAAATCACATCTTATCTAATCACTGCTTCTTGACAATGTGGCCCATCTGTGTACCACATTTCATTGAAATCCAGACATTAGTCTTTGGGGTATGGATAAATAGACTATAACAATAGGGTGGAAACATTTCCCCCATGCACCTTCATTGGTGAGTGAAAGTAAACCTTCTAACCCCAACTATCTGCTTTGCTCCATTCCCCTTATTATCCTTGTCCGTCAAAATGTGCAATTTAAAATAATCAAGTTTTAAAGTTACTTAGTTCATGGGATGAGGGCATTGTGGGTGGTGTCTCTTTTATTGCCCTCCCTAGTTGCCCTGGAGGTGGTAGTGAGCAGTCTTCTGCAGTTCAGCAGCGGCCAAGCCTGTACAATTCTTTTAAAGATGAATTAGCACAGCATGGTATAAGTATGTGTTAAACTGAATGGTGTAGGGAGACCCACAAGACCATTATGGAGTGAGTCCCAGGATTGTGACCCAGTGAAGGAGCGATGATGAGTAACAGTCAGGACGGTGGGGAGTTTGGGGAGGAACTCACAGGTGGTGGTGTTCCATGTATCTGCTGCCCTCATCTTTCCAAATGGAATTGGCAGCGAGTTTGGATGATGCTGTCTGAGGAGCCTCGGTGAATCTCTTCACTATATCTTGTAGATACTACACGCTGCTGCTACTGAGCGTTGGTGATGGAGGGAGTGGATACTTGTGGATGTGGTGCTAGTCAGTCAGGCTGCCTTTATCCTGGATGGTGTTGAGCTTCTTGAGTGTTGTTGGAGCTGCACCCATCCAGGCAAATGGGGACGATTCCATCACCCTCCTGCCTTGTGCGTGTAGATAGTGGACAGGCTTTGGGGAGTCAGGAGGTGAGTTACTCACCACAGTATTCCTAGCCTCAGATTTGCTCTTGTAGCCACAATATTTATATGGCTAGTTCAGTTCAGTTTCTGGTCAATGGTAATCCCCAGGATGTTGAGAGTTTGAGATTGAGATGCCATTCAATGTAAAGCAGTGATAGTTAGATTCTATCTTGTTGGTGATAGTCATTGTCTGGCACATGTCTGGTACGAACGTTACTTGGCACTCGTCAACCCAAGTCTGGATATTGACCAGATCTTGCTGCAGTACCTCCCCTTTGGAATCCAGCTCTTCTGACCATGTTTGATTAAGGCTGTAACGAGGTCAGGCCCTGGTGAAACCCAAACTGGACGTCACTGAGCAGGTTATTGCTGAGTAGGTGCTGCTTGATAGCACTGTTGAGGACACCTTCCATCACTTTACTGATGATCGAGAGTAGACTGATGGGGGCGGTAATTGTCCAGGTTGGATTTCTTCTGCTTTTTATGTAGAGGGCATATGTGGGTTATTTTCCACATTGCCACCAGGATGCCAGTGTTGGAATTGTTTTGGAACAAACACTTACCACTTTCAGTGGGAGAGAGTTCCTCAATTCCATCGCACTGTACATGGAAAGGTACTACCTGATCTCTCTCCTGAATGGCTTAGCTCTGTGTGTGTGTGTGGGTTTCTCTCTCTTGACCCAACAAGCTGAAAGCCACAAAGTGACAGGATGCTGAAATAACGATCCCAGCAAGTTTCTCAGAAAGTCAAATCATACTGAGCAAAACGTCAGGTTATAATTTTACAACCGTCGAGTTGAGGTTATAGTCAGATTGCCATGTTCTTATTGAATGGGAGAGTAGAGCCGAGGGGCTGAGTGGCCTACTCTCGTTCCTTGTTCATATGTCATACCAAACGATTACAGACGTGAGGGGGGTCCGATCTGTGGTATGGCTTTTGAGTGGGGGCTCAGAGTGAACTGTTTGCTTCAGGTTCTCCTGCTTTCTTTGACTTTTTCCCAGGAATGCCATCATGTGGTGAGCTGATCTCTACGTACAGCCACTGTCGAGGTCTCCATCCTCCTCTACCCAACTGGACCTTCTTCCTGGCTCTATCCTATTTCAAAGTTGCCTCCATTCTTCAGGTAAACGTTTTTCTGTGCTAAAGGCTGGAATCACTCCTTTGGGATGCAGAAAGGGTTGGGACTGTTGGCTGCACGGAAACAATACTTTTCACTGACTAAAGCCTGAGTTCCTGCTCTTAATACGCTTGGGCAGTTTAACGGGCTGTGGGATCCTGATGACCCACTGTTGGTGCTTACCTGTGGATCTCTGCTGCACTCTTACACACTGACTACGGGAGGGGGACTTAACTGCCCAGACCGAGGGTATTTCACCCTGAATGGTCAGTAAGTTTGCAGATGACACCAAAAAATTGGTGGTGTAGTGGACACTGTGAATAAGGTGATCTCAGAGTACAACGGGATCTTGATCAGATGGGCCAATGGGCTGAGGAATGGCAGATGGAGTTTAATTCAGATAAATGTGAGGTGCTGCATTTTGGAAAGGCAAATCAGGGCAGGACCTATATAGTTAATGGTAGAACCCTGGGGAGTGTTGCCAAACAAAGAGACCTAGGGGTGCAGGTTCATCATTCCTTGAGTCATGTAGACTGGGTGGTGAGAAATGCATTTTGGTCAATATTGGTCAATGCATTGAGTATAGGAGTTGAGAGGCTCTACAAGACATTGGTTAGGCCACTTTTGGAATACTATGTACAATTCTGGTTCCCCTGCTATAGGAATGATGTTGTGAAACTTGAAAGGGTTCAGAAAAGATTTACAAGGATGTTGCCAGGGTTTTGGAAGGTTTGAGCTATAGTGAGAGGCTGAATAGGCTGGGGCTGTTTTCCCTGGAGTGTCGGAGGCTGAGGGGTGACTTTTTAGAGGTTTATAAAATCATGAGGGACGTGGATAGGGTGAATAAACAAGGTATTTTCCCCAGGTAATGGGAGTTCAAAACTAGAGGGCATAGGTTAAAGATGACAGGGCAAAGATTTAAAAGAGATCTAAGGGGTAAACTTTTCACACAGAGAGTGGTGCGTGTATAGAATGAACTGCCAGAGGAAGTGGTGGAGGCTGGTACAATGACAACATTTAAAAGGCACCTGGATGGGTTCATGAACAGGAAGGTTTAGAGGGACATGGGCCAAGTGCTGGCAAATGGGGCTGGATCAGTTTTGGTGGTCAGGTCGGCATGGACAAATTGAACTGAAGGGTCTGTTTCTGTGTTGTACAGCTCGATGACCATAATGAGAATATTGTAAATGATGGTCCCTTTTATAAATTATTCAGGATATGCTTCTGAGATAATGGAGGGCTACTGGAGTTCAGTGAGGTGTTTGTTTGAGGGTTGGGTTTCTTCAGGAAGGGCGGTTGGTCACGAATGGGAGAGGAAGCAGACTGGAGCATGTATTGGACTATGAAATGCATCTAAACAATTGTGGAAGATGGGCTGAGTGCTGCTTCAATCATTGGATGACTAACAATTAACACTGGGTCTCCTTGCCCTGTGCTACCTCTCTGGTTGGGAGATGATATCATTGCCAATAGGTTGCCATCAAAGCTAGTCTGAGTATCTCCCCTTGGACATTGTGCGATATACTTTGAGGCGTGACTCTCATTTGAGCCTCCCCTTGTCCTGCACAGTTCACTCAACCTATTGCTGGAGTAACAGGCAGGGGGAGAGTTCATCCACACCAGATGGGGAGGTGATAGCCTAGTGGTATTATCACTGGACCTTTAATCCAGAGACCCAGATAATGTTCTGGGGACCAGGGTTCAAATTTGAATTCAATAAAATCTGATGATGACATTGTCACTTGTCTGTATTTGGTCCACTTCCTCGAGGGATGGAAACTGCCATCCTTACCCAGTCTGGCCTACATGTGACTCCAGATCCACGGCTGTCCTCTGGGTAATTACAGATGGGCATTAAATACTGGTCTGGCTAGTGTGCTCCATGTCCCATGGATGAATGAAGAAAACATACCAAGTTGGAGTCCATTGTGTTAAGACAAAGCCAACTCCACCCTGTACCATCTAAGGTGACAATCAATGATTCTAATCTGTTCTATTTCAATATTGCAAGAATGGGTGCAAAGACAAGGAGCTTCTGTAATGAAGATAGATTGATAAACATGTCGAATCTTTCTCAAAATTTATCAATGTCTTTCTTGAATATATTCAGTCACCCAGTCTCCAAAGCCTTCTGAGGTAGAGAATTCCACCCTGTGACTGAAGAAATCTTTCCTTATCTCAGTCCTGAGACTTTGACTCTGGCTCTAGCGTCCCCAACCAAGGGAAACACGTTCCCTGCACCTACAATGTCCAGCCCTGTTAGAATTTATGTTTCAGTCAGATACCCTGCCACTCATTCTTTGAAACTCTAGTGAATACAGGCTCAGTCGAACCAATCTATCCTCATGGGGCAGCCCTGATAGCCCTGGTATCAGCTGATGGAATCTCCATTGTACTCCCTCTCTGATAAATGTATCCTGTTTTAAGTAGGGAGACCAAAACTGTGCACAACACTCCACATGTTGTTTCATCAAGACCCTGTGTAAGACATTCCTACTTCTAAACTCCAAACTCTTCACATGTGGATAGGATCTGGTAAGGACTGCACATTTCCTTGCCTAAAGGGATTTGGTGAACCAGATGAGTTTTAACAACAATCGATGATAGTTTTGAGATCACAATGACTGAGACGAGCTTCATATTTCAGATTGATTATGTATTTGAATTGAGATTTCACCAGCTGCTGTGTCTGATTTGGGTGTCCCATGTTCCCGTATAGCCTTCAGGACGACTATCCCAGGGGCATTACCTCGATGTAACCATGATCAATGGAATTTATACAAATGGATTCTTCCAATGTTTACAGGAATACCAATATTGCAAACTGTTGCTGTAACAGCAATGTCTTTATTTCTGCAGGGTGTGTACACACGGTCCTTGCTCGGAAATGCCACTGCTGAGAATGCGCACAAATACGGTGGAAGTATCAAACCTCTGGCTGAAACCGGACTGCAACTCTGCCATCGGTAATAACCTCACTCTGTACACTCTCACCTCAATCCGTACGCTCTCCCCTCACTGCGTACAGCCTCACCTCACTCTGTACAGTCTCCCCTCACTGTGTACAGCCTCACCTCAATCCGTACACTCTCCCCTCACTGTGTACAGCCTCACCTCAATCCGTACACTCTCCCCTCACTGGGTACAGCCTCACCTCAATCCGTACACTCTCCCCTCACTGTGTACAGCCTCACCTCACTGCATACAGCCTCACCTCACTGCGTACAGCCTCACCTCACTGTGTACACTCTCACCTCACTCCGGACGCTCTCACCTCACTGTGTACAGCCTCATCTCACTCTGTACACTCTCACCTCACTGTGTACAGCCTCACTTCACTGTGTACAGCCTCACCTCACTGTGTACGCTCTCACCTCACTCCATACGCCTTCACCTCACTCCATACGCCTTCACCTCACTCCGTACACTCTCACCTCACTGTGTACAGCCTCATCTCACTCTGTACACCCTCACCTCACTCCGTACGCTCTCACCTCACTGTGTACAGCCTCATCTCACTCTGTACACCCTCACCTCACTCTGTACGCTCTCCCCTCACTCCGTACGCTCTCACCTCACTCCGTACACTCTCCCCTCACTCCGTATGCCCTCACCTCACTCCGTACGCTCTCCCCTCACTCCGTACACTCTCACCTCACACTGTACGCCCTCACCTCACTCCGTACACTCTCCCCTCACTCCGTATGCCCTCACCTCACTCCGTATGCCCTCACCTCACTCCGTACGCTCTCCCCTCACTCCGTATGCCCTCACCTCACTCCGTACGCTCTCCCCTCACTCCGTATGCCCTCACCTCACTCCGTACACTCTCACCTCACTCCGTATGCCCTCACCTCACTCCGTACACTCTCACCTCACTCCGTATGCCCTCACCTCACTCCGTACACTCTCCCCTCACTCCGTATGCCCTCACCTCACTCCGTACACTCTCCCCTCACTCCGTATGCCCTCACCTCACTCCGTACACTCTCACCTCACTCCATCCAGCCTCATTTCACTGTGTACACTCTCACCTCACTCCATACGCTCTCACCTCACTCCGTACACTCTCACCTCACTCCGTACGCCCTCACCTCACTCTGTACACTCTCACCTCACTCCGTACGCCCTCATCTCACTCTGTACACTCTCACCTCACTGTACACTCTCACCTCACTCCGTACACTCTCACCTCACTCCGTACACTCTCACCTCACTCCGTACACTCTCACCTCACTCTGTACACTCTCACCTCACTCTGTACATTCTCACCTCACTCTGTACACTCTCACCTCAATGTGCAGCCTCACCTCACTCTGTACACTCTCATCTCACTCCATACGCTCTCACCTCACTCTGTACATTCTCATCTCACTCTGTACACTCTCACCTCAATGTGCAGCCTCACCTCACTCTGTACACTCTCATCTCACTCCATACGCTCTCACCTCACTCTGTACACTCTCACCTCACTCCGTACACTCTCACCTCACTCTATACACTCTCACCTCACTCTGTACACTCTCACCTCACTCTATACACTCTCACCTCACTCTATACACTCACCTCACTCCGTACGCTCTCACCTCACTCTGTCACTCTCACCTCACTGTGTACAGTCTCACCTCACTCCGTACACTCTCACCTCACTATGTACAGTCTCACCTCACTCTGTACACTCTCACCTCACTCTGTACGCTCTCACCTCACTCCATACGCTCTCACCACACTCTGTACACTCTCATCTCATTCTGTACATTCTCATCTCACTCTGTAGACTCTCACCTCACTCTGTAGACTCTCACCTCACTCTGTACACTCTCACCTCACTCTGTACACTCTCACCTCACTCTGTAGACTCTCACCTCACTCTGTACACTCTCACCTCACTCTGTACACTCTCACCTCACTCTGTAGACTCTCACCTCACTCTGTACACTCTCACCTCACTGTGTACACTCTCACCTCACTGTGTACACTCTCACCTCACTCTGTACACTCTCACCTCACTCTGTACACTCTCACCTCACTGTGCAGCCTCACCTCACTCTGTACACTCTCACCTCACTCTATACACTCTCATCTCACTGTGTACACTCTCACCTCACTCTATACACTCTCACCTCACTCTATACACTCTCATCTCACTGTGTACACTCTCACCTCACTCTATACGCTCTCACCTCACTCTGTACACTCTCACCCCACTGTGTACACTCTCACCTCACTCTGTACACCCTCACCTCACTCTGTATGCTCTCACCTCACTCCATACACCCTCACCTCACTCTGTACACTCTCAC
Organism: Chiloscyllium punctatum; assembly: GCF_047496795.1. NCBI lineage: Eukaryota > Metazoa > Chordata > Chondrichthyes > Orectolobiformes > Hemiscylliidae > Chiloscyllium > Chiloscyllium punctatum. Next base: position 14,643,243 of record NC_092779.1, on the reverse strand, counting down.
CTCACTGCGTACACCCTCACCTCACTGTGTACACCTTCACCTCACTCCATACACCCTCACCTCACTCTGTACACTCTCACCTTACTCTGTACACTCTCACCTCACTGTGCAGCCTCACCTCACTCTGTACACTCTCATCTCACTCCGTACGCTCTCACCTCACTCTGTACACTCTCACCTCACTCTGTACACTCTCACCTCACTCTGTACACTCTCATCTCACTCCGTACGCTCTCACCTCACTCTGTACACTCTCACCTTACTCTGTACACTCTCATCTCACTCTATACACTCTCATCTCACTCCGTACACCCTCACCTCACTCCATACACTCTCACCTCACTCCGTACACGCTCACCTCACTGTGTACATTCTCACCTCACTGTGTACTGCCTCACCTCACTCTGTACTGCCTCACCTCACTCTGTACGCCCTCACCTCACTGTGTACGCCCTTACCTCACTCCATACACTCTCACCTCACTCTGTACACTCTCACCTCACTGTGCACACTCTCACCTAACTCTGTACACTCTCACCTCACTCCATACACTCTCACCTCACTCTGTACACTCTCACCTCACTGTGTACAGCCTCACCTCACTGTGTACAGCCTCACCTCACTGTGTACAGCCTCACCTCACTCTGTACACTCTCACCTCACTGTGTACAGCCTCACCTCACTCTGTACACACTCACCTCACTCTGTACGCCCTCACCTCACTGTGTACGCCCTTACCTCACTCCGTACACCCTCACCTCACTGTGTACATTCTCACCTCACTGTGTACTGCCTCACCTCACTCCGTATGCCCTCACCTCACTCCGTATGCCCTCACCTCACTCTGTACGCTCTCATATGCTCTCACCTCACTCTGTACACTCTCCCCTCACTGTGTACAGCCTCACCTCACTGTGTACAGCCTCCCTTCACTGCATACAGCTTCACCTCACTGTGTACACTCTCACCTGACTTCGTACACTCTCACCTCACTCCGTACGCTCTCACCTCACTGTGTACAACCTCATCTCACTCTATACACTCTCACCTCACTCTATACACTCTCACCTCACTCTGTACACACTCACCTCACTCTGTACACTCTCACTTCACTCCGTACGCTCTCACCTCACTCTGTACACTCTCACCTCACTGTGCACACTCTCACCTAACTCTGTACACTCTCACCTCACTCCATACACTCTCACCTCACTCTGTACACTCTCACCTCACTGTGCACACTCTCACCTAACTCTGTACACTCTCACCTCACTCCATACACTCTCACCTCACTCTGTACACTCTCACCTCACTGTGTACAGCCTCACCTCACTGTGTACAGCCTCACCTCACTCTGTACACTCTCACCTCACTGTGTACAGCCTCACCTCACTCTGTACACACTCACCTCACTCTGTACGCTCTCACCTCACTCCATACGCTCTCACCTCACTCTGTACACTCTCACCTCACTCTGTACACTCTCACCTCACTCTGTACGCTCTCACCTCACTCCATACGCTCTCACCACACTCTGTACACTCTCATCTCATTCTGTACATTCTCATCTCACTCTGTAGACTCTCACCTCACTCTGTAGACTCTCACCTCACTCTGTACACTCTCACCTCACTCTGTACACTCTCACCTCACTCTGTAGACTCTCACCTCACTCTGTACACTCTCACCTCACTCTGTACACTCTCACCTCACTCTGTAGACTCTCACCTCACTCTGTACACTCTCACCTCACTGTGTACACTCTCACCTCACTGTGTACACTCTCACCTCACTCTGTACACTCTCACCTCACTGTGCAGCCTCACCTCACTCTGTACACTCTCACCTCACTCTATACACTCTCATCTCACTGTGTACACTCTCACCTCACTCTATACACTCTCACCTCACTCTATACACTCTCATCTCACTGTGTACACTCTCACCTCACTCTATACGCTCTCACCTCACTCTGTACACTCTCACCCCACTGTGTACACTCTCACCTCACTCTGTACACCCTCACCTCACTCTGTATGCTCTCACCTCACTCCATACACCCTCACCTCACTCTGTACACTCTCACCTCACTGCGTACACCCTCACCTCACTGTGTACACCTTCACCTCACTCCATACACCCTCACCTCACTCTGTACACTCTCACCTTACTCTGTACACTCTCACCTCACTGTGCAGCCTCACCTCACTCTGTACACTCTCATCTCACTCCGTACGCTCTCACCTCACTCTGTACACTCTCACCTCACTCTGTACACTCTCACCTCACTCTGTACACTCTCATCTCACTCCGTACGCTCTCACCTCACTCTGTACACTCTCACCTTACTCTGTACACTCTCATCTCACTCTATACACTCTCATCTCACTCCGTACACCCTCACCTCACTCCATACACTCTCACCTCACTGTGTACATTCTCACCTCACTGTGTACATTCTCACCTCACTGTGTACTGCCTCACCTCACTCTGTACTGCCTCACCTCACTCTGTACGCCCTCACCTCACTGTGTACGCCCTTACCTCACTCCATACACTCTCACCTCACTCTGTACACTCTCACCTCACTGTGCACACTCTCACCTAACTCTGTACACTCTCACCTCACTCCATACACTCTCACCTCACTCTGTACACTCTCACCTCACTGTGTACAGCCTCACCTCACTGTGTACAGCCTCACCTCACTGTGTACAGCCTCACCTCACTCTGTACACTCTCACCTCACTGTGTACAGCCTCACCTCACTCTGTACACACTCACCTCACTCTGTACGCCCTCACCTCACTGTGTACGCCCTTACCTCACTCCGTACACCCTCACCTCACTGTGTACATTCTCACCTCACTGTGTACTGCCTCACCTCACTCCGTATGCCCTCACCTCACTCCGTATGCCCTCACCTCACTCTGTACGCTCTCATATGCTCTCACCTCACTCTGTACACTCTCCCCTCACTGTGTACAGCCTCACCTCACTGTGTACAGCCTCCCTTCACTGCATACAGCTTCACCTCACTGTGTACACTCTCACCTCACTCCATACACTCTCACCTCACTCTGTACACTCTCACCTCACTGTGCACACTCTCACCTAACTCTGTACACTCTCACCTCACTCCATACACTCTCACCTCACTCTGTACACTCTCACCTCACTGTGTACAGCCTCACCTCACTGTGTACAGCCTCACCTCACTCTGTACACTCTCACCTCACTGTGTACAGCCTCACCTCACTCTGTACACACTCACCTCACTCTGTACGCTCTCACCTCACTCCATACGCTCTCACCTCACTCTGTACACTCTCACCTCACTCTGTACACTCTCACCTCACTGTGTACAGCCTCACCTCACTCCGTCTACCTCACCTCACTCTGTACACTCTCACCTCACTCTGTACACTCTCACCTCACTGTGTACAGCCTCACCTCACTGTGTACAGCCTCACCTCACTCTGTACGCTCTCACCTCACTCCATACGCTCTCACCTCACTCTGTACACTCTCACCTCACTCTGTACACTCTCACCTCACTGTGTACAGCCTCACCTCACTCCGTCCACCTCACCTCACTCTGTACAGCCTTACCTCACTCTGTACACTCTCACCTCACTCTGTACACTCTCACCGCACTCTGTACACTCTCACCTCACTGTGTACACTCTTACCTCACTCTGTACACTCTCACTTCACTCCATACGCCCTCACCTCACTCTGTGCAGCCTCACCTCACTCTGTACACTCTCACCACACTCTGTGTGCTCTCACCTCCCTCCGTACGCTCTCCCTTCCCCTCCCGTTCCCTCACGTGTCCGACCTCCCCTCACTGTGTCCAGCCTTAGCAATGTTGCGCTGTGCGCAGCTTGTTAAGTCCAGATTGCATTTCTCTCGTCCTTTGTTGCTGCCGAGGTTGGGGTTCACATTTCAGGTTCCATTGCTGACCGGCCTCTGAATGCATGAAGCCCTCTTGGAGCCGAGAATGTCATCCTCGTGAGCATGGGAGACGTACACATGAAGAAAATGGTGTGCAGCTCAAACCTGAAGAAAGATTCAGATCATTTCTGTCGAAAACAATCTTCCAATTGACTATTCCTGCAGAGAATCATTTCCACTCAAACAGTTACTCATTTACTCACTCCCACCTCCACCCAACGGTGTTGGCATGGTTAACGTTCCAAATTAATATGCAACCATATTATCCAATCTTTTTTTTAGTTCAAAAATATACTTTATTCATAAAATACTTTGATGGTCTGTACAGTTGGACATGCCATACATATGTAAACATTCCATTTGTTAGCATACCGAAAACAGAGTGATCATTCCTATTTACAGGTCGCTACGATTACATTTTGAGCTGAGGTGTCAGCAGAGCCCAAATGACTGCACGGGCCCCCTGTTCTTGAGGCAGGCAGACGTTACACCCAGTCAGATTGTTACATGTTCACATCTCGGACGGTTTGTACACACTTTGTGCTTTGCAGTGAAACCCCCACAGTCTGTTTTCCCTTTCAGTCCCTCCTGTTATTTGTACTGACTGTCTAATATCCCCGCCTGTTCTGGGTTCGTACTGGGCTCCAGGCTGAAACGACTGGATCGCAGCCAGTTTTGCCGATTCACATCTAACTTTATATTTGATTTGCATTTCCTTGGCCCAGTCAGAGCTCTTATTGATTCTGTGGGTGTTGCAGCTTCTGCACGTTTCATTGGCGGAATGTCGAAGGGGAATTCTGGAGATCTGAAAGGTAAAGGTAAATGGAGAGGTTTTCACTTTCTGACAGTGAGTCCTCTTCAGTGTGAGTTGCAGGCCGTCCGAAGCAGTGTGATAGAACAGGCTGTGTACCCTGACCCACACTGGCTGTGTGTACCCTGACCCACACTGGCTCTGTACCCCCCTGACCCACACTGCCTGTGTACCCCCCTGACCCACACTGGCTGTGTGTTCCCTGACCCACACTGGCTGTGTACCCTGACCCACACTGGCTGTGTGTACCCTGATGCACACTGGCTGTGTACCCCCCTGACCCACACTGGCTGTGTGTTCCCTGACCCACACTGGCTGTGTACCCTGACCCACACTGGCTGTGTACCCTGACCCACACTGGCTGTGTGTACCCTGATGCACACTGGCTGTGTACCCCCCTGACCCACACTGGCTGTGTACCCCCCTGACCCACACTGGCTGTGTACCCCCCTGACCCACACTGGCTGTGTACCCTGACCCACACTGGCTGTGTGTACCCTGATGCACACTGGCTGTGTACCCCCCTGACCCACACTGGCTGTGTACCCCCCTGACCCACACTGGCTGTGTACCCCCCGACCCACACTGGCTGTGTGTACCCTGACCCACACTGGCTGTGTGTACCCCCCTGACCCACACTGGCTGTGTCCCCCCCTGACCCACACTGGCTGTGTGTACCCTGACCCACACTGGCTGTGTGTACCCTGACCCACACTGGCTGTGTATCCCCCTGACCCACACTGGCTGTGTACCCCCCTGGCCCACACTGGCTGTGTACCCTGACCCACACTGGCTGTGTGTACCCTGACCCACACTGGCTGTGTGTACCCTGACCCACACTGGCTGTGTGTACCCTGACCCACACTGGCTGTGTGTACCCTGATCACACTGGCTGTGTACCCCCCTGACCCACACTGGCTGTGTCCCCCCCTGACCCACACTGGCTGTGTGTACCCTGACCCACACTGGCTGTGTACCAGATTCCCTCCGATCGTGTGGGGATCTGCTGGATGCAATTCAGCATTCTTCCCAAGCTTGCCGCACACTGTGAAGGGAGTAGCTGGGAGACGCAACCCCCACCCTGCCGTAGACTCCGTTGTCTTTGTTTTGACTTTTTCACCAATGCTGCCACATTATCCCTCAGCGCCTCTGTCCCGATGCAGCTGAGATAATATTAAGCTGGCTCTCCCTCAGTCTCCGGGACACCCCACTGCCCTGTGGCCAAACACTTCAACTCCCCCTCCCACTCTGCCGACGACATGCAAGTCCTGGGCCTCCTCCATTGCCACTTCCTCACCACCCGACGCCTGGAGGAAGAACGCCTCATCTTCTGCCTCGGGTCCTTCCAATCCCACGGCATCAATGTGGATCTCACCAGTTTCCTCATTTTCCCTCCCCCCACCTTATTCCAGTTCCAGCTCAGCACCGTCCTCACGACCTGTCCCACCTGTCCATCTCCCTTCTCACCTATCCACTCCACCCTCCCCTCCGACCTATCACCTTGACCCCCACCTCCATCCACCTGTTGCACTCTCCGCTACCTCCCCACCCCCCTCCCACTTATCTCTCCACCCCTCGGCTTCCAGCCTCATTCTTGATGAAGGGCTTTTGCCCGAAACATTGATTATCATACTGCCTCTTTGATGCTGCCTGACGGGCTGTGCTTTTCCAGGACCACCCTCTCGGCTCTCCCTCAGTTTCCCTCACATTACGTATCGCTCTGACAATGCTCACATTTGGCCATTCTTCACTTTGGCAGGGGTTGCACACACACACACACACTACACACACACACACACACACACTACACACACACACACACACACACATCTGACTCGGGCCGCACTCTAATTGGTGGGGAATGAGGGCCTCATCAGGTAGTGGGAGAGCTGCTCCGACTCTTTTAGAGGAGGCCCATTGACGTCATGGCAATCTCCCAGGCCACTTTGCAATTAAGACCCCATGGGCCCAGGTCACCCACAAAGCAAAAACTACCAACCAATCACAGGCCAGCCTCAGCAGCGCCTCGCCGGAAGAAATGGCTGCTGCTGGAAGTGCGCTCAGGTTTGTTTGGGGGGTGGGGGGGGGAGGGCATGGTGCCACACAGGTGACACGTGTGAAGTAGGGGATTGTGGGGTGGAGCAGGCAGTAAGGAGGACAGCGTATGGCCCTCAGTGCACCCACGTCATCCTGTATCCAGCCCCTTCAATAGCCGATTGAGGGGAAGAGAGACCATTCCTTGCAATGCTGTCAATTACCATGACCTTCCCACTTACCCACCACCAGTGAGAGCATAAGACTCCCCCCCCCCCCCCCTTAGCAACTAAGGGTTGGACTATCCCAAGTTCTGATTTGATGTTATGCTGGTTGATGGATTAATCCACTGGATCACCCGAGGGGTGGTTTGGGGAGATGGAAGACAAGGGTAGACTTTAGGGAATTTATTTTTGAAGCAGAGCTTCACCAATGATCTTACCCTCTTGTGATTTGAGTGAGGTCACTTCCACATTTAATGATAATGGTCTCATAATTTCTCATCTGATTGTTTAACTTTGTGGGCTAGTTTGTTTAAAACAGTGAAACACATTGTAAGTTATGAAGCAGACATGACAGTAAAACCAGCTGATTTCTGTTTAAGTGCAACTTGCAAACACGAAGCGGGCTAAGAGGCAGGCACAACATTGTGTGCACAAAGCATATTGAATCCTTAAAGGTGATCTCAATGTACTGTTGCAGCAGTCAGCTGGTTGCACAAGATCATTAAATTAACCCTTCTTTAAATTAACTGGAAGTAAATTTTTGGTAGAATTCCATAAGTGAGATCTAGAATGAAGAGGTCAATAGAATACCAAAGCAAGGCAGTGAATATAAAGCTGAATACCCTGTGTGCAGTTCTGGGCACCAGACTTTTGGGGAAGTAACGAGGTCACTAAAAAGAAGCAGCGAGGATCGATGAGAATTGTTGCAGAACTGAGGAGCTTCAGTTCCCATGGGGACACGGGATAAACAGGGAGAAGAGCAGGTTAAGGGGAGATTTAATCAAGGTTCTCAAAATCCTGAGGGGCATGGACAGAGCAGATAGTGAGGAAAATGGCAGAAGGATTGAGAACGAGAAGGAAGTGATTGAAGGGGATTGATAAAATGAGATGAAAGAACCCGCAGACGCTGAATTGGTAAAATGAGGTGACGGTGACACGGGAAGAAACCTTTCTTAAAGAAAAGGTGAGCGGTTTGTGTTTGGAACGAACTGTCTAAATGTGTGGAGGTGGCATGTTCAATCAGGACTTTAAAAAGAAAATTAGCTCATTATCTAAGAGAAAGTATTTCCGGGGGGACTGGGAAACAAGTGGGGGAGTGGGACTTGGTGAACTGCTTCTGTAGAGGGTTAGGACAGACATGACGCATGAATGGCCTTACTCTGTTTTGTAACCATTGTCCATTTCAGTTCCACAGATTAGGGAGACCCACATTTTGCAGTGTGCGGACATCCCTTATATCCTGAAATGATCATAGGCCTACCATCTCTTTTTTTATTGTTCATTGACATCATTTTCCTTGAGTGTTTGCTATAACTCTGTTCTGAACTATGGTGATTTATTTTATTTGTATTTCATCACAGTTTGGTATCTGTCACCTTGATGGTTTGTCAATGAGCCGAACATTTAATCTAGCCAGTATTTATAAATTTTAATAGGTGGACTTTATAGAGTCATACAGCACAGAAACAGCCCCTAACTTGTTTGAAGGTTGATCGGTAAAGATATTCCCCTCAAACATGGCCCTAAACGTTTCCCAGGAGCTTCCCATTCTGATTGAAGCACTCAGTGCAGCTGAGTGAACTTTGACCCCTAATCTCCCGTGGAGGGAGTGCTCTGTCAGAGCCCTGACAGTAAACCTCCAAGCTGTAACGTCAAGTCAGAATGTGCTGAGTGGACAGTAATCCTGTAATCCTTTCCGCTTTAGGAAATCGGAATCGTCGAAGGCGAGTTTTCCCTGGACGAGAGGCATGTTTCAGCGGTCAGTCCTGGGTGAGAGTGTCCTTCAGCAGCTGAGGGAGTTCAGTAAACGACATGTGTACCCAGCAGAGCAGGTACGGGATATTATCTCTAACCATCGACAAAACTCAGCCCCAAACCCTGAGAGTCCACTTGCATTGTCAACATCAACCGCCATTATCAGGGAATCCTAGAATGGCTACCTTCCAGGAGGCCATTTGGCCTGTTATACCTGGCTATCTCCCTGCAGGAGAAACATATCTCATCCTTCCCCTCTGTCCCTTTGTCTGCGGAGATGTTACCTTTACCTGATATCCCTTCAGCGTTGTGTTGTGCAGTCTATTCCGTTTTTGTTCAGGTCCTGACCATTCAATCTGCCTTCCCTCCATTCTCAGGAAATGCAGTCCAGATCCGAGGACAATTTAATCCTCGTTTTTCCCACAGCGCATCTAGTAGATAGTACCCACTGCTGCTACTGAGCATTGGTGGTGGTGGGAGTGGATGCCAAGCAGGGGCTGCTTTGTCTGGGTGGTGTTGAGCTTCTTGAGTGTTGTTGGCGCTGCACCCATCCAGGCCATTGGGGAATATTCCATCATACCTCCTGACCTCTGCCTTGTTGAGCGTGGCCAGGCTTTGTGGATTACCCGCTGCAGTATCTCTAATCTCTGACCTACTGCTGAAGCCTCTCTGTTTATACAATGAGTCCAGTTGAGTTTCTGGCCAATGGTGACCACCAGGATGTTGTTAGTGAGGGTATCACCATTGAATGTCAAGGGGCAGTGGTTAGCTGGCCCCTTATTGGAGATGTACATAGCCTGGCATTTGTGAGGGGTACATGTCACTTACTCCTTGTCAGCCCAATGAGCTGCATATGGCTCCAGAGCTAGTGGTTGAGGACTCTTGATGCGGTAACCAGCTGTGGACTCCTTCCTGCATGGAACAGCATATTACCCACTGATCCTCATACTCGGGAAACATTGGGATAGAGGGAAAGCATCTGGAAACCTTTCCCATGTCCTGGCCATTCGACTCGCTAGACCTCCCACACTGCAGCCATCCGGGGCAGGTGTAGTCAATGGGGCCGAGGAACCTTGATGGTCTTCCTGCCCCCAGGAGGAAGAGGGCGGCACGGTGGCTCAGCGGTTAGCACTGCTGCCTCACAGCGCCAGGGACCTGGGTTCAATACCTGCCTCGGGACATTTGCACATTCTCCCCGTGTCTGGGTGGGTTTCCTCCGGGTGCTCCGGTTTCCTCCCACAATCCAAAGATGTGCAGGTTAGGTGAATAGGCCATGCTACATTGCCCCATAGTGTCCAGCGATATGTAGGTAGTGATGCATTAGTCGGGGGTCAGTATAGGATAATAGAGTAGGGGAGTGGGTCTGCGTGGGTTACTCTGCAGAGTTGTCACTGAATGACCCCCATCCTGCCCTCACTGCCATTTACCCAGGGATAGATGAGGAAACCCATGCTCGGTAGATTGAGGGTGGCTGGCACGAGTGGGGTGATGGAGAAGGTAAGGGGTTGTGGTGGGAGAAGTGACCCTTGGTCAGAGGCCCCAGGTATTGGCCATGCAGCAGCCCTGCCCTTCCAACCGCACCCTGTTTCCCTTTCCCCCCCCCCCCCACCACGTGCTCTCCTGTCCTGTCATCACTTCTGTTCGTCCTGGGGGCCATGGTGAATTGGCAACCTTGGGTGAGTGTGGTACAGGCAAGCAGCTACCAGCTCTCCCACCCCCCCAACCCCCCACGCCCTCCCACCTACGGTATATGACCGATTGCACTACCTTCCAACAACCCCCCCCACCCCGGGATTCCATGGGAAGCCCCCCCACCCAGTTGCCCATTGCCCATGTTGAACCAAGTTTCCCTGATGGTGGTAACATGGGGTGGAGATGGTAAGTCTGGTTCACCCTTTAGCTGATGACCTGGGTCCCCCAGTCTCTCCACAACACCCCTCCTCCCCCCTCACTACCTGAGCAACATCCGTGAGACCTCCTCCAAAATTAGAGGGATTATTTTTACCTGTGCCTTAATAATGTCCAAAGGAACAATTGTTGCAGTGAGGGAAACCAGTCTCAGGTTAAACTCTGCCCTCTCCCGAACCTTCCACCTTCTATTTGTGATTGTTCCTTATGACTCTGACTGAAATTCATGGCTGTTTTACCCAGCATTGTCAGTAGAGTCTATTTTACAGCTGGTTGCTCTTGAGGGAAAGTTAATCGTGCCAGAAAATCCTGTGTAGAACATGTATGCGATGAAAGTGGCCACCAGGTGGCAGTCAAAGCACATTCCCTCAGACCTTGTGTGTTCTGCTTCACTCAGGGAGCAGACAGTGTGTCTGTTAGACTTCACTCAGGGAGTCTAAGAAACATAGAAAATAGGAGCTGGAATAGGCCATTCGGCCCTTTGAGCCTGCTGTGCTAGTCATTCAGTCACCTTTACCCGCTTTCCCCCCCATACCCTCGGATCTATATCTAACTCCTTCTTGAAAACACTGACTATTTTGGCCTTGAGTCGGAGATGCCGGTGTTGGACTGGGGTGTACACAGTTAAAAATCACGCAACACCAGGTAATAGTCCAACAGGTTTAGTTGGAAGCACTAGCTTTTTGAGCGCTGCTCCTTCATCAGGAGGTTGTGAAGGGCACAACTGTGAGACACAGAATTCATAGCAAAAGTTTACAGTGTGATGTAACTGAAATTATTCATTGAAAAATACCTTGATTATTTGTTGAATCTTTCATCTGTTCGAATACCATGATAGTTTCACTTCTTTCATGTGTAAATCACAAAACTTTTAAAAAAGAAAGTTACATTCTCAGGTTAACTGTAACAATTGGTGTCAGCCAGACAATATGTTGAAGGTGTTAGCCCCCTGTGTTCTCTGTCTGTGCCATGATGGTTAGACTGAGTCTAATCTAAAAAGTGAGATAACGCAGTCTTTCATGAACTTATGCAGTTTTTGAGCAAAGTACAGTGTAACTTTGAAAGTACAAACTCACCCCACAAAATATGTTTTTGTGTGTACTGCTTTCTGGAGCACAGAATTCCACAAGCTTCCCACTCTCTGGGTGAAGATATGTCTCCTCATCTCAGTCCTAAAGGACATACCCTGCATCCATGGACTCTTCTGGACTCCCCAGTCATTGGGAAAATCCTGCCTGCATTTGCCCTGTCTTGTCCTCTTGGAATTTTGTAGGTTTCTAAACCCCTTAATTCTTCTAAACTCCATAGGGTCCTTACCAATCCAGTTTCTGTTCATATGCCAATCTTACCACTCCTGGAATCGGTCTGCTAAACCTTTGCTGCACAGCCTCTAGGGCTGTGGGCAACATGCACTGTTCAAAACCAGGTTGTTGTGTGGAGTGATGGTACAGGCTCTGACATTCATAGACAATAGAAGAGTACAGCATAGGAACATGCCCTTCGGCCTACCATGTCTGTGTTAACCCCGATGCCATTCCAAACTAATCCCATCTGCCTGTTCATGGTCCATAACCCTTTACATTCCTTCTGTCACAATGGCTGACCCCAGAATCTCTTTCTTTTTTTGTCTCCCCTTCTGTTGGTGTGTGTTGGAAGGAGTTGTAGATCGGCAATTGATCAAGAAGCTTAACACTGCCCCAGGACAAAGCAGTCTGCTCAGCTGGCACCAACTATACCCATTAAACATTCACTCCCTCCATCATTGACACGCAGTCGGAGCAGTGTGTACTCAGCTGCCCTGCAAAAATCAGAACCAGAGATCCTCAGGCAGCACCTTCCAAACCCATGGCCACTTCCATCCCAGCAGATACATGGGAACACTGCGCCCCGCACATTCCCTTCCAAGCCCCTCACCATCCTGACTTGGAAATATAGCCTTCGCTGTTGCTGGGTCAAAATCCTGGAATTCTCTCCCTCAGGGTATTGTGGGTCAACCCACAGCACATGGAATGCAGTGATTGATGAAGGAGTCTCATCCCCACCTTCTCAAAGGCAACTAAGGTTAGATGATAAATGCTTGTCCAGCTATCGATCCTCATACCCTGTGAGTGAATACAAAAAGAATTTGCCAGTGTTACGATAAAATGGCCATCAAGCCCTGGGGTGAGATTAGAACTTGGCTCAGAGACAGGGGTAAGCCCTTCCCCTCACAACCTCCTCTGCCTCTAAAGTATCTTTTGTTGAAACCCAATCTCATTTTCCAGCTCCTCTACTCCCTTCCCTCAGGTCCTTTTTCTCTCCTAATATCAACTGTTAACTTTCCCAAACCTGCTTCTCTAAAACACACACATTCCCAATCTCTTCCAGGCCGCTCCATGGAAATTAAAGCTATTGTTTTCAATCCCCACTCCAAACTCCCATTCCCAAGTAGCTAACGCTACCCATCTTTTGGGGAACAGTCTGAGATGAAGGCAGTCCGTCCATAACCTTGGAGTTTGACCCTCAGATGACCTTCCAATCTCTAAATTGTGTCATCATTAAAGACTGTCCATTTTGTGCCTCCATAATGTCAACATTCTTCATGCGTAGTCCCGTTCGGCCTACCCGTGCCTGAGTGCCTCTCGACCTAACTATCCCAATGCAGCTTTTCCTGGGCTCACACACTCCATACACAGTATACAGAGCTAATGCAAAAAGATATTCGCAGGTAAAGGGACGGCTGGAAAATGGAAAGCCTTCAGAAATGAGATAACAAGAATCCAGAGAAAGTATATTCCTGTCAGGGTGAAAGGGAAGGCTGTAGGTGTAGGGAATGCTGGATGACTAAAGAAATTGAGGGTTTGGTTAAGAAAAAGAAGGAACCATTATGTCAGGTATAGACAGGATAGATCGAGTGAATCCTTAGAAGAGTATAAAGGAAGTAGCAGTATACTTAAGAGGGAAATCAGGAGGGCAAAAAGGGGACATGAGATAGTTTTGGCAAATAGAATTAAGGAGAATCCAAAGGGTTTTTACAAATATATTAAGGACAAAAGGGTAACAAGGGAGAGAATAGGGCCCCTCAAAGATCAGCAAGGCGGCCTTTGTGTGGAGCCACAGAAAATGGGGGAGATACTAAATGAATATTTTGCATCAGTATTTACTGTGGAAAAGGATATGGAAGATATAGACTGTAGGGGAATAGATGGTGACATCTTGCAAAATGTCCAGATTACAGAGGACGAAGTGCTGGATGTCTTGAAACAGTTAAAGGTAGATAAATCCCCAGGACCTGATTAGGTGTACCTGAGAACTCTGTGGGAAGCTAGAGAAGTGATTGCTGGGCCTCTTGCTGAGATATTTGTATCATCGATAGTCACAGGTGAGGTACCGGAAGACTGGAGGTTGGCAAGACTGGTGCCACTGTTTAAGAAGGGCGGTAAATACAAGCCAGGGAACTATAGACCGGTGAGCCTGACCTCAGTGGTGGGCAAGTTGTTGGAGGGAATCCTGAGGGACAGGATATATATTATTTGGAAAGGCAAGGACTGATTCGGGATAGTCAACATAGCTTTGTGCGTGGGAAATCATGTCCCAAAAACTTGATTGAGTTTTTTGATGAAGTAATGAAGATTGATGAGGGCAGAGCAGTAGATGTGATCTATATGGACTTCAGTAAGGTGTTCGACAAGGTTCCCCATGGGAGACTGATTAGCAAGGTTAGATCTCATGGAATAAAGGGAGAACTAGCCATTTGGATACAGAACTGGCTCAAAGGTAGAAGACAGAGGGTGGTGGTGGAGGATTGTTTTTCAGACTGGAGGCCTGTGACCAGTGAAGTGCCATAAGGATCGGTGCTGGGTCCTCTACTTTTTGTCATTTACATAAATGATTTAGATGCGAGGTATAGTTAGTAAGTTTGCAGATGACACCAAAATTGGAGGTGTAGTGGACAGCGAAGAGGGTTACCTCAGATTACAATGGGATCTTGACCAGATGGGCCAATGGGCTGAGAAGTGGCAGATGGAGTTTAATTCAGATAAATGCGAGGTGCTGCATTTTGGGAAAGCAAATCTTAGCAGGACTTATACATTTAATGGTAAGGTCCTGGAGAGTGTTGCTGAACAAAGAGACTTTGGAGTGCAGGTTCATAGCTCCTTGAAAGTGGAGTCGCAAGTAGATAGGATAGTGAAGAAGGCGTTTGGTATGCTTTCCTTTATTGGTCAGAGTATTGAGTACAGGAGTTGGGAGGTCATGTTGCGGCTGTACAGGACATTGGTTAGGCTACTGTTGGAATATTGCGTGCAATTCTGGTCTCCTTCCTATCGGAAAGATGTTGTGAAACTTGAAAGGGTTCAGAAAAGATTTACAAGGATGTTGCCAGGGTTGGAGGATCTGAGCTACAGGGAGAGGCTGAACAGGCTGGGGCTGTTTTCCATGGAGTGTCAGAGGCTGAGGGGTGACCTTATAGAGGTTTACAAAATTTTGTGGGGCATGGATAGGATAACTAGACAAGGTTTTTTCCCTGGGGTGGGGAGTCCAGAACTAGAGGGCATAGGTTTAGGGTGAGAGGGGAAAGATATAAAAGAGACCTAAGGGGCAACTTTTTCATGCAGAGGGTGGTACGTGTATGGAATGAGCTGCCAGAGGAAGTGGTGGAGGCTGGTACAATTGCAACATTTAAGAGGCATTTGGATGGGTATATGAATAGGAAGGGTTTAGAGGGATATGGGTCAAGTGCTGGCAGGTGGGACTAGATTGGGTTGGGATATCTGGTCGGCATGGATGGGTTGGACTGAAGGGCCTGTTTCCATGCTGTACATCTCTATGACTCTATGACTCTATCTGCTTCCCAGGCCTAAACTGCATTGAGTCCCATTTCTCAACTGAGCAGTGTGCTTCCCAGTCTACATGGGCTCCTGGGAAAGAAATAGAAACATACTGCATGGAAACAGGCCCTTTGGTCCAACTCATGCATGCCAGCCAGATATCCTGGATAAGTCCAGTCCCATTTGCCAGGATATGGCCCATACCCCTTTAAACCTTTTGTATTCATATACACATTCAAATACCTTCTAAATGTTATAATTGTGTCAGCCTCCACCATTTCCTCTGGCATCTCATTCCATACATGCATCACCCTCTGTATGAAAACATTACCCCTCAGGTCCCTTTTAAATCTTACCCCTCTCATCTTAAATCTATGCCCTCTAGTTTCCGACTCCCCCACCCCAGAGAAAAGATTTGTGTATTTACCCTAACCATGCTCCCTGTGAATTAAAACCTCTATAAGGTCAACCCTCAGCCTCCAGTGCTCCAAAAGGAAATCCCTCCAGCCAACCCAGCCTCTCCTTATAGCTCAATTCCTCCAACCCTTTTAAGCTTCAAGTCGCCCTTTGTCTCCGTCACCACCAGTTCAGGATGGGCCCTGAATGCTGACCCCAGGCAGCAATGCCCCCCGTCCCATGAAGGCAATAAAGAATCTCCAACGTGGTGTCTCTGGTCATGCAGCACCCTTCAGCACTGCCTTGGAGGGTGAGCCCAGGGTACTGTGCTGAAATGGACTTGAACCAGTAGCCTCCTGGCTCTGCCAGCCATTTCTATAACCCGTGTGTTGCGAAGGTTGTTGGGTACTCCGCGCTGTGGCTGTTCATTCTACAGTGTGCATTTCTATCCTTCACGCCCTGCTGTTCATGTTTGTCCAGGAAGTTACAGAGTACTATGCAGCAAACGTGCAATCAACCCGCAGATGGCAGAAACCTCCCATTGTAGAGGCACTGAAGGTAATTTTGAAGTGATTTTTTTTTCTCCTTATGATTGTCATTATGATCCCTGTGGAGACCCGTAACAGGCAAGTTATGTCACAATTGTGGGGATTATAAAGAATTATGTTTAGTTACTGTATGGTGAAAGTTATTTACGCCTGGGAACAAAGCCATTTCTAAGCCTCGGTTGTGTAGATCCAGTCTCCTGGAATGATGGTGGGGTGGGAGCAGGTGGGGGGGGGGGTGGGGTGGGGTGGGGTGACCAGTTGCCCCGAACTGAAAGCTTGGTTCTCCTGCTGGGAGAAGCTAGATTATCCTGCTGGGAGAGTCCCTTCTGAGATGTAATCATGATTCTTCTCAACTGGGACATAGAGTCTTCTGTTCTGGTCAAAGCAAGCTGTTGGTCTGTTGTAAAGTCAGCAGAGTAAGCATTGTACTCATTCCCAATACAAGGGTTCTCCCGGGCACTTTGCTGCAATCACAGGATTTATACAATTCAAAACAGGGCTCTCGGTTGTGTGGTAGAACAAGTCTGCAGGTTAGGTGAATTGGCCATGTCAAAGTGCCCGTACTGTTAGGTGAAGGTGCAAATGTAGGGGAATGGGTCTGGGTTGGTTGCTCTTCGGAGGGTCGGTGTGGACTTGTTGGGCCGAAGGGCCTGTTTCCACACTGTAAGTAATCTAACCTAACCTAATCTAATCTAAGGGTTCAGGAAGATAATCCTATGAAGTTTGTATTACACATAGATGGGGTGGTTAAGATGGCATTTAGCATGCTAGCTTTCATTGCTCAGACCTTTTGAGTATTGGAGTTGGAACATTCATATTGAGGTTGTACAGGACATTGGTGAGGCCTCTTCTGGAGTATTGTGCCCAGTTCTGGTCACCCTGCTCTAGGAAGGATATTATTAAGCTGGAGAGGGTTCAGAAAAGGTTTACCAGGGTGTTGCCTGGAATGGAGGGTTGGAGATACAAGGAGAGGCTGAATGCTTGGCACTTTTTTCACTGGAGTGAAGGAGGTTGAGGGGTGACCTTATAGAGGCTTATAAAATCATGAGGGATGTAGATAAGGTGAATAGCGGGTCTCTTTACCCTAGGGTGGGAGATTTTAAGACTAGCCGGCATATTTTTAAGGTGAGAGGATAAAGATTTCAAAAAGACACAAGGGGTAATTTTTTTTCCACAGAGAGCAGTTCATGTGTGGACTGGACTTCCAGAGAAAGTGGTGGATGCAGGTGCAGTTACAACGTTTAAAAGGCATTTAGATTTAAAAAAAAACACAAGTAAGAAATGTTTAGAGGGATTTGAACCAAATGTAAGCAAATGGTACTAATTTATTTTGAGATTGTGGTTGGTATGGACTGGTTAGACTGAAGGGCCTGTTTCCCTGCAGTATGACTCTATGACATGTCTTTGATATGCTTTCTTGGAATTGATGCACTTAAGAAACTGTTTCACACAAATTTCTGACCTGTCTTTAAAAAACAATTCACAGGACCGACCCACATGTGTCTCTATTTTAATAAAGAAATCCCAAACTGTAATATGTATAAAATACACCTTTCATCATATCTCCAAAGTCTCAGCAAGATGTTGTCACATATATGCTGTAAATCACCCCTTTACTTTAAAGATGTGAATGTGTTGTGGATGGGGTGAGGTTGGCATCAATGCCAGTCTCAAAAAAGTTCCCACTTAGATACAAAACAAATGTGTATTTCATTTCCGTTAGTAAGAATGCAGAGGAAGCCATTTTGAGATCAGGTTACAGACTTCCCTATAAACACTTGGCTGTCACCAACATACAGCAGATGCATTTTTTTCTTGCTGTCATCTGAGAGGTAGAGAGCAAGAGATGGAATCAGACAGGCCCACATATCATGCAGAAAAATGTTAACGTTATCATTCAGTGTGAGTGGGAGCTTGGACACAGATTAAAGACAGCATTCAGTAGGAATGAAAGGAGAATGGAAGATTTGCCTAGCTCAGTGCTAACAGAAGGAATCTACAGTGTAAGCCTCACAGTGGGTGGTAGTCCTGGGATTAGAGGCTACCTAACTGGGAAAACTGAGGAGAAAGTAACAGATTAGAAGCTGGGAGCAATTGTGAACTGTTTGTTATCGTAACTAATTCCATGGAGAGTGATACCGAAAAAGAAACAAGTATTTCTACAGTTTAATTGCCTACAAAAAGAAAATAGTGTTTAGTCGATTGTGTTTCGTTGGCCATTTCTTGCAGTAAAAGACTTAAAACGTGAAGCCTTGATGTGTTTTTATTCCCGGTCTTAACTGGAGGTTTGAATTTCTCTTTAGAAATGATCGATCTTGAAAGAGATCAGAATAGAGTTAAATGCAGCAGGGAAGAAACGAAAGGGCAAAGATTTCACTTCTGAAAGATTTCAGTTTTTCTTTTCTTATTGGGACGAACTTTCTTTTGAAGCCTTTAACTGGGTGTGGGTACGGATGTTACAGTCTTGCAGTTTTCTGTTGGCAGAACGCAGTACTCGGTGACAGGTCACAGCAGGAGTACTGGGCAGCTTCAGATTTCCAATTGACAGCTTAAGAACCACCTTCCAAAACAGAGGAACCATGGGAATAGATCAACTCTGAGATCTCTGGCATGGTGCAAAATGTCATTCTCACAAGATGGCTCATCATGGTTTCTGTTTAAAAACCCCCTTGTGCAGCACCACAACATTCCTGGGTATTGCCTGGACTCGCAGAATTGTACAGCATGGGATCCATTTGGCCCATCAAGTCCGTACTGCAATGCAATGGACAGCAAGTTTAAAACAAAAACAGAATTTGCTGGAAAAGCTCGGCAGGTCTGGCAGCATCTGTGGAGGGCAATCAGAGTTAAATGTGGATCTTCGGTATCTCTGCCTTTACGATCTCTCTTCAAAAAAACCAAGGACAAAATAACCTTTTTAAAGTGACAACATCATCACACACTATACCATAGTCTGCTCAGCCTTTCCTTATAAGATAGCTCAACCCTCGCCCTGGCAATCAGTTGAGTAAATCTCCTCTGAACTGCTGCTCCTACAATTAAAGCCAGACTTGGTACACAGATTTCCTTAAAAATGCCCTTCTAGCATAGCTGGCTCCTCTCAGCACTCAGTGGTAATTCCCAACTTCCTTTTAATCCAGTGGGAATTCTCCATCCTGCTGTAATGCCCCCATTCTGTTGTGAATTCACGTTGAGCACCCCTCCAGGAGATTGCTAACACTCAGTGTTGAATCTGGTTAATGGTTTCCTCTTCACCTGTGCCCTTTGCTCTTTGACACCAATGCCAGCGACTTTGGGAAAGTCCGATGAGTGAATCCTAGAGGTGCAAGCAATGAACTGGCGGGGTGTTACAGTTCACTCAGGGAGCCAGGGTTGCTGTGTGATACATTGTAAGCTGGAGCGTTGAACAGTGAAGGTAGGGGCCCCCATATCCCTTCCATCACTTAGCTGACCAGGAATCTCTCCCACACTGTCTCCCTTTCTCTCCCTCCATCTGTCAGATGGATTTGCAGGTTGAGACTCAACCTGTTTGGTCACATGGTGAAGACACCTTCCTTGGTCAGTGTCACACCATCATTCCCAGCATTGAGGGGGTCCTTCCCCACCCCCCCCATTCCCGAGGGCCCTGAACAATCTGACTGTGGGTATTCACACTTTACCACAGGGGGAGGCAAGTGGCAGTCGAAGAGGTGTGTGGCACGTTTGGATTTTTGCGCACTCCGTCCAGTGTTTGTGGTTGGACCTCCAGAAGGTGTACAATATGGCACCTTTGCGAACACCCTTCTGCTGTTTGGAAGGTCTAGGGTAAGGTAGTGCCGCAACGAGATGGGACGTTGTATTTTTTGAGGGAGGACGTTCTTGAACCTTGAACTGACCTTATCCGTCAAGGCTGGGGGATTGGATTCGAACCCAGAGGTGCAAGGCTCAAAGGCAAGGACACTACCCACTGCACCACGAGATGTTCCTTTCAACTGTGCACAAAACTTCAAATAGAACGATACCCAGGGATGAAAAGCATCTGTCCCTTGGCGAGACTGGAGTTGTACTTGTTCAGAGTAGAGAAAAGGAAGAGAGAACTTGACAGAGGTGTATGAATCCTGAACGGTTACGACAGAGGAAATGAGGTTCTGATGGCAGAGGGGGCAGTAAACAGGGGAGATGGATGGAAGGTGATTGGCACAGCAAGAAATGGAGACAAAGTTAGGCAAACAAACTGCTTGACACAACAGGTCGCAATCTGAAAAACCTCTGCCTGAACACAGCATCACTCTCAAGAGATTGAAAAAGTGGAGAGGCGGGACTGATTGATTATTTCACCAGATATTCATGATCGGTTGAATGTGTGACATTGTTCAATGATGTTATGCAGGATTGGATGAGGTGAATTTTTTTTTTGGCTCTTTGTGTGTTTTTTTTTCCTGGCAGCACAAGGCGAAAGCTGCAGGTCTCTGGAACCTCTTCCTGCCAGCAGTCAGCGGCCTGACTCAGTTGGATTATGCTTTCATTGCTGAAGAAACTGGAAGATGCTTCTTTGCTCCTGACGTTTTCAACTGCCAGGCTCCAGGTAGGTCGCCAACTCAAGCATCACCCATTATCGTTGCTGAATGGATTGGCACCTTCTGCTTACGAACCGTGAGGTTTAAGTGAGAAGGGAAGTTGACAGAAAAAAAACTCCTGATATTTTATAACAAAATCAGCAAGTTCTGGGACATCTCACCAGGTCGGGCGCTGCCTGTGGAGAGGGCAAGGGAATTAACGTTTCGAATCCCGGTATGACTGGTTTTTGGAACCGATCAGTTCTCTTCGGCTGAACCTGATCTCCACTTACCTGAAGACCACCCTCATCAGAGACTCCACGGCCATCCCTGAGCATCATTGTTCATTCCTTTCCACAATCACAGACCTTCCCGACTAAGCTCCAGCCTTCCATGTTCTGTGATGACCATCTTTCTCTTGTATTCAATGTTCTCTTCTTCTTTTAACACTGTCTTTCCCACTTCATTTTTTCCTTTTTTTCCCTTTTTATTTCCCTTGTATTTTCTTCTTTCTTTCTTTCACTGTCTTCCTCCCTGTCTCCTTCCTTCCTTCCTATCTCTTTCTTTCCATCTTTCTCTCTGTCTTTCTTTCTCTCTTTCGATCCTTCTCTCTTTCTCGCTTTCCATCTTTTCTTTCCTTCTTTCTCTCTTCTTTGTTTCTTTCTCTGTTTTTCTCTCTCTCGCTTTTTTTCTCACTTTTTCTCTTCCTTGTTTTTTTTCTCTCCCCAACCCCTTGCCTGTGAACTCCACCCACCCTCACAAATCACGATCTCGGGTTTGATCTCAACAAGTGAATTCTGGCCAGTCCACATGGCTCCAACCTTCTGCCAAGGAACAATGTCAACACCTCTGCATTGATATTTTCACTTTTTATTTTAATTTTTGTTTAACAGTGAAGGGGAGGGCAGGGATGAAATCAAAATAGAGTTGGAGGGGGATATAATACACACTCCACTCCCTGCGGTGCCCACCTCTCCCTGAACGACTCCAGGGTGTTGGTGGACACCGCGTGCTCCTTCTCCAAGGACACCCGGGCTCTAACGTAACCGCGGAAGAGGGGCAGGCAGTCGGCCCTAACGACCCCCTCCACGGCCCGCTGCCTGGACCTGTTGATGGCCAGTTTGGCCAGGCCCAGGAGCAGACCCACGAGGAGCTCCTCAGACCTGCCCTCCCTCCTCCGTACCGGGTGCCCGAAGATCAGGAGCGTGGTATTTTCACTTTTTAATCCTCTCCTCGCCAAGTTCTCCATGTTAGGGACAGGAATGGTCCATTGAGCCTGTGATTTTTGAGAACAAAAAGCATTCATGGGATATTGACAGCGCTCGCTGAGCCTGTGTTAATTGACAGTGAGATATTTTAATTGAATTCAAATTTCATCCTCTGCCAATGGTGGTGTTTGAACCCACATCCCCGGAATATGACTCTGAAGGTTTTTGTTTATTTTTCAAGTGACATTACCACAATGCCACTGCCTCCCTTTAGACTGAATTCCGTAGAAATCTGGAATAAAAAGCTAATCCAATGGCAAGCATAAAAACCCATCTTGTTCGTCATGTCCTTTAAGAAACGCAATCTGCCTAACCCCCACTTACAAGTGACTCCAGACCCACAGCAACTCTCAGCTGCCATCTGGGCAGTTAGGGACAGGTAGTACACGCTGGCTGGGCAGAACACATGAATGAATCAAAATATAACTATTCCTTCAGTGTGTTTAAATGATTCTTTTAAAGTGTCTGTAAAAATTCAAATTCTCAGCTTAAAGCAGAGCTTTCGTATTGCGTCCCTCGGGAGCTGTACTGAATACTGTACCTTCTGTGGTTTACTCTGCTGTTGCATTAATATCTTTCTCTTCCCCTCCTGGAACTTCTCGACACATTTCCCCTTTAAAACTCACTTCTCTGGCCATCTGCTCTGACACCTTCTTCTGTGGTTCGATGTCAAACTTTGTTTGATGAACACTTGAAAGTAATTTGCTGTGCAAACGGTGCTATACAAATGCGGTGCTTGATGCTGTTCTTTGGCATATGGCTAACCAGAAAGTATTGTCTACAGTGACTGATCTGGTGTTCTGGGAGGGATCTGATTGAGGGGCTCAGACTGCGGTTAGACTGGGAAAAACATTTCCTCTAAGTAGAGGGGTCAGTAACCAGTGGGTATAGCTTTAAGGTAAAGAGCAGGAGATTTAGGGGGGATTTGAAAAACATCTTTCACCCTTAAAGTTGTGGAACCTATTGGCCAGAAAGAGACAGGAGCAGCGGTTGACCATGGGGTGAGGGCTTTGTGGTCCAGACTAACTCTATCCTTCACTGACTCCAAACCTCAAGCACCCAGGGCAAGGGACCACTGGGTATGTGAGAGGCAGCAGTCTGGCTGATTGTATATCCCATTCCTCAATGACCAAATCCTCCTAATAACCAACATCTGTTCCAATGACCAACACACCCACCTCCCCAATGACCAACACACCCACCTCCCCAATGACCAACATGCACACCCCCAATGACCAACACACCCACCTCCCCAATGATCAACACACCCACTTCCCCAATGATCAATATGCACACCCTGAATGACCAACACACCCAACTCCCCAATGATCAACATGCACACCCCCAATGACCAACACACCCAACTCCCCAATGATCAACATGCACACCCCCAATGACTAACACATCCACCTCCCCAATGACCAACACACCCAACTCCCCAATGATCAACACATCCGCCTCCCCAATGACCAACACATCCGCCTCCCCAATGACCAACACACCCACCTCCCCAATGACCAACACATCCGCCTCCCCAATGACCAACACATCCACCTCCCCAATGACCAACATGCACACCCCCAATGACCAACACACCCACCTCCCCAATGACCAACATGCACATCCCCAATGACCAACACACCCACCTCCCCAATGATCAACACATCCACTTCCCCAATGATCAACATGCTCACCCCCAATGACCAACACATCCACCTCCCCAATGACCAACACACCCACCTCCCCAATGACCAACATGCTCACCCCCAATGACCAACACACCCACCTCCCCAATGACCAACACACCCACCTCCCCAATGATCAACATGCACACCCCCAACACATCTGCCTCCCCAATGACCAACACATCTGCCTCCCCGATGACCAACACACCCACCTCCCCAATGATCAACATGCACACCCCCAACACATCTGCCTCCCCAATGACCAACACATCTGCCTCCCCGATGACCAACACACCCACCTCCCCAATGATCAACATGCACACCCCCAACACATCTGCCTCCCCAATGACCAACACATCCGCCTCCCCAATGACCAACACACCCACTTCCCCAATGATCAACATGATCACCCCTAATGACCAACACCCCCACCTCCCCAATGACCAACACACCCACTTCCCCAATGACCAACACACCCACCTCCCCAATGACCATCATGCACACTCCCAAATGACCAACACACCCACTTCCCCAATGACCAACACGCCCACTTCCCCAATGACCAACACACCCACCTCACTAATGACCAACATGCACACCCTCAAATGACCAACACACCCACCTCCCGCAATTGCCGCTGCTGCTGCCACTTCTGCCCCTAAAGACGTCACTCACCTGGACATGATGACTCCATCACCTATGTCACTTCCACCACCAGTGATGTCACTCACCAGAAACCAGTCTGCAATGTTGCTGCCGTCACATGTGATGTCACTTCCTACCCCATGGACACTGCTGTAGACCCCTCTTCCGCCCCCTTTGTGAGCATCACTTCTGTTGGTGACATCACTCCTGATCCTATAATCACGCCCATTCAAGTGACTGTCTCTGCCCCCACACCCAGCTGCAACCCCACACCAGGTCCTGGCTCCCAGCCCCTGCTGTATGTTCACCAATCCCTCAGACCTCCCCCTCACTGAGATGAATGTTAGTCCTCAGCACAGGCCTTTATCCTGCGATGCTCTCAAATTAATGACTTCAACACGCGTCGTGACCTTGAGCATTTCTGTGCCGCCTCCGCCTCCAGGCCCACTTTATCAACCAAGACTCCCGCCCACCCACAGAGGACCCCTTCTCCTGCCTCCAACACATCCCATCCACCTGGACACCCTGTGCTGGCCTGTTACCCACCCTTGACCTCTTCATTTCTAACTGCTGCCATGACATTGACCACCTCAACCTGTCCACCCACTCCAATCTCCCACCCTCACAACACGGAGTCCTCTACTCCCTCTGCTCCAACTACAACTTCACCATCAAACCCGCAGAAGGTGGGCAGAGGGAGGGGGGGGGCATGCAGAAGTCATGTATGGCACCAACCTCTCCACCACTGAAGACAGGCGCCAACTCACAGATGCCTCCTCTTACTGTCCCCTCGACTATGACCTCACCTCCATCACCAAACCATCATCTGCCAGACTGTACACAATCTCATCACCTCTGGGGATCTCCCATCCATAGCCTCCAACCTCATTGTCCGTGATCCCCCCACTGCCCAATTCTACCTCCTTCCGAAGATTCACAAACCTGACTTCCCCGGTTGACCCATTGCCTCAGCCTGCACCTGTCCCACCAAACTCATCTCTGCCTGCCTTGACACTGTCCTGTCCCCCTTAGTCCAGGAACTCCCCACCTACGTTCGTGACACCACCCACGCCCTTCACCTCCTCCAAGATTTTCATTTCCCCGCCCCCAAAGCCTCATCTTCACCATGGATATCCAGTCCCTGTATACTTCCATCCGCCATGACGAAGATCTCCAAGCCCTCAGTTTCTTCCTGTAATGCGGTCCCAACCAGTCCCTTTCCACTGACACCCTCATCCACCTGGCTGAACTGGTCCTCACCCTCAACAAAATCTCCTTCCAATCCTTCCACTTCCTCCAAACCAAAGGGGTAGCCCTGGGCACCCACATGGGCCCCAGCTATACCTGCCTCTTTGTCGGATACATGGAACAGTCCATCTTCTGCAACTTTGAGAAATAAGAAAGGGATGATCACCTTATTAGGATTGTATTATAGACCCCCTAATAGCCAGAGGGAAATTGAGAAACAAACTTGTAAGGAGATCTCAGCCATCTGTAAGAATGATAGGGTAGTTATGGTAGGGGATTTTAACTTTCCAAATATCGACTGGGACTGCCATAGTGTTAAGGGTTTAGATGGAGAGGAATTTCTTAAATGCGTCCAAGACAATTTTCTGATTCAGTATGTGGATGTACCTGCTAGCGAAGGTGCAAAACCTGACCTACTCTTGGGAAATAAGTCAGGGCAGGTGACTGAGGTGTCAGTGGGGGAGCACTTTGGGGCCAGCGACCATAATTCCATTAGATTTAAAATAGTGATGGAGAAGGATAGAGCAGATCTAAAAGTTGAAGTTCTAAATTGGAGAAAGGCCAATTTTGACGGTATTAGGCAAGAACTTTTGAAAGCTGATTGGATTACCTGTTCACAGGTAAAGGGACGGCTGGAAAAGGGAAGCCTTCAGAAATGAGATAACGAGAATCCAGAGAAAGTATATTCCTGTCAGGGTGAAAGGGAAGGTTGGTAGGTGTAGGGAATGCAGGATGACTAAAGAAATTGAGGGTTTGGTTAAGAAAAAGAAGGAAGCATATGTCAGGTACAGACAGAATAGATCGAGTGAATCCTTAGAAGAGTATAAAGGAAGTAGGAGTATACTTAAGAGGGAAATCAGGAGGGCAAAAAGGGGACATGAAATAGCTTTGGCAAATAGAATGAAGGAGAATCCAAAGGCTTTTTACAAATACATAAAGGTCAAAAGGGTAACTAGGGAGAGAATAGGGCCCCTCAAAGATCAGCAAGGCGGCCTTTGTGTGGAGCAACAGAAAATGGGTGAGATAACAAATGAATATTTTGCATCAGTATTTACTGTGGAAAAGGATAAGGAAGATATAAACTGTAGGGAAATAGATGGTGACATCTTGCAAAATGTCCAGATTACAGAGGAGGAAGAGCTGGATGTCTTGAAACGGTTAAAGGTGGATAAATCCCCAGGACCTGATCAAGTGTGGGAAGCTAGAGAAGTGATTGCTGGGCCTCTTGCTGAGATATTTGTATCATCGATAGTCACAGGTGAGGTGCCAGAAGACTGGAGGTTGGCTAACGTAGTGCCACTGTTTAAGAAGGGAGGTAAAGACAAGCCAGGGAACTATAGACCAGTGAGCCTGACCTCGGCTGTGGGCAAGTTGTTGGAGGGAATCATGAGGGACAGGATGTACATGTATTTGGAAAGGCAAGGACTGATTAGGGATAGTCAACATGGCTTTGTGCATGGGAAATCATGTCTCACAAACTTGATTGAGTTTTTTGATGAAGTAACAAAGGAGATTGATGAGGGCAGAGCAGTAAATGTGATCTATATGGACTTCAGTAAGGCGTTCGACAAGGTTCCCATGGGACACTGATTAGCAAGGTTAGATCTCATGGAATACAGGGAGAACTAGCCATTTGGATACAGAACTGGCTCAAAGGTAGAAGACAGAGGGTGGTGGTGGAGGATTGTTTTTCAGTGTGGAGGCCTGTGACCAGTGGAGTGCCACAAGGATCGGTGCTGGGCCCTCTACTTTTTGTCATTTACATAAATGATTTGGATGCGAGCATAAGAGGTATAGTTAGTAAGTTTGCAGATGACACCAAAATTGGAGGTGTAGTGGACAGTGAAGAGGATTACCTCAGATTACAACAGGATCGTGACCGGATGGGCCAGTGGGCTGAGAAGTGGCAGATGGAGTTTAATTCAGATAAATGTGAGGTGCTGCATTTTGGGAAAGCAAATCTTAGCAGGACTTATACATTTAATGGTAAGGTCCTAGGGAGTGTTGCTGAACAAAGAGACTTTGGAGTACAGGTTCATAGCTCCTTGAAAGTGGAGTCGTGGGTAGATTGGATAGTGAAGAAGGCGTTTGGTATACTTTCCTTTATTGGTCAGAGTATTGAGTACAGGAGTTGGGAGGTCATGTTGCGGCTGTACAGGACATTGGTTAGGCCACTTTTGGAATATTGCATGCAACTCTGGTCTCCTTCCTATGGGAAAGATGTTGTGAAACTTGAAAGGGTTCAGAAAAAATTAACAAGAATGGAGGATTTGAGCTGTAGGAAGAGGCTGAACAGGCTGGGGCTGTTTTCCCTGGAGCGTCGGAGGCTGAGGGGTGACCTTATAGAGGTTTACAAAATTATGAGGGGCATGGATAGGATAACTAGACAAAGTCTTTTCCCTGTGGTCGGGGAGTCCAGAACTAGAGAGCGAAGGTTTAGGGTGAGAGGGGAATGATATAAAAGAGACCTAAGGGGCAACGTTTTCACGCAGAGGGTGGTACGTGTATGGAATGAGCTGCCAGAGGAAGTGGTAGAGGCTGGTACAATTGCAATATTTAAGAGGCATTTGAATGGGTATATGAATAGGAAGGGTTTGGAAGGACATTGGCCGGGTGCTGGCAGGTGGGACTAGATTGGGTTGGGATATCTGGTCGGCATGGACAGGTTGGACCGAAGGGTCTGTTTCCATGCTGTACATCTCTATGACTCTGCACTGGCACCATCTCACACCTTTTCCTCTGCTACATCAATTATTGTATTGACACCCACTCGTGCTCCCACGCGAAGGTTGAACAGTTCATCGCCTGACCTGCTGCACTTTTCCAGCAACACATTTTCAGCTCTGATCTCCAGCATCTGCAGTCCTCACTTTCTTCTCAGTTCATCAACTTTACCAACATCTTCCACCCCGACCTCACCTGGACCATTTCGGATACCTTCCTCTGCTTCCTGTCCATCTCCATCAATGGTGACCGACTGACTACAGACATCTACTACAAACCCACTGACTCCCACAGGTACATGGACTACACCTCCTCCCACCCTACCTCCTGTAAAAAGGTGATCCCTTATTCCCAATTCCTCCGCCTATGCCGCATTTGTTTCCAGGAGGACCAGTTCCATTGTAGACAACTCCAGATGACCTCCTTCTTCCAAGACCGCAATTTCCCCTCCCACATGCTCGACAATGCCCTCATATCTCCTCCACTTCCTGCACCTCTGCCGTCAAACCCCTCCCTTTCCAATGCAACAAGGACAGAACACCCCCCAGCCCTCATCTTCCTCCCACCAACCTCCATATACATCACAATATCCTCTGCCGTTTCTGTCACCTCCAAATGAACCCCACCACCAGAGATATATTTCCCTCCCCACCACTATCTGCATTCCGTAAAGACCATTCCTTCTGAGACTCCCTTGTCAGATCCTGCCCCCCACCAGCCCACACCCCACACCCCTCTCCTGGCACCTTCCCTTGCCACCACAAGAAGTGCAAAACCTGCACCCACACCTGCCTCCTCACCTCCATCGAAGGCCCCAAAGGATCCTTCCACATCCGACAGAAATTTACCTGTACCTCCACAAGCATCATCAACTGTATCTGTTGCACCCGATGAGGTCTCCTCTACATTGTGGAGACAGGACACCAACTTGCGGATCATTTCAGAGAACATCTCTGGGACACCTTCACCAACCAACTGCACCGCCCCTTGGCTGAACACTTCAACTCCCCCTTCCACTCCGCCAAGGACATACAGGTGCTGGGCTGCCTCTTTCGCCACTCCCTTACCAACCGATTCCAGGAGGAACAACATCTCATCTTCTGCCTTGGGACCCTCCAACCCCACTGCATCAATGTGGACTTCACCAGTTTCCTTGTTTCCCCTTCCCTACCTTACCCCAGTCCCAAGCCTCCAACCCAGCACCGCTCTCTTGACCTGTCCATCACCTTTCCCCCCTATCTGCTCCACCCTCCTCTCCGACCTATCACCTTCTCCCCCACCTTCTCCTACCTAATGCATCCTCAGCTACCTTCCCCCCAGCCCCATAGCCCCATCCCGTTTCCATTTATCTCTTAGTGCCCCAGCCCACAAGCCTCATTCCTGATGAAGGACTTATGTCTGAAACATCGATTCTCCTGCTCCTCAGATGCTGCCTGACCTGCTGTGCTTTTCCAGCACCACACTTTCGACCCCCACCTCCCCAATGACCAACATGCACACACCAAAATGACCAACATGCACACCCTGAAATGACCAAGTCCTCCCTAATGACCAACTACCCTTCCCCCCCCCCTTCAGTTCATGTCCAGCTCAGCGCTGCAGGGAACAGTTTCCTCCTCTCTGTGCCCACCCAAAGCCCACCCCACTCTCGGTGACTGATCCATGAGGGTGATGTGTAAATGGCTCATTTCAACACAGCATCATAACAGAAGCAGCAGAGTAGAACGGCAGACTTTCCATCTGATGACATTCCCACCTTGTTTCCTAGACACAGGGAACATGGAGGTGCTACACTTGTACGGAACAGAAGAGCAGAAGAAGAGATGGCTGGAACCTCTGCTTAATGGAGAAATCCATTCGTGTTTTTGCATGACAGGTATCTCCATCTGCCTGGGTTAATCCATTTAGTCGTTTAGGATTCTAGTTGATGTTCTCGCTGGAGCTGGGCTGTGGAAGTAACACACCCCTTTATTCCCCCCCACTTCCCAAAGACAACGGCAGGCTCCATTTGACTGATCCGGCCTACAACTGCCGAGGTTTCAAACTCTGAAATTCCTTCCTGAAACCTCTCCACTGATCCCATGACACTCCATAAAACATCCCTATCTTGGGCTGAGCTCTTGGCCATTGGTCATAAGGTTTTGTTAATTGGCTCAGTGTCACATTTCCATTTTGGGGTCACTCCTGTGAAGCATATCAGAACATTTTACAACGGAAAGGGCACTATTTAAATGCAACAGGCTGTTTGCTGTTGGTCACAAAGCTGATCATAGAATTCCTATAGTGTGGAAGCAGGCCATTCGGCCCATCGAGTCCACACCAGCCCTCCGAAGAGCAGCCCAGCCAGACTCACCCCCTACCCTATTCCCGTGACCCTCCATCTCCCATGGCCAGTCTACCCTAACCTGCACATCTTTGGACTGTGGGAGGAAACCAGAGCACCCGGAGGAAACTCACGCAGACACAAGGAGAATGTGCAAACTCCACACAGTCACCGGAATCAAACTCAGGTCCCTGGTGCTGTGAGGTTGCAGTGTTAGCCACTGAGCCACCGTGCCTCCCCAAATGGATCGTGGATGGAATCCTTGCAGTTTGAAATAGGCCATTTGGCCCACCAAGTCCACAGCGACCCTCCGAAAACTATCCATTCAGACCTATGTCCCTATTTTATTGCTCTACATTACCCCTGACTAATACATTTAGTCTACACATTCCTGAACACTATGGGGCAAGTTAGTATGGCCAATCCACCCTGACCGGCACATCTTTGGACTGTGTGAGGAAACCCACCCAGACACAGGGAGAATGTGCAAACTCCACACAGACAGTCACTCGAGGTGGGAATCAAACCCGGGTCCCTGGCGCTGTGAGGCAACAGTGCTAACCCCTGAGCCATTGTACCCACCCCTGGATCTGCTGAGCTGATGGGGTGACTTCCCAGGCAACTGGTGTCAATTTGAGTGTTGACATTGAGAGATGGCAGCCACGGTCGGATGGCCCCAGTGTTTTGGACAGTCCCACAGGCCTGAACCATGGACCGTGAGATCTCCACCGGGGTAAGGCACGATGCAGGTTCTAAACCTACCCCAGCCAGTGACATGCACATTTTCCAGTTGGGATGGCAGTGGTTTCACATTTTGTTCCATCTCAATGACGGACGAGGAATCTCTCGCTGTCTGCCATTGGCATGTGTTTGAAGGGCTTGGGGGCAGCTTGGTGCTTACTCTGTTTCACCACATCACGGGCCATGGCCACCACATCATGAAGTGGGGCCTGAACCCACAGCTTCTGACTCTGAGGCAGAAACACTACCTTCTGAGCTCCCCAGCCTTTCTGTGTGTCTGATTGGCAGAGGCTCATGCTTGATGGCTGTGACACCGCCCCTCCCCAACACACCAACCCCCTTGGGGTTTATTAATGGCTGCTGTTAATTCGGAAATGGTGACCTTTTCATCTCTGACAATGATGTTTTTTTCTTCACTCGGTCCAACTC
This sequence comes from Chiloscyllium punctatum, assembly GCF_047496795.1. Taxonomy (NCBI): domain Eukaryota; kingdom Metazoa; phylum Chordata; class Chondrichthyes; order Orectolobiformes; family Hemiscylliidae; genus Chiloscyllium; species Chiloscyllium punctatum. The sequence goes on along the minus strand of NC_092779.1, from coordinate 14,611,204 downwards.
TCAGAGCCGGATGTGGCTTCCAGTGATGCCACCAATGTTGAATGTACCATTCACCGGGACGGAGAGAGCTATGTCATTGTTGGCAAGAAGTGGTGGGCCAGTGGTGAGTAAAGGGTGACCCAGAGCCCAGGTTTGGAAATTACGCACTTTTCCCCGGCTGGGGGGGACCAATACTCTGAGCATTCTGCTTGACTCAAAACTACAGGTCGTTCTGCCATAACGTGCGTTTTGTCAGCATGAATTGGCTATAACACCATTTACGAATTGTGGGTGTTGTTTGGATAACACACAGTTTCTTCTGAATGGGTATAACAATTTTCTGTTAGTAAGCTTTGTATAGCATGATTTTCTAGACCGTGAGGTCACGGAGGAACATAACTGTCATGTTATAGCAGAAGGACTTGTAAGTGGGGAAGTATGAGTGATGACAAGGAGATAAAGGGTCTTCAGTGTGAGTTAGACAAATTGAGTGAGTCGGCAATCATGTACCAGATGTGTATAACACTGATAAATGTGGAGTTATTCACTTTTATAGGAAAAATAGTGAATGGTGATAGGTGAGGAAATGTTAATGAGCAAAGGGAGCTGGGTAGTCTTATACAGTGGTCATTGAAAGCAAGCAGTTAGGAAAGCAAATGGTTTGTTGGCCTTCATTGCAACAGGGTTTGAGTATAGGAGCAAGGAAGTCTTCCTGCCACTGTACAAGGCCTTGGTGAAACCAGAGCTAGAGTATTGGGTACAGCTTTGGTCTCCTTACCCAAGAAAGGTACACTTCCCAGAGACTGAGTGCAATGAAGGTTCACCTGACCGATTCCTGGGGTGGCAGGTTTGTCACATGAGGAGAGACTGGGTCAACTGGGCCTGAATTCATTGCAGACCAGAAGAATGGGTGAGGATCTCATTGAAATGTCTAACATTATGGCAGGGCCGGATGGTCTGAATACTGGGATGAAGGTTCCCCTGGTAGGGAGATCCAGGACAAGAAGATCATGGTCTCAGGATATAGGGATAGGCCATGCATACTGAGCTGAGGAGATCTTAATTCACTCAGAGCATGGAATTCTCTACCACTGGAAGTCATTGAATGTCACAGAGTCATAGAGATGTACAGCATGGAAAACCCTTCAGACAAACCCGTCCACGCCGACCAGATATCCCAACCCAATCTAGTCCCACCTGCCAGCACCCGGCCCATATCCTTCCAAACCCTTCCTATTCATATACCCATCCAAATGCCTCTTGAATGTTGCAATTGTACCAGCCTCCACCACTTCCTCTGGCAGCTCGTTCCATACACATACCACCCTCTGTGTGAAAAAGTTGCCCCTTAGGTCTCTTTTATATCTTTCCCCTCTCACCCTAAACCTATGCCCTCTAGTTCAGGACACCCCCCACACCAGGGAAAAGACTTTGTCTATTTATCCTATCCATGTCCCTCATAGTTTTATCAACCTCTATAAGGTCACCCCTCAGCCTCTGACGCTCCAGGGAAAACAGCCCCAGCCTGTTCAGCCTCTCCCTATAGCTCAAATCCTCCAACCCTGGCAACATCCTTGTAAATCTTTTCTGAACCCTTTCAAGTTTCACAACATTTTTCCGATAGGAAGGAGACCAGAATTGCACGCAATATTCCAACAGTGGCCTAACCAATGTCCTGTACAGCCGCAACATGACCTCCCAACTCCTGTACTCCATACTCTGACCAATAAAGGAAAGCATACCAAACACCTTCTTCACTATCCTATCTACCTGCGACTCCATTTTCAAAGAGCTATGAACCTGCACTCCAAGGTCTCTTTGTTCAGCAACACTCCATCGGACCTTACCATTAAGTGTATAAGTCCTGCTAAGGTTTGCTTTCCCAAAATGCAGCCACCTCGCATTTATCTGAATTAAACTCCATCTGCCACTTCTCAGCCCATTGGCCCATCTGGTCCAGACCCTGTTGTAATCTGAGGTAATCCTCTTCACTGCCCACTACACCTCCCATTTTGGTGTCATCTGCAAACTTACTAACTGTACCTCTGATGCTCGCATCCAAATAATTCATGTAAATGACAAAAAGTAGATGGCCCAGCAGCGATCCTTGTGGCACTTCACTGGTCACAAGCCTCCAGTCTGAAAAACAACCCTCCATCACCACCCCATGTATTGAAGGAATAAATAGACTTCTAGAGGCTAAAGGTGTGTGGACTGAATGGGTGTTGGCGTGGAGATAGAGGATCAGTTGTGATTACATTGAATTGTGGCATGGCTCGATGGGCTGAGTGGCCTTCCTCCTGCTCCTGTTTGCTATGTTTCTGTGTCAAAGCTGGAGGTTGAGCCAGCAGGTTATTTCACAGCCATTACACCACCAGTTGGCAGTCTTGGCTCGGCTGCTCGGAATACCAGCCTTTTATTAAAAGAGAGGCAGGAAGCTGGAAGAACACAGCAAGCCCAGCAGCATCAGGTGGTGCAGAGGTCGACGTTTCAGGTGTAACTCTTCTTCAGGACTCGGGGTGGGTGTGGGGGGAACTGCAGATAAAGGGGATGTGGGGCCAGGGTAGTGAGGTAGGGAGAGGTGAAGATAGGCCGAGGATACAACCAGGGTTGGTCAATGGGAGGAATGGATCCAGTTGGTGGCTGGGAGGAGTGGAAGGGAAGGGTGAGGGGCTGGGAAGGGTGTCAGGGATGGGGCGAGAGGTTATTTGAAATTGGAGAACTCAGTGTTGAGTCCTCTGGGTTGTAGGCTGCCCAGGCAGAGGATGAGATGTTGTTCCTCCAATTTGTGGTTTGGGTCGTTGGAGCAATGGAGGAGGCCAAGGTTGGTCATATCGGAAAGGGAGTGGTTGGGTGAATTGAAATGGGAGGTGACTGAGAGGTCTGGTCGGCCCCTGAGGAGCTGGCTGTGATGCTCAGGGAGCCGTTCCCTCCCTGAGTTTACGTTCGGTCTCCCCCATGTAGAGAAGACCACATCGGGAACACCTGATACAGTAAACAAAGTTGGAGGAGAGTCGAGAGTGTGGTGCTGGAAAAGCACAGCACATCAGGCAGCATCCGAGGAGCAGGGGAATCGACGTTTCAGACAAAAGCCCTTTATTCAGACAAAAGTTGCCTGACCTGCTGTGCTTTTCCAGCTCTACACTCTCAACTCTAATGTCCAGACCTCACTTTCTCCTAGGTTGGAGGAGAGGCAGATGAACCTCTGTCTCACCTGGAAGGACTATTTGGGGCCCTGGATCGAGGTGAGGGGGCTGGTGTACCGGTAGGTTTTGCATCTTTTCCAGTTGCAGGGGAAGGTACCTGTCGGTTTGGGGGGGGGGTTGGTGGGGAGAGTGTGGCACAAACCAAGGACTGTCAAAGGGAATGGTCCTTGTGGAAGGCAGAGAGGGGTGGGAAGGGGAAGATGTTCTTTGATGGTGGGGTCTAGTTGGCATCTTGGTAAAGCAGTGCTGCCACTCTTGGTAGAACAGGCTGATTACTTGTGGAAGTCTTTGTTGAAACCAGTTAGCTTCAGTGACATGGCGTTTCCCAGAAACCCAGCAGGTCAAAGGTGGCTGTGTGACACAATGCCTATAAGGAATGATAACACCTGGAAAGAGTTGGCAGAGTCTGATAGGCTGAATGGTCTCTGCATGACTTTGATTAAAGGCCCAATAAACATTTACTTCAAAGTGCTGGATTAACCACAAATGTTGGGGAGGGAATCAAAAGATTGTGTTTCTTTGCAAACTTTTATGTTTTACGAGCTGTAGGGCAAGTTTAAATGAAACAGTAACTGTGCACATCAAAGACAAATAATAATTTATGGCCATTTCGTCTTATCAGCGCCTTATTGTCTGATACTGGATTTAAAAGATATTTCTGTTCTGGTGGTTTCTTTCCATTTCTCATTTCACTGTGTCACCTTATTTGTTGCACTGTGGTTTATAGAGATCAAAAACTTAATAATGCACTTGTCTTAAATGAATGCACTGCCTGGGAAAGTAGTGGAGGTGCATTCCATAGGAGAGAGCTGGATATGTATTTGAAAGTGATGAATTCGGAGAGCCGTGGCGATAGGGCTGGAGAATGGGACTCACTGGGTAACTCTTTCGGCACCCAGTGCAGTCACGATGGGCTGAAAGGCCTCCTCCTGGACTGTAAAATTCAATGATTTTATAAGGATCAAGGTTACAAAGGCTAACAGGCCACTAATGCCCGGAGCTCCAAGTTGTTTCAGAAAAAAATACAAAGGTTTCTTCTTAGGAAAATTGCAGACTGATGTTATGATGGAGGTGAGCAAGGAATGCAGTTGGCTTGGCCATTGGGTGCGATGTCATATGTAGCTGTAAGGGATTCAGACCAGCCAATCCCAAAAATAGGATGTATCAACAAGAGCTCAGAGTCTGAGGAGAAATTAGATTCCCTACAGTGTGGAAACAGGCCCTTCAGCCCTAATAGTCCACACCGACCCTCCGAAGAGTAACCCACCCAGACCTATTCCCCCTGACTAATGCACCTTACTCTGTGGGCAATTTAGGATGACCAATTCACCTAACCTGCACATCTTTGGATTGTGGGAGGAAACCCACGCAGACACGGGGAGAATGTGCAAACTCCATGCAGACAGACACCCAATGCTGGGATCGAACCCAGGTCCCTGGTGCTGTGAGGCAGCAGTGCTAACCACTCAGCCACCATGCCTCCTTATTAAGGAGCTGTCTTCTTCAGACTGAAGATTGAAGAGATTGAGGGAAGACCTCAGGGACGAGTTCCTTGAGATTTCTGCTCAAGGAAGGACACTAACACACAAAGTAAATGGGATTGACACACTCTATGCCAACTGCCTGGTCATCCATTGGTATTAAGGATTCATCCTAATGGTCACAAGTTATATATTTTGTTTTTGTCTCATTAACTAATGCATCATTTCGAAAGTGCTGTTTCTTAACAAACTTAATAAACTACCTGAAAACTTGTTACATTTGGTAACTATGGTCACAAACACCTTCAAACCTGCCAGTATTGACGGTGTAAGGATTGGATTGTACAACATTAACAGCTCAGAGTTGTCGGATGAGCTTACCATCAAACGTCTTCAATTTTAAACTTCACTTCACCAACTCCTCCCACCCAAAGACTTACCACAATTAAGGAGCTAAATCTTTATTGTTTTGATCAGGAAAATAATCCAACAGGAATTGTGGTTCTGATTGTCCATCTAAAATCTGTTAGAACTGGATGACGCAAATCCATCCACCTACTGCCCAGACCATTTGCATGGCAATTTACCTCATCTTCCAGGACAGCACTTTGAGACTCTACAAGAGTCTCTCTGGGCCTGGAGGCCACATCCCATACTTTCTTTTTGCTTGATTTGTGGATAGCTCCAGCTACTTGGACCCATCTTATGGAGTTTTGGAGTTTAATTTAGATAAATGCGAGGTGCTGCATTTTGGGAAAGCGAATCTTAGCAGGACTTATACACTTAATGGTAAGGTCCTCAGGAGTGAACAAAGAGACCTTGGAGTGCAGGTTCATAGCTCCTTGAAAGTGGAATCGCAAGTAGATAGGATAGTGAAGAAGGCATTTGGCATGCTTTCCTTTATAGGTCAGAGTCTTGAGTACAGGAGTTGGGAGGTCATGTTGCGGCTGTACAGGACATTGGTTAGGCCACCGTTGGAATATTGCGTGCAATTCTGGTCTCCTTCCTATCGGAAAAATGTTGTGAAACTTGAAAGGGTTCAGAAAAGATTTACAAGGATGTTGCCAGGGTTGGAGGATTTGAGCTACAGGGAGAGGCTGAACAGGCTGGGGCTGTTTTCCCTGGAGCGTCGGAGGCTGAGGGGTGACCTTATAGAGGTTGACAAAACTATGAGGGACATGGATAGGGTAAATAGGCAAAGTCTTTTCCCTGGTGTGGGGGGAGTCCAGAACTAGAGGGCATAGGGTTAGGGTGGGAGGGGAAAGATATAAAAGAGACCTAAGGGGCAACGTTTTCACGCAGAGGGTGGTACAGGTATGGAACGAGCTGCCAGAGGAAGTGGTGGAGGCTGGTACAATTGCAACATTTAAGAGGCATTTGGATGGGTATATGAATAGGAAGGGTTTGGAGGGATATGGTGCTGGCAGGTGGGACTAGATTGGGTTGGAATATCTGGTCAGCGTGGACAGGTTGGACCAAAGGGTCTGTTTCCATGCTGTACATCTCTATGACTCTATGATTATGACTCTAGTCAAGGGGATGCTTGAATTGCCATGACAATTTGCCATGGCAACCAATATAGGTGTGCACTGTCACTTCCATTCACTCATGGGTATCCCTGGTTGGGCCAGCATTTAAAGCTGAGTTGGATCTTGAGAACGTGATGGTGAGCCTTCTTCAATGTACTTTCAGCGTACCTCCACAATATTGGTTGGAAGGGAGTTCTGAGATTTTGACCCAGTGACGGTGAAGGAACGGCGATATATTTCCAATTTGAGATGGTGAGTGGCTTGGAGGGGAAGTTGTATATTGGTGGTGCTCCCATTGTATCTACTGCCCTTGTCCTTCTAGATAGAATGCGTCATGAGTTTAGAAGATGCTGTCTAAGGAGCTATGGTGAATTTCTGCAGTGCATCTTGTAGATGATAACTGAAATCCAGCCCATGTCATATTTTAATTGAAATGTCCTGCTCTTTGAATCATCTGGTATGAAACTGATGCATGCATAAATATCTTTAATTTTATGATTTTGCATGGTAGACTCATAGCTTGATCTTTCTACTGAATACAAAGGAAATGCATTCACATTAAAAATAATATTGCCAAAGTACACTTCTAATTAAATTAGGGACATAAACCAGATTACAAACAGCAACTTCAAATATAAAGAATAAATTTCTGAGAACCATTACGAAAACACATTGTATTTGTAAAAAAATGTATACAAAACGTCTACACATAGTCGTGGTTAGTGTTTCTAAAGTTTATTTTGTTCATTTATGGGATGTGAATGTCACTGGCAAAGTCAATGTTTATTGAATTTATTTATTGTCTTTGAGAAGTTGACGGTGAGCTGCCTTCTTGATTGTTGTAGACATTGGAATGTGGGGATACCCACAGGGTTGTTAGGAAGGGAACTCCAGGATTTTGACCCAGTGACACTGAAGGAATGGCGATATATTTCTAATTCAGGATGGTGAGTGGCTTGAAGGGGAAATTGCATTTGATGGGTGTTCTCATGTATCTGCTACCCTTGTCCTTTCAGATGGAGGTGATCATGGATTTGGAAAGTTAAAAATCACACAAAACCAGGTTATAGTCCAACAGGCTAATTTGGAAGGACTAGTTTTCAGAGTGCTGCTCCTTCATCAGGTGGTTGTGGAGTATAAGATCGTAAGACCATAAGACCGTGAGACATAGGAGTGGAAGTAAGGTGTCTTACGACCTTATTCTCCACAACCACCTGATGAAGGAGCAGCGCTACGAAAGCTGGTGCTTCCAAATAAACCTATTGGACTATAACCTGTTGTTGTGTGATTTTTAACTTTGTCCACCCCAGTCCAATACTGGCATCTCTAAATCATGGATCTGGAAGGTCCTGTCGAAGGAGCCTTGGTGAATTTCTGCAGCAAATCTTACAGAGGGTACACACTGTCACTAATGAGCATTGGTGGTGGAGGGAGTGGATGCTCACAGTGGAGAATGAGGTTCTGTTTCATCTTTGGTGAACATCTTTAATCCTGCTGGAGCTGCACTCCTCCAGGCAAGTGGGGAAATATTCCATCACACTCCTGACTGAGTACCTTGTAGATGATGGACAGACTCTGAGGAGACAGGCAGTGAGTTAACTCACCACTAAATTCCCAACCTCTGGCGTGCTCTTGACGCTAGAGTATTTATGTAGTTGACGCAGTTCAGTTTCTGATCAGTCATAATCTCCAGGATGTTAGCAGTTGGTGAATTCAGTGATGGGAATGCAGTTGAGGGTCAAAGGTTCAACTATATCGTGTTGGAAGTGGTCATTGTGTTCCTTGCAAAGTTATTACAAGTAACATACTGCGTTGAACTCTGAGTCACATTCTGTTGTTAAGATGCAGATTTTTCTGATGTTTGTAAAGTTCGTCTTGCTCATTTGTGAGATGTGGATACCACTGGCAAGGTCAACGTTTATTGAATTGATTTGGTTGATTCCGGAGTTGGGAGGGTTGGCTTATGAGGAGAGATTGGGTAGACTGGGATTATTCTCATTGGCATTTAGAAGAATGAGGGGGGATCTCAGAGAAACTTACAACATTATGAGATAAGATAGAAGCAGGGAGGCTGTAGAAAGCAGAACTAGGGGGCATCACCCTCAAAATAAGGGGGAGCAGATTTCGGACTGAGTTGAGGAGGAATTTCTTCATTCAAAGGGTTTGTGAATCTGTGGAATTCCCTGTCTAGGGAAGCAGTTGACATTACCTCGTTGAATGTTTTTAAGGCAAGGATAAATTTTTGAACAGTAAAGGGATTTAGAGTTATGGTGGGAGGGCGGGTAAGTGGAGCTGAGGCCACAAAAAGGTCAGCCATGATCATATTGAATGGCAGAGCAGGCTCGAGAGGCCTACTCCTCCTCCTAGTTCTTATGTTGTTAAGTCTTTAATAAAGGGGACGAAAATTACCTCAAAAACTCACTATTACTTCCAGACTTGAGCAGAATGTGATTTATATGTGGCATTAAATGAATGAATTTAACAATGAAAAAATGGAGAGCACAATAGCAGGAGCACTGAAGAGGTCAAATAAAGAGCATTCAGAATGATTGCTCCCAGAGGAGAGAGTGGAATACGAGAATGGGAAAAAAGACGATTACTGTAGAGATTTGGGACTCAATTGGGAATGAATCCATGGTCCAATTTTCCCCTTTCCCAGAGAGATGATCCGACTGTGAGGGTGAAGTAAGGGTACCACCACTTGCACACTCGATATGTCACCGACTGGAAGGGTTGAAAAGACATAGCGTGCTGATAAGACCCAAACTTAGAATCGAAAATGAATGAATTCCAAATTAGATTGGCTATGACAGGAGGCGTGACCAGTGACTTCAAGGAGCATCAGCATAAAGTTGTGAGAACTTTCAGTACAGTCACTAATGCCGAGCGTTGGACGTGAGAGTTGGACTCTGAGAATGGACAGTGAAAAGAACTGATAACTTTTGAAGTGAGGGTGTGACTGAGGATGCTCGGAATCAGCTGAATGGATAGAAAGATGGGTTGGATCACGAGGGGAAGTTAAGGAATTGGAAAGTAGAATTAGGGAGAGAAATACTTTGGTGCCTCTGTTTGGCCCTGGGAGCCCGTGCAGAGGGTGTGTGAAGTATTCAACAATAGGAACAGTGGGACACCATGGGGTCTGGACTACATTATTTCCCACACCCCCCAAAAAAATTGCATTTTGATTTAAATTTGTAAGTTTCCTTTGATATATTGAGTTGTGTTACGATGCTCGTCAGGGGCTGCTCAATCTAATTTGGCTCATTTTGACCAACACTTTTATTTTGAATGGTCGAGAGAGAATGATTAATCCAGGGACTGGAAAGGGAGACCGGAGAGCGTTGGCCTGGCAACAGCTGAAGGAGAAAGTGAGGGTAGAAACAGAAGAGAAAGAAAATTGAATGGGGATGGGGAGGGGGGAGGTGGCTGGGAAATAATAACAACCTTTGGGGTTGCTCAGTGGTTAGCCATGCTGCGTCACAGAGCCCGGGGACCGGGTTCGGTTCCAGCCTCAGGTGACTCTCTGTGTGCAGGTTGCTATTTCTCCCCTGTTCTGTGTGCAATCCCTCTGGGTGCTCCAGTTTCTTCCCACAGCCCAAAGGTGTGCAAGTTAGGTGGATCAGCCATTGGAAATGCAGGGTTACAGAGATAGGGTGGGGTCTGGGTGGGATGCACTTCAGAGGGTCAGTGTGGACTTGATTAGCCAAACGGCTTGCTTCCACACTGGGGGGGTTCTGAGATTTCTGTGAAAACAAGGGAAGAAGCAAGATACTGGATCAGTTGTTTATGTGAAATCTGACACAGATGAATCTGGTCGAGCAAAGATGTCAAGAATATGGGCCAAAGGCAGGTATAAGGAGTTAGGTCACAGATCGGTCATGATCCCAATGAATGGTCAAAGAAGTTGGAAGGGCTGAATAGCCTACTCTGCCTCCTGTGATTCTATGTTCCTAAAATGTTGCCAATGGCCTTCCAAAGGCTGTGGTGAAAATGAGCAAGTGAAGGGTGTTGGGAGAGTGAAGGGGTGGGTTTCTATTGGTCAATAAGGTTACTCTGGTAACGCAGTAGAAGCTCTGATTGTGTAGTCTTGGTGCAGTCATCTCGCTAGATGGTGAAGCTGCTGGTGTGCTCAGATTGAGACAGGGAGTTGAAGGAGCACTCGAGAGCGATGGAGGTGTTCCGATGCCGACGGTGGTAACCGTACTCTTTAACCGCCCGCAGGATGTAGCCCTTGAACGATGCCCCCATGAAGGCGTACATGATGGGGTTGAGGCAGCTGTGGAAGAGAGCGATGGTCTCTGTCACCTGGATGGCGATGTCCATCCTCTTGCTGCTGTCACATTCACTGATGAGCGTGTGCAACAGGTCTAGCAGACGGCAGAACCTGACGGTGTTGTACGGCAGCTGGGTCAGGAAGAAGACCCCCACGACGGCGAGGAGGACTCGCAGGGGTCCGCGTTTCTTTCCGCTCGGAGCTCTGCACACGGCCTTTGCCACCGCCGAGTAACAGTACAGCATGACCAGCGAGGGGATGGCGAAACCCATGAGGATCTCGAAGATCTGGATGGTGGCCTTGGCCGAGCGGGCCATGTGCAAGGGGAAGACGGAGATGCACAGTTCCCGGCCTTCAGTCCCGTGCACCGAAGTGAAGACGAAATCGGGGACGCTCAGCAAGATGGCCGCCGCCCAGACGCAAACGCAGACCACCTTGCCCTTGCTGCCGACGGCCGGAGAGCTCGTCGCCTTGGAGACGGCTAGGTATCGGTCAACGCTGATGCAGGCGAGGAAAAGCATCCCAGCGCTGAAGTTCATGACGAAGAGAGCTGAGGAGATTTTACACATGGCCACCCCTAATATCCACCCATGGATTGCGTAGACTGTCCAGAAGGGGAGAGTTATGAGAAGCAGCAAGTCAGCAATGGCCAGATTCAAGATGTACAAGTCAGTTTTCGACTTGAGCTTTTTGTAGTAGGTGTAAACGGCCACCACCAATGAATTTCCAGCAAGCCCAATGATCAGAGTGACCGCATAGAACACTGGCAGGAAATACTTGGCAAACCGTCTCACGTTATCCTTCTGACATATATGATAATAATCGTCATAGTTGATGCTGTAATTTCTGTAGTCGCTATCAGTCCCGTTATAATAACTGTTCTGGTAATAGTCATAAATGTCTTCATCCTCCATGGCACCTTCAAGATAAAATAACAGCAATCATGTTATCCGAAAAATTACGTTTGCAGAATAGGCAAGGTTTTTCACCCATTGTCTGGTGTCTCCACCTCTGCGGGACATCCCAAAACACCTCTTAACCTGTTAATCAAAGTTGTTGCTCTGAAGTAGATGCTCTCAGTGCTCCAGAGCACAGCAAGCTCCCACAAATAATAACTGAGCATTTACCTTTTTGTGCTGCGTGTTACTGAGTGAAGGGTGTTGGTCAGGACATTAGGAGCAACTCTGTGCACCCCCCCCTTGACTCTAAGGAATTTAATGGGATTGTTTCCTTTCAGGTCAATGGGCAAGTGTTCATCATCTCACGGATAAATGCCAGCACCTCTGACAATGCGGCCTTCCCTCAGTCACACCGAAGTGGGTGTAGTTCAACCTGTGATGGGGTTTGCATTATACTGAATGGTCTCAAATATCATTTAAGGTGCACCTTTGGGTGCTGTGTAAAATCCCGGTGCCTGTTGATGGCAAGGGTGGGGGTGGATAGTCATTGGTAAGGTTGATCGAGTCTGTGATTTGGAACCGTTTGTCACCAAACACACCACCAGAGGCATGGACTCTAGATCCACTCCTCCATCAGTTACGGGAGATGGACCACTTTAAACTCTTGCGTGTTCACTGTCCAAGGCTCAAACATTCCTTCCAGTTAAAGCAGTGATTAACTTACACTCCTTTCAATCTAGTCTACTGCTCACAATGAGAAACACTGTCTCTAGCTCTCATTCTGTCCTGGAATGTTCCAGAGAAGTCCAATGCAAGCTGAAGGAACAGCACCTTATTTTCCACTTTGGCAGTTGCAGCCTTCAGGAGTTCATTGAGTTCAGAGCCTGAACACAGTCTCCATTTCGATACCTTCCCTGTGCTCCCCCTGCCCTTTTCTCCAGGTCTGTATCTTGTTCCCCATTGTTTTTCTCTACTCTGTCATTATCACTGACTCTGGATTCTTCCACCCCATCCCAGGTCCAGTCCTCCCTCTCTGCCCTGCACCCTTTACCTGATGAAGGGCTAATGCCCGAAGTTATCTCTCCAGCTCCTCGCATGTTGCCTGACCGGCTGTGTTTTTCCAGCGTCACCCTTTTTGACACTTATCTACATCTACCTTCCCACCTATCTGCTCCACCCTTCCCAGTGACCAATCACAATCACCTCCTAGCTACATCCACCTATTGCCATCCCACCTGCCTTTCCCCCAGCCCCACCCCCTCTGCTATTTATTTCTCAGTCCCCTTCCCCCTCCCCCAGTCCTGATGAAATGTCCTGACCTCCTGCTGCTCTGATGTTGCCTGACCTGCTGTGCTTTTTCCAGCTCCACACTTTATCCGCTCTGATTCTCCAGTGTCTGCAGTCCTCACTATCTCCAAGATTCTAGATCTCTGTCTTGCCTTCTGTAAAAACATTGCCACTCACTTTTGTCTTTGTTCTGTGACATCTTTGATCTCCCATCTTCCTGAACCTTTCCCTTTTCTGAATGCCGTAACACCCATGACTTTTTGCACTCAGTTCCAGGATTTAGACGCACCGACACTGAAGGGACGGCGATATATTTCCAAGTCAGGATGGGGAGTGACTTGGAGGGAACTTGCAGGGGGTGATGTTTCCATACTGACCAGGTCCCTGCAGGCTGGTCCAAATGCCTTCCTCACTATCCTATCCACCTGCAACTCTACTTTTAAGGAGCTATGAACCTGCACACCCAAGGTCTCTTTGTTCAGTAACACTCCCCAGGACCAACCAAAGGGTCTGTTTCCATGCTGTACATCTCTATGACTCTTTGAAGGTAAGAAGAGCTGTTCTCCCAGACAGTGGTGGAGGAGAGTGGAGCATTGGATGGCTCCTTGGATGCTGCCTGACCTGCTGTGCTTTTCCAGCACCACTCTAATCTAGACATCTTTTGCCATTGGATGTTTAAGGCAGATTCAGAACTAATAAGGAATTCCGAAGTCACAGAGTCACACAGTACAGAAGCCAACCCTTCAGTCCCACCGATCCATGCCAACCATAATCCCAAACTGAACTAGTCCCATCTGTCTGCCCTTGGCCCATATCCGTCCAAACATTTCTTATTCATGAACTTATCCAAATGTCTTTTAAACATTGTAACTGTACCCGCATCCACCACTTCCTCTGGAAGTTCATTCCACACACAAACCACTCTCTGTGTAAAAAAAAAGTCATTTTTAAATCTTTCTCCTCTCACCTTAAAAATATGCCTCCTAGTCTTGAAATCCCCCACCCTAGGGAAAAGACTCCTGCTATTCACCTTATCTATGTCCCTCGTGATTTTGTAAACCTCCATAGGATTACCCCTCAGCCTCCTACTGCACTCCAGTGAAAAAAGTCCCAGCCTATCCAGCCTCTCCCCATAACTCAAGCTCTCCATTCCCGGCGACATCCTGGGAAATCCCTTCTGAACCCTCTCCGGTTGTCAGAAGAGGTAGAAATGTGGAGTAATCAGATCAAGTATATTCTTCTAGTATGGTAGAACAGGCTAGATGGGGCCAATTCCCCAATGCCTGCTCTTAAATTGGGTGCACTTCTCAATGTGTTTGTGACTTGTTGTGATGAGACACTGTTGTGATGAGACATTGTTGTGAAGAGACACTGTTGTGATGAGACATTGTTGTGAAGAGACACTGTTGTGAGACACTGTTGTGAAGAGACACTGTTGTGAAGAGACACTGTTATGATGAGACACTGTTGTGAAGAGACACTATTGTGAAGAGACACTGTTGTGATGAGACACTGTTGTGAAGAGACACTGTTGTGAAGAGACACTGTTGTGATGAGACACTGTTGTGAAGAGACACTGTTGTGAAGAGACACTGTTGTGATGAGACACTGTTGTGAAGAGACACTGTTGTGAAGAGACACTGTTGTGAGACACTGTTGTGATGAGACACTGTTATGAAGAGACACTGTTGTGATGAGACACTGTTGTGATGAGACACTGTTGTGATGAGACACTGTTGTGATGAGACAGTGTTGTGAAGAGACACTGTTGTGATGAGACAATGTTGTGAAGAGACACTGATGTGAAGAGACACTGTTGTGAAGAGACACTTGTGATGAGACGCTGTTGTGAAGAGACACTGTTGTGAAGAGACACTGTTGTGATGAGACACTGTTGTGAAGAGACACTGTTGTGATGAGACACTGTTGTGAAGAGACACTATTGTGAAGAGACACTGTTGTGATGAGACACTGTTGTGAAGAGACACTGTTGTGATGAGACACTGTTGTGAAGAGACACTATTGTGAAGAGACACTGTTGTGAAGAGACACTGTTGTGAAGAGACACTTGCTTCTCCACTCTCTTAACACTTAATTTTTCATCGAGAATATTCAGTCTGACTCCTGACTTAGGAGTCACCTCGAATACAAGAATGACCAGACTTGTCACACTCGTTCTGAAGGCTATGTCAAAGAGAAGGAAATTTATTTGTGTGGAGCTGTTGCTTGAGTTGATGAATGGGATATTTAAATATAGAGAGGCTCCCAATGAATATACAAAATAGTCAGTACTTAAAAGCAATCTCTGCTGTTAGATCGCACGGCAGTGACACTGACTGAATGTTAATTGGCAACATGAGAGAGCGAGGTTATGTCTTTGTTTGCTTTGAATTTTTCACTCACGTTCTTGAGTGAAGGGTAACCTCTGAAGCAAAGATGAACTACCTGCACCTCTGGGGAGAATCAGCTTCTATCCTTTTGAGTTGAACAATGTAGTCTGAATGGAAGGGAAGACATTAACGTGGAGAGTTGTTGAGGTTTGGAAAAATACTGCCTCAAAGGCGTGTGGCGGAAGCTTCAGGCAGCAAGTTTGAACAGGGTAGAACCAAGCAGCAGGACACACATTGGACACCCCTTTTGAAGAGCTGCTTTTGAACGACATCTTCCTGCGCACTGTCGTTCTCTGCAGAGCTCCCAGTGTCCACTGGAAGTTTCCAGAGGAGGATGCGTTTGAAGGCCTGCTATGAAGGTCAGTTGGCGAGCTGTGAAGCTCTGCACAATCACTTGTCGTGTGGTTTGCCTGGTTTAGGCATGCCCTGGGCTCATTTGGTTTGGGTGCGGGTGGAGGGATGGCAGGGCTAATGGCATGCCTCCAGGTGGTGGCGAGCTGAGCCACGTTCATTGAGGGCCCAATGAGCGCAGGACCTGCAGCCCCACCCATGGGAGCTATCTGCCAATCTGAGCAGCACCTGCATCACCAAGGGTCCAGCAGTGGGCAATTCCAGGTTGAAGTTCCAATAGATGGGCAACGCGAGTGAGTCAGGGGCATTGGGCATCTTGGGGAAGGAGTGAATGAAGGGTTAGGTTTTAATTCTTGGTGGAGAGGATACTGGTGGTGGTATTAATGGCTGGTAGGGGAAATCCCCTTTGACCCTCTGATAACAGACACCTTCCTTTCCTTCCTGCCCTACTTTAACAACTTTAAACAAAACATATCATCCATCATACAATCAGGCCTGATAGTTGTTTGTGATTTGCAAATTGAAATAAAACTCTGTATTAAAAGAAAAAAATCACGAGAGGCATGTATAAGGTGAAGAGACAAGGCCTTTTCCCTGGGAAAGGGGAGTCCAGAACTAGAGAGCATAGGTTTACGGTGAGAGGGGAGAGATTTAAAAGGGATCTAAGGGGCAACGTTTTCATACAGAGGGTGGTGCAAGTGTGGAATGAGCTGCCAGAGGAAGTGGTGGAGGCTAGTACAGTTACAACATTTAAAAGCTATCTGAATCGGTATAAGATTAGGAGGGGTTTAGAGGGACATCGGCCAAGTGCTGGTAAATGAGACTAGGTCAGATTAGAATATCTAGTTGGCATGGGCAAGTTGGATTGAAGGGTCTGTTTCCGTGCTGTACATCTCTATGACTCTATAAAATCGACTCCAACACTGTCTAACCAACCTTTAACCTCTGGTGTTTAAGCATGTCTGCCTGCACAGCCTTGTAATAGGGCATTGTGGCGCAGTGGTACTGACCCTATCTCTGAGCCAGGAGGCCCGGGTTCAAATACACAGAGGCTGCGTAATGGCAACGCTGAACAGGTCGATAAGAAAATGGCGCGGGGTGGGTCATTCAGGTGGGTGACCGGCTCAATGGAGCCGGAATTGTTTCTTCAAGTACGGTGGGCAGGCTGCCTATTCTGACACCCGCTCACTTCGACCCTTGCTTGCAGTAGGTGGGTGTTTGGTGGGGGTGGGGGAAGGGTGCGGCAGGGGAATCGTGGGCTGGACTGTCGAACCATTTTTCGTCATCTGCTACCCCTCCATGCCCAGAGAAGACTCACTTCAGAGACCCTCCGCGCACATCTTGTGTCTGAATCTGGGAGCATTGGATATCCCCCCCCCCCAGTATTCAGATCAAAATAATTCGATGGTGCACACTGGCTTATCTGTGTGGTGGGGGTGGGGGGTGGGGGGGGGGGGGGGGGTAGAGGGCTTGTATATATTTATGTCTACACTGTCCCAGTACAGAACTCTTGACAGTTTACAGTTAACTCTTGGCTTGCTGCCACCCATTTCAGTTAGAATGAAACTCCAGGCTGATCACTTTTAGACTGATACACCAGTCAGTTCATCAGGTTGTGAGCTTGAACCGAGCATCACTGTTACTATTAATGCCCATAGTTGTCACAAGGCAACACAAGGTCATTGAAAAAAAAAATCCCCAGCTAACTTCTTTTCCTCCCCTCTGCTTTGGAACTGGGTGAGGCAGCTTACTGGAGCGTGGCTGCCTTGCTCAATTTTGCATTTTTGAGGTTGTGTATGTGAGAAATTGAGCGTTTTGCAGTAAGTGCTACAACCTGCAGCTGATAATGATTGGGGAAGAAAAGGAAATACTTGCATTTTAACGCACCTCAGAATGCTTCAAAAACAACTCGAGTTTGTTATAGTTTCCTAAACACAGGCAAATTCGGTGGCCATGGGGGTGTAAAACCTTTGAGGGGAATATTTAGTTAAACTTTGGAAGTAAGACTTCATAAGCGAGTTCCGGGCAAAACGCCTCAATCCTCTTGATGCCTGAGGGATGGATTTTCCCTTTGACATGAAATGGGTGTCAGAAACCTGCATGGTGCAGGTGAACAGTCAGTGACTTGCCCCAAATTGAGGGCAAAAGTCCTGCACAATTGCGGAGAGAAGGTGGACTTTATAACTTTACTATAATTTCTCTGTCCCTGAAGTTGTAAAACCTCTCTACAACTTTATAAAACATGAAATTAAAAAAAAGTCTCTCAGCTGCCAGGGTCCCCATTGTTATGGGAATTAACTGTCAGTCATCATCTAACTGTCAGGCATTCTCTGTGGCAATGTGTCTATCTATCAGAGTCCATCTACCAACTAATCAGCTCTCCTCTCTCATACCCTTGACACAAGCTAGCTTATCTTCCCTGTTCATAGGTTCAACTCCCAAACTCCTCATTAATGGCCCCAAGCTTCCAATTGCCCGCCACTTCAATAACCCAGTGTGTTCCCCAGTCAACCCCCCCATGTGTTCTCCAGCCGACAACTCAGTGCGTTCCCCAGTGCGTTCCCCGCCAACGCCCCCAGTGTGTTCCCGAGCCGAAAACCCAGTGCGTTCCCCACCCAACACCCCAGTGTGTTCCCCAGCCAACCCTTCCCAGCGTGTTCCCCAGGCAACACCACAGTGTGTTCCCCAGCCAACCCTTCCCAGCGTGTTCCCCAGCCAACACCACAGTGTGTTCTCCAGCCAACCGCCCCCAGTGTGTTCCCCAGTCAACAACCCAGTGTGTTCCCCAATCAACCCCCCAGTGTGTTCCCCAGTCAACAACCCAGTGTGTTCCCCAATCAACCCCCCAGTGTGTTCCCCAGCCAACACTCCAGTACGTTCACCAGCAAACACCCCAGTGTGTTCCCCCATGTGTTTCCCAGTCAACCTCCCAGTGTGTCCCCTAGCCAACCCCCCAGAATATTCCCCAGTTAACCCCCCAGTGTGTTCACCAGCCAACACCCCAGTGTGTTCCCCCAGTGTGTTCCCCAGCCAACCCCCCCAGTGTGTTCCCCAGTCAACCACCCAGTGTGTTCCCCAGTCAACCCCCCAGTGTGTTCCCCAGTCAACCCCCCCCAGTGTGTTCCCTAACCAATAGCCCAGTGCGTTCCCCAGCCAACACCCCAGTGCGTTCCCCAGCCAACACCCCAGTGCGTTCCCCAGCCAACACCCCAGTGCGTTCCCCGGCCAACACCCCAGTGCGTTCCCTGGCCAACACCCCAGTGCATTCCCCGGCCAACACCCCAGTGCATTCCCCAGCCAACACCCCAGTGTGTCCCCCAGCCAACACCCCAGTGCATTCCCCAGCCAACACCCCAGTGCGTTCCCCAGACAACACCCCAGTGCATTCCCTAGCCAACACCCCAGTGTGTCCCTCGCCAACTCCCCAGTGCATTCCCCAGCGAACCTCTCTGTCTCAGACCTGCTACAGTTCTACACCGAGGATCAGTGCAAGCTGGAAGATCCACATTTCATTTCCCAACTGGGACCCTGCTGCCTCCACACTCAACGTCCAGTTCAATAATTTTAGACTCCGAATACCTCCTTCCCCATCCTCACGCCCCAGGCCCTGTCAGCACAGCCAACCCATGGTCCCCATTATCAGCTTTCTCCTTCCCTGGCTTACCCTCATTCATCCCTTTGTTTACCTAGCTTACTTTTTCTCTCTCTGAGCTCCGTCTCCACCATCTGTGTCTAGCTGCAATCAATTCTGAAAAAGGGCCACTGGCCCCAAAATGTTAACTCTGCTTTCTCTCTGTAGATGCTGCCAGACCTGCTGAGTTTCTGTTTTTGGTTCAGATCTTCAGCATCCATAGTTCTTTATTTTGCTTTACCCCATAAAAGATAATTTACCCTTTGGTGTTTCTTGCAAATTGTCCTGATGTGCGCAAGACTAACAGTTTTGTCAAAATGTGTCTTTTTGTTTAGCTATGTACAAGTTCTGTATGACTAAATGATAACTAAACATTTAATTGGAGAGATTTATATCACATGTCGAAGGTTATATCAGTTAGCACTTTCTGCAGAGGAAGGGGAGAAAGTATTTACTGTGAATTCAGTTATGTGCCAAATGAAGACTGAGAGACCCAGCTATGCTTGAGAATCTCTGTGCACGAGAATCTGTGCACGAAGCAGAAAGCAAACAGTGGGGAAATGGTGCAGAAAAGTTTGTATTTTTGGGAGAGGAGTAAGAAAATTATGTCGTCCATTCATGTCACAACTCAATACTCTGTGCAAAGGTTTGCCTGACCCGAGGTGCAAGAAGTCAAACGTGCAGAAGTTATAGAGTCATAGAGATGCACTGAAACAGACCCTTCGGTCCAACTTGTCCATGCCGACCAGATATCCCACCTGCCAGCACCTTACCCATATCCCCCCCAAACCCTTCTTATTCATAAACCCATCCAGATGCCTTTTAACTGTTGCAATAGTACCAGCCTCCATCACTTCCTCTGGCAGCTCATTCTCACAAACGTACCATCCTCTGAGTGAAAAAGTTGCCCCATAGGTGTCTTTTATATCTTTCCCCTCTCACCCTAAACCTATGCCCTCTTGTTCTGCACACCCCGACCCCAGGGAAAAGACTTTATCTATTTATCCTATCCATGCCCCTCATGATTTTATAAATCTCTATAAGGTCACCTCTCAGCCTCTGACGCTCCAGGGAAAACAGCCCCAGCCTGTTCAACCTCTCCCTATAGCTCAAATCCTCCAACCCTGGCAACATCCTTGTAAATCTTTTCTGAACCCTTTCAAGTTTCACAACATCTTTCCGATTGGAAGGAGACCAGAATTGCACACAATATTCCAACAGTGATCTAACCAGTGTCCTGTACAGCCGCAACATGAGAAGGCTGTTCTCACCATAAGTGATATAACGGAGGAAAAGCTTTCGGTGTGGGCAGTGCTGAGGATTTACGTTTTGCAGAGCAAGCTGAAGTGCAAACAGTATTTTAGATTGCTGGATAGACACGGGAAGAGAAAATAACATTTATGGTGCACGAATGAAGTTTACTTTGACCCTGTACTTGTAGAAGTGCAGTCGGTTCGTAGATTAGTGAGTAAAGTCGCTGCCAAAGGCAGTGTGAAGATCCATCACTCGCAGATTGGAGAAATAATCACCATGAAAATTAAATCTTCAGTAAATCTAATGGCCAGTGTGATTGCTGCTCCCCTGTTTGGGGCCCATTCACTTGACTGTTCACCCAGTGATTCATCATCTTCAAAGATGTCTTGCTGTTTATCTGAACTTTTGAGATGGTGAGCTGGATAATGATTGTGACGTAGCAACATCAATGAAGCATTGCTCGGAACGTAGATAATCTCTCCGGATCTCTTTTCTCAGTTTACAAACGCTTACAATGAGGGCGTGCCCATTTAAAATGGAGATGAGGAAAGGTTTTTTACTCTCAGGGAGCTCAGAGTCTTCGCAATTCCCTTTCTCAAAAGGAAGTGGATGCAGTACCTGTAAATCTTTTGAAGGCAGAGGGAGATAATTTCTTGGTACCGAGGGGGTGAAAGGTTATTGGGGCTATGCAGGAATGTAGAGTTGAGGTTAAAGTCAGATCAGCCATGATCTTACAGAACTGATTGGAAGGGCCTACTCTCATTCCTCGTTTGTATGTTTTATAAAATGCAGCACAAACCTTTCTTCCAGTGCTGAACCTGGAGGGGTCGGGTGCGGGATGACGCACTTTTTAGACTTGCTTCAGGGGAGTGAGATGGGCCTGATTTTAAAAGTGGCCGTCAAGCCAGGAGCGGGGGGGGGCATTTAGATGGTGGTTAATATGGCAGTCATAAGGTCAAAGGTTATAGGGAGAAAAGGGGATGATGGGGTTGAGAAACTTATCAGCCATGACTGAACGGCGGAGCAGACTCGATGGGCTGAGTGGCCTAATTTCTGCTCCTATGGCTTACGGTCTATGGTCATAGACTTCCTTCTGCCTGTGTGACCTGCTCCCACTTGCCACTGTTTGAACTGGTGGTGTCTCCAGTGATGGCGATGAGCCTACCCCAGGCAGAGCGGCGCATTCTGATTGATATTTACATTATAGAATGGAATCATAGACTCCCGTCAGTGCAAAAGGAGGCCATTCAGATGATCAGGTCTGCACCGACCCTCCAAAGAACGTCTCAGCCAGATCTTGTAACCCTGAGTTTCCCATAGCCAATCCACCCGATCCTGCACATCATTGGATTGAGGGAGGAAACCCACACAGACACGGGGAGAATGTGCAAACTCCATACAGACAGACAGTCGCCTGAGGCTGGGATTGAACCCAGATCCCTGGCGCTGTGAGGCAGCAGTGCTAGCCACTATGGGGCTTGGGATCCAACTTTTACTGGAGAGCCAATGGTCTAGTGGTAAAGTTGCTAGCCTATTAATCCAGAGACCCAAGTAATATTCTGTGGACCCTGGTTCAAACCCCGCTATGGTAGATAATGGAATTTGAAATCAATAATTTTAAAAAAGTACCTAATGATGACCATGAAACTATTGCCAATTGTCGGGGAAAACACATCTGGTTCAAAGATATCCTTTAGAAAAGGAAACTGCCTACCTGGTCTGGGCCTGCATGTGACTCCAAACCCACAGCAATGTAGTTGACCCTTAACTGGCCTCTGGGCATTAGGGATGGGCAATAAATGCTGGCCTCACCAATGACGCCTTCATCCCGTGAATGAATGAAAAATAACTTCAAAATGTTAAACCTGAGACAAGACCGGTAGGAAACAGGAAGCTCAAACTGATAAGGCCCAACGCTATCACTTTATTGAGAGGATATTGCATCTTCAATATCACATGGGGTCGATACAGAGTAGTGAGAGTAGAACGTATGTGCATTGGTGAAATAATCAAGAACGAGGGGGATGCAGGAGTTAAGGGAACTGCCAAAAGAAACCATGGTGAGAAGGTTTAGGCCGCCCAGTGAGTGGTGAGGATCAGGAATGTGCTGACAGTGAGGTGGAGCTGCTGAAAAGGATCGTCAGTTGAAAAGAAAGGATGTGGAATAGGCTGCGCACTGGCACCGGCGAAATTGCTCCTTTGTGAGCCAGCACAGAAAGGACGGGCCAAATGGTCTCCTTCAGTGGCCATTCTGTGAGCTGTCCTTCATCTCAGTAGAAGGAGCAGTGCCATTCTGGGCTCTGTTGAGGAATTCTCCTCCTCCCCAACAGCCCATACAACCCGGGCCAGCCCCAGCACCCACTTCAGGCTGTGCTTCCTCACTGACCAGTTCCCCCTCACACCTCTGCTGCCTGAAATCCAGCTCCTGCCTCCCAGCACAAGATGCCAAATACAATTGGAACGATTTCCCGAAGCCTGGACTTCAGTTTCTTAAAAAAGTGCAGCAATAGTGGACATCTCCCCTTGGTGTGACCTGACAATTCCTAAGAACGCTGCAGTACAGGTTTCAATCATCCCTCACTGACATCTATCAGCTATTCAGAACAAAGCACCACCATCGAGATGCTAAGTCATTCTGTGGAACTATTTACGATGGATGGACTTGCATTCTGTAGCAACTCTAGTGCACCAGACATTTCAAAGGGCTTCACATTCAATGATGTACTTTGATGTCGTGGTCAAAATGCAGAAAAGACCACAGCCAATTTTCCCACAAATAGCAATGTGATAAGAGCAGGAGCCCTTTCAACCCGTTGAGGAGAAAATGAGGACTGCAGATGCTAGTGATCAGAGTTGAGACTGTGACGCTGGAAAAGCACAGCAGGTCAGGCAGCATCCGAGGAACAGGGCAGTCGACGTTTCGGGCATAAGGAATCCTGATGAAGGCCTTATGCCCAAAACGTCGATTCTCCTGCACCTTGGATGCTTCCTGACCTGCTGTGATTTTCCAGCACCACACTCTTGACTTTCAACCCATTTGAGATTGTGGTCCTCAATGCCAGTTTGGCGTACCATCTCCCTGTCTCTTTAGGCCATTATTCTGCAGAAGTGTATGTCTTAAACATACTCGGTGATTGAGCTTCCTCAAGCCTCAGAATTGGGGGGGGGGGGGGGGATGTCCAAAGATTCTCCATCCTCTGAGTGAAGGAATTCCTCCTCAGCTTAATCCTAAATGGGGTGATGCGGTGGCTCAGTGGTTAGCACTGTTACCTCACAGCACCAGGGACCCAGGTTCAATTCCAGCCTCAGGCAACTGTCTGTGTGGAGTTTGCACCTTCTGCCCGTGGGTTTCCTCCCACAATTCAAAGATGTGCCTAAGGTTAGGTAGATTTGTGCTGATGTGTCCTAATCCTAGAGTCACTAGCCAAGGGGAACATCCTATCTGCATCCACCCCATAAGAATTTTGTGAGTTATGTAAAAATATAGCCTCACTTCCCTCAATCTTCTCTCCAAGTATATAAAACAATCCTCTCTCCAAGTATATCCTTCCTTAGATAAGGAGATCAAAACTGTACATAACCCTGCAGGTGAGGCTCCGGGCAATGGTAGCAAGATTTAGAATGAGAAACAGGATGTTCAGCCCATCGAGCCACAAGTCCTGACATGAGTATGTTTCACAGTGAGATGAGTCACTGATTCATTCAACCAGTATGGTTCAGAGTAATTCCTAAAATCAATCTGTTCAGAGCGATGTTATTACACACGTCCAGTGTCGGTGGAATTGACCCCAGGTTCAGAGGCAGGGACAGTACCACTGTGTTGCAAGACCCCACTAGTTGAGTTAAAACCTTTGGCCAAATTAACTTCGTCTGTTTCCTAAAAACCAAAATAAAAACGGCTGAAAACCAGAAATTGCTGGAAAAGCTCAGCAGGTCCGGCAGCATCTGTGGAGAGAAATCAGAGTTAACGTTTCGGGTCACTTGACAGCTCTGAGTTCTGTCCACAGATGTATCATCTGTGTCTTGTTGAGCTCCTGGTTTCTGGAAGCTCTTTTGTAAAAATTTACGACTCACTAAACATCATGACATAGGAATTTGTATCTGTCTCCCATCACACCCCCATTATTATGTGCTGATGTGTATGGGACTGAATGCTAGAAGGAATTTTGGAATGAATCCATCAGATTTAGCGAAACCACAATCATATTTAATGCCCATGTTGTTAATTTCCTGGAGAATGACCTGTTGTGTCTCCTATTTTGCCTGGCCAGGTTGTCAGCTGTCCACGATTTTGACTCTTTGATTCTCCATCCGCCCAGCTTCCCCCTGAGTACTCTCCTAAATTCCTGTTGTTTGTTAGAGTCGGATTGTATCCTGCTTTGGAGACAGTTCAGAGAAGCTCTCTCCCCTGATTCCTGGGTTCGACAGGTTCCCCTTGTGAGGAAAGGTTGAGCAAGTTAATTCAATCCATCGGAGTTTAAAGATGAAGGACAAGAGGTGATTATGTGGAGACATGAGGGTCCTCCGCAGGCTGTATGCCAAGAGGATGTTTCCTCTAATGGGGGTATCCGGAACTAGGATTTCACGGTTTCAAGATAAGGGGCTTCCCATTTAAGACCATAAGGCCAGAAAGGAGCAGAAATTAAGCCATTTGGCCCATCATGCCTGTTCCTCTATTCAATCATGGCTGACAATTTTCTCAACACCATTCTCCCGCTTTCTCCCTGTAACCCTTGATACTCAAGAACCTATCTATCTCATTCTTAAATATACTCAATGACCTGGCCTTCACAGCCTCTGTGGCAATGAATTCCATAGATTCACCACTCTCTGGCTGAAGAGATTTCTCTTTATCTCTGTTATAAAGGGTACTACCCTTTCCTCTCAGGCTTGCCCTCCTAGTCTCTCCTGCCAATGGAAACATCTTCCCATCATCCACTCTGTCCAGGTCATTCAGTATTCTGTATGTTTCAATTAGATTCCCCCTTCATCCTTCTAAACTCCATCAAGGTTGGTGTGGTGGCTCAGTGGTTAGCGCTGCTGCCTCATAGCACCAGGGACCCAGGTTCGATTCCAGCCTCGGGTGACTGTCTGTGTGGAGTTTGCACGTTCTCCCCGTGTCTGTGTGGGTTTCCTCCGGGTGCTCTGGTTTCTTCCCACTGTCCAAAAGATGTGAAGGTTAGGTGAATTGGCCATGCTAAATAGCCCATGGTGTTAGGTGTTTTAGTCAGGGATTAATGTGGGGAGACGAGTCTGGGTCAGTAACTCTTCGGAGGGTCAGTGTGGACTTGTTGGGCAGAAGGGTCTGTTTTCACACTGATGGGAATCTAATCTCATCAAAAATATAGATGCAGAGTCCTCTAACATTCCTCATATGTTAAACTTTTCTTTGCTGGGACCATTCTCGTGAATGGAGATGGGAAGGAATTTTGTCTCAGTGTTTTTAACCTTTGGAATTCTCTACCCCAGAGAGTAGCGGAGGCTGGATCATTGAATGTATTCAAGGTTGCATCAGTCAGACTTTGATTGACAAGGAAGTCAAGAGTTATGAAGGACCGGCAGGAAAGTGGAGGGATGGCCACAATGACATCGGCCCCTCTCCCCCAAACCGGACACTCCGTCAGTCGATAAGATCATGGCCGATGTCATTGTGGCCATCCCTCCATTCACGAGAATGGTCCCAGCAATAAAAAGCTTAACATATGAGGAATGTTGGAGGACTCTGCACCTATAGATTAGATTCCCTACAGTGTGAAAACAGGCCCTTCGGCCCAACAAGTCCACACGGACCCTCCAAAGAGTTATCCACCCAGACCCATCTCCTCACATTTACCCTTGACTAAACACCTAACACCATGGGCAATTTAGCATGGCCAATTCTTTCTTTCGTTACTGTGTCTCATGTTCTTATTCCAAGTCAGAGCATCCCCATCTCCTTGGCCTTGGCTGTGATGCACACGCTGTTTAGTAGCAAAAAATACAAGTCAAGAAGTGAACACGCCCTGGATTTCAACTTGCTTAGGATCTAATCTTGTCTTTTCCCAACGATTATTAAAATCGATGCATTCAGTATGCTGGAATCTGCAGGAATGGAGTGTTTGTTGGGGTTTTACTGTTAATCGAGGTTCTTCAGCCATCTTATTGCATGGATTATTATTAAGGCTGATAATCAGGGCAGGTAAGCCAACTGCTCTGACTTAATGTGGTGAGGTAAGAGGGGGCAGAGCAACATCGTTAAACAGGTCGATTAGGAAAATAGGTTGAAAAAAAACCCAGCAGAAATGTAGGGGCCCTCTTATGGCACAGTAAAAGAAAGAGGGGAGGAGAGGGAGTCAGTGGTAACATTAATGGAGGAGATTCAATTCAATAAAAAGCTGTCCCGAGGGTGATCGTATAACTACTGCTGATTTTCATTAAAAACCAACCTGTTGACCCGGCTTGCATGTGACTCCAGACCCACAGCAATACGGCTGACTCTTATTTGCCTTCTGGGCAGTTAAGGATAGATAATGAATGTTGGTCTAGTGAGCAGCACTCACATTCCATGGACAGAAAGAGGCGCTGGGGGCTGGTGGAAGATGGTCCTCAATGCATGTGCAAAGTCACTGAGGCCTGGTGCAGGAAGCCATGCAGGAAGTCAAAATAATCAGGCGAGCCAAACTTAGCGTCAGCTGTACTTCTGATGTAGCTGTGCAAAATCGATGCCTTTTTGTCCCTTTCATAAGAAGGTGCAATTGGACCTCATTTTGCCCCTCAATAATTCAATGTTTCTCTGCACAGCACAAAGACCTCAATGGAAATGGCCCAAATAGCCACACTCCTGCCTCGCTCACTGGTAGGATTGTGGACACAATGCACAACCAAACTGCTGGACTTTCTCACTTCTAAGAACTTGGCTTGCCTGCTTGAACTGGTTGTGACGATTCTTAGAAATTCCAAAAACTCTGAAAGGTTGAAATGCTCAGTGTTTTCAGAGAGTTTTCTGCTATTAACTCACACAAGGCACGCCCAATACTCTGTGTTTCTCTGCAGCTAGTTGCTACAACTTCAGAAATTTGCAATTCTTTTAGCTCCCCGGTTTATCCTCTTGTTTAAAACATATGGCCTTGAGAGTCATTTTGTTTTTCAAATCTGCAATCACGCTGAGCATTTGTGGACTGTAACAAAGAAAATTGAATGCTGCTGTGTGGGCCACTCCATTGTTTTTTAAATGCTTTGATCCAAGAATGTTCACATTTTTCATCCTCTTGAGTTGCATTAATCAAAGCAGATAGCAGAGACAAGTTTCACGCCTGAGCACTGAAAATAATTTTCATGCAAAGTAAAACAAAAACAGCTTGTACATTTCATCTTCTTACAGTCTTCATAGAGTCATAGAGATGTACAGCACAGAAACAGACCCTTCGGTCCAACCCGTCCATGCCGACCAGGTATCCCAGCCCAATCTAGTCTCACCTGCCAGCACCCGGCCCATATCCCTCTAAACCCTTCCTATTCGTATACCCATCCAAATGCGTTTTAAATCTTGAAGTGAGGGGGATATTTGTGACAGAGAATGTGCCCATGGAATTTTTTTTTTAAACATGGGGAGGCTGTAGTGCTGTAAATCCCACAGTATTCTGGTTTACCAGGGGAGTGCCCCTGTTTTACTGCCTGCTATAAGGATTGCAGGCTAGTGATCAACTTGTCTGGGCTTATTGTGAATGCATCTTCTTTGACCATTAGGTCCTGGGATTTGAAACCAGACCTCTGTCTCAGAGGCAGGAACACTGCTCCCATCCCTGCTGCTTGCCTTCTATGTAACATATTTCAACGAGCCACCGAACATCCCAAAGAGCTTCAGAACCAGTGAGGTGCTTCTTTGAAGTGCAGTCAGTGTTGCAAAGTAGGAAACATGATGTTGAGTCTCACGTCGCGAGCTCTGACGAGCAGCAATGAGCACATGGCCAAATAATCGTGTTTGAGGTGATGTTGATTGCGTGGTAAATATTGGCCAGGGGACGGAGGTGGGGGGGGGGGGGGGGGGTGGGGGTTGTAACTCCCCAGCTCTCCTTTCAGATAAGTGGCCACAGGATCTTTGATATCCATACAATGTAGGGGTGGCAGGGTGGCTCAATGGTTAGCACTGCTGTCTCACTGCATTAGGGACCCGGGTTCAATTCCCACCTGAGGCGACTGTCTGTGTGGTCTTATGGTCTTATTCACCCCGTGTCTGCGTGGGTTCACAGATGTGCAGGTCAGATGAATTGGCCTTGCTAAGTTGTCCATAGTGTTAGGTGTGTTAGTCAGAGGGAAATGGGTCTGGGTGGGTTACTCTTCGGAGGGTCGGTATGGACTTGTTGGGCCGAAGGGCCTGTTTCCACACTGTAGGGAATCTAATCTAATCAGGCAAGTGAGGCCCATGTTTAACAGAGAATCATAGAGATGTACAGCATGGAAACAGACCCTTCGGTCCAACCTGTCCATGCTGACCAGATATCCTAAACCAATCTAGTCCCACCTGCCAGCACTTGGTTCATATCCCTCCAAACCCTTCCTATTCATATACCTAGATGCCCATATATTCAGATGCCTTTTAAATGTTGTAATTGTAACAGCCTCTGGCAGCTCCTTCCATCCGTGCACCACCCTCTGTGTGGAAAAGTTGCCCCTCAGGTCCCTTTTATATCTTTCCCCTCTCACCCTAAACCTATGCCCTCTAGTTTTTTTCATCCAAAAGCCAGGATCTCTGACAGTGCAGTACTCACGTCAATGTTTTGCACTAAATTATGAGTGGGATGTGAGCATCACAGAGGGTGAATAAGAGCCCACAGTTCTGTTATTTTAAACACACGCATAAACACTGCCAACTGGGTATGCCTGTGTTGGATTCCATTTCTAAATTACTTCCAGATCCCTGTAAAGATAAGCCATCCAGTCAGCCAGACATAATCAGTGCTGTGTGCTGTCTGGTAAAAACCAAACCCTACAACTGATGAAAAACCTGATGCAGCCACCCAAGTTACATGTTCCATTTATGTTCAGAATCTGTACGGTCTTTAATGAAATCTAAACCGCTTTCCCATGCTTAGACAGTGCAAAGGCTTGCTCAGAAATGAGTTCTCATGTAGCAGTTCTCCACCGTTTTGTTCAGTGGGGCAATGTTTTCAAAGCAATGAGTGATTAATCGAGCCACTCATGTCCACAGAATTGATCTAACTGTGGTGTGTGGGCTCTGCCTCCGACAGGGTTAATGTATCTCATACAGTGAATGCTCCTATAAGATAAGGTCAAAACTCACATGACACCAGGTTATAGTCCAACAGGTTTATTTGAAAACGCAAGCTTTCGGAGCTCTGCTCCTCTTTCATTTGCTACTCACTAACACCTGGGGTCATGTGATTTTTGACCTTGTCCAACCCAGTCCAACACATGCACCTCCACATCCTGTAAGATAAGAACTAGATGTGGCTAACTTTGTATTCAAAGATTTGATGGAGATTTATTTATAGCTCCTGACGTGTACCAAATGCCCACTTCACTCTCCTATCTACCCTTGACTCTACTTTCAAGGAACTATGAACCTGCACTCCAAGGCCTCTTTGTTCAGGAACACTCCCCAGGACCTTACCATTAAGTGTATACGTCCTGCTCTGATTTGCCTTTCCAAAGTACAGTACCTTGCATTTATCTAAATTAAATTAAATCTGCCATTCCTTGGTCTAAAGGCCCATCTGATCAAGATCCCGTTGTACTCTGAGGTAACCTTTTCAAAGGACAATCCTCTCATTCCTATCATAAATCTGTTGAACCTTTGTTGAACTCTCTCCAAGGCAAGTGTGCCTTTCTTGTAGTGATGGGTCCAAAACTGTACACAACACTCCATGTGGGCTCGCATTCAATGTCCTGTATAATTGCAGAAAGCCGTCTTCACTCTCAGACTCTAATCCTCTTGTAATAAAGACAAGCACTGCTTGCTTTCCTCATTGCTTATGTACCTGCCTGCAAACTTTGCATATAAGGACATCCAAGCTACTTTGAATACAAACGTTTGACTTTTCTAGATTCCCTTCCAGAGTGAATGAGTTCACACTTTCCCATGTTATATTCCACCCACCATATTTTTGCTGACCTATGTAAGCTGCCTCTGTAACATTTATAGCCTCGATGTGTCCTCTTCATCGTCAACTTTTCAACCGGGCTTTGGATCATCAGCAAACTTGAACTCAATGCCTCATCTAAATCATTGATAAGGATTGCACGTGGCTGAAATATAAGTGCAAATTCTTGTAACACCTCGCCAATTATAGACTGCCAGCATCGGAAATTAAGACTTTTTTTTCAAGCAGGGAGTTACTTTTATTTAAAATCTAACCAGCATTATCTACAATTTGAACTGTGAGGCTGATGTATAAAAGCAGGGTGAACAGGATTGTAATAACAAATGAAAATTGCATTACGTAGAATGACCCTCAAATCACTCAAATGTGAGTAACTCACCTCCTGACTCCTGTACAAGTACAAGTCAGGAGTGTGATGGAATACTCCCCACCCACCTGGATGGGTGCAGTTCCAACAACATTCAGGAAGCTTGATACCATCTGGGACAAAGCAGCCTACCTGATTGGCATTATATCCACAAGCATCCACTCCCTCCACCACCAATGCTCAGTAGCAGCAACGTGTACTATCCATAAGGTGCAGTGCAGAAATTCACCAAAGAACCTTAAACAGCACCTTCCAAACCCACAGCCACTTCCATCTGGAAGGACAAGGGCAGTAGATACATGGGAACACCACCCCCTGCAAGTTCCCCTCTAAGTCATTCACCATCCTGACTTGGGAATATATCGCCCTTCCTTCACTGTCACTGGGTCAAAATCATCAACTCCCTCCCTAATGGGTCTACTTACATCACATGGACTGCAGTGGTTCAAGAAGGCACCTCACCCCCACCTTCTCAAGGGGCAACTAGGGACGAGCGATAAATTCTGGCTCAGCCAGCAGCACTCAGATCTCACGAGTGATTTTAAAAAAAATCTAATGTCTTAATTGTAAGTCCTTTTCCTGATGTCTTTTGAAGTAAAAGTAATTCAAAAGCGGAGTAACTTACTTATCAGTTGAGTTTCCCTCCTGCTTTTTTGTCTCTCTTAAATGTGGCAGCCTGCCGTCGTGAAAGACCGACTCTGTGGTGGGCAGGTTCAAGACAGGAATCGTGCGTTTCAGCTGCTACTGTCTCCTTTATCAGAAGTTTCCCAGGAAACTTTTCATTGTCTGGGACGGCCCAGAGAAATGTCTTTACAGCACTCGGTGGGGCGGGGTGTTCCAACAGCAGCCAGAGAGATAAAGTGCTCCTGAACAGTTCCTGTGCCTACAGCATGTTTATTGCTGCTCTACCCAGTAGATTGTGCTGTTTGAAATATCCTTTTGTTGTGGGCTCATTTCCCCCAATGAGGATGTTTGCGACTGAAGATGATCGTACTCCCTGGATTTAGCTGCTTGTTTTCATAGCTGATGACCAGCCCTGTTGTATCCTCTGAAAGAAAAAGGCTCTCCTTGTGAAGGCAATTGCTGCTTTTAACCTGTGAGCTACCGAGATTGCACGGGTAGAGGGAGCTGTGAAAGTTTGGCTCTGATTCAGAAAAGTGTAATAAATAAGATGCAGCTTCAAAGCAAGAGGCTCCGAAAGATAAGCTGGAAACACATATTAGTGCAATGGGAGATATTAAAATTGGATTAGCAACTGTATTTTAAATGAGTAATGTATTAAATTTATGGAAAAAAAAAGTGTTTGCCAAACATTTTCCAAAGTAGCAAACAGTAAATCAAAAACAGAACCAAGTTACATTGATCTTTAGCACGAGTGATATTTTTCAATATATCACCGTATTCAAAAGTAATAATTAAAAACAACTTATCAATGAATCTTCCCTTTTGTTGTCTCTCTTCTGGACGGGGGTTTCTAGATGATCAACTGTGGATGGTGGAGCAGGCTTGAAGGGCCAAATGGCCTACCTCAGCCGTTTCTATGTTTTGACAGTGACCAAGACTGTACATGCCCTCTTGAGTCTGTGTAAAAGATCCCAGGACACAAAGAAGTCCAGGGGCATTCTGTCCAGTGTCCTGACAAATATTAACCCCTCAAAATAAATCACAAAATGAAACCCAGTTATCTGGTCATGGCCATATTTCCACTGGTAGGGACTTGTGGCTGCTACATTGCTGATGTTACTGGAGCAATCATCCTTGAAAATGTATCTGGTTAGCTGTAAAGTGCTTTGAGATAGTGGCTTAAAAGGCACGATACAATTGTAGGACTTTATGTTAAAGAGGCCCCTTTTTGCTTATAGAGCTATTCTGTTTTATTTGTGTTCATTAAATAGTTTACATGGCTAAGCCAGCCTTTATTACACTTCCCCAGTTGCTCAGAGGGCAATGAAGAGTCGACCACATTGCTGTGGGCCTGGGGTCACGTGGAGGTCAAACTCGGTAAGGATGTGCAGGAGGCTGGAAGAACACAGCAAGCCAGGCAGCATCAGGAGATACAGAAGTCGACGTTTCGGGTGTAACCCTTCTTCAGGACCCGAAACTTTGACTTCTTCACCTTCTGATGCTGCCTGGCTTGCTGTGTTCTTCCAGCCTCCTGTCTGTCTACCTTGGATTCAGCACCTGCAGTGTTTTTTGTCCCAGACCAGGTAAGGATGGCAGTTTCCTTCCCTAAAAGGACATCAGTGAACCAGATAAATTTTATGACAATCAATGATACTGCAAGGTTTGTGAAGGTTTGTAGCTCAGGTTGAGGTTTAGGGTGTAGGTTTGCTCGCTGAGCTGTAGGTTTTATATCCAGATGTTTCATTACCTGGCTTGGTAACATCTGACATGTCTTTGCTTAGCCTGTCCCAGGATAGATGTGTTATCCCAGTCGAATTGGTGTTTCTTTTTCAATCCGTGTGTAAGGCTACGAGGGAGAGAGGGTCTCTCACTCCCTCGTAGCCCTACGCACGGATGAAAAAAACCTCCAATTCGACTGGGACATCAAAGCAAAGACATGCCAGAAAATTCCTAGAGGCCTGGCACTCCAACCACAACGCCATAAACAAACACATAGATCTAGATGCCATCTATCAACCCCTCAGAAAACGAACAGGAAATGACATCACCACAAACCCCAGGAACTCCATCCAGGAGAAAGATATAAATAGAAAGCAGGAGACAACAGCTTCGCTTCACTTGGAGGTCGCCACTGATGATGTTACCTCGCCAGGTAATGAAACGTCTGGATATCAATCCTCCAGCTCAGCGAGCAAACCTACACTCTAAATCAATGGCACTCCTTATTAGGGTATTAATTCCAATTTCTTAAAACTTTGAAATCCAGTTCCACCATCTGCTGTGTTGGGAATTAAAACCTGGGTCCCCAGAACATTACCTGGGTCTCTGGGTTAATAATGCCACTCGGCCACTCCATTCCCAAGCTATTATGTTGTTAGCTTTATTTGTACAGTCAGTGATTGCATTATTAAATTATGCTTAACAGTAGTTTGGCAACTGGGAGTAAACACACTTTTGTTCTGTACGTGTTGGCGCATTCTTCCCATCACTCAAAGGTGTCAGTGTCTGAGTGGACAAGCAGAGTAGATTACAGCAGCTAGTCAGCCATTTGACTCCAGTCCACAGGCCTCCCAGGGGACAGACAACCGCTGATAGAGACTGGCTGTCAGATCTCACATCGGTGATTAGGAAAGCAAGGACTGGAGTACTTGAAGGGGGCCAGAGCGACTCCAAGAAAACACTATTTCCAAATGTCCTCCAGTCCAGTGAGACACTGTGCCACTTTATGAGGAGCTCTGTTGTCTTGATGCATAAAACTCAAAAGGCAAATAACTTCTGGTTATTAATGATTTGGAGGAGCCAGTGTTGGACTCGGGTGGACAAAGTTAAAAATCATACAACCCCAGGTTACAGTCCAACGGGTTTATTTGGAAGCACTAGGTTCAACAACCACCTGATGAAGGAGCATCGCTCCAAACGCTAGTGCTTCCAATTAAACCTGTTGGACTATAACCTGGGGTTGTGTGATTTTTAACTCTGGTTAATAATGAAAGGGATCCAAATCTCTGCTGCTTGCGCATGTGTTTAAACTCTCAGTTATCAGCCTTGTGTCCTTTTTTGTATCCATTCATGGGATATGGGTGTCCCTGACCAGGCCAGCATTTATAACCCACTCCTAATTGCCTACAGAGAAGTTAAAAGTTAACAACATTGCTTTGGATCTGGAGTTCTATGTAGGCCAGACTGAATAAGGATGGCAGATTTCCTTCTCTCAAGGGCAAAATGTGAACCAGATGGGTTTCTAATGATAATCAATAGCCATTACATTGGCTTTTCCTTTTCAGATTTGTATTGAATTCCTGTTTCACAATCTACTATGATGAGATTTTAACCATGTCCGTAGAACATTATGCTGGTGTTCAGGGCTACTAGTCCACACACATTACCATTAGGGTACTGTCTCCCTAGCAAGTGTTTTGCTTTTAAAATTCTCAAACTTGTTTTCAAATTGCTTCCTGGCCTTGCTTCTCCCTACCTTAACATCTCTCCCCCCCCCCCCCCACCCCCCCCCCCCCCCTCCCATAACTGTACAGGATACCTGTGCTCCTCCAATCCTGTGAGTGTGATAAAGTCAGAGAGTTATACAGCACGGAAACAGACCCTACGGTTCAACTTATTCATGCCTACCAGGTTTCCTAAACGGAATTACTCCCACTTGCCTGTGTTTGACTCATATCCCTCTAAACCCGTCCTATTCAGATACCCAACCAGATGGCCTTTTAAATGTCGTAATTGAATCAGCCTCCACCGTATCCCCTGGCAGCTCATTCCATACACGTACCACCCTCTGTCTGAAGAAGTTGCCCCTTAGGTCCCTTTTATATCTTTCCCCTCTCATCCTAAACCTATGCCCTCTAGTTTGGACTCCCCCACCCCAGGGAAAAGACCTTGTCTATTTATGCTATCCATGTCCCTCATGATTTTATAAACCTCTATAAGGTCACCCCTCAGTCTCTGACGCTCCAGGGAAAACAGCCCCAGCCTATTCAGCCTCTCCCTATATCTCAAACCCTCCAGTCCTGGCAACATCCTTGTGAATCTTTTCTGAACCTTTTCAGGTTTATCAGCATCCTTCCTGTTAAAGCTTTCTAGAAAACTTTGGATGATCATTTGAATAAAAATAATGTGCAAGGGTATGGGGAAACAGCAGGAAATTGTCACCAGGGGATGATGCTCACTTAATGAACAGTGCAAGCCCGATAGACTGAATGGCCTCCTGTACTGTGACAATTCTGCGATTCTGGAACTCTTGATTGTTTAGCTACTGCTACGCCATGAGCATTGTGATTCATTCTAGTTATATATGGTATAACTAAATTAAAACTGGAGGGTCTCTGTGGAGTGGGCCATGTGACTATTGTGGAACTAACCTGAATTTTGCAGACATCAGCAATAATGTGGCAGAGGCAAAATCTAATGGATTAGCTGAGACATGCATTTGCAGCTTAAAGGGCAGCAGCGCTGTCGACAGTGTATTGCAACGGGTTTGAACAACGTAAATGTGGGGAGTGAGCACATAGATCATCGCTTTCCAAATTTCTTCCCATTGCGACCCAATTTCGAGGTTTGTAAATTCAGTGTAACCCTTCAGTGAGAACAGGGAGTTCAGCTACTAATGCTTCAGAGCTGCGCTCAGCATGTGACCCAATGTAAGGACAAACCCGTCCTTGGGGGAGCCCTGGCATGGATTGGTGCTCTCCTGCAATGTAAATTGTGGTGGTAGCCAATGTAACTACATCCTTTATGATTTCAGGAAGTGATCTATTATCTTAGATTCTGGGAAGGAACGCTCAGGGATTTCGTGGAGATTAACAGTGTGGAAATCTTATATAGCTCCAAAAACCTTGGCACCAGGTCTCGAAACAAGAGCCCAGCCCTGCACCAATACCACATGGGGCTTTGTCTAACAGTAGTGGGTGTAACTAACAAAGGTGCAAAGGATTATATTTCACTCACTCCCTTCATTTAGAATCGGGCTGGTAAACATCTAACAAGCACTAGTTGCAAATTTTGGCATCCCTCAACTGATTTCAGTGAGGTTTTGAAAATTAAGGACTTGGGAGTTGACGGGTAGGATAGCACATCGACTCTGTCGGAGCGGGAAGGACATGTAAAATCTGATGCAAGATGTAATTAGCAGATATGATATAGGACACAGATTTGAGTCCCCTGTATAAGTCTCAGCGACAAAGGAGTTTAACTCAATCTTATTAATTGTTTGGTGTGGAAACAGTTTGAGTTAGTATCTGAGGTATCTGTGCAATTGACCCTGTGGAAATGGGGGAAGGGGCAGCATCTCGGGTCAGAATATGGTTAGTGTGACATTGTAGACATAAGGGAAAGATATCCTTTGATACTGAGGAAAATCATTCACATTTTTGATTTGAATCCTGTTATGATTTAGGTCAAGCCACAACAATGTTGGCTGTAGGGAATGGTCTCTTTGAAATTCCTCAGTGTTTGAGGAAAACTCTCGACTTGGAGTGCTTTATAAAAGCCAATCATGTTTCAGTCACTCGAGGCACACTGCAGTTGACTGCCTCTCTCTCATGTGCTTATTTCTTTATGGGTAAAGTCGAGGCCTTGATTTTCCTCAATCCTTTGGAGACATGTTGGTGTCAGGAGGACAGGCTCCATGGTGGGGGGAGGAGTTGAAAGTGATGCCCAACAAGTGATGCTGTTCGCCGAGGCAATTAATGGCTCAATTACAGAATCACAGATGTATTTATCGAGTTCAACTCTATGATCTCCCGCCTTTTCCCGTCTCCCAGCATATCATTACTATCCAACCAATGCCCTCTTGTGCCTCCATCACATTTCCAGGCAGTGTATTGCGTACCCTAACTATTCACTCCATGAGGAAGGTTTATCTTATGCCAACCTTGCTTGGCTTGTACATCACATTAAATCAGTGCCCTCCTGTTCTTGTTTCTTTAAGGGTCACCTGCTGAAGACATTTTGCCACAGGCACAGGTCACCAGGTAAACCTCCCGATTGGTTCCCTTAATGGCTGCTCCATGATTCACGCAAGGGTCCCTGACACCAATGAAAATGACCCCTCTCCTCCCCATCAACCCGACTAAGGCACCAATGTCAGAATATAGTCTTAACCAGCTTCCCCACCTGCCCCTCCCCAAAACCCAGCCCGATGTTCAAGGGTGTCTTGACATTGAGATCTTCTCTCCTTTCTGATGCAACTTCACAGGGTGGCCACAACCAGGGGTGGCGCTGCTGAGCCCCAAACCCTCTGGCTAAAAATGGCTTCTGTTCACTGACTGGTGCCAGGAAAATGTCACCACAGGTTCCTGCTGGAATGGAATCTTCTTCTCCCATCTCCAATCTCTGCAGCAGGAATTTACCTTGACTGAAAAGAAATTCTACCCGAGGTGTCAGATAAATGTAGTGACTGCTCCCTGACTTGACAACTTCTGTTGGGGACAAATCTGAGCCCAAGTAAAGTCAGCATAGTGACACCATAGGGCTGCTCTCTCGTTAGAGTGAGATGGCTGCTGGTGGTTTAACCTGGGGGGTCACCCCACCTCAGGCGAGGGTAGGAGTTTGAGAAGGAGAAACCTTCATGGTAACCTCAGCAGATGCAGGAATTAAACCCATGCTGTTGATGTTATTCTGTATCAAAAATCAGCCATCCAGCTAACTGAGCTAACAAGTCAGATTGTTCAACATGTTCAGGGTTTGGGGCTAAGTGTGCCAAAGGTCCACAATTCTCATATTTCTCTAGTGCAAACCTCGTTAAATTTCTGATGACGGAAAGTCTATAAACAGGCAACATACGGAGGACAATGAGAGTTGCAACAAAATTCTTAGGTGTGGGTCGATTTTAACTAAAGACGCCTCAGACATGATTTCATCCTTAGGCATGGGACAATAACTGCAGATAATAGCTTGGTGTACAACCTGTTGGAAAAGGCACACAATATTATTTATAGCATCAGCATTGGACAGGAGCCCACTGTATCCCACATTAAATATAAATATGTATTGAAAAGTTAATGCAGTCATTAATTCAACTTGACCTTCAGCTTGAGGAAAGGCCATCTTATTTTGAAAAGTTTGCTAAATATGATGAATTCTCTTTTCACGTCCTGTCAGATCTTGCTTCGTGATGATGTCTGATTGCTGTAGGAGTGGTCACAGCATCTTCTGTCTGTATCAAAGATGCTGCAATACTCTGCGGAAACTTGCAAGAACATGGTCTTCTGAAGGGGAGTGTGAGATGGGGGTAGGTTTAGCTGTCAGTCACCGATGTTTCCTTGTGAGAACTTATTGGTATAAACAACAATTCAAGGTCATGAATACAATTTACAAACATTGCCATCATATGTTTATGTCTGGTAGGCAGAGAAACAGGGTGAGTCATGACCATTGTAATTCCTGTTGGTGCATATCTTTTTCTGTTTCTTCTGCTGGAATGAGATTGAAAGAGTTAATCGTGTCATTCCTAACAGGAGGAATGGGCATTAACTCAGTTGGAGAAAGTAATCACGTGGATCATCTGCAGAGTTCCATTAGCCTGAAGGGTTCACACCCCTGGCTCCCTAACCCTGTCCCCTCACCCACCGGGCTCCTCACTCCCCCCTCACCCCTCACCCACTGGGCTCCTCACTCTTCCCCTCACCCCTCACCCACAGGACTCCCCCTCACTCACCGGGCTCCTCACTCCCTCTCTCACTCCTCACCCACCGAGCTCCTCACTCCGCCCCTCATCCACTGGGCTCCTCACTCCGCCCCTCATCCACTGGGCTCCTCACTCCGCCCCTCACCCACTGGACTCCTCACCCCTCACCCACCAGACTCCCCCCTCACCCACCGGGCTCACCCCTCACCCACTGGGCTCCCTCCTCACTCCTCACCCACTGGGCTACCCCCCTCACCCACCAGGCTCCTCTCCCCCCTCACCCACCGAGCTCCTCACTCCGCCCCTCACCCACCAGGCTCCTCACTCCGCCCCTCACCCACCGAGCTCCTCACTCCCCCCTCACCCACCGAGCTCCTCACTCCGCCCCTCACCCACCGAGCTCCTCACTCCACCCCTCACCCACCGGGCTCCTCACTCCACCCCTCACCCACCGGGCTCCTCACTCCACCCCTCACCCACCGGGCTCCTCACTCCACCCCTCACTCCACCGAGCTCCTCACTCCACCCCTCACCCACCGAGCTCCTCACTCCGCCCCTCACCCACCGAGCTCCTCACTCCGCCCCTCACCCACTGGGCTCCTCACTCCCCCCCCATCCACCAGGCTCCTTATTCCCCCTTTGCTCACCGGGCTGCTCACTCTCACTTCACTCACTGGGCTCCCCCCTCCCCACTGGGCTCCCCCCTCCCCACTGGGCTCCCCCCTCACCCACTGGGCTCATTCCTCACACCTCAGCCACCAGGCTCCTCACTCCCCCCTCAACCACTGGGCTCTCCCTCATCCACCGCACTCCCTACTCCACACCCCCATTCACCCGGCTCCCTATACCCCTCACCCACCTGGCTCCCTATACACTTCACCCACCTGGCTCCCAATACCCCTCACCCCCCCGGCTCCCTATGTTCCCTCACCCTCCTGGCTCCTGTACCCCTTACCCACCTGGCTCTATGTTCCCTCACCCACCTGGCACTAGATTAGATTAGATTACTTATGTTCCCTCACCCACCTGGCTCCCTATATTCCCTCACCGACCTGGCCCTCTGTCTCTTCACTGACCTGGCCTTATGTTCCATCACTCACCTGGCCCTATGTCCCCTCACCCACCTGGCCCTCTATCCCCTCACCCACCTGGCTCCTATGTTCCCTCACCGACCTGGCCCTATGTTCCCTCACCCACCTAGCCCTATATCCCCTCACCCCCTGGCTCCCTTTATCTCTCACCCACCTGGGTCCTCTGTTCCTTCACCCACCTGGCCCCACGTTCCGTCACCCACCTGGCCCTATATCCCCTCACCCACCTGGCACCCTATACCTCTCGCCCACCTGGCTCCCTATACCTCTCACCCACCTGGCTCCTATGTTCCATCACCCACCTGGCTCCTATACCTCTCATTCACCTGGCCCTATGTTCCTTCACCCACCTGGCCCTATGTCCCCTTCACCCACCTGGCCCTATATCCCCTCACTCACCTGGCTCCCTCTACCTCTCACCCACCTGGCTCCCTATACCTCTCACCCACCTGGCTCCTATGTTCCCTCACCCACCTGGCACTATTTTCCATCACCCACCTGGCTCCTATACCTCTCACCCACATTGTCCGTTATCCCCTCACCTACCTTGCTCCCCTCCCCCACCCACCTGGATCCTTAATTCACTGTCCTTCAGACTTCCTTTCTCTGTTGTGATGAGGGTTAATAGTTCTGTTGCATTTAAATTAAGGTCACTATGTTAAATATTTTAAGGCACGGTCATCTAAAGATTGGCAAAGCAAGAGCTGGAGGTTGGGAGTAGATTGGATAGCAATGTTTCACAGGTACAGTCAGGATGGACCGAATGGCCTCTTTCCATGGGGTAAATTCCTGTGGCTGCAGAAACACAGCACAGCATGTTCCCTGACTCAGCCACAAGCTCCCATCTGCTAAATCTCAGTCAGTTTCATTAATATTCTGTGAGAGATATATCTTCACAAACCAAGCCTCTAAGGAATGAAAATAGTGACATTCCTCTCCTAAAGACTTCCCTCCAGGATGTCTGGAGTTATACGTATCATTATAAGCAACTGGGGACTTGTGGGGAAAGAATTCCACTTCACAGATGACCTTTCCACAGAGTCTGTAAACTCAGTCCATTCTCCCATCTGAGAGATTTCCAGACAGATACTGACCGCTCTGTTTAAAAAATATAGCTTACTCTTTCACTTACGTGTCTTGCCATAATTTTTATTCATGATTCTAGCTCAAAGGATTTTGGGAAGGGACAGAGTCACAGTACAGAAGAGGCCCTTCGACCCATCAAGTCTGTACTGCCAAACTTACACTAGCCCTATTCTCCAACTCAGAGCTTATTGCTTCAGAAACTTATATCAGCATTGGAGATAGTTCATTACTGATAAGGTCACTTCATAATCTGACCTGCCCCATAGTCATGGAGTCACAGTGTCATACATCATGGAAACAAGCCCTAAGGCCCAACTTAGCCGTGCTGGCCAGGTTCCTTAAACTGAACTGCTCCCATTTGCCTGGGTTTGGTCCATATCCCTCTAAACCTGTCCAATCCTATTTTGTCCCAAAGTGAAGACATGAACATATTCCCATTAAATTCTGCGACCTCTCTCCATTTATACAGTATCCTGCTATTTTAATTATTGTACCAAAGTGGTGACATCAACATATTCCCACATTATATTCCATCTGCTGACCTTTTGACAACTCAATTAGCCCACCCCGTATCCTTTTGCAGACTCTCTGTCTCCTCTTGACAGCATACCTGCTTACATTTCTTGCTGTCTTTGGTAAATTTAGCAACTGTATATTCAGTTCTTTCAACCAAATTATGGAGGGGAATTGTAAACAGAGGAGGCCCAGCACTGATCCCTAAACACACGAATAGTTACAGCTTACCAACTGGAAAACCCTGCTCTCTGTTTCCTGTTTGCTAAAAACCTTCCATCCATGCTCAAATATTAGATCCTTATCCTTAGTAAGCTTTGACATTGTTATGATTGTGGCAGGAGGAAGTTGCCGAAGATTAAGCCCTTTATTCTACCAGTCCCATGATTAATATAAGTGTGTTGGTCAGTTCCCACAATGGCCAATTGCTTCCCTTCTGTACAATGATCTGTAGTAAAAGAAATGGTCTTGAAACTTCTTTAATTGAATCAAAATGAGCCATTTGTTATAAACCATTCTTATTAAAGCAAATTGAAAAACGGACAACAGGTAAACTGTGATCTAGGATTACACTTACACCTCCTTAATCCATCACACAGGCCCTTTTTAATTTACTCATTATATTCACCGGATGAAGGTGTTGCTGGCTAGGCCAGCATTTATTTCCTATCCCTAATTGCCCAGAGGGTGGTTAAAAGTCAACCACATCGCTGTGGGTCTGGAGTCACACGTAGGCCAGACCAGGTAAGGATGGTAGTTTCCTTTCCTCAAGGACATAGTGAACCAGATGGGTCCCCACCCCCACAGCGATCAACTTACTGTCATCATTAGACACTTAATTCCAGATGTTTTATTGAATTCAAGTTCCACCATCCACCATGGCGGCATTTGAACCTGGATTTCCGGCACGTTACCTTAATCTTTGGACTAACAGTCCAGTGATAATATTACTCGGCCATCACCTCCCCATTGTCACATGCTTACACAACAAAAATGACAATTCCTTACGGAGATTTTCTTTTTAAAAAAAGCAAAAGGAAAAGGAAACGAGGAGTTTGCTAGAAACTTAGAGCAGGAGTAGGCCATTCGGCCCTTCAAGCCTGCTCCATCTTTCACTATGATCGTGGATAATCCTCTATCTCAATGCCATGTTCCTGCTTTCTCTCCAAACCCCTTGATGCTTTAAATATCTAAAAATATATCTATCTGTTCCTTGAATACACACAATGATTCAACATCCACAGCCCTCTGTGGTAGTGAATTCTCACAGGTTAACTACCTCTGAGTGGTACTTCATCTCAGTCTGAAGTGGCCTACTCTGTATCCTGAGACCATGGTCCCTGACTCTAGTCTCTCTGACCAGGGAAAACATCCTCCCTGCATCAAGACCGTCCAAACATGTTAGAATTTCCATGTTTCAATGAGATCCTCACTCATCCTTCTAAAAACTGTTGAATACAGGCTTAGTCTGTCTTTATTGGTCAGTGCTACTGACCATAATAGCAATCAAAAAGTTTCAAAACATCCCAAGGGTTTTAATGTGTTGGCAAATGAATTTAGCAGAATATGCCCATTTGAGCTACAAAAAAAGGGGTATGATTTGGAATACTCCCACGATTCTGCACTTAAGGAATGAATGTAAAAACAATTATGTTCTGTATTTCTAAGGTGAGATTCAGAGGTCCACGTTAGATATGTGCAGCTCCATCCTCCAAAACAACGGGAGAGGAGCAGAAATCCGACAGTGATAGTCACCTCTGGGAAGACTCGGCCTATTATTTTGGCTATGGAGTCTCTTCCAGGTCCTTGTCTGGAACTAAAATCACACCTTCCAGCCAATAGCGCCACCCTATAGTTTTCAGAAGCAGCTCCCATTCTACTGAGTGAGGGGCTGGTGCCTCCTGGTGACTCCATGCCAGTGCCCACACTTCCGTTGATCCCATTACCTGATTGCCCTGAAGGCTCTGGCAGGCAGGTAGGCACTGAGAGCACTGTGTTCCGCTCCAACGCAGGCAGACTGTTCTGGTTCGTGCTGTAGTGTGTGACTTTCTCCTCCCACAGATGCCCGGAGTGGGCGGCTGAAAGCAGCTGTCTGCCAGAAGGCGTTTATTTATACTGATTTAACGAGACAGCCAACATTGGAACAATCTGTGGCTTTAATAAGCAAGTAAAATCATTCACGCTCATTAAAACAGCCATGAAGACAGAGAACGGAAATGTTACTCGTTATTGTCACTCCCTGAATTGTCCCTTTGTTCTGTTTGTCAGTTCTGCCCAACACCATTGGTCAGTTGACCTCCGATTCTGAGAACCATTGTTCACCCCATCCTTTTGTTACACTGTTTTCCCTATTGCCCATGCTGCCTTTCAGCTCTGACAATATATATAGTCCAGGAACAGGCCATTCAGCCCCATAGGTCCATGCTAACATTCATCCTGCATGTGAACAGCCCTTGTCAGTCTATCCTTTTATTCCCCTCATGTGTTTATGTAGCTCCTCCTCAAGTGCATCAGTGGGGGAGAGAAAGTTAGAGGGAGGTGGAGAGAGGTTCTTAAACTCACAGAGGACTTTAACAAAGTAAACAGAGAGATCCTTTTGCAAGTGGATCAGAAAGCCAGAGAACACCGATTTTAAGACAGTTGGCTAAAACAAAGGAAATAGGGGCACCGTGAGGAGATAAGGAAAT
The DNA here is from genome assembly GCF_047496795.1 of Chiloscyllium punctatum. Classification (NCBI taxonomy): domain Eukaryota; kingdom Metazoa; phylum Chordata; class Chondrichthyes; order Orectolobiformes; family Hemiscylliidae; genus Chiloscyllium; species Chiloscyllium punctatum. The sequence goes on along the minus strand of NC_092779.1, from coordinate 14,566,820 downwards.
ATATTGTATGCAGTGAGTTGTTATGTCCTGGAATGCACCGTTTGAAATTGTGGGGAAAGCAGACTCAATAAAAACTCTCACAAAAGGAGTTGGGTAAATCGCTGAGCAGAAACGTTGACGGGTCTATGAGAGAGGAGTGGGGATTAGGACTGATTGAGGTACTTTCTATGACAGTGGTTCCAACATTGTAACCACTCCCTGCTTTATTGTGTTCACACATGTTTGTGCTGATCAGAAACAATACTGTTGATCCGAACGCTTAAGTGACAACAATAACTCTACATTTACCTGGCACCTTTAGTGTAGTAGAGCATCTCAATATACTTCACAGGAAAGTAATTCAGTCAGAAATGACACAAAGCCACATATTAGGTCAGATTTTGGAAAACTTAGTCAAAGATGTAAGTTTTAAGGAAGAAAGGAAAGGAGGTAGAGAGGGAGGTCCAGAGCTTGGAATATAGATGCACCCAGCAGTGATGGAGTGATTCTAATTGGGAATGCCCAAAATGTCAGAATGAGATGAGCACAGGTAATCTCAGAACGTACTGAAGCTGGAGGAAAAGTTAGAGATTGAGGTTGACGGTGGTGGTGGTGTGACCATAGAGGAATTCAGAAACAAGAATGAGAATTTTAAAATCAAGATAGTGATTGACTGGAAGCCAGTGCAGATCAATGAGCACAGTGATCATAGGGGAAGGAAACCTGCTATGAGTTAAGACAAAGGCAAGAATGTTGGATGACCTCAAATTTCCAGAGTGTGGGATGATGGGGTCCAACCAGGACAGTGTTGGTATTGTCAAGTCTAGAGGCACGAATAAGGGTTTCACCGGGAAATGAGCTGAGATGGATGACATTGGGTGACGTTACAAAAATGGAAATAGGTTGAAATCCACTTGAAAGACATTTTATTCTGAACAGCAGTCACTTGTCTTGAAACGTTAACTGTTCCTCTCTCTCACCACAGATGATGCCAGACCTGCTGAGTTTCTCCAGCATCTGCAGTTTGTTTGAGTTCCTGTCTTTCTGAAGCTGTAAAGCATTCTCCTTGAGATGATTCTGTTTAACCTCTTGCAATGGCTTTGTCTGGGTTCGCTCTGATATGCAACATGTTAAAAGTTAGCAACTCTACCACTTCCTGTAGTGCATGGTGACCACCAGGCACAACAAGTCCTATTGTGTGTGAGGTTTACAGTGAAGTCAGTACTTGCTAATCTCAAAACAGAGAGAAATCCTGCAGGGCAACCACAGTGTGACCTTGGTTCAATGGAGACAGTGGCTTATCCTTGTTTCCACTGGTCAGTGCCTGGTGCATGAATCATTCCTAAGCAGACAAACTTTTTAAATTGGATAACTTTTTCCACTGTGACTCCATCTCAGTGCCTCAGAGTTTGCACATCCTCAGAGACAAACTTTAAAGCAAAGATAAGAGAACTGTTTTCTTTCCTTTATTCATTCAAGAGATGAGGGCATTGCTGCCCAGGCCAGCATTTATCCCCCATCCCTAATTGCCCAGAGGGCTATAAGGGTATTGCTATGGGTCTGGAGTTACATGCAGACCAGACCGGGTAAGGATGGCAGTTTCCTTCCCTAAAGGACATTAGTGAAGCAGATGGACTTTTCCTGATAATCGATACATGGTCATTTTTAAAAAATTGACTTCAAATCCCACCAAATGCCTATGTAGGATTCAAGCCTGGGTCCCCAGGATATTATCTGGGTCCCCAGATTAACACGCCAGCAATAATTCCACTAGGCCATTGATGTCTGCTGCTGAGCAGAGCAATGAGAATGACGTTTTTGTCATAGGGAATGTTTAAACTGTAGGGCTGTGTAGTATAAGGAGTCGAGAGTGTAGTGCTGGAAAAGCACAACAGGTCAGGCAGCATCCGAGGAGCAGGAGAGTCGACGTTTCGGGCATAAGCCCTTCATCAGGATTCTCCTGCTCCTCGGATGCTGTTTGACCTGCTGTGCTTTTCCAGCACTATACTCTTCGTCCCTGACCTCCAGCATCTGAGTCCTCACTTTCTCCTGTTTTACAATGTTCTGGACTTAATGTTGAGTTCAATACTTTCAGATTCTGAGCCCACCCCCATTCCTTCTCTTTCTTTTAGTTAAACTTGTTACATTCTCTGTCACCGTGTCCTCGCTCCCCCCCCCCCCCCCCCCCCCCCGCTCTTTCCAGTCTGGTGGCTAGACACGTTGTTATTCTGTCATTTTCACATTCCAATCACTTAATCTGAACTATCAACGCCCTTTCTCCCGCAGCCCTCCAACATCCCAACCCCGCCCCAATGGTGCATAAATGCTGTCCCTTCCACATTTCACATCAGCTCTGATGAAGAGTTATCTAGGTTTGAAACATTAGCTTGCTCTCTCTCCACGGATTCTGCCTGACCCGCTGTGATCTCTTAACATTATTTTTCCAGTATAGATTCCAGCATCCACAATAATTCACTTCTACTTGGGTCGAACATGTTCTTTGCCTTTTCCAATGTCAGCAATTTAATTGCAAACTGGTGTTAAACTGGTTTTTGGAGTTGTGTTGAGACAAGAAATTAAGATGTTGCAGCAATATTTTCGTGTTGTCTAAAAGAAACACAAAGAAGGTACTGTTAATGGCTTCTGTTTACTTGAATTTCCTGGTGGGTTTATTTACGGATAATCTGATCTACGCAATGGTGTAATCTCGTTCTTGCATGACGTAACTCACAATCCTTCAGGATTAAGTTCAAATGCAAGTGAGGTGAGAATGATTTAAACTGTGGGTATAACCTGGGGCTGTTACTCAACCCACAGCAAGTGTCACTGTCGGAACAGTATCATGTAATGTAAAGAGGTTATTATTTTCCAGGATTATAGGTAAATTCAGCACAAATTTATTGTCATGGTATAAGACGTCACCTGGAATTGAGAGAACAATGGGTTCCTTTATAATCGGCAGGAAAATAAACAGCAGAGGAGCGATTTTCTGACAGTAAGTTCCCTTTCATGTGGGAAGAGATATGAACCAACCTCAGGATTCTGCAAACAAATCCTCAGTAAGGTTTGACAGTTTATAGGTCATTTTCTGAATACACACCATTGTAGATGGCCGCGCCCCTCCCTATTTAAGCAAGCTACTCCAATTGCATTGTTCCTCCAATTCCGGCCCTTGCACATGCCCAATTTCATTGCTCCAAAATAAGTGCACCCATTCCTTCAGCTATCTGGGTCATTAGATGTGGAATTCTCCTCTCTGTTCCATTCTCTTTCCTCCCTCCTCTCTCTCTCTTTCCTCCCATCTTTAAGACATTCCTGAAAACGTGTCACCTTGACCAACCTTTTGGTCCCCGGTCACAATGATATATCACGCATGTGTCTAACTTGGTCGGATGACTCTCCTGTGAAGCGCTTTGGGATGTTTTACAGATCGCTACTTGATGGCAAGTTGTTGTAGATGGGGTGTCACTGACAACTGACAAAAGTTGACTGTAAGTGGCGCAAAGAGGTGGAGGGAGGGGGTGGCTCTCCAGTCCCAGCATGCACTCGGAAAGGACCTCTAATGTCTTCCTACATATGGACTTAGACTCATAGAGCTGTACAGCACGATCCAACGCATTCATGCTGACAAGATATCTTGAACCTAATCTAGTCTCGTTTGCCAGCACTTGGCTCTGATCCCTCTAAGCCCGTATACCCTTCTAGCCAAAGTTTCAAAACAATGCACAGCTTATAAAACAGTCATTACTACTCCTGGAATTCGAGGAAATCACCTCCAACATCTAAAATACTTCAAAAAAGGAGCAGTTCCTACAGCCTCAATTTTTTCCCATCCTCCATCTTGGATTAACAATCCTGTCTTGTTAAAGTATGACCATCCCTTTGCAGAGTCAGGAATGAAACCAATCGGTTGACGTTCCAATACATTTGGGCAAAGCTATGGTAGATTTTCGGGCTGGGCTATACGATTGGGAGGGTTGTGGGAGGGTCAGCACATGTATTGATGGGCAGACATTAATGCTTTACACCTCCCCCCACTCCCTCCAATGGTGGATTTGGTGACAGGGAGGGGGAGAGTAGGTGAGGCAGTTAATTGGGCAAGTGGGCAATAGCCAGGGACCCCAATCGTCTCAGGCCCCCGACTCCAATCAAATCCATGGCAAGAAGAGGTGTCAGGGGTAGATTTTGAGGGTGTTGAGGGGGCATGGTGGTGGTGTGTGGGGACAGTGTTCGCAGGGTTTCAGAGATGAGGAGCACCCAACTAATGCTCTACAAAGTGACTGATGATAATGGAAATTGAACTGTATTCTAGCCACCGAGATTGTAATGTTCAATCTCATTAAATGCATTGCAATTAGTATATCTGCTAAGCATCTGTGTAGCAATGGTGCAGATGTAAGTATAATAGGAGTGCATTTTGGTAATCATATGTAAACTTGGAAATGTCACCCAATTAGTTCACACTAAGAGCATAAGAAATAGAAGCTGGAATAGTCCATTCAGCCCCTTAACCCTGCTCAGCTAGTGAATGTCTTCTGCCTAAACTCCATTTTCTCATTGGCTCCACATTGCTGCTGTCTGATAGTGGTCATGTCTACCTCATCCTTCTGCAATGGCCTGGGTGAATTCACTGCCACCAAACCTTCTTGTTGATGCTAACCTAAGACCCGGGTATGAAGTAGAAAAGGATGCCGACACAAAGTCTTGAGCAGAAGGGATGTTCGATCATGATAAAAAAATGTTAAGTTTATTACGTATTACTTAATAGCTAGGAGCAAATTACTGCAGATGCTGGAATCTGTACGAAAAACAAAAAAACTCTGAAGACCACAGTGGGTCAGGCAGCATCCATAGAGAGAGAGCAAGCTCACATTTCAAGTCTAGACTCCATGGATGCTGCCTGATTAGATTAGATTAGATTACTTACAGTGTGGAAACAGGCCCTTTGGCCCAACAAGTCCACACCAACCGTCCGAAGAGCTCTGCTGTGATCTCCAGCATTTGTTGTTTTCAGTACTTAACAGCTAGTTACATTATATCTGAGTTATAAGAGAGACTTTTGTAAGACCTCAGACTAGACTTAAGAGAAAGTACACATTACTGTTAACCATTGAGCTTAGACCTGGTAGCAAACTGAACTGGAATGGAAGAACAACTGGATATTTGATCCCAAGAGCAATCCTTTCCATCCTAACAGATGGTGATACCACTTAGTCTTTTAACGTATTAATTATTTTGTACTACAATGTCCCTTAATTCCTAGACAGATCATAAATGTATCCTTCGCAGCCTTGAATTTGTTCAATGACCTCTGGGCAAGAGAATTTCAAAGATTGACATCCTTCTGACTGAAGTGATATCTCCCTAGCTCAGTCCTGAATGATTACCCAAGCCGCTGAGTCAGCATCTGCATGTTTCTGACTGCCACAGCCAGGGAGGTGTCATAACCCCTCAGGTGTCCCCTGTCAAAGTCCATTCACATTCACCTCCCCCCATTGCAATGAAATGAGTATGCAAGTTCCTCTCTTGGATTTCGGAGTTGTAATCATGCATGTGACATACACAGTAGATTTTTAGTCACCTTTATTCTCCTTCTTTTTCTTCTGTTACAGGAGCGGGGAATCCAAACTGTAAAATCGCTGTTGTCATGGGCAGAACGGAAAATAAACATCTTCCCAGGTGAGGAACAAAGCAATTGGCCTTCGGTCTGATGAAGCGTTAAGGTTCAGAGGAGTTTATTTTCCCGGAAGAATGGGGGAATGCTGTAAAGCCCCTCCCTTTCCGAATGCTGCCCAGGATGGGCGTGGGCAAGAGATGTTGGGGAGGAAGTGTGCACGTCACCCAGGGATCAGGTCTATGAGCTAATCCTGTAACCAACTCCCAAAAGACAAAGCTGGTATATGCAGGAGGTCACAGAATGGACCCTAATGTTGTCATCATTGCCTTTGTTTCAGCTTTTCACAGACACACTTGCTGTAAACATTGGTTGAATCATTGACTGACATAACACACAGGAGTCCATCCAACCCATTGAACCTGTGCTAGCTGTCTGGTCATTCTGTACCATCTGACCCATTCCTCTGCTCCTTCCCCAAGGCCTTGTGAATGTTTCCTTTCAACGATGAATTCAATTCTCTTTACAATTGAGTCTACTTCCACTACCCTTTCAGACAGTGTATTCCACGTGTTGGGTTAAATTAATGTTTCATCCGGCCTCCTGCTATTTTTTTGTCCATCGATCTGCATTAAGCAGGTTGCTTTCAGCTGCTGGAAACAGTTTCTCCTTATTCGCCCTGCCCATAATGTTCAAGATTCTGAACACTTCTGTCACGTCTTGTCTTAAACGTCTGTGTTCTGAAACCCCAGCTTATCCCCGTCTCTCCACATGGTTTCTGTAGTGATTGGAACCAGGTGGATCTCATCGACTATGAGATTCTTGATTGGGGATGTTAGTCTGGGCCAATCAGGAAAATTCTGGCTGACAGGTATAAACAGGGGATGCGGTAGTGTGGGGGTTAAAAAAAAAGAAAAAAAATATATAAAAAAACAAAAAAAAAGAGAAAAAAAAATATAACCAGGAGAATCATGCAGTATTGCCCCCTGATGTGAAGGGCAGTGCTTGTCACTGCCCACTCAGGTGAATAAAAAAAAAGAAATATAAACAGGGGATGGAGTCCGTGGACCATGTATATATTGGGTGTGGGCGTTTGCACTCCCTTTTTGATTTTCTCAAAAACCTTCTCCTCTGTTTCTGGCTGCACTTCAGTCCCACGCTCCTGATCTTCGGGCACCCGGTACGGAGGAGGGAGGGCGGGTCCGAAGACCTCCTCGTGGGTCTGCTCCTGGGCCTGGCCAAACTGGCCATCAACAGGTCCAGGCAGCGGGCCATGGAGGGGGTCGTTAGGGCCGACTGCCTGCCCCTCTTCCGGGGTTACGTTAGAGCCCGGGTGTCCTTGGAGAAGGAACACGCGGTGTCCACCGACACCCTGGAGTTGTTCAGGGAGAGGTGGGCACCGCAGGGAGTGGAGTGTATTATTTCTCCCTCCAACTCTATTTTGATTTAGTCCCTACCCTCCCCTTCACTGTTTTGATCACAGCATTTCCCTTTGATGTGAAGGGCACTGCTTAAAAAAAAAGAAAAAAGAAAAAAATATATAAACAGGGGATGGAGTCCGTGGACCATGTATATATTGGCTGTGGGCATTTGAACTGCCTTTTTGATTTTCTTAAAAACCTTCTCTGCTTTTGGCTGCACTTCAGTCCCACGCTCCTGATCTTCGGGCACCCGGTACGGAGGAGGGAGGGCAGGTCCGAAGACCTCCTCGTGGGTCTGCTCCTGGGCCTGGCCAAACTGGCCATCAACAGGTCCAGGCAGCGGGCCGTGGAGGGGGGTCGTTAGGGCCGACTGCCTGCCCCTCTTCCGCGGTTACGTTAGAGCCCGGGTGTCCTTGGAGAAGGAGCACGCGGTGTCCACCGACACCAAGTTGTTCAGGGAGAGGTGGGCGCCGCAGGGAGTGCAGTGCCTTATTTCCCCCTCCAACTGTATTTTGATTTAACCCCTGCCCTCACCTTCACTGTTTTGATCGCACAGCATTGCCCTTTGATATGAAGGGCAGTGTTTGTCACTGGCCACTCGGTTGTTTCCTTTTCTTCCTGGTGGTGGAAACTGAATAAAGATTTGTGCACCTTGTGTCTTTCACTGTGTCTCACACCTGCAAGAAAAGAAAAGAAAAATATGAAAAGGGGATTTGGGATCTCCTCAGATCAGGGACTGACTCTGAGCTGGCTGGCCACTGCCAGTGTTCTGTGCACATAAAATAAAGAGTGATTTGGTGACGGGATACCAGCCTCTGTGCAGTTATGTCAGTTTCTATCGCTAAGTGGTTCTAGTAAATCTCATCTAACCTCACTCTCTCGAGAAGTATAAATTTATTGTATATTCTATTGTCTGGTTTCAGTGTTCTTCCAAGCTGAATAATTGCAGGCAAGTCTTTTATCTCCAACATGTGGAAGTTATGCTTAAAGGGTATAAATAACAGGCAATAAAAATCTGTGTTTTACTGCCTTTTGAAAATATTAATTTCAGCCTGGATGGTCTTGTTTATCTCACATTGGTTTTACAAGGCTAGCCTCAGTCTGTGGGCAGGTGATGACTACTGCCATTTTAAGCCAGTGTTTTATTCCTCTTGTAAAACTGTTTTAGCCCATAAAGGTCTCGAGTGTTAAAATCAGTTGATGCAAGTAAAAAGTTAATTGTTTATGTTTAACATTAGTGTAACACCACGTTCAACAATAGGTACACATATGCTTTCTTTGCAAAAGTTGTGTACTGTGCAAACCAGGCCAGGAGGAAGTGATTAGAGTCTAAATCCACTCACTCTGAATGTGAAAATGGGATTTCAAAAATGCATTTTATTTATTGGAAATGCACATAATCCGTGTTTTTTTTCCTTGTATATGTTTATTAGATTCTGTATTTGTTTCCTAGGCACAAGCAACACAGCATGATTCTTGTTCCCATGGATACACCAGGGGTAAAGGTCATCAGGCCCCTGACAGTATTTGGATACGATGGTGAGATGCTTTAATTTATTTGGCAGCGTCGGTGGTTCCTGTCAGAATTCTCGGCATCTGCCATGTCATGATGGGATGTCAGAAGCAGCATTTTCACAGAGTCAAGGAGGCTTTTCTCCTTGAGTAGACATCGGGCTGCTCCTCCCCAATTCTGTGTGTCACTGTGTGGTTTATTCCCTGCTCAGGATTTCTAATGGAGCCTCTGGACTCCTGGGGCAGGGTTTTTTTCCCCCCTATGATGGGGTTTCTCACCCTACCATCCAAGGAGTTTCTGGGACAATGCCAACCTTGCAGCTAACAAACACTCCCCTTAAGGGTTTCAATTGTGCCAAATTGACAGCTGGGTCAGCCACCACTTGCCTGCCCCAGGTAATTGTACCAACAGGTCAGGCAAGAGGGTGGGGTGTTGCCAAGCCCATTGTCAGGGGGAGCAATGGTCATAGAATCTGAACAATAAAGATTCTACATAGAAACAACATAGAATCTGAAGATAAAGATAATTCGGTCCATTGAGTCAATACCCACCCTCTAAAGAGCATCTTACCCTATCCCCATAACCCCACATCTACTAGAGTTAGACTGACTAGCTTGCATGCAACAGGGTGATTTACTATGGCCAATCCACCAAACCTGCACATCTTTGGACTGTGGGAGGAAACCGGAGCACCCGGAGGAAACCCACGCACACACGGGGAGAATGTGCAAACTCCACACAGACAGCCGCCAGATGCTGGAATCAAGCCCGGGTCCCTGGTGCTGACCACTGAGCCACCATGCTGGCCTGTGTATTTCAATCATAAAATGACATACTGTGCGGAAAGACGCTATTCAGCCCATTGAGTCTGCACCGACCCTCCGAAGAGCATCCCACTCACAACCAGTCCTCCACCCTATCCACCTAGCCTGCACATCCCTGGACATTACGGGGCAATTTTAGCATGGCCATCCCACCCTAACCTGCACATCTCTGGACCAGCACATCTTAATATTCTGCCTCTGGAGAATAATGCTCTTGACTGGGAATAGGATTTTTGTGCAATTCTATCTGACACTTGCTTGCATGGGTCACAGCTTCCTATCTGAGATGGGATTTCGTAACAATTCTTTTTCTTGCCGCAGTTTACTGGTTTGTCCATATCTTTAATACCATCGGTGTTTCAATTCTGTTGCCATTTTAATTACAGTTGGGTGCCACCATCTTGGCGAACCTCTAGGTTAATCAGTTTTCTTCACCTCAACAATTAGTGCATTGATTCTTCCCAGTGAGAGACAACATTGCTAGTGTCAGCTATCTGACGATGAGCAGTCTGTTGTCTCTGTGCCAGAGCCTGTTCAGTAATGAACAATGGGGCACAGTTCTCTCCCAGAGCTTGCTTGGAAGGTCTGGCTATATCCCAGAGGTTTTCCTGTAATTGGCCTCACCCCTTACCTGGAGAGAGGAGCAACAGTGAGAGCTCACTCGCCTGTCCTTTCACATTCATTCATTGAATTAAACTACGGGGTTAGGTCGGAGACGCCAGGGTTGTTTTCCTCAGAGTAAAAGGTGATTGGTTATGAATTTTTTTAGACAGTATTGAGACTATGCCAGGAGGAGTGCACTCACTTTCTCTAGTCCCACTGCTCCATAGACCACGATATAAAGGTAACTGTTTGATCCAGTCCCCAGTATGGCCAATGGTATACTTTCTGTGTATTAGACTAGAATTAAAAAATCATCGATCACGGTTCTTTAGAAAACTCAACATTACTGATTTATCATGAAGCAAACTTATTGAATGAAAATTTGAGACCTGGTTAACATTCATCGTTTTAAAAATTTAAATTAAATGTTTTATCCCTCTTCCGAATCCAAAATATACACACAAACACACTCTCATGCGCGCGTGCACACACACACACACAGTATCTCTCTTTCACACACAGTCATTCTCTCTCACACACACACACACACACGCACGCACACACATTCTCTCTCTTTCACACACAGTCATTCTCTCACACACACAGACAGACACACACATACACACAAACACTCTCTCACAAAGTAAAAGTGGGGAGAAAAGTCTTCCTCTGCAGAGGTTCACTTTGGATTAAAAAAACTCTTAGGCAATAATTGTTAGACATAGAATAATACAGCTCTAGAGTCATACATCATGGAAACTGACCCTTCTGTCCAACTCATCCATGCCAACCAAATTTCCCAAACTAAGCTCCTCTCGCTTTGGCCCATATCCCTCTAAATCTTCCTATTCATGTACCTGTCCAAATGTCTTCTAAATGTTGTAATGGTACTTGCATCTATCACTTCCACATACTACCCACCCTCTGTGTGAAAATGTTGCCTCTCAGCTTCCTTTTAAATCTTCTTTCACCTTAAAAATATGCCCTCTAGTTTTGAACCCCCCCTACCCTGGAAAAGAAAATCTATGCTATTCACCTTATCCATATCCCTCATGTTTTTATAAATCTCTATAAGGTCAACCCTCACCCTCCCACACTCTTGGTGATAGAAGTCCCAGGCTTTCTAGCCATTCCTTATAACCGGATAACATCCTGGTAAATCTTTTCTGAGCTCTCTCAAACTTAATAGTATCCTTCCTGGAGGGAGAAAGGATCAGGTGGGGAATGTTCAGATGACTGCTGATCTAGCACACATAGGTCATGGGACGTGTGCAGTTATCTCTGGGCTGTTGGCAGACACTGGTTGCTCAGGAATTACAGTATCGAGAAGTCTTTCAGATGATCTTCAAGAGGGCAATCAAGTTTCACACTGGATTTGGTAAGGATGTTTCAAGATGTGCTGCTTTTTCTCAACAAACGTTTCCCCAGTTGAGAAACTAAATCAATCTCCAACAGCATTGTTCAAACAGGAGCTAGCTCTTGCTGTTCTGCAGCCATTCTCAAGATGGTCATCTTCCTGCACTCGTCCCATGTGGCAGCAAACATCACAGAATAAAAAGAGAGTATGGAAAACCTAAGCTGATTGCTTTCTCTACCCCTAACCTTGACGTTGTGGTCTGCAATAATGCCTTTACTGCTGTTCCATTAACGTGGGGACAAAAATTCTCATAGACCATTTGGCTCAGATTTATTAATTCTTCAAACTTCATCAGCTAATGTGATGGGATTTGAACCTAGAGCCTTGGGGTCCTTGGATTACATAAGGAGTGATATTCCTGTTATGCCATAGCCTTCAGTCTAGGCACTTATTAAATCTACCTTGCCTTCAGGTCAGTTTTACCAATTAGTGCTCTTTCTGCATCATTTGTCTTCTGCTGGGATTTAGAATAATGAGAAGTGATCTTGCTGAAACATAGGAAGGTCCTGAGGGTCCTATATAGGGCAGATTCTGAGAGGACACTTCCTCTTGTGGGGGGAGTCTGGAACAAGGGGACACAGTTTAAAAGTAAGAGGTTTTTCATTCAAGATGGAGATGAGGAGATCTTTCTTCTCTTGTTGGTGGGTGGGACTGTGGAACTCTGTTCCCCAGAATGCACTACAGGTTGGCTCACTAAATACATCTTCGGTTCCTGGGCTTTAATAGCTGCATTTTAAATGTTCCTTTCATTTCAGAAGATGAAGAATCTGAGTGGAATATCTCAGTGAAATGTGAAATGGTTCAGTATAGTCTTTGTTTTAAAAAAAAACACCCATTTGCAGCTGGTTTTAGTCAGGTGGAAGACTGGACTTCTTGAAATAAAAACATAAGAACGAGGAGCAGGACTAGGCCCGTCTGGTCCTTCGAGCCTGTTTTGATTCAATAAGATCATGGCTGATCTTTTTGTGGCCTCAGCTCCACTTACCCGCCCACTCACCATAATCCTTATTTGCTTTATTGCTCCAAAAATTATCTATCTTAGCTTTAAAAACCATTCAGTGAGGAAGCCTCAACCACTTCACGGGGCAGAGGATTCCACAGATACACAATTCTTGAGGAAGAAGTTCCTTCTCAATTCAGTCTGAAATCTGCTCCCTTTGTTTTGAGGCTATGCCCTTTGTTCTAGTTTTACCCACCAGTGGAAACAACCTCCCTGCTTCTAATTTATCGATTCCTTCATAATTTTATATGTTTCTATAATATCCCCCGTCATTCTTCTGAATTCCAATTAATATGATCCCAATCTACTCAGTCTCTCCTCATAAGCCAACCCCGTCAGCTTCAGAACCAGCCTAGTGAACCCCCTCTGCCCCCGCCTAGTGCCAGTACATCCTTTCTCAAGTGAGGAGACCAAAACTGCACACAGTACTCCTGGTGTGGCTTCACCAGCATCTTATGCAGCTGCAACATAACCTCCCTGCTTTTAAACCCAATTTCTTTAGCAGTGGAAGGACAAAATTCCATTTGCCTTCCTAATTACCTGTTGTACCTGCAGACCAACCTTCTGTGATTCATGCACAAGGACACCCAGGTCCCTCTGCACAGCAGCCTGCTGCAATTTTTACTGTTCAAGTAATAGCCCTTTTTACTGTTCTTCCTACCAAAATGGATGACTTCACATTATCAACATTTTACTCCTTCCACCAGACCTTTGCCCACTCACTTAAAGTATCTGTGTTCCTCTGCAAAGTTTCACGGTCCTTTGAAAACTTTGCTTTACCACTCATCTTAGTGTCATCCGCAAACCCTCACACACTACACGTGGTCCCCAACTCCAAATCATCTATGTTACTCGTAAACAATTGCGGTCCCAACACTGATCCCCGAGGCATGCCACTAGTCACTGATCACCAACCAGAAAAACACTCATTTATCACCACTCTTTGCTTCCTGTTAGTTAACCAATCCTCTATCCATGTTAATACATTGCCCGTAATGTCATGCATCTTTATCATGTGCAGCAGCCTCTTGTGCGGCACCTTGTCGAAGGCCTTTTGGAAATCTAGGTACACCACATCTACTGGGTCCCCATTGTCCACCACACTCATAATGTCTTCATAGAAATGGAAATGTCTGCTGAACAATCCATTTTTAGCACGCTGGTCACTGCTCTAAACTAGAATAAAGGAACAGATATTAATGTGGGGAAGATAAACGATGATCAACTTTGAATATACTGGCTCATGAAGGAATTCCTTGATACTAAACATATCAAGGGATAGGGAATAGTGTGGGAAGATGGTGTCACGATCGAAGATCAGCCAGACTTGAAGGGACCAAATGGTCTCCTCCTTTTAATTTTCTTATCTCCATTTGATAATTTATACAAATTAATTTTAACTGGAAAACTGAACTGTAAGCGAGCCAGTGCAAATATTAAGTGCATTTTTCATTGCGTTTTAAATGAAGGTCTTTATCTCTTTAATAGCTGTTGTCTCAAGTGTGTCTGATCAGGGTTTCAGCGAGTCATTGTAGATCTGAGCCCTTGTGTTTCTGTTCATGTGTTTGAAGACTGATGTGATTTCATTGTGTTCTGGCAGATGCTTTCCATGGTGGACACTTTGAGATACATTTCAACAATGTTCGAGTTCCTGTATCCAACATTCTGTTAGGTGAGTCTGTAAATGCAAAGGCTAGAAACATCCAGACACAGAATATCTACAATCATCGGAAACATTTCCTGGTGTTGACCCTCCTCATTTCAGAGGAGCACCCTCCAACGACTCTGTGCAAATGGAGGCCATTGAGTCGGTCCCCTCCATGTTTGCTGCCCAGTCAGAGTCAGTAGGCAGATAGCACCTAGGTGAGACCACATCTGCAGGACTGGATACAGTTTTGGTCTCCTTATTTGAGAAAGGATCTAATTGCATGAGAAGCCGTTCGGAGTCTGCTCCGTCTTCCCATTTCTGGAGTTTGTCTTACAAAGGAGGGTTGAACAGATTGGGCTTATTCCCACTGGGATTTTAGAATAATGAGAAGCAATCTTGCTGAAACATAGGAAGGTCCTGAGGGCCTTAAATAGGGCGGATTCTGAGAGGACACTTCCTCTTGTGGAGTCTGGAACAAGGGGACACCGTTTAAAAGTAAGAGGTCTTTCATTCAAGATGGAGATGAGGAGATCTTTCTTCTCTTGTTGGTGGGTGGGACTGTGGAACTCTGTTCCCCAGAATGCACTAGAGGTTGGCTCACTAAATACATCCCTAGCGGGTGAAATAACTACTGAGGCTGGTATCCCCTCACCAAGTGTCTCTTTAATTTACACATGAACAACCCTTGTCTTGAGTACTGCCTCATTCATAGTCAGACACCAGAGCATCAGGATCCTTGACATGAAATCTTTTTATGTCAGCCAGGGCTCCCTAATTGGACCAGATTAACAGCCTCACTCAGGGAAATCATATTCTTTGAGCTCCAGCCAGCTGACATCATCACAATCACGATAGTAGGGTTGGATTGTTGATAGACAAGATTATGGCTGTGGGTCGTGACAGGAAAATGTGGTTGAGACCACATTGCCATACCGGTGACCAGGAAGGTGTTCATGAGGAGACTCGGTGGGTCTAGATTTCTGCCAGGAAGGCCAGTGATTTGTTGACTAATCTTCTCCGTGCCTTTCTCATTGTACCTCCATGACTGCACTGAGGAAAGGCCCTGGCCTCAGAGTTCTGGGGGAATTGTCCAGGAGAATCCTTGTCAATGGGTTTTCCTGCCGGAGTGGAGGGAGGAGATCAGGGGGGGTGGGGGAGGTGGCGGAAACTTGCGGAAGTTGAGGGTGGGCGTGTGGTGGCCTGATTGGTTTGCAAACTGACAGGGCTGAGAGACGAGATGGTTTCTCACCTTCCCCATGGTCTGATTCAGGTGAAGGGAGGGGATTCGAAATAGCCCAAGGCCGGCTAGGACCTGGACGAATCCATCATTGCATGAGGACAATTGGAACCGCGGAACGTGCCCTGGAGCTGCTGTGTCAGCGAGCAGCTCAGAGGAAGACGTTTGGGAAGAAACTTTATGAACATGTAAGTAGGCGTGACTGTGCCCATGATCCCAAAGACTGGATGGGAGATTCCGTTGAAAGGCGAAACTGAAAAAAACGGAATTTCCGAGTTAGTAATCTCTGGATTGCCATCTGAGCCCCAGGCAAACTGCCTCAGGGTCAGTAAGGGATCAAACATGTGGCTCAAAGATTATTGTGGGAGGAATTGATATGTGTTTGTGGGACATTGGAAGGGAGCTATTCTGGTGGGATGGGCTTCATAAGACCAGAAGACATAGGAGCAGCAATTAGGCCGTTCAGTCCATCGAGTCTGCCCTGCCATTCAATCACGGCTGATAAGTTTCTCAACCCCATTCTCCCATTTTCTCCCTGTAACCCTTGATCGCCTTAACACACAAGAACCTGTCTCACAGTCTTAAATATACTCAATGACCTGGCCTCCACAGCTTCACTATAACCTTACTGGGACCTGTGTCCAGGTGAATTGAATAACCAGGGGCAGGCTGAATGCTTCAAACTATACAGAGGGGTAGGATGATTCCACAGAGGAAATATTTAAACTTATAATACTAGAAGATATGACTGCATTGCAGGACAACTATTTGGATAATGATACCCAGAATGAGGCAGGAAGAGACAACAGTGTGAAAACATAAAATAAAGCAGCAAATAAGATCAAAGGGGAAAAAGTTGTAAAAAGGCAAAATTAATGGCTCTTTACTCAAATGCCTGAAGCATTTATAAATGAATTATGGCACAAATAGAGGTTAATGGGTATGATTTATAGATGTTACAGAGACATAGTTACAAGGAGGTCAATGCTGGGAACTAAATAAACAGGGGGATGTGACATTTCAAAAGAACAGGCAGAATGAAAAGAGGGGGTGGGGTGCTTTGTTAGCACAGAGAGCAAGAAATGATCTTGGATTGAAATATGTAAAATCCATATGGGCAGAGGCAAGGGTAGTCAGACACCAGTAGGGGTAGTCTAAAGGCCCCTAACAGTGGTTACAGTGTGGGATAGGGAATGAATAAGGAGTTGATTAGGGTATGTGCAAAGGGAGTACATTAACCATGAACTTTAATCTTCATGTAGATTGACAGAGGTAGCCATGAGGAGGAATTCACAGAGTGTAATCAGGGAAGTTTCCGAGAACAATAAGTTGTGGAATCAGTCAGGAATCAGGCTCATGTGGATTTGGGGACTTGTGATGAGTTGGATTTAATAAATGAAGTCAGAGTAAAATGATCTACTGAGGGAAGAGCGACCATACCTTGGTAGAATGTTGCATTTAGCATTCAGTGAGAAACCTGGATCAGAAACAATTGTACTAAATTTAAATAATGGTAATTACAGAGGAACAAGGATGATTACAAAGGAGAGTCAGTGGATGTGATCCATTTGGATTTCCAGAAAGCCTTGGATAAGGTATCATACAGGAGGCTGCTGAATAGGAGTCCATGGTGTTAAGGGCAAGGTAACTGGCATGAATAGAGGATTGGTCAAATGGCAGAAGGCAGAGAGTGGGGGATAAAGGGATATTTTTTCGGATGGCAGCCAGTGTCAGGTAGAGTCCCGCACGGGTCAATGTTGGGACCACAACTATTCACGTAATACATTCATGACACAAAAAGAGAAACAGAACTACCGAAGAGTCACTGGACCTGAAACGTGAACTCTGATTCCTCGCCTCAGATGCTGCCAGACCTGCTAAGTTTTTTCAGCAATTTCTGTTTTTGTGTCTGATTTCTAGCATCCACAGTTCTTTCAGTTTTTTTATATACATTAACGATGTGGATGAAGGAATTGAGGGCATTGTTGCTAGGTTTGCAGTTGACACAAAGATATTTGGAGGGACAGGTAGTGTTGAGGAAGAGGGGAGGCTGCAGAAGGACTTGGACAGTCTAGGAGAGTGGGTAAAGAGGTTGCAGATGGAATACAATGTGGGAAAAGTGTGAGGTTAAACACTTTAATGGGAAGAATAGAGGTGTAGATTATTCTCTAACTGGACAAAGTCTTTGGAAATCTGAAGCACAAAGGGACTTGGCATCATAGTTAAGGATTCTCTTAAAGATAACATGCAGGTTCAGTTGGCAGGTAGGAAAGCAAATATAATGTTAGCATTCACTTGAAGAGGGCCAGAATACAGGAGCAGAAATGTACCACTGAGGCTGTATCGGGCTCTGGTCAAACCGCATTTGGAATATTGTGAGTAGTTTTGGGTCCCGTATCTAAGGAAGGATGTGCTGGTTTTGGAGGGGGTCCAGAGGAAGTTTACAACAATGATCCCGGGGATGGAGAGCTTGTCATATGAGGAGCAGTTGAGGATTCTGGGTCTGTACTCAATGTCGAAGGATGAAGAGAGATCTGATTGAAACTTACAGAAAACTGAGAGGCCTGAAATCACTGGATGTGGAGGAGATGTTTTACCAGTTGGAGAGTCTAAGGGAAGACCCTTTAGAACTGAGATGTGGAGGAATTTCTTCAGCTGGAGGGTGGGGAATCTGTGGAGCTCATTGCCACAGAGGGCTATGGAGGCCAAGTCACTGAGTATAATTAAGACAGACAGATCGGTTCTTGATTAGTGAGGGAGATCAAGGGCTACAGGGAGAAGGGAGAATAGTGGGGTTGAGAAACTTATCAGCCATGATTGATTGCTGGAGCAGACAAGGAAAGATATTTAGCTGAAAATACAGATGATGAACATTGGCGGAGTTTTAGGAAAATGTTATGGACCAGATCAAACACTCTCAAAATGTGTCAAGGAGATGGCCTGGAGCCTAACTTTTTCTTATTTTAAAGGCAAGTGCCAGACATTGCATTCCAGATGCAATTTGATTGGTTAAACTATCAGGCTTGAAGCAAAGCACACTTTATTTATTCACTGAAGTTAAAATGCAGACAAATTAAAAAATAAATTAATTGCCTTAATTCTAACTCTCTTGAAATACTTAATAAAATAATAAACTACTCAACCCTTTCAATACAGTAACATCCCATGAGCACACCCTTTGCAAAGGCAAATTCAGTAAAATAGATTGTCTAACATGCAATTCTAGCAGCAGGAAGAGTACCCCAGCATTTAGCTGTAACAGAGAGGCAAATAAGAACTTCCACATCCAGCTTCAAGACCCCAGAAAGCTAAAGCTAAAAATCCTGGTTCTGAGGGAGCTTGACCCCACCCATTCAGGCTGCTTCTATTGTTCCAACTTAAAAAAAACTCAAGGCCTCACAAGCTGTTGACTTTATTGGCTTTGAGCAGACCACTTAGCATCTCTGTCTCAACTTTTCTTCATTAAGAAAAAGGACAAAATACACTTTTAAAACTATAGTATCATCAAATTCACAACAAGATATATTCCAGTGAATAAGGGGAGGAACCATGGGTTAACCAAGGAAGTGAACAATATATTGAAATGAAAGGAATGGCATTCAGTGTTAGAAATATTAATATTAAACCAAATGTTAGGGAAAGACTTTAAAAACTGGCAAAAAATGACCAACAAAAAATTCAAAATGGAGAAAATAAACTTTGAGAGTAGACTTGAAAGTCAAATAGAAAAGAATGATAACAACTTATTTAAATACACAAAAAGGAAGAGAGAGGCCTAAGTCACATAGCCCTGCTAGAGAATAAGGATGGGAAATAATAATGGTGAAGCAAGAAATGACAGAGGAGTTGAATAAATATTTTTTTATCAATTTTCAGGGCAGGAGATACTAATAGCATTCCAAAATTACTAAATAATCTCAGGCACAGAGTGTGCATGTGTGCATATGCACTTATTGGGTGTGGATATTGCAGGAAAGAAATACAATACTGGAAAATAATTGCAAGAGAAACTTTAATGGGGTTAAAGACCAAAACATCCCCTGGACCTGATGGGATGTATCCTATCATATTAGAGGAAGTAACTACAGAGATAATGGATCCACAGGTAGTAATTTTCCAAGAAAGCTTAGATTCTTGAAAAGTCCTAAATTTTTAAAAACCTGCTAATGTACCACACTTATTGAAAAGGTGGAGGGAGACAGGAAAGAAACTAGACAACTATAGGCTAGTTAGTTCAACATCTGTCAGTGGGAAAATATCAGGGTGAATAGCAGAGCATTTAAAAATACACAATATAATCAAACCTGGCTTCACGAAGTCATGCCTGACAAATTGATTAGAGGTAGCATTCTGGATAGATAAGGGGGAAGCAGTAGCTATAATATATTTGTATTTTCAAAAGATGTTTGAAAAGTACCACACATAAGTTATTTAGTAAGAGCCCATGGTTTTGAAGACAGTATGTCAGTGTGGATTGAGGTTTGAAGATGGAGAATTGGGATAAAGGGGGCATTTTCAGGATGGCAGCATGTAGTTAGCAGAGATCAGTTCTATGGCCACAATTGTTTGCGATATACATTAATGACTTGGATGAGGGAGGAGAGTGTAGTATGACCATGTTTGTGATGACACAAAAATAAAGAGGAAGGCGAGTGGTGAGGATGAAACAGAGTCTACAGAGGGACATGTAGAGAGCCTATAAGACGGGGTAAAAATCTGACCAATGGAATATAATGTGGGAAAGGGTGAAGTTGTGTACTTTGGCAGGAAGGGTGGGAGAGCTGAATATTATTTGGAATGGAGAAAGACTGCAGAAAGATGGAGGGATTTGTGGGGATCCTTGTACGTACATCACAAAAAGCTAGCATCGAAGGTTCAGCGGATAATAGGGAATGCAATGGAGCATTAACCTTTATTTCAAATAGAGTGGAGTGTAAAAGTAGGGAAGTTTTGCTGAGACTACACAAGGCACAAGTGTTTTAACCCCACGGCATCAATGTGGACTTCACCAGTTTCCTCATTTCCTCTCCCTCCACCGTACCCCAGTTCCAACCTTCCAGCTCAGCACTGTCCTCATGACCCACCTATCTGCTCCACCTTCCTCTCTGACCTATCACCTTTACCCCTTCCTCCATCCACCTATTGCAATCTCAACTACTTTCTCCCCAGCCTCACCCCCTCCCATTTATCTCTCCACGCCCGAGGCTTCCAGCCTCATTCCTGATGAAGGGCTCCTGCCCGAAATGTCGATTTTCCTGTTTTTCGGATGCTGCCTGACCTGCTGTGCTTTTCCAGCACCATTCTAATCTTGACACAAATTAGACCATACTTGGAGGATAGTGGCCAGTTTGATCCCTTACTTAAGGAAAGAAATTCTGGCCCTGATAGCAGTCCACTGAGGGTCCACGAGGCTAATCCCTGATCTGGAGGGATTTCCTTACGAGGTGAGGTTGAGTAGGTTGGGCCTCCTCTCAATGGAGTTTAGAAGAGATCTTACTGAAACGTGTAAAATATTTAGTAGCCTTGGTAGAGTAGATGTGGAGAGTTCCCACCTTGAGGAAGAATCTAGGGCATCATCTCTGAATAAGGAAAGAACACATTTAAGACAGCAATGAAATGGAAATTCTTCTCTGAGGTTAGTGAACTTCTTTACCATGGATGGCAGTAGATGCTGGGTCATTAAGTGTATGCAGGGCTGAGATAGACTGAGTTTTGATCAGTAAGGGAATCAAGGGTTATGGGCAGTAAAGTGGGTTAAGGATTATCAGATCAGCCATGATCTTACTGAATGGCTGAGTGACCTACTTCTGCTCTACATCTCGTGGTGTTAGGATCCTGGGAGAGAGTGGGGAATGGCATTGACTACGTTATGACCATGCAATCATCTGAACCAGGAGCTGGTGTAGGCCATTCGGCCCTTCATCGCTGCTTCACCATTCAATACTATGATGCCTGATCTGATTGTTACCTCGGATCCATAATTCCACCTGCCCCGATAACTTTTTGTCCCCTTGCTTAATGAAAGTCAGTCTAACTCTGCCTTAAGAGTAGTCAATGACTCTACTACCACAACCTTTTCAGAAAAAAAAGCTACAAAAACTCTCGAACTTCTGAGAGAAAAAAAAAAGCCTCATCATGTCGAGGTAACTCCTGGTTTTTAAACAGGGTCACCTAGTTCCATCATCTTGTATAAGAAGACAATTCCTTTGACATTCACCCTGTAAAGACCACTCAGGACTCTATATGTATATTGCGTACTCATCTACAGGTGGCGAGTAAGAACTCAGTGGGATAAATAGCCTCTTTTATGGCTGCAATATTTAAATGACACCACTTCAGAATTAGTATATTTATTGTAAAAGTCTGTGGGTTTCCCTGAAAGTGAAGAAGGCCAAATTAAACATTCTTTAGCGTGAAAATGTGTAACCAACTAGGCTGGGGATACTGCAGCAAGTAACTACCTCCTGACTCCCCCTGAGCCTGTCCACCATCTGCAAGGCACAGTTTGATGGAATGCTCCCCATTTGCCTGGATGAGTGCAGCTCCAACAAGACTCAAGAAGCTTGACGCCATCCAGTTCAAAGCAGCACCCTCTTGATTAGCACCACATTCACAAGCATCCACTCCCTGCTCCACCAATGCTCAATAGCAGCAGTGTGAACTATCTACAAGATGCACCGCAGAAATTGATCAAAGATCCTTAGACAGCACGTTCCAAACCTCTACCCCTTAGAAAGACAAAGGGCAGCAGACACTTGAGAACACCAACATCTGCAACCTCTCCTCCAAGCCACTCACTATCCTGACTTGGAAATGTTTCACCGTTCCTTCACTGTCGCTGGGACAAATTCCTACAGCTCCCTCATGAACTGCACTCTGCATGCTATCTACCACCCTGCCCCCAACTCCCATGGACTGCAGCAATTCAAGATGGTAACTCAGCATTTTCTCAAGGGCAAGTAGGGCTAGGCAATAAATGTGGGTCTAGTCAGCAATGCCTATATCCTGTGAATGAGCAAACAAAAGGATAAAACTGGGCTTCCGTCTACCATTCGTCTTTAAGTACAAGGTGAAATTTGAAAAAAAATCAAAAACCTTGTGCAGAACCTGTCTGCGCCCTTCAAAGGATATTAATGAGTGATAGTCGCAATTCTCTGGATCAGCAGTAATACGGCTACTGCAGAGAAATTTTCACTTCCTCGCAACTAAGAGGAGACCTTGTGGATGCAGAGATTGGAGATAACACATCCTGCCCTAACAGTTGGACAATCCATCTCTGGATTTCCACAGGATTTCCACTCCACACCCATGTCCTTCCAGAAGATGAATAATAACATTTATAGGTCAGGCAGCAAACAAGTCGACTCACAGATGTAACCACTTACAGAAGGAAGCACAATTCACTGAAATCAGTCCAAAGAACCAAAACAACTTGGAAAGAAAATCTTCCATCCCTTCAGCTGAATTCCTCAGCTTGGATACATTTACAAACATTTCTAAAAAAAATTAATTGGAACTTCTAGAATGTGCATATTCATTATTAGTTACTCTCTTCCTCAGAATTGTTGTACATATGTCTTTATTTTTTGTTTGTTGATGGGATGTGGATATTGCTGGCTGGTTGAAAAGCCTGGTGGAAGTCTCTTTTCTTCCAGTGAACACTAATAAAGATTGGGTGATTGAATAAGAAATTCACACTTTGGACCACGCTGAACACAATTCTTCCATCCTACCTTCACATTTCCCCCCTCAGTGTTTCTGAAGGGTGACCCTTCTCCTGTCAAGTACCTATGTCATATGAAACAGATCTCAATTGTTTTCATTCTTATATTAACTCATGGGCTGTGAGCTTTGTCGGAGAGGCTCAGAAGGAGGTGGTGAACTGCTGCAGTCCATGTGGTGTAGGGATACCCACAGTGCTGGTGGGAAAGCTGTACCGACACTGAAGAATTGGTGACCTGATGGTCGGGCGGTGTATGGGAACTTGCAGGTAGTGGTGAAGGTCATAGGTTTGTAACTTGTTTTGCGTCATTTGGAAATCATTTGGACATAATTTCATCCATCTTTTCCCATAGGTGGGAAAATTTCCCCATTTAATCTTTATCTTTATACCTCAATCAACAATCCCTCGCGGGTTATCAAGTCATACTATATTCCTGGGTGGGAGAGCTTGCTGTGTACATATTGCTTCCTGTAGGAGAGGAAAGGACAGATAGTGAAGATGGTAAAAAACTGTTCTCAGTCATGGAAGGGCTGAGAATGGGAGGGCACAGATTTAATGTAGTTGGTGAAAGAAGCAAAAATGTCAGGATGAAAAGTTTTTTCTACAGCGAGTGGTTAAGGTCTGAAATGCATTACCTCAAAGTGTGTTGGAGGTAGATTCAAATGAAACATTCAAAAGTGCGTCATACTGTTATCAGAAAAGGAAAACCATGTGAAGGGACAGGGAGAAAGTCAGTGCTTGGCACTAGGTGAATTGCTAATTTGGAGAGTTGGTCCAGACTTGATGGGCTAAATGGCCTCCTCCTACACACAAATGATTCTGTGATTTATTCCAATTGTTCCTGGTTAAAGGTAATTAAAGTCAATGATTTCCTAAGGCTCTATGTTCCATCCTGACTTGGTGCTTCTGATATTTTATGTAACTCCTTCAACTTGTGCCTCAGAATTGAACAGCATGGAAACCGACTCTTTGGTCCAACTTGTCCATATCCTAAATTAACCTAGTCCCATTTGCCAAGCATCTAGCCTGGATCTCTTTAAACCGTTCCTATTCATAGACTCATCCAGATGCCTTTTAAATATAAAGTTCTCAAAGGACAATGGTTCACATTTAGTGCCTCTCTCACACTAAGAACACAGAAAACCTCTTCAAAAGATACATGGCCTTTGAAAATTCAGTCTGTTAAGACAGTGTATGTTATTGAAACAAGAATGATCGAACTCTGTCATTTGCCCACTGGCCAGTTCACTCAGATTGCTAGAGTGTGGAACAAATAACTCCAAGATCTTTGGTTCAATCCCTGTACTAGCTAAAGCCTTCTCCCTTCCATCCAAGACCAATGGTGACCCTCTTGTGGTACAGTGGTAGTGTCCCTGCCTCTCAACCAAACCAGCATAGGTTCACATCTCACCTGCTCCTCAGGTGGGTAATAACAGCACTGAACAGGCTGATTAGAAAAATAAGTCCAATTCTGTTCTCCATATAACAAAGCATGGCCATGATCACCAATAATAGATGGGGAGATGCTAGGTTAGGTATTCAATTCAGACCCCTGCCCCCAATATAGTCATCATTTCCAAAGCTTCTTTGTTACTTGTATTAGCGGACCCATATGTTTGTCTACAATCAGCTTCATTTGATGTGTATTGTGTATTAGCTGAACAAAAGAAGCAATTCTCTCCACAATATAATCAGAAAGAGTATTTTGAAAGATGCAATATTTCCTAATTGATCTTTTCTTTAATTCAGTCTTGGGATGTGTGTCTCGCTGGCTGGGCCTGCATTTGTTTTCCATCCCTAGATGAACTTGAGAGTGTTACCATCTTGAATTGCTACAGTCCATTAGATATTCCCACATCTGCAGGTCATGACACTTGTTGCTGTTGCTCGATCTGTGTGAGGTTGCTACTTTGAGGTACAATTAGCACTGTTTTCTCAGGCTGATCCAAATGTAATTGCAGCAAATCACCTTCTATGTTGGTAGAAATTGTTTACATCTGAAGTAATTTGTGTCTCTAAGCTGCCACTGTGAGGAGTAAATTGAAATGGGATATTTCTTGCTTAACTGTGACTTAATTAGCTTCATTGTCCCAGTTTGAACGTGGAAGGAAACAGAGACATGTAAGCTAGCTCAGAGCCCGTAACATTGTTTCTAATTCTCTGTGGCTTTCTATCATGTGTGAAGCTCGTGTTGGTTTGGCATCCGACTTTGTTAATCATTCAGGCCATCTTTCCTGTGCTAGCTCTTTGAATGAGCTCTCCGCTTAGTCCCTCTGCCACACTCTCCTGCTAACCATGTGAATGTTTCCTTTGCAAGTATTTATCCAATTCACCTTTCAGATCTGACTCAGCCTGTTTCTGCAACCATTTCAGGTGTACAATAATGATCATCCAGGTCATATCGACTCGCTGTGTTAAAAATATTCTGCTTATATCCTCTTTGGTTCTTCAGTCATTTGTCTTAAGTCTGTAACCTGTTTTCTCTGCTGCTAAGGGAAACTGGTTTGATTTATATTAACTTGATCACAGCCTTTCATAACGTTGGTACCTTGATCAAATCTACCATGAGCCTTCTCTGGTAAAAAGCAAATCATTCCTGGTGTCTCTGGGCCCTCCACAAGTAAGTCCCTAGTTCCTGATATATTCTAGTTGATCTTCTCTTGCTTTACCTTCCAAGGTCCATCCTATAGTGTGGCCTGTCTGTTCATAAACTCATAAGAAATAGGGGTAGGAGGAAACCATTGAGCCCATTAAAACTAAGTCTCCATTCATTTTGATCACAACTGATCCAATTTTTAAAAATTCACTCATGGAATGTGGGCATCACTGACTAGGCCAGTATTTATTGCCCATCCCTAATTGCCCAGAGGGCAGTTAAGAGTCAACCATATTGTTATGGGTCTGGAGTCACATGTAGGCCAGACCAGTTGAGGTTGGCAGAGTTCCTTTCTTAAAGGACATTAGGATTGGTTTTCCCAACAACCCCCAACACTAGTTTCATGGTCATCATTCAAGACTTAATTCCAGATTCATTATTGAATTCAAATTCTACTATCTACTGTGGTGGGATTTGAGCCCATGTTCTCCAGAGCGTTTGCTGAGTTTTGGAATTAATTAGATCAGAGTGGTGCTGGAAAAGCACAGCAGGTCAGGCAGCATCCGAGGAGCAGGAAAATCGACGTTTCAGGCAAAAGCCCTTCATCAAAAATAGAGGCAGGAAGCCTCCAGGGTGGAGAGATATATGGGGGTGGGGTGGGGGCCTGGGGAGAAAGTAGCATAGAGTACAATGGGTGAATGGGGGTTGGGATGGAGGATTAGTTAGTCTGGTGGTAATAACACGAGGCCATTGCCTCCCCAGTTGTGGCTTCAGTACGTATCCTCACCTGCTTCCCCTACCACTCCCCCCCACCTCCAAGCCTCGACTCCCTTGTCAATCAAAAATCTGTCTAACTCAACCTGTTGGACTAGAACCTGGTGTTGTGTGATTTTTAACTTTGTCCACCCCAGTCCAACACCAACTCCTCCAAATCACACCTCAATCTTGGCTACAGTCAAAGACCCAGTCTCTTCTCTTTGTGGGAGAGAATTCCAAAGACTAATGACCCTCTGAGAGAAGAAATTCCTCCTCATTTCCATTTTAATTCGGAGATGCCTTATCTTTCGTGTTGACACCTAATTCTAGAATCAGATAAATGCGAAGTGCTGCATTTTGGGAAAGCAAATCTTAACAGGACTTATACACTTAATAGTAAGTTCCTAGGGAGTGTTGCTGAACAAAGAGACCTTGGAGTGCAGGTTCATAGCTCCTTGGAAGTGGAGATGCAGGTAGATAGTATAGTGAAGAAGGCGGTTGGTATGCTTTCCTTTATTGGTCAGAGTATTGAGTACACGAGTTGGGAGGTCATGTTGCGGCTGTACAGGACATTGGTTAGGCCACTGTTGGAATATTGCGTGCAATTCTGGTCTCCTTCCTATCGGAAAGATGTTGTGAAACTTGAAAGGGTTCAGAAAAGATTTACAAGGATGTTGCCAGGGTTGGAGGAGTTGAGCTATAGGGAAAGGCTGAACAGGCTGGGGCTGTTTTCCCTGGAGTGTCGGAGGCTGAGGGGTGACCTTATAGAGGTTTACAAAATTATGAGGGGCATGGATAAGATAAATAGACAAAGTCTTTTCCCTGGGGTCAGGGAGTCCAGAACTAGAGGGCATAGGTTTAAGGTGAGAGGGGAAAGATATAAAAGGGACCTAAGGGGCACCTTTTTCACGCAGAGGGTGGTACGTGTATGGAATGAGCTGCCAGAGGATGTGATGGAGGCTGGTACAATTGCAACATTTAAGAGGCATTTGGATGGGAATATGAATAGGAAGGGTTTGGAGGGATATGGGCCGGGTGCTGTCAGGTGGGAGTAGATTGGGTTGGGATATCTGGTCGGCATGGACGGGTTGGACTGAAGGGTCTGTTTCCATGCTGTACATCTCTATGATTATGACTCTATTCCTCACATTTTCTCAGAATGTACCTTATCAGAGTCTCTCAGAACCTTAATTGTTTCAATAATGTCTCCTCTCATTCACCGAAGCCTCAGTGAATGTAGATTCAAGTTGCTCAACCTTTCCTGCTTAGATTGTCTCTTCATCCCAGCAATCAGCAAAGTGAACCCCTCTCTGTATCCAAAGCAACTACCTCCTTCCTTTACTGAGGAGTACAGAGCTACGTACTATTCCTCATGCAGTTTCGCCAGTGATCTGTACAGTTTTTCAACAATAGAATGGTATTTTATTGTCACTTGTATTTTTTTTTAAATATAGTATGGTGTTTAAGACACCATACTATGGCAGCTACAGTAATAAAAGAAGGCATAGTTAACAAATGAAATTAAAAAGTTAACACAAAACCTATCTTAGTTCAATTCATGGCTCCTGGGTTTGGGAAAAGACAGTACTGCTGCAGAAATCCAATGAAGCTGTCAGAATGTCCTCCTTTTTTAATCCACCCTCTTTCAATAAAGGTTCCCGTTCCAAATTACTTGCTGCTATGGAATTGACCAGTTAGTTTACATCGCCTCTCCTTATTCTTCCTTTCAAAATGCATTTCTTCACACTTCTGTACATTAAGTGTCATCTGCTGTGTGTCAGCCCATCTCTGTTTCTCTGGAGTCTATAGCTGTCCTTCTCACTACCTATTATGTTTCTATTTATTTTTCAGTTAACAGACTTGTTGTGGTGGCATTTGAGCTATAGTCCCCACTGGCTGCCTGGAGAATTATTCCAGTGGTAGTATCACAATGCTACCATTTCCCACTTTGAGATGATTTGCCCTGCACCCAAGCCAAGGTCATCAATAGAGCACAATTTAATTGTATTTCGTTGTGGGCTTGTCTTGTGCTTTATTCTTTCTTCAATGTATGATTTGACTCAGTGATTTCTAGTCTGAGCAATGTTTATAAGTGATTCTAAGGGATCTGCAAGATTCCTGTTTGGCTTGATCTGTAATATTTTGCAAAAGATATTCCATATTAATCCATTCTTTGCCTTAGTGCATGCTATCTCATGTACTGTACTGCTCAAAGAAAATCAAATTTTGGTTCATGTGATGGCTTAACGTTTTTGTTGAGGATGAGAATAAATTATTGGAAGAAAGCTCATGCTATAACAGATGGTACAAAGTATTTGGTGTCACCATGAATGATCCTGCAGAGAAATGTGTCTCTCTCCTTATCCGTTATGCTCACTGTGTTAATATTTTGTTTGCTGATCTTAAGTAATACTGCATCGACATTGCAAAGTAGCGGTCAGAAAGGCTAAATTCTGGAAACACCAATTCTGTCCAGTGACACACTTCTCCTCGTTTCCACACCATTCCATGGCCTCGTTCCTAACTAGCTCAGTAATCTTCTTCAGCTTTTCAAGTTATCTGTGTCCATCCAATTCTAGCCTCATCAACTCCCCACTTTTGATGTCTTTTCAGACAGAACATTAGGAGCAACCGCGTTACAGCAAAGCTCAACTCCGTCACAGCCCATTTTTCTCATTCCACCATTATGAGGCTTAGTGAGTTTTGAGAAGATTTGTAGCTCAGATTGAGGATCTGGATGTAGGTTTGCTCGCTGAGCTGAAAGGTTCATTTCAGACGTTTTGTCACCATATTAGGTAACATCTTCAGTGGGCCTTCGGATGAAGCTTCATCCGCAGGCTCATTGAAGGTGTTACCTAGTATGGTGACGAAACGTCTGAAAATGAACCTTCCAGCTCAGCGAACAAACCTACATCCAGATTTTGAGGCTTTTATTCCTGGAGTGATGGCCTTGAGTTTCACGTTGACAATGGTTCTCAATGGTTCTTATATTTTCTATCAATTCTTTTGTGAATAAGGGTCTTTGTCTCAGGTTTTAAGAGTTATAAAGGTGAACCAGGGTCTCCTGGGAGAGCTTAGCTATTGAAGAATACATTCACTTGTAGAAAACAGTAAACGTTAATCAATGATAAAGTCCAGACTGATTCATGGGGTGGCAAGACTGATTATTGAAGAGATTCTGGGTCAGTTGGGATGGTTTTCATTGACATTTAGAACATTGAGCAGGAATCTCATGGATATCTAGAGAATTCTAACAGGACTAGACAGGGTAGACATAGACAGGATGTTCCCAATGACCAGGGAGTTCAGAACCAGAGGACATAGTCTAAGTATATGAGGTAGGACTGAGCTGAGGAGAAATTTCTTCAATGGTGGTGAGCTTGTGGAATTCTCTGACACAGAGAATTGAGGCTAAAATATTGAAAGATTTCTAGAAGGAACTAGATGTAGTTGTTAGGGTTAAGGGGATGAAAAGGTATGGAGAGAAAGCAGGAACAGGGGACTGATCATATTGACTGGTGGAGCAGACTCGAAGTAGGCTGAACGGCCTACTCCTGCTCCTATATGCTTCTATAATGAAGGATAGAGTAGGTGTATCCATTTTGGTGCTTCCCCAAGTTGACAACCGTCTTCTTAAAGACACAGTACTTCAGGGGAGCGTTTTAAGACCCACAGTGATGTGCTTGGCCTAGAAATGAGTCTGGCATGACACATCATTTGGGGGTAATTAGGGATGGGCAACAAATGCTGGTCTTGTCAGTGACGCCAATGTCCCATAAAGGAAAGAAATGTGGTTTCATGTCTCGGGGCTACTAGGTGCTTTACATGAAGTGACGGCATGTGGTTATATTAATGCATGTGTGACTTGGTGCACATCTGCTGCCTTCTAAAACTCGTAACAAATGATTGATTTGGTTACTGGTTGTTGACAGGTTTTAACATCAGAGTGACGGAACTTCCGAGCAGGCTTCTGAGGGATTTATGGTCCCACAGCTGTAAAGACCACAGCAACAAGACTCTCCTAAGATACAGAATGAGGAAGCAGACTTTGCACGCTGCTAATTTTTGGGGAGAAAAGACATATATCGTTTTGCAACATCTGTTAAAATGATAATTATTTTAACAGATGTTCCAGCACAATGAGTATAATTTTGCAGCTTGAAGAACAGATGATGTTTATGTTTGTATGGTGAGAAACTGTCTATATTAAATGGGGTCTCTGACTAAGAACAGCAAGAGCAGCCATGCTAATAGTCAGTGATAATCATCCCTACTGCGCAAACAATTTTGCCTTCACCTCCAAGTGATAAGGAATTATACAGAGACTATTCAAAGTAATTCCTTAAATTTCATCATCAGAAAAGGGTTAATGCTTGTTAGGGGACTACTGTCTATGCTTGCCCAAGGCAGGTGAATATGAATTATCAAAAGACATTGTCTCAGTTCTGAAGATGAGTTCTATCTGATTGTTGCTGTACTGTAAAGCACACCATTTCCACACACCTTTCAAGCCCACTTTCCCACGTAGTCACCTCAGGTTTAAACTTCAGACGCACCCTCCTGATCTTTGGCCAGATTGGAGGGTCTCTTTGTTAGCCTGCTCCTGGGCCTGGTCAAGGTGGCCATTGACAGGGTGCAATAGTGGGCAGTTGAGTCGATTGGCTAAGTGGCCAGCCTGCCCCCTTCACATATCTGCAGAGAGGGAGCAAGTAGTACCCATGGTACACTTGGAAATCCTTCTGTGACCAATGGGCACTGCAGCGGTTGATGAAGTACCATCAGCCCCAGAAATTATATTAAGATTTAATGTGTTAAGTATCCTTTAAAGTGTTGCACTTGGGCACAGAGGTGCTACCAATAGTTATTTTGTTTGTTAATTGTTTGCTTAAGAATTGATATCCCTTTCGGTTGGGCCTTTTATTTTCATAATTATTTTAATTAGGATTTAAAAATGGAATTGCCAGAGGAATATTCACCAGTAGTGTGGAATAGGGAGCAACAACCAGGGGTAGGGTGACCAGGAATTAGTTAGCAATCCTGCTGCACGCACCTGCCACCCCATGTTACCAAAAACAAGGACAGCCCCTACATTATCCAAAAGGGGGGGGGGTGCGATCATGAACACTGACACACTCTGAGAGGACCCAGGAATTTTTCCTGAGTTTTGAAACTAAATGAACTCAACTGAACTGCCGAAAACAGTTCTGTTTTCCTGGAAATTGGGTTTTCATTTAGTCTCCAAGGCCAATCTTATGGAAGCTATGTGAAATATTCCCTGGCAACATGTAGCAGAGGAGAAAGCAGTATTGCCAACAAGAGTCGTAGCATTTATTCTTTGCAGATGGCTGGTTTGGAATGGATGAAAGTTTTTGAATGCCTGTTCTTCGACAAATGGCCAAACTCAGATAGTGTATGTGAGCAAGCGCTGACTCTCCCTCACTCAGGGTGGGTAGATTTTAACCCTGCCTAATGCTCCTGTCAGTTTCTCACCATCTCGTTAGCTTGAAGCTGGTCACCTTAGCAACCAGCTGGAAAATGCCAACGTCTGTCTTTAAATGTGTCTTGATAAGGTCTGGCCTGCCGTTTGAGCCAGTGGTGATCACTGGGCATGCTTCATTGTCCAAATGTATCGGGACCAACTCCAAACAAAATTGGCCGAGGGAGAGGAAATGGATGGTAATGGTTAATTAGTAATTTTGTGTGGGCTGGTGGAAGGATGACGGAGTTTTCCAGGAGTCGGTTTTATAGCTCTTGCATTTCTTGATACACGTAAATGATCTGGATCTTGGGGGTGACACAGAACTTGGGCAAATTGTGAACTGTTGAGTTTCAAAAAGGCATCAACAAATTGGCAGGTTGGTGGCAGATGAAGTGCAATGCAGAGAATTGTCAAGTGATATACTTTGGTATGAAGGGTTTGGAGAGGCAGGATAAAATGAAATGTACTATTTTAGAGTGTATAGGAACAGAGAGAGCTGGGTATACATGGTGCAGAAGTTATTAAGGTGGCAGGATAGGCGGAGAGACTAGTTAATAAAATATACAGTACTCTAGGGTTCATTAATAGGGGCATATGTACAAAAGCAGAGTCGGTATGAGGAACTCATATAGGACACTGGTTAGACCTCAGCTAGCGTATTGTACAGTTTTGGGTGCCACATTATAGGAAGGAAGTGAATATAAAAGAGACTAAAGGGCAACTTTTTCATGCAGAAGGTGGTATGTGTATGGAATGAGCTGCCAGAGGTAGTGGTGGAGGCTTGTATAATTGCAACATTTAGAAGGCATCTGAACAGGTATATGAATGGGAAGGGTTTGGAGGATATGGGTGGGTGCTGGCAGGTGGGACTAGATTAGGTTGGGATATCTGGTCGACATGGACAAACTGGACCAAAGAGTCTGTTTCTGTGATGTTCATCTCTATGACTCTATCTGATAGAAGTTGACAGACTCAGGAGGGGGATGAGCAGAGTGGATAGGCAGAAACTAGAAGGCACAATTCAAAGAGTTTTGCCAAAGAAGCATATGGGAGGTGAGAAAATACTTTCTCACACAGTGAGTATCCGCACAGGATCCTGACATTCAGGAGGCCTCTCATGGTCTGTTTGTTGGTCAAGCTCCTCCAGTTTGGTTCATCTTGAGTAGCTAGGGTCCCTCCTGTAACATGAGCAAGCACAGACCATTGTTATGAAACATGTTCTTGTCCTAGAGTCATAATGTGAGTGCTTGGCTGACAGCCCAGACACATATAAAATGATTATCTCAGTGGAGACTGTTTTGGTAACTGGAGATAACTGTCGCCATTTCTTGATTGATTGGTTTAAGTAGTTATAATAAAGTTGCTCTTGCTACAGCCTGTTTTGTCAATGTCATTGGCATCATTACCCAGTGCCATTTGGCCCAACAAGAGTAAACCACCCAGACCCATTCGCCCTTACTAATACACATCCCTGGACACTATGGGCAATTTAGCATGGCCAATCTGCATATCCTTGGATTGTGGGAGGAAACCGGAGCACCCGGAGGAAGCCCACACAGACACAGGGAGAATCTGCAAACTCTACACAGACGGACACTTGAGGCTGGAATCGAACCCAGGTCCCTTCTAGTATGAGGCAGCAGTGGGCCACCGTTCTGCCCTATCCTCCTGCTTGTTCCCTATACCCTCATACATTAGTTTTATTCAAATAATCATTGAATGCCCTCTGAAAAACTCAACCGAATCTGCCTCCACCACACGTGCAGGGAGTACATTCCAGACCCTAATTACTGACTGAGTGAAAAAGATTTTCCCCACTTCATCAATGCTTCTTTTTGCATTTTAAATCTATACCCACTTGTTCTTAATAAAAACTGAAAGAGCTGCAGATGCTGTAAATCAGAAACAAAAGCAAGAATTGCTAGAAAAGCTCAGCAGATCTGGCAGCATCTGTGGAGAGAAATCAGAGTTAATGTTTTGGTCTGAGTGACCCTTCCTAAGATTCTCTCTTGTTCTTGTGCCTTTTACACACGGGAACAGCGTCTCCCTATCTATTCGAAAAACCCCCCTCGTGATTTTGTGAACTTCCATCAGAACTCCTCGTAACCTTCTCCTCTGCAGAAGGAACAGTCCCAATCTCTCCAATCTATCCTCAGAGCTGAACCATTCTTGTAAACAGTTTCTGGTGTTAAGTGATTAACAGAGAGAGCAGTACAGAGGAACCTCGATTATCTGAATGAGGTGGGCGGGCACTATTTCGTTTGGATAATTGATTATTTGGATATTTGATTTTACCTTAACCAAGGGAAGCCATTAAACAAGGGCCTGAACAGCTTCTACGATCGCAAGAGCATTTGTCAGTGTCCGGGAACTCAGTCTCGTGACCGAAAGACAAAAATACCACCTCGCACATGCGTTTACTATCTTGGCCTTTTTTTATGAATGGCCCGATAAAGTGATGGAAATACAGTAAAATGCTTATTTTTGCAAAGGACTGTGTGACTAACCCTTATCTAAATAATATCCAATCGCTGTTGGTTGAGGTGCTTGTGTTTCTTTGTTCTTGCTAACATTTTCACATGTTCTTCAGTACGGGTACATCGAATACACTTACCTCTTTGATGTAACAATTTTGCAGGACCTTGAGATCTTCGAATAGTCCGAAATTCAGATAATTGATATTCAGATAATTGTGGTTCCTCTGTACATCACATAGTTTCATGAGTTACATGGACACAAGGAGCTATGATGAATGTGCTGCAAATTGGAATGGCATTAGGTGTCTGTGCTCTTTGTTACATTAATAGTGAGAAGCTACTAATTGAAAAGCTCTTGCGGACACTATTGGTTCATGCTTTAACTGTTGTTTCAAACTAGCTTTTAGAGTAATTCAGATTTATTTACAGTTAAAAGACAAAAGTTAAACATATTGGAAAATAAGAGAGGCATGAACATTGTCAGAGACAAAAAAACTGCAGTTGCTGGAATCCAAAATAGACAGGCAGGAGGCTGGAAGAACATAGCAAGCCAGGTAGAGTCAGGAGGGACAGGCAGGAGGATTGGGGAACACAGCAAGGCAGGCAGAGTCAGGAGGGACAGGCAGGAGGCTTGGGGAACACAGCAAGGCAGGCAGAGTCAGGAGGGACAGGCAGGAGGCTTGGGGAACACAGCAAGGCAGGTAGAGTCAGGAGGGACAGGCAGGAGGCTTGGGGAACACAGCAAGGCAGGTAGAGTCAGGAGGGACAGGCAGGAGGCTTGGGGAACACAGCAAGGCAGGTAGAGTCAGGAGGGACAGGCAGGAGGCTTGGGGAACACAGCAAGGCAGGTAGAGTCAGGAGGGACAGGCAGGAGGCTTGGGGAACACAGCAAGGCAGGCAGAGTCAGGAGGGACAGGCAGGAGGCTTGGGGAACACAGCAAGGCAGGTAGAGTCAGGAGGTGCAAAAGTCCATGTTTCGGGTGTAACCCTTCTTTAGGACTGAGGGTGGGTGTAGTGGGAGCTGCAGGTTAACATCTGGAAGCTTTTAAATTGATTCATTTGGACGTGACACTGAGTCATTCTGCCTTGTTCTGAACATTTTCCAGTATTCTATCATTAATGCTTGTTTCTTTTATATTTACATGTATTTGATCAATCGCTAAGTTGCAGGAAGAATTTCCTGGTTCTCCAATCTAAGCTGACTCCTCTAAGTGTTCCTTAAATAATCCAGGAAACATAAAGCAGGCACGGTGATCAGTGGTGGTCTTGTGGTATGGGTTGACCCCTTTCTCCCCACCCAAAGGCTCAGGGTCCCACCCCAGGACCTTTACACCTGGAAGGCCAATCAGAGGCCTTTTAGCAGCTAGATGCAATGGTTGGTAAGTGTGGGTTGGGAAAGAAGGAACACGCTCCTCAATTTCCAAAAATCCTAAATAGCAAAACCTTCATTTTGGAGCCATCTCACCAGGATAGTGGGAGTTAGCTGCAGGGAGGGAAATCTCTGAAGCTGCCTGTTGTAGTACTAGGTGTGTGTGCTGGTGAAGCAGCAGCTGTATAATAAACAGCAAGTGCCAAGGCACAAGGACAATAATGTGGGTTCAATTGGTTAATGGTTGGTGTTCCTCTCTCTCTTTTAATGCTATGTAAAAAGCAAATTATCTACAGATGGGAACTCAGCTGTGCCTCATTATTATTTACCCATCCCTCCTGGCCTGTAGGCACTGATGGATTATCACTGCGTGCGAGAATGGTCCTTTGTAATTGGCATCACTTCACAGAGGTTAATAAAATCCATAAGACCATTAGACATAGCAGCAGAAGAAGGCCCTTTCAGTCTGCTCCACTATTCAATGAGAGCATGGCTGGATATTGTGAAATTGGAGAGGGTTCAGAAAAGACTTACCAGGTTATTGCTGGGCATGGAAGATTCCAGATATGAAAATAGACTGGACAGGCTGAGAGTTTTTTTCACTGGAGCGTAGGAGGTTGAGGAGTGACCTCGTAGAGGTTTGTAAAATCATGAGGGGCACAGATAAGGTGGATAGGTTAGATTAGATTCCCTACAGTGTGGAAACAGGCCCTTCAGCCCAACAAGCCCATACCGACCCTCCGAAGAGCAACCCACCCAGACCCATGCCCCTACATTCACCCCTGACTAATGCACCTAATACTATGGGTAATTTAGCATGGCAAGTTCACCCAACCTGCACATCTTTGGACTGTGGGAGGAAACCAGAGCACTCAGAGGAAACCCACATAGACACGGGGAGAATGTGCAAACTCCACACAGACAGTTGCCTGAGGTGGGAATTGAACCCGGATCCCTGGCGCTGTGAGGCAGCAGTGCTAACCACTGAGTCACCGTGCCGCCCCAATGGTCTTTTCTTCCCAGGATGGGGGAGTTCTAAACCAGGGGGCATATTTTTAAGGCAAGAGGAGAACAAATTAAAAAGGAGATGAGAAAACGACTTATTTTACACAGACAGTGGCTCATGTGTGAAATGAATTGTCAGAGAAAGTGGTAGATACAGGTACAGTTACAACATACAACGGGCATTTGGATAAGTTCATGAATAGGAAAGGTTTGGAGGAATATGGGCTAATACAGGCAGATGGGACTAGTTTAGTTTGGGAATAGGATTGGTATGGACTGGTTGGATCGAAGTGTCTGTATCCATGCCGTCTGACTCTATAACTCTATGATAATCCTCAACTCAACCCTCCTGGCTTTTTCCCATAATCCCTGATTCTCTTACTGATTTAAAAAAAGCTCTGTATTTCAGCCTTGAATATATTTAATGACACAGCCTGAGATCACTAGTGAGGTCATTAAGTAAGTTCAAGGCTGAGATAGACAGATTTTTAATCAGGCAGGGAATTGAGGGTTATGGGGAAAAGGCAGGAAAGTGGAGCTGAGGATTATCAGATCAGTTGTGATCTCACTGCATAGCAGATCAGACTTGATGGGCTGAATGCCCTACTTCTGGTACATCTTAAGTCCTTATTGAACTATGTAAGTAAGTATTGAGACAGATGAATTTGTTGAAAGAAGAAAGTTTTAAGACATATGTAAATGGGAGAGGTCAGATTCAGTGAGGGACGAGGCAGCTAAAAACATAGTGCTCGGAGTGCCTGAAATAGAGAAAACAGAGGAAGCCACATTGGGAGGAGTGGATGGATCTTTCCTTATATTTACTCACAGCATCTAATCTAGGCCAGCATTTATTGGTCATCCTTATTTACCCTGGAGAAGGTGGTGTTGAGCTGCCTTCTTCAACCGCTCCAGTCCTTGGGATGCCTGTTAGTGAGAGTTATCACTTTGATCCCAGTGACAGGGAAGGAATGGCGATATATTTCCAAATCAGGCTGGCGAGTGGCTTGGAGGGGAACTTGTAGAACACGATTTCCCATGCCGAGAGTATTGTGCTGGACAAGCACAGCAGGTCAGGCAGCATCTGAGGAGCAGGAAAATCGAAGTTTCAGGCAAAAGCCCTTCATCAGGAAATAGAAACTTCAAGGTAGGCATCCTTGGAAGATGCCCGAAATGTTGTTTCTCCTGCTCCTCGGATGCTGCCTGACCACCTCTGCTTTTCCAGCGCCACGCTCTCAACTCTGATCTCCAGTATCTTCAGTCCTCACTTTCTCTCAGTGGTTTCCCATGTACCTGCTGATCTTGTGCTTCCAGGTGGTAGAGGCTGTGAGTACCTGAGATGCTGTTGAAAGAGCCATGGTGAGTTGCTGCACTACATCCTGGAGACGGCGCACACTGCTGTAATTGTGAGGAGTGAGTATTGAAGGTGGATCTGGTGCCAATCAAACTGGCTGCTGGATGGTGTCAAGCTTTTTGAGTGTTGTTGGATCTGTCCCCATCCAGGCAAGTGGGGAGATCCAAGGGGTTCAGGTACATAATTCTGTGAAGCTTGTATCACATATAAACAGGGTGGTTAAAAAGGCTTTTAGCACACTTGACTTCAGTGCATAGTCTTTTGGTTATAGGAGTTGGGAAGTCATGTTGAGGTTGTATTGGACGTTGGTGAGGCCTCTTCTGGATTACTTTGTCCAGTTCTGGTCACCCTGTGATAGGAAAGAGATTATGAAACTGGAAAGGGGTCAGGAGGGAGTTACTGGGATGTTGCCGGGTATGGAAGGTTTGAGTTATAAAGAAAGGCTGGATAGACTGCGACTTTTGTCACTGGAGCATAGGAGATAGAGAGGTGAACTTATCGAAATTTATAAAACCATGAGGAGTGTAGATAGAGTTAATGGTAGGTGTCTTTTCCCTAGGGTGGGGGATTTCAAGACTAGGGGGCATGTTTTTAAGGTGAGATAAGAGTGATTTTAAAAAGATATGAGGGGCAATTTGTTTACACAGAGGGTGATTTGCATGCGGAGTGAACTTCCTGAGGAAGTAGTGGATTTAGGCACAGTGACAACAGTTAAAGGATATTTAGATAAGTCGACGAATAGGAAAGGTTTGGAGGGATATGGGCCAGGAACAGGCAGATAATTTTGGGATTATGTTTGGCATGGACTAGTTGATCTGAAGGCTCTGTTTCTGTGTTGTATGACTCTGTGGCTCCAAGGCTCTATTCCATCACAATCCTGACTCATTCATTATAGATGGTGGACAGG
This sequence comes from Chiloscyllium punctatum, assembly GCF_047496795.1. Taxonomy (NCBI): domain Eukaryota; kingdom Metazoa; phylum Chordata; class Chondrichthyes; order Orectolobiformes; family Hemiscylliidae; genus Chiloscyllium; species Chiloscyllium punctatum. The sequence continues at coordinate 14,527,901 of NC_092779.1, read as the reverse complement.
CTTTGAGGAGTCCGGAGGTGGGTTATTTGCTGTAGTGTTTTTGAGCCTCTGACTTGCTCTTGAAGTCACAGTATTCCACCTGACTAATCCAGTTCAGTTTCTGGTCAATGGTAACCACCAGAATATTTACAGAGGGGGATCCAGTGATGATTATGGTCTTGAATTTCAAGGAGATGGTCAGATTCTCTGTAGAAGGGAGGATTGTATGGTTGGCAGAATTCTCAGGGATCTGGAGTGATGAGGCCATGGAGGAATTTAAAAACCATATAATGGGTATGCACTATTAATAATATAGCACCTTATTTAAAGCTTCCACATATCTTAATACTGGTCACTAAAACTCTTCAGAAGGTATCGGATTTCAAAACTAAGTTGGTATCACCTGAAGTGCCATGATGCATTGTACCAAAGTACTGCCCCTCTCTGCCAATGTTGGTATAGGTAGCTTCTATTTATAGAATAGAATCCCTACAATATGGAAACAAGCCCTTCGGCCCAACAAGTCCACACCGACCCTCTGAAGTGTAACCCACCCAGACCCATTCCCCTACCCTATTACTCTACATTTACCCCTGACTAATGCACCTAACCTACATCCCCGAACACATGGCCAGTCCACCTAACTTGCACATCTTTGGATTCAGTGTCTAACATTTTTAGATTGTGGATTTAAGATTCTGTCAAACTAATGGTATCATCTTTCTGTATTTCTTGCAGGATATTATGCTGGGTGTAATTAGAGCAGAGCTTGAACATAGTTTTATCACTAAGGAATTTTCCACTTCCTCTCTCTGCAGGAAGTAATTGCTCATTGGATAGCAGAGTGTCGAATTGCCATTGAACAAGCCCGGCTTCTTACACTGAAAGCAGCCAATGCAGTCGATACCATGGGAACTGTGGCAGCAAGGAAGGAGGTAAAATGAAACTACCTTGTGCTTGGGAAATCTAAGACAAAGCATCAACTGGGAGAGACAATGGCCTAATGGTATTATCAACCAGACAAAAATGGGTACTGCCGATGCTGGAGATTAGAGTCAAGATTAGAGTGGTGCTGGAAAAGCACAGCATGAGCATTCCTGATGAAGGGCTTTTGCCCAAAATGTCGATTTTCCTGCTCCTTGGATGCTGCCTGACCCCGCTGTGCTTTTTCAGCACCACTCTAATTTTGACTCTAGTGGTATTTTCGCTTACTGTTAGTCCAGAGACCCAGGTAATGTTCTGGGGACCTGGGTTCGAATCCCATCACGGCAAGTGGCGCAATTTGAGCTCAAAAAAAGTCATCTGGAACCAAGAGCCTGCTGATGAAAATGTGCCAATTGTCAGGCTTTCTGTTTACAGGCTCTGGACATTTCTCCCTGGCCTGCCCTCTCACAACCTCAAAACATTCCATTGTGCTGCACAGCTCAAAAAGTATGCTGCATTTTGAACTTCAAGCTGCACAACCTTCCTGCTCCTTCAGCTTTCTGTCAGTCCAGCTTTCATTTCGGTTCATAGTGCCAAAAGAACAAACTACGTGGTCTCTTACCAGATGAAGTCAAATATTTTCCGAGATGTGTTTTTATGGTCTCAAATGGTGGTGGAAGCAGATTGAACTGTAACGTTCCACAATGAATTGAACAAAAACCTGAAAAAAGAAATGTTTACAGTGCTTAGGGCAAGAACAGGGATGTGTTATTGTTTTGGAGCTAATCTCTGTCTGATGTTTATTAACAGAATGACATTTTACAAGCATGCACCTCCTAACTCAAGCACATAGGAACAAACCCTTACTATAACTGAGTGAAAGTCCAATTAATAGCTATCAACTGCATTCATTTTATTAAACTATTGAATGAAGAATGATTTGTGTGGAGAACTCACAGAGGCACAAAGGGTCAAATATCCTCCTACATTGCTGAAAGAATCCATGCCTGTATGCCTGACTCCATGTTGTTTTCTCTCACCTCAGATCGCCATGATCAAGGTTGTTGCTCCACGGATGGCCTGTAAAGTGGTGGACTGTGCCATTCAGGTCTATGGAGCCGGTGGAGTCTCTGAGGATCTCCCTTTTGCGCATATGTGAGTATCACAGAGCAGGTTGGAGCAATTATCACACAAGTCATGTGATACAGTTCAGCTCCTGGACGGCACCGATATACGCAGATAGAAGGTCATGGTAGCTTACGCTATTTTGTTAACACACTGAATCAGACAGCAAATTGGAGGAACAACACCTTATCCTCCAACCTGGGCAGCCTACAGCCCGGAGCACTCAACGTTGAGTTCTCCAGTTTCAAATAGCTTCCCTTCCCATCCCCCGGCACCCTTCCCATCACTTCCAATCCTCTGACCGACCCTTCCTTCCAGCTACCACACAGATTCATTCCTCCCATCCACCAACCAGGCCACACCCTCTGCCTGTGTTCACCTGTCCATACTTCCCCACTCCACCCCTCTCCCCACCCAGAATTCTCCCCCCCCCACCACCACCTTTATCTGCTGCTGCCGCCACACTCACCCCCAGTCCTGAAGAAGGGTGACAACCGAAACATTGACTTCTCCACCTCCTGAGCTGCCTGGCTTGCTGTGTTCTTCCAGCCTCCAGCTTGTCTAGTTTGCTAAGACGAAGCATTAAGATCAAGCCAGAGATTCAGTGACCATTAATAGGTGACTGTCCAATAGAAAGGTCTACTACCGTTTGTACAGGTTATTCTACCAGCCGTGAATGCTGGTCTCTCTGTTTTCTGATGAGTTGTTCCTGCTTAATATATCAATATCTTCACTCTTGGTACCCTCTGCTATTGCCCACGTATCCTCACCCAAAAACTGGGATGACAATTCTGTTCCAGCTGAACAGTGCATGGAGACTGGCTCTCTTTGTGCTTCTCCAACCATTTGCGGCTGAGTTGTGGTGGTTCTCACTTGTCTGGTGATGAGTATAATCGACAGCCTGGAAATGTACCTTCAAGCTTCATCCACAGACCCAGAGGAGCCTCAGCCTTTCACAGTCGGAGTTAATGTGGAAAGTGATTTGAACTTTAGATCACAGCATTAGAGGAGCCATGTTGGGCCCACTCTGAATTAACTAGGTTTATTCACTTGGAAGAGTACCGTGTGTGCTCAACCAGCCATTCTTTGTAAAACCCATAACAAAACATGAGCATACCAATTAGGAGCTGGAGTAGGCCATTCAGCCCCTCAGGCCTCCTCCAATATTCACTCAGATTACAGATAACTTTTTTTTGTTCATTCACTGCTGAAGGCATCACGGCTGGGCCCAGTATTTATTGCCCATCCCTAATTGCCCAGAAGGCAGTTAAGAGTCAACCACATTGCTGTGGTCCTGGACTCACATGTAGGCCAGACCAGGTAAGGATGGCAGATTTCCTTCCCTAAAGGACATTAATGAACTAGGTGGGTTTTTCTGACAATTGACAAAGTCATCGCCTTAATTCCAGATTTTCTGGAATTAAAATTCTACCATCTGCTGTGGCAGGTTTCGAACCTTGGTCCCCAGAACCTTAGCTGGGTCTCTGCATTAGTGGTTCACCGATAATACTGCTTGGCTGTTCCCTTACCCAAACTGAGTGATTTGAGTGTGCACTTTTCTGCATATTCCTATCTATCCCCAATGCTTTTTGACTCCCTTGTTAGTGAAGACTTTATCCTTCTCGGCTGTAAAACCAGTCAGAGACTCTGCCTGCACAAATCTCGAGAGAAGGTTCAGAAAACATTTACAAGGATGTTGCCAGGGTTGGAGGATTTGAGCTAAAGGGAGATGCTGAATAGGCTGGGGCTGTTTTCCCTGGAGCGTCGGAGATTGAGTGGGTGACCTTATAGAGGTTTATAAAGTCATGAGGGGCATGGACAGGATAAATAGACAAAGTCTCTTCCCTTGGGGAGTCTAGAACTAGAAGGCATACGTTTAGGGTGGGTGAGTCCAGAACAAGACGGCATAGGTTTAGGGTGAGAGGGGAAAGATTTAAAAGAGACCTAAGGGGCAACATTTTCACGCGGAGGGTGGTACGTGTATGGAATGAGCTGCCAGAGGATGTGGTGGAGGCTGGTACAATTGTAGCATTTAAAAGGCATTTGGATGGTTATATGAATAGGAAGGGTTTGGAGGGACATGGGCCGGGTGCTGGCAGGTGGGACTAGATTGGGTTGGGATATCAGGTCAGCATGGACGGGTTAGAATGAAGGGTCTGTTTCCATGCTGTACATCTCTATGACTCTATGACTCATGACCAACTGAGAGAAAGAATTTCTTCTTAACTCCACCTTAAATGGGAGATCCCTTATTTTTAAACCCTTGCTTCCCTCCCATGCTAACGAGGGACACATCCTTTCAGAATGCATCCTTTCCTGAAGAAGGGCTGATGCCCGAAACGTCGATTCTCCTGTTCCTTGGATGCTGCCTGACCTGCTGCACTTTTCCAGCAACACATTTTTGGCTCTTCCATCCCATGCTAACGAGGGAGACATCCTTTCAGAATGCAGCCTGCCAAGTTTACTCAGCATCCTGGAGAAACTCAGCAGGTCTGGCAACACCTCTGCAGAATAAAACAGAATTAAAGTTTCGCATTCTGATGGAGGATCATTGAATCAAAATGTTAACTCTGTTTTTCTCTATAGGTGCTACCAGACCTGCTGAGTTTCTCCAGCACTTACTATTTTTGTTTCAGATTTCCAGCATCCACAATTATTGTGTTCATTCCCTCAGGATCTTATATGTTTGAAAAAGCACCCATATCATCCTTCTAAACACTGATGGATACATGCCCATCCTGTATCACTGCCACTCAACCGCCCAGGCAACCATGTTATGATGTGGGCAGGGTAATATTCAGGTCAATAGGCTTGTCAATGAGCCCACCTGACCAATAACTATTGGCAGAAACAATATTGATTTCAGCGCCTGCCCACCTTGTGAATTATGGGGGTAAAATTGCGGCTGAGTGAGTTTGTCTCTGACATATTTTACATATACTATGGACCAGATCAGACACCCTCAAAATACTGTAAGAACGTAATCTAGACCCTAACTTTTTCTTATTTTAACAGCAAATGTAAAATGCTGTGTTCCCGATGCATTGCGGCTGGTCATTCTACTTGATGTTAAGCAAAATGCAATTTATTTAAACACTAGTTAAAATACACCCAAACAAAGAGGAATTTAGAACAACTTAACTCTCTTGGAAACTTAACCGAATAATAGATAGAGTAACTGTTACTAATTTAACTGTTCCACTGTAGTAACATCCCAGAAACACATCCCTTGGCAAAAGGAAGGAACATTCAGACACAGATTCTCATATGCAGTTCTCCAATCTAGGAGGGACATGTCAAAAGAGAAGTCAGAGAGAGTAGCAGCCAAGAGGCGTTCATGGAAGCTCCAACTCTTTGAGATTTTAAAGCTAAACCTAAAACCTATAAGTAGATGAGAAAGTCTCACCTGTGAGATCTGGGTACACCCAGGCTGCTTCCATTGGTCCAACTTGAAAAAGCAACTCAAAGTCTCAAAGCTGTTTACACAAGCGGTCTTCACTTGGCAACTTGCTACCTCTGCCTTACAACTTGTCTTCAACAAAACCAAGACAAAATAACCTCTGGAAAGTCACAGCATTAACACATCACAGACACAGCTATGAGGTGAGCTGGCTTCAGTCAAGGGAGAGGATGGATCAAGATCCTGTTCATCCATACGGAAAGGAAGAAGGGAAAGGCTGTCAGCTGCTACCTCCATCACCAGATTTACACCCACACCAGCAGCAAGGCCTCGGGTACCACCAGTAGGTAATGTCGCAATACACCAGGCCCACTAATAACCAGGCCCATCGATAAATAGGACCACCAATAACCAGCACCCCCCAATAACCAGGCCCCCAATTAACCAGACCCTTCCCAATAACCAGGCCCCCCCAAATAACCAGGCACTTCTCAATAACGAGGTCCCCCAATAACCAGGCCCTTCCCAATAACCAGCAACCCCCTATAGCCAGACCCTTCGTAATAACCAGGTCCCCCAATAATCAGCCCCCCCAATAACCAGGCCCCCAATTAACCAGGCCCTTCCCAATAACCAGGCCACCCCAATAACTAGGCACTTCCCAATACCAGGTCCCCCAATAACCAGGCCCTTCCCAACAACCAGGCTCCCTGCCAATAACCAGGGCCCCCCCATAACCAGGCCCCACAATACCCATGAACCCAAAAACCAGACACCCCAAATTCCAGGCCCACCAATAACCAGGCCTCCAGTGCACCAGGATGTCATGCATAATATCTGCCTGTTTTTCTGCTGGAGGTTATATTGTGCAGCAGGTAGTGTCCCTGTCTCTGAGCTAGCAGTTCTAAGTTTGAGTCCCACTCCAGGCTTTGATGGATAAGGAAGTTGTGTTTGTAACGTCGTCAGACAGGTTGAGGATCAACCTGTAACTCCTTCCAACCCGTGCAAATGGCAGGCAGTGAGAGAGGGGAGATTCCTGGTCATTTGGAGTTTCGCCCATTATTCCAGTCCATAGTTCCAGTCTAAAACAGGCTTGTGAAAGTTGCAAGAGTATGTGCTCTGAATGAACGAGAACACAACACCATTGCTGCCTCTGACATAAGCATAGGGCCTTTACCCAACATTTCCTAGAGATAGCAACGCAAGAATAACCTTTCTCAGAGACAGGTGATGTGAACCCTAACTCCACCTGACCACCTTGTATTCAGATCCTCTTATCTCTTCAACCTGGAAAGTGATGTTGTGATTCCTTAGGGCATTATTCCTTGATATTTTCTCCCTGAATAAGGGTAAGCTCAGTATCTCTGAGATACATCTCTCACTTCCACACTTCTTGGGGAGCTGTGATGATTGCCAGTATAGGGGGCAGGTTGGGCGATGTGTCCACTCTCAGACAGCTATGTGTGGTGTGTGAAAATGTAGACACACTACGTGAACCCCTTGGGGTGTGCCCTCCATACATCCATCTCTAGAACAGAGCGGAATGCCAGGTTCATTTGCAAACTGTTTGTACCTCGTGGTGTTTTTATGCTCACACAGTGGGGGAAATTCTTCTCATCTCAGTCGTGAAAGGTTTACCCTTTATTCTTATGATTTGGAGATGCTGGTGTTGGACTGGGGTGAACAAAGTTAAAAATCACACAACACCAGGTTATAGTCCAACAGGTTTAATTGGAAGCACACTAGCTTTCGGAGCAACACTCCTTCATCAGGTGACTATCACTTGATGAAGGAGCATCGCTCCGAAAGCTAGTGTGCTTCCAATTAAACCTGTTGGACTATAACCTGGTGTTGTGTGATTTTTACCTTTATTCTTAGACTGGCTTGATGCTGACCCGTTGAAATTCAGTGCAGTTTTAGATCCAATGATACTTGGGCATCTATCAGACTACATCAAGTTCTGATGTCTTTCAGGTATTCAATGGTACGCACCCTGCGTATAGCTGACGGGCCAGATGAAGTGCACCTCTCTGCGATAGCAAAACTGGAGCTGAGGGAGCAGCTTAAAAACTCCCTGGCGAAACTATAAGTAATTGTCAGATTGCAAGAGCATCCTGAAGAAGGGCCGATGCCCGAAATGTCGATTCTCCTGCTCCTTTGATGCTGCCTGACCTGCTGCGCTTTTCCAGCAACACATTTTTAAGCTCAGAATGCAAGAGCAGCCAGGCCAGCAGCTGACAGAGATAACATAACGTTGGCCTTCTGTTTTCCAATGCAATGATTGATTGAAGCATCAATTACTGGAAATATTACACATTGAACAATGAACCACCTAACATGTTAATTCAGCATCTGTACACCAATTACATCTGTGTTTCTGCTCTCTTAGCACTGCTGTGTTATAATTTGGAGAATCAACCATTCACGCAGAAGTGATTTATTTCTTTGTGTTTGTAGCGTATATTGGTGGGGAACAAATGTGTCAGAGGAAGCAAAACTGTTGGCATAATGCAGTAATAAAATGATCAAAAGCATGTTGTAGATTTGCATAATATAATTACTGTCAGTAAACTGTGACAATGCAGGGGAAGTAATGAAATCCCATATTCCCTGGCCTATTCTGCTGCTGCTCCTCTGTTTCTTTATTTATCCTGTACATTAATCAGTTTGAAGCAGTTATCGAGGACAGATTCCGCCAGAGCACTCTTCCCACTGCATAGAACCTGGCGTGTTCGAATGTATTAACAACAAACTTGAGTGCCTTTAATGTACTGAGTTAAAAATCACACAATACCAGGTTATAGTCCAACAGGTTTATTTGGAAGCAGTAGCTTTAATGTACTGGAGCATCCGAAGGGACTTCATCAGACATTCATCCAAAAATTGAGGATGTCCCAGCCTCGTGAAGACATATGAGGCTGGATGGTCGGAATTGTGGTCCATCAGATTGATCTGAAGCAGTGTCTGAAAGGAAATGAGAGAGAGCAGGGGAGAGGTTCTCTGGGGTAGTTCCAGGACTTAGGGCCTAGACAGCTGACTATATGACAGGCCGTGGCAGATGGATCAAAATTGGGAATGTAAATAAGGCCTAGAATTGGGCAAGCCACCAAGATTTTTGAGAGGTCATAGAGCTGGGAGTAGATTGCAAAGATGAAGAGTGTTTGAAAATTAGGAAAATAATTGAGATGTTGTCAGTGCAGGAGCTAATACAATGATTATAAATCTCACTTACGCAAAATTATGGTCACTAATCTGCCAGATTTTAGCAAATGTTTCAAAAAACATTTTTCTTCTGTTAATTACTTCCGAGATAGCAGGGGAAATCAATTGACTCGATGCCAAATTCAATCTAATATGCTCCTCTAACACGCGGCTCCAAGGATGTAACTGGTCGTTTGATATGACATGACTTGTTAATGTTTTCACAGGTCGGCTGCCACATTTATTTACCAAAGAATATTGACAGCTTTTCTGAAAGTAATTGATTGGTTTCAGAGTGCTTTGGGATATCTTGAACATATGAGAAAAGGCCCTTTATAAACGCAAATGCATCTCAAAGTGTTCTCGTTGCTTTTTGATGTGCGTTCAGGGGAATGAGGGTGTTGCTGACTGGACCAACATTTATTGTCCATTATTAATTGCATCAGAGAAGGTGGTGGTGAGCTACCTTGTTGAACCACTGCAGTCCTTGGGGTGTACGCACACCCATTGTGCTGTTAGAATTGGAATTAGAGTGAGGTTTTATTGTAACGTGTACTTGAGTAGACATGTACTTGAGGAGTACGGTGAAATGCCATTCACATCTTAGGAACAAGCTCCTTGGGTGTTAAATCGTCAATAAAAAGAAGAAAAATAAAGAAATAATTTAAAAGTTCAACATTACAGTCCTTGTCAGCATAAAGTAGTAAATAAGAAATGAAGTTAAAAGTTCCGAAATAAAGTCCTTTGTTAGCCAGGGGTCTGTAATCACTCCAACTTTCCCCATTAGGGCTCCATCCCCCTTGCCCCTACACACTGGGCTCAATCTCTCTCTCCCCTCGCACTGGGCTCAATCTCTCTCCCCCCACACTGGGCTGGATCTCTCCCTCCCTTCGCATTGGGCGCAATCTCTCTCTTCCTCTGCACTAGGCTTAATCTCTTGCTCCCCCCCACACACTGGGCTCAATCTCTCTCTCTCCCCCCCCACACTGGGCTCAATCTCTCTCTCCCCACACTGGGCTCAATCTCTCTCTCCCCCACACTGGGCTCAATCTCTCTCTCCCCACACTGGGCTCAATCTCTCTCTCCCCCACACTGGGCTCAATCTCTCTCTCTCCCCCCCCACACTGGGCTCAATCTCTCTCTCCCCACACTGGGCTCAATCTCTCTCTCCCCCACACTGGGCTCAATCTCTCTCTCCCCACACTGGACTCAATCTCTCTCTCCCCCACACTGGGCTCAATCTCTCTCTTCCCCCCGACACTGGGCTCAATCTCTCTCTCCTCGCACTGGGCTCAATTTCTCTCTACCCCCGACACTGGGCTCAATCTCTCTCCCCGCCTCCGTACTGGGCTCAATCTCTTTCTCTCTCCCCACACTGGGCTCAATCTCTCTCTCTCCCCGCACGGGCTCAATCTTTCCCCCCACACTGAGCTCAATCTCTCTCTCTCCCCCCAACACTGGGGTTAATCTTTCTCTCCCCCTGAACTGGGCTCAATCTCTCTCTGACTCCCTGCATTGGGCTCAATCTCTCTCTCTCCCCGACACTGGGCTTAATCTCTCTCTCTCCCCACACTGGGCTCAATCTCTCTCTCCAGATGCACTGGGCTCAATCTCTCTCCTCGCACTGGGCTCAATCTCTCCCTCTACACTGGGCTCAATCTCTTCCCCCACCTCCCACACACTGGGCTTAAGCTCTCTCCCGCCCCCTGAACTGAGCTCAATCTCTCTCTCTCTCCCCAGACTGGGCTCGATCTCTCTCTCTCCCCACGCACTGGGCTTGATCTCTCTCTCCCCCTGACACTGGGCTCAATCTCTCTCTCTCTCTCCACGCAGTGCTCGATCTCTCTCTCTCTCCCCCCACACTGGGCTTAATCTCTCTCTCCCCCGGCACTGGGCTCAATCTCTCTCTCTCTCCCCCTGACACTGGGCTCAATCTCTCTCTCTCTCCCCCTGTACTGGGCTTAATCTTTCTCTACCCCCGCACTGGGCTCAATCTCTCTCCTGCCCCCGCACTGGGCTCAATCTCTCTCTCTCTCCCCCCGACACTGGGCTCGATCTCTCTCCCCCCACACTGGGCTCAATCTCTCTCTCACCCCCCACACTGGGCTCGATCTCTCTCCCCCCACACTGGGCTTGATCTCTCTCCCCCCACACTGGGCTTGATCTCTCTCCCCCCACACTGGGCTTGATCTCTCTCCCCCCACACTGGGCTCGATCTCTCTCCCCCCACACTGGGCTCAATCTCTCTCTCACCCCCCACACTGGGCTCGATCTCTCTCCCCCCACACTGGGCTCGATCTCTCTCCCCCCACACTGGGCTCGATCTCTCTCTCCCCACACTGGGCTCGATCTCTCTCTCCTCGCACTGGGCTCGATCTCTCTCTCCCCACACTGGGCTCGATCTCTCTCTCCCCACACTGGGCTCAATCTCTCTCCCCCCACACTGGGCTCGATCTCTCTCTCCCCACACTGGGCTCAATCTCTCTCCCCCCACACTGGGCTCAATCTCTCTCTCCCCACACTGGGCTCAATCTCTCTCTCCCCACACTGGGCTCGATCTCTCTCCCCCCACACTGGGCTCAATCTCTCTCTCCCCACACTGGGCTCGATCTCTCTCCCCCCACACTGGGCTCGATCTCTCACCTCCCACACTGGGCTCGATCTCTCTCCCCCCACATTGGGCTCAATCTCTCTCTCCCCACACTGGGCTCGACCTCTCTCCCCCCACACTGGGCTCGATCTCTCTGCCTTCCCCCCCGACACTGGGCTCAACCTCTCTCTCCCCACTGCACTGGGCTCGATCTCTCTCCCGCCACACTGGGTTCAATCTCTCTCTCCCCCCACACTGGGCTCAATCTCTCTCTCCCCCCACACTGGGCTCAATCTCTCTCCCCCCACACTGGGCTCAATCTCTCTCCCTTCCCCCCCGCGCTGGGCTCAATCTCTCTCTCCCCACTGCACTGGGCTCAATCTCTCTCCCCCCACACTGGGCTCAATCCCTCTCTCCCCACACACTGGGCTCAATCTCTCTCCCCCCACACTGGGCTCAATCTCTCTCTCCCCCTGCACTGGGTCAATCTCTCTCTCCCCCCACACTGGGCTCAATCTCTCACCCCCCACACTGGGCTCAATCTCTCTCTCCCCCCACACTGGGCTCAATCTCTCTCCCTTCCCCCCCACACTGGGCTCAATCTCTCTCTCTCCCCACACTGGGCTCAATCTCTCTCCCTTCCCCCCCGACACTGGGCTCAATCTCTCTCCCCCCACACTGGGCTTAATCTCTCTCTCCTCACACTGGGCTCAATCTCTCACCCCCTCACACTGGGCTCAATCTCTCTCCCTTCCCCCCCGACACTGGGCTCAATCTCTCTCCCCCCACACTGGGCTTAATCTCTCTCTCCCCACACTGGGCTCAATCTCTCTCCCCCCACACTGGGCTCAATCTCTCTCCCTTCCCCCCCCGACACTGGGCTCAATCTCTCTCTCCCCCCACACTGGGCTCAATCTCTCTCTCCCCATACTGGGCTCAATCACTCTCTCTCTCCCCCCACATTGGGCTCAATCTCTCTCCCTTCCCCCCCAACACTGGACTCAATCTCTCTCTCCCCCCACACTGGGCTCAATCTCTCTCTCCCAACACTGGGCTCAATCTCTCACCCCCCACACTGAGCTCAATCTCTCTCTCTCTCCCCCCACACTGGGCTCAATCTCTCCCCTTGACCCAGTGACAGTGAGGGAACAGTGCCATATTTCCAAGTCAGGATAGTGAGTGACCTGGAGTGGAGCTTGCCAGGTGGTGGTGTCCATGTCTTTCTACTGGGTGGTGGTTGTGGGTTTAGAAGGTGCTGGCCAATGGAGTCTGAGTGAGTTGCCGGATGGCTCAGTTAGATGTAGTTTCTCGTAAAACTGAATTACCTGCATTGCCCATCCTGACCTTCATCGAAATCTGGAATCTCAATAAATCATAATGCTCACAATTTGTAATGAAATATAATTCCTGTTGTTAAAAAGATGCTGGTTTTGTAAGACATTGTAAGAGCAGGACAGTAAACATCTGTACCGAGGCTGTATTGAATTATGCCTACTTTAATCCTTCTTGCTAGGCATCTTGATCAACTAATTCTGCAGATATTTTGAGGCAGAGGTTGAGGCTGATAATTGGAAAAGAAAAACACTGATGGAAAGACAATGTTCTGGTATGATTAACAGGAAATTAACTTTGAAAGTGTTTTCATGACCGGTGCTGCGAACAGAATACCAGAGTTGTGTTCAAATGAATGAGAAACTGTACAATAATGAGAAGTTTGGGCTAATTAGTGGCTTGTGGCCAGTTCATACAAAACATTTTATAATAATCACTTTACAATGTCAAAAGAATGAAGAACAAAAAGCATCTTAGGATCTGAAGTAAAGCCAATAATATTGGGAGGACACTGCAGGTTGGTTAGAGAGGAGTGGTTCATCTTTGAGATATCCTTCATCTCGTTCTATCATGAAGAGAGAAAACATTGACCCAGGAATGCGCTGACCTCTTTGCTCACAATGTCTAGTTCACCGATAGTGGTAACATCTTCTTGTGTGCACCTGTCTGAACTGAGTGAATTTTTAATGTGTACTGTCACTGGCAAGGCTAACATTTATGGCCTATCCCTGATTGCCCCTGAACTAAGTAGCTCACTGGGGCTGTTTCTGAGGGTCATTGATTAGATTAGATTACTTACAGTGTGGAAACAGGCCCTTCGGCCCAACAAGTCCACACTGACCCGCCGAAGCGCAACCCACCCATTCCCCTTCATTTACCCTTTTACCTAACACTACGGGCAATTTAGCATGGCCAATTCAGCTAACCTGCACATCTTTGGACTGTGGGAGGAAACCAGAGCACCCGGAGGAAACCCACGCAGACACGGGAAGAATGTGCAAACTCCACACAGTCAGTCACCTGAGTCAGGAATTGAACCCAGGTCTCTGGCGCTGTGAGGCAGCAGTGCTAACCACTGTGACAATCAAATTGTTGTGGATTTGGAGAAATACGTAGGCCCGGCTGGATAAGGACAGTGGATTTCCTTCCCTGAAGGACAACAGGGAAGCAGAGGGATTTGTGCAGCAACTGAAGATTGTTTCATACTCATCATTGCTGAGATTAGCTTCCCATCCAAATTCCAAACTATAACAGCAGCAACTATTCGGGATTTGATCCCTGTTCCCAGGGCTTTCACTGAAGCCTCATCTTTACTAATTTAATGACGTTACCGTTAAACCAACAACTCTCCAAAATAGGGAACAAAAGAAGGAAAGTTAAAGCCAATGTTCGTGCCAAGATAAACTCCAAACCTTTACTTACTTTTCAGTCAACGCTGCACTTTAAAACAAAAGGTGGGTCGCGGGGCAATTCTAAAGTGAGCACGGAATATGTTTGTGCAGTTGTTCTTAAAAAAGGGCGACATCACACTTTGCTGGATCCTTCACTTTCTTGCTTGCTAAGGAATGGGCTGCTGGGAAATTTCAGTATCAACATTGTTGTTTCAGAGTATGATGGGTACAGCAGGGTTGTCCTTGCCCTAGCTGAGCTCACGCACTTGAGGTCTGATATTAGTGCTTTGTGTATTTATGACATCTGCTGAGTGTGGGCCACCAACTCAGGTCAGAGAGACTGACCATCCATCATTTTTGACCAAGTGATACTGCCAAGCAAGTGTCTTGCATCAACGTTGGAACTCACTAAATGGAGAATTGTACTGTTCCCCTACCCTCTAATTATATTCTACTTGTCAGAATGCAACGTCCTCTGTGTGACTGTAGAGTCAGCAATTCCTGCACGTGTGATCTATTTTTCATTCCCTGCAATTATAGGATGAGATGTGAAGGCTCAGTTAGGGCGCTTGAGGGTTACAAGGTAGCCAGGAAAGAGAGAGCTCAGAAGAGCCAGGAGGAGACATGAAAAATTGTTGGCGGATAGGATCAGGGTAAACCCTAAGGCTTTCTAGAGGTATTTAAGGAATAAAAGAATGACGAGAGTAAGATTAGGGCCGATCAAGGATAGTAGTGGGAAGTTGTGCGTGGAGTCAGAGGAAATAGGGGAAGCACTAAAGGAATATTTTTCGACAGTATTGACTCTAGTAAACGACAATGTTGTCGAGAAGAATACTGAGATACAGGCTACTAGACTAGGTTGGATTGAGGTTCACAAGGAAGAGGTATTAGAAATCCTGCAGAGTGTGAAAATAGATAAGTCCCCTGGGCCGGATGGGATTTATCCTAGGATCCTCTGGGAAGCCAGGGAGGAGATTGCCGAGCCTTTGGCATTGATCTTTAAATCGTCATTGTCTGCAGGAATAGTACCAGAAGACTGGAGGATAGCAAATGTGGTTCCCCTTTTCAAGAAGGGGAGTAGAGACAATCCTGGCAATTTATAGACCAGTGAGCCTTACTTCAGTTGTTGGTAAAGTGTTGGAAAAGGTTATAAGAGGTGGATTTATAATCATCTAGAAAAGAATAATTTGATTAGGGATAGTCAGCATGGTTTTTATGAAGGGTAGGTCGTGCCTCACAAACCTTATTGAGTTCTTTGAGAACGTGACCAAACAGGTAGATGAGAGTAAACCGGTTGATGTGGTGTATATGGATTTCAGCAAGGCGTTCGATAAGGTTCCCCACAGTAGGCTATTGTATAAAATGCGGAGGAATGGGATTGTGGTAGATATAGCAGTTTGGATCAGTAATTGATTTGCTGAAAGAAGACAGAGGGCGGTGGTTGACGGGAAATATTCATCCTGGAGTCCAGTTACTAGTGGTGTACCGCAAGGGTCAGTGTTGGGTCCACTGCTGTTTGTCAATTTTTATAAACGACCTGGATGAGGGCGTAGAAGGGTGGGTTAGTAAATTTGGAGATGATACTAAGGTCGGTGGTGTTGTGGATAGTGACGAAGGATGTTGTAGGTTACAGAGAGACATAGATAAGCTGCAGAGCTGGGCTGAGAGGTGGCAAATGGAGTTTAATGCAGACAAGTGTGAGGTGATTCACTTTGGGCAGAGTAACCGGAATGCAAAGTACTGGGTTAATGGCAAGATTCATGATAGTGTAGATGAGCAGAGAGATCTCGGTGTCCAGGTACACAGATCCTTGAAAGTTGCCACCCAGGTTGACGGGGTCGTTAAGAAGGCTTACAGTGTTTTAGCTTTTTTTAATAGAGGGATCGAGTTCCGGAACCATGAGGTTATGCTGCAGCTGTACAAAACTCTGGTGCGGCCGCACTTGGAGTATTGTGTACAGTTCTGGTCACCGCATTATAAGAAGGATGTGGAAGCTTTGGAAAGGGTGCAGAGGAGATTTACTAAGATGTTGCCTGGTATGGAGGGAAGGTCTTACCAGGAAAGGCTGAGGGACTTAAGGCTATTTTCGTTGGAGAGAAGAAGGTTGAGAAGTGACTCAGTTGAGACATACAAGATAATCACAGGGTTAGATAGGGTGGACAGTGAAAGCTTTTTTCCAAGTATGGTGAGGGCAAGCACAAGGGGGCATAGCTTTAAATTGAGGGGTGATAAATATAGGACAGATGTCAGTGGTGGTTTCTTTACTCAGAGAGTAGTAAGGGTATGGAATGCTTTGCCTGCAGTGGTAGTAGATTCGCCAACTTTAAGTACATTTAAGTCGTCATTGGACAAGTATATGGACGTACATGGAATAGTGTAGGTTAGATGGGCTTCAGATTGGTATGACAGGTCGGCGCAACATCGAGGACCGAACGGCCTGTACTGCGCTGTAATGTTCTATGTTCGATATATTTTCTGATTTCACCCAATTTGTCTTTCGTCTGTTTTCCTTAATGCTTGCTTCTTTTCCATACAGTGGATCCCAATTTTTCTCTTTATCATTATTCAGACTCCAGCTCATTTTGTTCTTCCCAGTTCCCAGCCTGAGAAATTGATTTACATCCACTCTGAAGACTAGTAAACTAACACTGTGCTAAAAGGGTGTACAAATGATAAGACAATGAAGAGACGTACAGTCATGGATCTGTCAGGATTAGCATGGCAGAAACTGCTGAACGAAGGATATCATCTTGCCATCAATAGACTGGAGACTGGAAGTATGAAAGGGAATCCATCAATCACTAACAACACTTCAAATACTTCCAGTCATTTAGTTAAGTGAAGTACTCAGTGAATTTCTCTGCTGATCGCCTATAGTGCTCTCTTGTAAATGAAGACTGTATGTTTTGCTAAATAGACTTAAACATTGTTTTGGAGTAAGTGAGGGCTGCAGGTGCTGGAGATCAGAGTCGAGAGTGTGGTGCTGGAAATGCACAGCAGGTCAGGCAGCATCCGAGGAGCAGGAAAGTCAACGTTTTGGGCATAAACCCTTCATCAGGAATGAGTCTTGTGAGCCAAGGGAGTGGAGAGATAACTGGCAGGAGAGGGGGTGTTGGGGGGTGGGGGGGCACGTGTGTGTTGGGTGAAGGTGTGATAGGTGGATGGAGGTGAGGGTAAAGGTGATAGGTCAGAAGGGAGGGTGGAGCAGATAGGTGGAAAGGAAGATGGACAGGTGGGACAGGTCAGGAGAGTGGTGCCGAGTTGGATCTGGAATAAGGTGGGGGGAAGGGAAATGAGGAAACTGGTGAAATCCATATTGATTGTTTTCCAAGCAGATCTGGGCACCAACTGTTATGGACCAGGTCAGACCCCCCAAAACATTTTAAGAAGGTATCCCAGACCCTAGCTTTTTGAGTTGTTTCAGGCAGATGTAAAGCGGGTATCCCAGGACTGATGCAGCTGGTCAAACCACTTGGCTTCAAGTGAAACAGAATTTAATTACACACCACCGAATGAAACACAAACTAAACAGCAACAGAATTTCGAATACCAACAATTTGAAAATCTGACTGACATGATAACCCCCACAACTTAACAAAGGAGCTGTTCCAATTTCCTGCAACATCCCCATAAACACACCCCATAGCAAAAAAAGATAAAATCAAACACAGTTTCTTCCAGGAAAGATCTTTGACAAAGAGAGAGAGAGAGAGGATCAGCCAGGGATCACTTGCTGAAGCATGGAACCTCATTCACTGTTTCTCTAGGACCCTGGCTAAAAACTGAACCGACTAAAAAAATCCCTGAACTGGACAACTGGCTACTCCTCTTTCATTTTACAAGAGTTTAAAAAAATCGAGAAGCCCTTTTCCCCGATTGTTGCTTTAGGTAGTATCTGTTAGCCATAATCAACGTGGCCTCTACCCAGACAATCAAAGTCTCTGCCTTTTACAACCCCTTTTGGGAAAAACCAAGGTCATCACATCACACCAACAAATTATCCATTGTGACACCTTAGCCTCATGTCGGCCGATGATGTGAAGACATCCTGGACATATTATGAGGCTCTTAATGAGTAGACCCAGCACAGTGGCAGCTGGCTGCATTGCTCACCTTGCACTGTAATACCATAAGACCATAAGACATAGGAGTGCAAGTAAGGCCATTCGGCCCATCGAGTCCACTCCACCATTCAATCATGGCTGCTGGGCACTTCAACATCATTTACCCGCATTCTCCCCGTAGCCCTTAATTCCCCGAGACAACAAGAATCTATCAATCTCTGCCTTGAAGACATTTAGCGTCCCAAGCCAGCTCATTTGCTTCCAGGACTTGAGGGGGGTGGGGGGGGGGGGGGCGGTGAGGTGAAAGCATCTCTTAAAGCTGTCTTGCTCTTCAGAGTAAGAAATGGCTGCTGCTGGGTGAACAAGCAGCGTGGCTGCACCAGGAGAGGAAGGGAAGAGTAGTGCTTTTAAATTTGAAGAGTGTTCTTGATTGAAAAGGCTAGCGGTGGATCTTGAAGGGATGCAGCTGAGGGTAAATAGCTGTGGATTGGACAAAACCTGAGGGTGAAGGAGGCAGAAACCTCAGTCGCCGAGAACTTCCCAAGGCAGGTAGGCTTGTACTTTAGTTAATTTGACCTTCTCGCGTTGGTTAATTTTATTATCTTTTGATCCATTTGACTGGGATTTTGCTGCAAAGGGGTAATGTACCTCTCCTTTATAGAATCAGTTGCCTACTTTATGGAAGTGAAAGGTGTGTGTGTATGGATTCCTTCAAGCCTGAATGAAGACAGGCACACTTTTAATCCAACTAGTTGAATAAACAATATGAAGTTTATTGCATTCCTGCAACTATTCACGTGAATATAACCTGCATTACCACAGAGACTGTTGGACACACTCTCAACTTAGTTCTGACTCCTACAAGCCTCCTCATTTACGCTCGCTAAGCCCCCATGCCATGACCATAATGGCTGGTACTTAGTGCCTTCAATCCTGTATTAAACCACTCAGGCCCATGGACAACAGGCAGAACAGTAAAAGATGAAGAATAATGCAAGCAGAACATGCCACATTATCAGTGAGTGATTAGATGGCACACATGCTCCATAAGTGGAACACTCTCAGTGAAACAGAGAGAGACCTAGGTGCATGAGTGAACCCAATCCCAAAATCTCAACCAATGCAGAGCATCAGTCAACAAAGACCTCAGCATTTTGCATGTAGGTAGGTTGCTCAGTAAGTAGTACAGATGAATATCGATACAATGGGCTAAATCATGGCAGATGAAGTTCATTGCTGAGAGTGAGGTCAGTTAGGTAAATGAGAGACTTTCTAAATGGCAAGAAGCTGAGAAATGTAGGGGAGGTTGAGAGGTTTAAGGGTCTATGTACAAAAATCACTAAAAACTATTGGACTGGTACAAAACTTTAATCTGAAAAGCAAATGGAATGTTTTTTGTCACAAGTGACTTTGAAAACAAAGAAATGGAAATTGTATGAGGTTCGTTTAACCTCTGGATGTGCCACATCTGTAATATCTTGTTCAGATGTGAGTGTGTCAAGATGGATAGATTGATTTCTAAAGGAGTTCATCAGGCTGAAACCGAGATGATATTAGACTGATGAATGGAGTCTCTAACTTCAAATAATGTGATCTTGTTAACGTTAATCTTGCTTTGTTGACCTCCTGTGCAGTGTAACCTGTGTGCCTCACTCTGTCTAAGCACCGTATGATCTATGTGTCCTTGTTTGCCATGATCTGAGTGCACTGCTTGCAAACAAAGCATTTCACTGTACTTAGGTACACATAACTACAATAAATCACATCAAATTGATTATAGATCAGTGAAGCATCTTGGAATGTAAAGCCACTATATAAACACAAGTTGTTGAATGAAAGCCTAGGGATGTGAATTATTCAGAATAGAGCCATGAACACAATAAAACAGCCCAAGGAATTTCACAACAGCAGCATAATTGGTAATGATTGTCACGAGGCCAAGCAAAAAGGAGACAGGTAACTGGACACTCATCAGTGAGACAGAGTTGGTGTGGGAATTCCTGAGCACAGGGTTAAACCTGCCTGAAGGCAGGGCTGTAAATTGAAAGGGGAAATGGCCAGAGGGGGGAATTTTTTTTAATTGCAGTGATGGCATCTCTGGCTAGGCTAGCATTTTATTACCCACCCCTAATTCCCCAGAGGACAGTTAAAAGTCAACCACAGTGCTATTGGGTTTGGAGTCATGTGTAGGCCAGACCAGATAAGGATCATAGTTTCCTTCCCTAGATAGATTTTTTGACAATCAACACATGATCATCATGAGACCCTTAATTCCAGACTTTTATTGAATTCAAATTCCATCATTTGCCGTGGCAGGATTTGAACCCATGTCCAGAAAATTAGCTGCCTTCCTGATTAATAGATCAGTGATTTGTGTCCCCCTCGTTCGTTACCCAATGCTTAGTTACTCAAAGGGTTTAGGACTGGAGGAGGTTATAGGGATATATATATGGAGAGAGAGAGAGATTTGAGCACCAGGATAATAAATCTGAAGTGTTGCTGAATTGGAAGCCAGTGGGCATTAGCCAGCGCGAGATATTGAATGAATGGGCGAGGAACAAGGGTTGCAGACATTTAGAATGCGTGACTTGGAAGACCAGCCAATTATCTGGATATTTTTTAGATTACTTACAGTGTGGAAACAGGCCCTTCAGCCCAACAAGTCCACACCGACCCTCCGAAGTGTAACCCACCCTGACCCATTCCCCTACATTTACCCCTTCACCTAACATCTATGGGCAATTTAGCATGGCCAATTCACCTGACCTGCACATTTTTGGACTGTGGGAGGAAACTGGAGCAAACCCACACAGATACAGGGAGAATGTGGAAACTCCACACAGTCAGTCGCCTGAGGCAGGAATTGAACCCGGGTCTGTGGCGCTGTGAGGCAGCAGTGCTAACCACTGTGCCACCGTGCTGCCCAAGTCAGTGTTAGAAACCCCATCACTGCGTTAGCCCGGAATCGAACCCGGGTCAACTGCTTGGAAAGCAGCTATGCTCACCACTACACCACCATCACCCTTTGGGTATGGAGAGAATGCAAGGGTAGAATCACACTCATGGCTAACTCTTAATTCTGCTGAGAATGAATCTCATCATTGCCATTCATGATGCTGGGAGGGAGGTTGGCCATGGGATACAGTCTGTGTGGAGGGAATGTGGATTGCTAAACAAAACAGAGCCAGCTCTGACCCCTGTGTTTTGTACCATGATGACATTGCCATCACCCAACCCTTCGAGTCTCCCTTAACTAGGAGAATTCCGGACTTCCAGATATTGGAAGAATGTTGTGAAACCTGAAAGGGTTCAGAAAAGATTTACAAGGATGTTGCCAGGGTTGGAAGGTTTGAACAAGAGGGAGTGTCTGAATAGGCTGGGGCTAAATTCCCTGGAGTGTCGGAGGCTGAGGGGTGACCTTATAAAAATTGATAGAATCATGAGGGGCATGGATAGGATAAATAGACAAGGTCTTTTCCATGGGGTAGGGGAGTCCAGAACAAGAGGTTTAGGGTGAATGGAGAAAGATTTAAAAGCAACCTAAGAGGCAACATTTTCATACAGTGAATGATGAGCATATGGAATGAGCTGCCAGAGGAAGTGGTGGAGGCTGGTACAATTACAGAGTTTAAAAGGCATTTGGATGGATATATGAATAGGAAGGGTTTTGAGGGATATGGGCCAAGTGATGGCAAAAGGTTGGGCTATCTGGTCGGTATGGATGAATTGGGCCAAAGGGCCTGTTCCCACGCTGTACATCTCTGTGACTCGATGATACACAGGGGCATGTTTTTGTCATTAGAAGAATAGGAAGTAGAATTGGGAGTGGGCCGTTAAGCCATTCTAGCCTGCTCTGTCCCCCCGAACCTTTCGACCCCTTTAGCCCTAAGAAGTACGTCTATCTCCACCTTGAAAACATTCAAAGTTTTGGAGTCAATTGCTTTCTGTGGCAGAGAATTCAACAGGCTTTGCTTGAAGATATATCTCCTTATCTCAGTCCTAAAGCTGTAACCCCTGGTGCTGGACTACCTCATCATCAGGAACATGCTTCCTGCATTGATTAGTCCTGTTAGAACTGTGGAGGTTTTGATCGATTTTTTTTTCTCTGCTCACCAGTCATCAGGAATCTGGCTACTTACTTGGGAATTTTCTTCAGCCGCTGAGAACTGTATGCAAGCAACCAGTGCTACTAAATAGAACAGAGAGGAATAATCCCAATAGAGCAGCAGCCAGAGAGTAGCAGTCAGTCTCAAGGTCACAGGGGTCAATTTGCCAGCGTTGATCCCAAAACACATGTCATAGGCGGTCAAATAGCGCCACCTCTTGTATATCTGTCCATAGAGAGAGACTGGAGGCTGGAATCTCATTACCCATCAGTCACCACTCCCTCATTTCATAAATTGTGTTTTTGAATTCTGTTTCCTTATTTTTATTCGCTTGTGGTATATGGGAGTTAATGGCTAGGCAGGTATTTATGACTCATCCATAATTGCCCTGAGGGTAGCCCACATTGCAGTGGGTCTGGAGTCACTTCTAGGCTGGACTGGGTAAGGTTAGTGCACCAGCTGGGTTTTTATGACAATCAGACATGGTTAAATGATCGTCATTAGACTCAGAAATTCCATATTTTCATTAAATTCAAATGCCACCATCTGTTGTGGTGGGATTTAATCTCAGGTTCCCAGCAAATGACCTGGGTCTCTAATAGTCTAGCAGTTAATCCCACAAGGTCATTCCCGCCCATTTTATCAGTTCTAGCTAATTTCCCACGTTTAGGATTGCCAACGCTGGAAGTTTCATCTCACAACATGTCTCCAGACAGCAGCCTGGATTCAGTAGATCGTGGATTGGTGCAATTCCGGGCCATGGTTTCAACACTTTGACCTGGAATTTATTTTTAAAATGACAGACATACATTTTCGTAGCGCCTTTCATGACCTCTGAATGTTTCAAAGGGCTTTGCCATCAATGAAGTCTCATTGCTGTCGGAAGTGCAGCACACAATCTAGGCAAAGCAAGGTCCCCCAGACGTTAATGTGATAGCGACCAGATAGTCTTCCTTTATTAACCTGCTAGTTTGCTGCTCTAAGCTATTATCCATTCCCGGGATTAAAAGCCCCCCACTTCTTGCTATTCCTAACATCACTGAGGGAGTGATTTGCTGCAGTTGAATGGCTTATTGATGGGTTTGTTCAGAGGGCATTCAGGGGGATAACTGTGTTGCTGTGGATCTGGAATTACAAATAAGCCAGACCAAGAAAGGGCAGCAGATTTCCTTTCCTAATCCTTTCCAGCCCAATCCAACACCCTCCTCAACTTTTCGTTTCATGATTTTGCAAATCGAATTCTGGTTAGTGCAACACATCTCACTATTTAGAAACCAAAAGAACTGCAGATGCTGTAAATCAGAAACAAGAATACAAATTGCTGGAAGAGCTCAGCAAGTCTGGGCAGCATCTGTGGAGAGAAATCAGAGTTAACATTTTGGATCAAGTGACCCTTCCTCAGAACAGGGTCACTCAACCTGAAACATTAACTCTGATTTCTCTCCACATCTCACTATTTATTCGAAAATATCACTTTCTGATTCCAAATTGAGTTTTGACTGTGGCTCCCTCCCTTTGCTTTCTCCACCTCCTCCACTCTCAGTCCAGTGAGAATAATTGACTTTGTATTTTCGCTGTGACAGCTGGTTTTGAGTTCAGGGATGTGACCAGATGATAACTGCTCAGAACACTGCTGTTTTTAAGCTTGACTCACACCTCTCACTGTTTAATTACCTTGGCGACTGGCAGATCCATTTATTTAGTGCCCAGTAATTCATGTGATAAGAGGCCAACTTGACAGGGATTTATAACCAGTGTTCTATCATGGAGACTATCACCTTGGGCACATCAAGCCCACGAATGCAAACTCATTACTTTTGAAGCCACAATTGTGCACAATCTATCCCTCACGAAATAGACTCTAAATCCATTCTCCTACAAAAGATAGAAGTTATCAATCTGATTTACCTGAATGTGTGTGTGTGTGTTTGGTGTGTGTGTTAGATAGAGAGTGTGTGTGTGTGTGTGTGTGAGAGAGAGTGTGTGTGCATGTGTGTGTGAGTGCTTGTGTGAGAGAGAGTGTGTGCATGTGTGTGTGTGTTTGCGAGTGTGCGTGCATGTGTGAGTGTATATTTGTGCATGTGTGTGTATGTGTGAGAAAGAGTATGTCTGTGTGTGTGTGTGCATGTGTGAGAGTGTGTATTTGTGTGTGTGTGTCCGTGAGAGTGTGTATTTGCGAATTGACAATTTCTTAAAGTATACAGACCTTCATGATATTGTGTCCATATTGATCCAGAATTCCCTATGATACAAGGACAGAGGTTGATTGGCAGTGTACCTTGAGCTTGTACACATAGCCTGAGAGACAAACCTCTTGAGCAGCTGTATGTAAAGTTAGGCCGAGGATATAACGTTACCCTACAAAGTGAAACAAGAAGCAATCCAAAGGCCAGCAAAAGGGCTACGTGATTGTCTACTTGCACTTTGCTTCACGTTGGATCTGGTACTGCCGGCAACTTATGTGTTGTCCCCATGTTGATGAAGTGATTCCAAAATCAATGTGCGAGATTTCTTACAGCAGTGAGCTATGGAACGTCCTTTTCAAAGATTATCCGTGCGATATTGCAGGAAGGATTAAACGTTAAGGTGGAGGAAAGCCACTTAATGGGAAGGAGATGGCTGCTAGACCTTCCAGCCTGACCTCAAATTCACCTGGACCATCTCGGACACCTCCCTTCGCTTCCTGGATCTCTCCAGCTCCATCTCCAGTGACTGACTAACCACGGACATCTACTACAAACCTACAGACTCCCACAGCTACCTGAACGACACCTCCTCCCACCCTGCCATCCCTTATTCCCAATTCCTCTGCCTCCGCTGCATCTGTTCCTCGGTTGACCAATTCCACTGTAGACAATCCCAGATGGCCTCCTTCTTCCAAGATGGCATTTTCCCCTCCCAGGTGGGTGGCAATACCCTCCAGCTCATCTCCTCCACTTCCCACACCTCTGCCTTTGAACCCCACCCTTCTCAACTCAACAATGACAGAACCCCCCACCACCACCCTCCCTCCATCACCTTCCTCCCCACAAACCTCCACATACATCTCATCATCCTCCGCCACTTCCGCCTCCTACAAATGGACCCCACCACTATCAGCGTTCCGGAGAGACCATTCCCTCTGTGATTCCTTTGTCAGATCCACACTATTTCCCCCCCCCCCCCCCACTTCTGCCCCCACCAGCCCTCACCCCCCACCTTTCCCTCCCACAGCAGGAATTGCAAAACCTGCACCCACACTACTCCCCTCACCTCCGACCAAGGCCCCAAAGGATCTTCCACATCAGACAGAAATTTACCTGCACCTCCGCCAATGTCATCTGCTGTATCTGTTGCACCCGATGTGGTCTCCTCTACAGTGGGGAGACAGGACGCCAACTTGCAGATCATTTCAGAGAACATCTCTGGGACACCCGCACCCACCAACTCCACCGCCCTTTGGATGAACACTTTAACTCCCCCTCCCACTCCACCAAGGACATGCAGGTCCTGGGCCTCCTCCGTCGCCAAACCCTAACCAGTCGACGCTTGGAGGAAGAACGCCTCATCTTCCACCTTGGGACCCTGCAACCACACAGGATCAATGTGGATTTCACCAGTTTCCCCATTTCCCCTCACTCCGCACTATCCCAGTCCCAAGCCTCCAACTCGACACTGCCCTCTTGACCTATCCATTGTCTTTCCCATCTATCTGCTGCACCCTCCTCTCCAACCTATCACCTTCTCCCCCACCTTCATCTGCCTATCGCATTCCCAGCTACCTTCCCCCCCAGGCCCACACCCCTCCCATTTATCTCTCAGTACCCCTCCCAGCCCACAAGCCTCATTCCTGATGAAGGTCTTTTGCCTGATGTGTCGATTCTCCTGCTCCTCGGATGCTGCCTGACCTGCTGTGCTTTTCCAGCACCAAACTCTCGACTCTGACCTCCAGCATTTGCAGTCCTCACTTTCTCCTTGTTGCTCAATAAATTTGATTAAAGCAACCTGGTTGATGAATCTTTTAATTTTAAGAGGAAGCTCAGGAACAAAAAAAAACAGGTCAGTTTTGCTGAAGTCTTGGATAAGTCTTGGAACCAGAGAAAGAACATACATTGCTCCCATCTCAGTAGAACAACAAGAAGAGACAGAAGGAGGAACCCAGAGGGTATGCAGTTAAGAACCCTGTGGGATAGAGATGCAAAAAGACACTGAACCAAATTGTTGTCCCTGCAACCTCAACTTGGCAAATAATTGAGGAACCTAAAATACTTCGCCTCACTCAGCCACTGAAAGATAAATTAGTGGGTGCCAGTGACTACGCCCCCAGCCTATTTGGAGTGAAGGTGTGGATCACATCATTAACATATGTTGGGAGGGTATCTGAACATCCACAACAGGTGGATGAGGTTGGTGGGCTACACAGTCTGCTCAGTCGCTCAAGAACACTTTGTACTATCCACTCAGCTCCCTGAAGGCCAATGGGATTGATAAAAATGGCGCAGCCTGTACTTTTAAACAAGTTCAAGACCCAAACCCCCACCAGATGGATCCCATTGTCCACTGCCAGAGCGACCGTACTAATTAGATGATGATTGACAGTTAACTACCAAACTTTGTTTAAAATCAAGCAAGCCAGGTTGTCTCTGATTTGCAATGCTGTGAAAATGCGACCCAGCATTCTCCTCTTAAACTAGCTCTCTCCTCTTGTACAGTATAAATTGTCGATTCCTTTTACTTTGTCCTGATGAGTCCCAAATAGAAAGCTTCAGAAAACTGTTTCCTTTTTTCAGTGATACATAAGTTCTGAGCTGCCAAAAATTACTCATTCTTGTTTTGATGAATTCTTCTATTTAAATAAATTATTTGGTTGCTATAGATTAGAATAAAGAATTCCACATTTTATCTGTGACTGATCAGGGTGGAATTGTTTTAACTGTCTGTCCTGTTGTCATCATTTCTTTCTGCTTTATTATGGTCATCTAAGACCATTGGACACAGAAGCAGAAGTAGGCCATTCAACCCCTTGAAGTCTGCTCTCCCATTCAATGAGATCAGAATCCCTACAGTATGGAAGCAGGCCCTTTGGCCCAACAAGTCCACACTGACCCTCCGAAGTGTAACCCACCCAGGCCCATTCCCCTACTCTATATTTACCCCTGACTAATGCAGCTAACACTGCAGACAATTTCCCATGGTTAATTCACCTGACCTGCACGTCTTTGGAACATGGGAGGAAACCAGAGCACTCGGAGGAAACCCACGTAGACATGGGAAGAGTGTGCAAACTCCACACAGACAGTCACCCTTGCAGGAATTGAACCCAGGTCCTTGGCGCTGTGAGGCAGCAGTGCTCACCACTGAGCCACCGCGCCACTCAATGGCTGATCTGAATCATTCTCAATCTGTTTCTCTACCTTTTCCCCATAACCTTTGATTCTCTTACTGATTATAGTCTTCAAGTTCCTCATTGGGCTCCTTGTCTATTCACAGGAAGATGAGGACAAAAAAAAACAAGGATATTTTTGACTGAGGGAGGGATACTTTATGATGATTATGTTGAATTGGAAAAGCCACAATTTCTGCCACTTTAGAGCAGGAATTCCTGTTAGTAGTGTTAGTGAGGACTGCCAAAGTGTAAAATTCACAAGGGTTCTTGGTCAGGAAACTGTGGGCCTAGATCTCCTCTTTACCAATGAAACTGACGGTGAAATGTACCTGCAGTTGAGATTGAGGAATTGGTCAAGATTCTTAAATGTACCTGAGAATCCTGTTACAAGTGATAGATGTCGGCTATTGACAATCAGCGTTCATCAAAACCCTTCTGAGAGCCCACAGAATCACAGAGATGACTTGACACGGAAGGAGGCCATTTGGCCCATCATGTGCCAGCTCTCTGGATATTTTAAATTAATGCCAACTTGCTGCGTTTTCTCTGTAACCTTTCACATTTAAATAATCATTCATACCTCAACAGAACCTGGCTCCCACACATTTCCATCCAGTGCATTCCATACCCTAACAATTTGCTGCATGGAAGCAGTTTTTCTCATCCCAGTGACATCTTGAATTTATGTCAGCAGTTCCTATTGATTATGAAATCGTGCTAAGAACAGTAAGGAAGAGCTTGTACGAGTTGCAACTTTAAATTTAAAGAGAACGGAGAGTAATAAATGGAAGTTCTCAAAAGTTAATCAAATTGAATAATTGATACCACCTAACCTGCAGTTCTACTTAGCTTTAAAATCAATTCTTACTGGAATGATCAGGAACAAGCGTTACTGCCTTTTATTTGCGATGGACTAATTGTGCAATGAAATAAAAAGGTTTTAACATCGGAAAGTTCAAAATCTCTGCACTCCTCCAATTCCTACCTCTTGCATGTTCCTCTCTGTGGTTTGATACTATCTTGGAAGTTCAGATTCCAGACAGACTGATTGAGGAGAAGGCAATATCAAGGACTGTCTTTGGGGGTTTAGACTTCAAAGTAACGCTATTTATTATTCACTGATACTGAATACAACAAATGGCAATCCTAGCTATACCAGGCCCTGAATGATGGTTGCAGGGGGAAAGAACAAGAGCTATCTACCTGGTGTGATGATGTGCACGTTGTAATTTGCTGTAGTTTTGTTCACTTTCATCCAAGTCTAGAGTTCCAGTGCTCTAACTCCACCCACAATGTGGAACTTAAACCCAGTGATGTGCAACTGTGTGACATCATCACAAAGTTCCTTCAGGGTCCTAATACCCTTATACAACAATCACTCATATTAACATCTCCAGCATTGGCAGCCCAACTGATGGGCGCTACAATCTGAAATTCCCTCCTACAACTCTTTATTTTTCTTTTGTTTAATAGAAGGCCTACCTCTTTGACCAAAATTTGGTGATCTGTCCTTGTATTGCCTTTTGTGGTTGGTCTTAAATGTTATTTGGTAACATTCGTGTAACGTGCTTTGAATGATTTATGATATTAAAGGAGCTCTGTCAATAAATGTTTCTCTTTTTGTATTTGTACTACTTGACATTCTGTTCGCATTGTTAAGCGTCTTAGGGGAGATGGCATCCTTGGTCAGAATCAATTCACACTGCTGGATTCCAGGCTGTTGGTAAGTTTATCTTCTATTAACTATGCTTCAAACTGTTTGCAACATAAGGTTTAGCATGAGGCTGAACACAGAACCATCTCTCTCTCTCTCTTTTTCTCGATAGAGTCTATGGTCATATACCCCTTGCATCCCTGATGGTGTAGACTAACAATATACGTAGTTAACATCAGCCCTGTATAATGGAATAATCCTTTCATTACAGGATGATTCATATAGTACAAATTATTGTCCCCCCTACATTAGTACAGTTGCAAATGTCCTGATGAGTGTAGGTGAAAAACTTTAACGAAATGTGTCATCATTTAGCAATTCTTATGATCTACACCACCAAATGACTGTCTATAATCCTTTCCACGACATTTGTGAATTGAATTAAGTCAGATAAGCTGTGTACGAGTTTGTCTTTGAGTCTGGCAAACAACAGAAGATTCATACAGCTGTTTCTCCAGTTAGCAACTGGGTGTGTTCACCCTTTCTTAAGAGCTGAATAATACAGGCATATCCTTTTCTTAATCTCTTCTCCTGATGCAATTCTTACTCTCCAGCAGGTTAAGCTTAACTCTCAGGTTAAGCTGCGTTTCCCATAAGTGTTAACCAAATGTGAACTTTGTTTTATCAAGTCTACACATTGTATTAAATTAATCCCAGTTTTTAAAATTCCTTCACAGATGAGGCCAGAATCTGTTGTTGATCCCTTCCTCGTCTTTGAGAAGGTAGGGGTGCGCTGCCTTCTTGAATGACTGCAGTCCATGTGATGTAGCTGGCTGACAGGGAGTTTTAGGACTTTGACCCAGCCATACTGAAGGAACAATGATATACTTCCAAGTCAGGATGGAGGAGAACTCGCAGGTGGTGGCGTTCCTTTGTGCCTGATGCTCTTGCGTTTCTAGATGGTGAAGGTTATGGATTTGGAAGGTGCAGTCAAAGGTACGTTGGTGAGTTCTTGCACTGGATCCTCTTTGATGTTCAATCATAGGATGTGGCGTCACAGGAAAGGCAAGCATTTATTGTCCATCCCTAGTTGCCCTTGAAAAGGGCTGCCTTCTTCTGCCACTGCCATCCATTTTGCTCTAGATAGACCCACGATGCCCTTAGGGATGGTGTTCCAGGTTTCTGACCCAGTGACATTGAAGGACCAAGTCAGGGTGGTGAGTCTTGCAGATGATAGATAGTGCGGCCATTGCGCGTCAGTGATGAAGGGAGTGAACGTTGAAGGTGGTGGATGCGGTGCTAATCAAATGGGCAGCTTTGTCCTGGATAGTGTAAAACCTCTTGAGTGTTGTTGGAGCTGCATCCATCCAGGCAGGTGGATATCTCCCATCAGAGTATGGTAGGGTCCTGGGGAGCGATGCTGAACAAAGAGACCCTGGGGTGCAGGTTCATAGTTCCTTGAATGTGGAGTCCCAGGTAGAAGGGACAGTGAAGAAGGTGTTTGGTATGCTTGCCCTTAATGGTCAATGCATTGAGTAGAGGAGTTAGGAGGTCATGTTGTGGATATACAGGATGTTGGTTAGGCCACCTTTGGAATACTGTTCGATTAGGGGGAGGTGAATGTCTTGTGGTGTTTTCGCTGGACTATTAATCCAGAGACCCAGATAATGCTCTGGTGACCCATGTTCTAATTTTGCCATGGCAGATGGTGGAATTTGAATTCAATAACAAAAAAAATCTGAAATTGAAAGTCTAATGACAACCATGAATCCATTGTTGATTGCTGGAAAATCCATCTGGGTCACTAATGTCCTTTAGGGAAGGAAACTGCCATCCATACCTGGTCGGGCCTATATGTGACTCCAGACCTACAGCAACATGGTTAACTCTTAACTGCCCTCTGGGCAATTCAGCGTAGGCAATTAATACTGGTCCAGCCAGTGACACCTTCACTCTGTGAATGAATACAAAATAAATTCTGATCTCCCTGCTACAGGAAAAACGTTATTAAACTTGAAAGAGTGCAGAAAAGATTTACAAGGGCGTTGTCACGGTTGGAGCTGTAGGGAGAGGCTGAATTAGAATTCCTGCTGTGTGGAAACAGGCCCTTCGGCCCAACAAGTCCACACCAGCCCTCCGAAGAGTAACCCACCCCCTAACTAATGCACCTAACCTATACTGCCCTGAACCCTATGGGGCAATTTAACTTGGTCAATTCGCGTAACCTGCACAACTTTAGATTGTGGGAGGAAACCGGAGCACCCAGAGGAAACCCACACAGACACGGGGAGAATGTGCAAACTCCACACAGACAGTCGCCTGAGGCTGGAATCAAATTCAGGTCCCCAGTGCTGTGAGGCAGCATTGCTAACCACTGAGACACCGTGCTGCTCCTGGGTTCATTGGTTATTTTCCCTGGAGTGTTAGAGGTTGAAGGATGACCTTGTAGAAGTTTATAAAAACACGAGGGGTATCGATAGGGTAAATAGACAAGGTCTTTTTCCCAGGGTAGGGAAGTCTAAAAATAGAGGGTGTAGATTTAAGGTGAGGGGGGAAAGATTTAAAAGGGACCTAAGGGACAACATTTTCACAGGTACGTGTATGGAATGAGCTGCCAGAGGAAGTGGTGGAGGCTGGTACGATTACAGCATTTAAAAGGCATCTGGATGGGTATATGAATAGAAAGGGTTTGGAAGGATGTGGGCCAGGTGCTGGCAAATGGGACTAGATTAGGTTGGGATATCTGGTCGGCATGGACAAGGTGGACCGAAGGGTCTGTTTTCATGAGGTTCATTTCTTTGACAGTGTGGACATCCTGGATGTGTGAAGCACGAGCACTCAATGAATCTCAATCATTGTTTCAAACCATTAACCTCTGGTTATGAATAAACCTCACCTGTGTGCATTCCATTCTCTTGACACAATTCCCAAATTGCCTCATGCACAAATGATTTACCTATCACTGCATTTCAAATAATGCAAACATCTTTAGTATGCTCATTGTCTCTAACTTATTGGGATGTGATCTTTGTTTTTTCATAAGTGTGCTCAGTTCAAGCTTAATTTAATCACTGGGACATATGGTTTATTTCCATAATCATAGTCACACTGAAGAATTTGATTTGGTAGCAGCTGAGGGTAATGAGACAGATCCACTCAGTGTTGCTGGCCATCTTGGGGTTTTGGGGGAAGAATTGATTCATAGCAGCAGAGACTGAGCAGCTTGTTCATGCCACAGAGTTATCGGAGGCAGCCAGGAAATGAAAACCTCAGCATATTATTGAGGATTGCCGGATAAGGCAATTAGCACTGAAAGGATTAAAGATTTGGAGGCAGCGAATCTACTGAAGATATCTCAGATGGTTCATTTGGTCATGGGCACATTAGCTCCTTGCTAATAGAGCTGGTATCTGAACTATACCATGCAGGCAGCAGTTCGGATCTCATCAAATATGCCAAGGAGGTACTGGTCCATCATTGAAGCTGCATGATATCATTGCCAGGGAAGGTGCAGAAGAAAGGCAATGTTCGAGAAGATGCTCAAATTGGTCATTATCAAACTCTTCTGCTTAGTGCATGGAGTTTATGGAATCATCTTTGTTTCTCCTCAGGTCGTAGTTCATGGTGACGTTTAGAGACGGAGATGGTGCTGTGCATGCATGAGATTCTAGGCTTGATCCCCAATGCCTCTAGATTAATGAGAGATGGGTCTTTGAAGGGAGCTTGTGTAAACTGCATGGACCTATATTTCTTAGAGCTTTGAAGAATGGAGTTCAACTTAATGCCCACTGCATTAGTCCCTGGCAGCTTTTTGAAATACATTCTAGAATCTCTTCGCGTGCACAGCTGTAGAAGAAGTGAAGACAAAATGCAGCAAGTTTCACATGCTGCAGGTGGCACGTTCCTGGGAGATGCTGGTCTTCAATCTGACAGGGTCATTCCTCAGCCACAGAAAGGTTGCACAATGCCTTCATCGGTTGAGCTAAAGTATTGCTTCTGTGGGGTATTTCTCAAAGCCTTCTGGAACTTCTAAGAACTTTCACTTGATTTTTCTTTTTGTCTATGATTCACTCATGGGATGTCAGCATCATTAGCAAGACAAGTATTTTTTGCCCATCTCTTAATACGGTTCAGTTTTGTCTCCATACCGTCGGAGAAAGTTTGAAAATCATCAGGAGTACAGCCAGATAGTTACGATTTCTATCATTGGAGTTTGTACATTCTCCCCGTGTCTGCGTGGGTTTCCTCCGGGTGCTCCGGTTTCCTCCCACAGTCCAAAGATGTGCCGGTCAGGAGAATTAACCATGCTAAATTGCCCGTAGTGCATTAGTAAGAGGGAAATGGGTCTGGGTGGGTTACTCTTTGGTGGGTTGGTGTGGACCGGTTGGGCCGAAGGGCCTGTTTCCACACTATAGGGAATCTAACCTAATCTAATCATCCCAAATTCGGACAGAACGAGCTGTAATCTGAGGCTAAGTTTGCTCAGTCCTCGCAGAGAAATCATAAGCCATGTGATGATCACAAAATAATCTTCATCGGTTCCTATTTTCGATTCATTTGTCATGTTTGAGCCAGGGATCTCTGACAGAGAGAAGCTCTGAAATGATCAAAGCTTCCAGCTTCCCATACGATTGACACCTGGAGACACGTTGGTAACATGAATTTAGATTAAGAGCTGATAAAATCTCAGGGGTTTTGGAGAAAGTCATAATCCCTGTAACACAGCAGGAAGGCAAGTACATCTCCTCGACAAACTTGTTATGTCATCGCAGGAGTTAAATATGTTTCTGTTGCCATTTAGCAAACAGCTGTGGCTTAATAACTGGTGATTTTTTTCTCTTCTGTCCCTGTGAGTAACATCGCTTAGTGGCTCTTTGAATAAATAAAGCAATTAAACAATGTTAGCATTCAACTGGGACAAACTCTCAACATCATCAGGGGTATTCTATTCCACACTGTGCTCCTGGATCTCGCCCAATGAATCAAAGGGCTACCTTCACTGACCTAATTTTATAATCTGATTGCAGTCTCCCAGAAACCCCACACTGACTCAATAACCCTGGCTGCACATCAGGATTCCGTATTTCCAAGAATTAAATTGTATCAGAAGAGATTAGACTTTCAGCAGTTGGTGCAATTGGGATATAGAAGCCTGGTATCACCCATGATGCCGTAAAGCTTTGTGTCTGCCAGCCTTTTTACCAACTTGACCGCAAGTGTTCGCCAGTAGTTCCAGTAGTTGAATGATAAGAGAGAAGACCTGCATTTACATAGTGCCTTGAAGAAACACAGATCATTTCACAGAGCTTTAAACCAATGAAGTACTTTTGAAACATTACAGTAATTTCAGTGGTTGAACAATAAAGAAAGGCTCACATTTATATGGTAAGAGGTAAAAACAATGAGGTAAAAACAATGACTGCAGAAGCTGAAAAGCAAATACTAGATTGGTGGTGCTGGAAGAGCACAGCAGTTCAGGCAGCATCCAACGAGCAGCGAAATTGACGTTTCGGGCAAAAGCCCTGGGCTTTTGCCCAAAACGTCGATTTCGCTGCTCGTTGGATGCTGCCTGAACTGCTGTGCTCTTCCAGCACCACTAATCCCGCATTTATATGGTGCCTCACACAACCTGCAGATTGTTACACAGAGCTTTATAACCAAGTTCTTTTGAAACGTTACACTGGCAATGTAGGAAACATGGATGCCAATTTATACACAGCAAGCTCCCACAAACAGCAATGTATTAATGAATCAGATAACCTGTTCTTTCTGTGTGATGTCCATCGAAAAACAAACATTATCAATGACTCCAGGGATAGCACTCCTGCCCTCCTTGACAATAGTGCCATGAATCTTTTACATTTAACTGAATCATCAGATGGGCGCCCCATTCTAACATTTCACCCGAAAGGCGAACACTCTAGTAGTGCCGCACGTCCTGCAGTGGAATCTTCTGGAAGACGTTCTGAGCTAGAAATTGTGACTGAAAGGTGGGAGTGCTACCCAATGAGCCACAGCAGAGACAATAATGGATGTTCTCCACAATTCAATTGACTTTCATTTATTGGACTCTGACCCTCAGCAGCATAACCTCCGGCCAAGGTTCGAATCACTTTTTGATTTCCATATTAATCTGAGCGTGAGGATTCCAAAGAGTGGTGCTATGGTTTCTGAGAAACAATGACATTGCTCACATTCTCACATTTATTCCTGCCTCAACGTTCAGGTCGATATACTATTCCTTGGGATAGGGAAATGGATGAGGAAGGAGAGAAGGAGAAGACTTCAACACACACCATATCCAATGTTGAATTTTAGATTAGTAACTATTGTGAGTTAGAGTTTAATTCCCTACTAAAGACAAAATTCAGTGTGATGAGAGTGGGAAAAAAAACAAATCATTTGCCAAACAAAACATTTATTTGCATGTTTAATATATTCCTGATATAAAATCTCCAGAGTGTAAATACTTCAGCATTATAAATGTTCAGCATAAAAAAAATACTGGTACTAACTTTGGAGAGAGCATTTAGTCATAGATTCAGCATATTTTATAATGAATTCATCTGAAGACCTAATTTGAAAAACACAGATTGAGTCATAAAATCTAAAATTATGAAGCTTTGCTTCATTTAACAAAAAAACTATAACCAATGCAAAATTAAGCATAGCAATGAATTATTAATGTGTAAATAGATTTTATATATATCTATAGGGAAGCTATATTTGTTAACAGATGTGGAAGTGACAGAATATCAATTATGGAATTGCAAATATTCAGAATGTAAATGTAATCAAATGGCACATCAGGGCAGGGTTGATATAAAAAAAGGGGACATGCAGGAGCTGGACAAAGTTAAAAATCACACAATACCAAGTTATAGTCCAACAGGTTTATTTGGAAACACTAGCGTTTGAAGCGCTGCCCCTTCATCAGGTGGACGAAGGAGCAGCACTCCGAAACCAGTTGGACTATAACCTGGTGTTGTGTGATTTTTAACGAAATCCACCCCAGTTCAACAAGAGCTCTATCTAATTATATTCAAGTTTGTACACTTAATTATATTATCCAATCAGTTCATTCCATATTCACATTCAGGGGTGGGGGGGAGAGTGTCAGTTAGCTCAGTTGGCTGGATGGCTGGTTTGCAATGCAAACTTTGTGGTTATTGGGAAATCTTTACTGTCCTTTACCCCCTCTTTAAATGCTGGTAGTTTCCATCTATCCTCAGACTGCCTGCATGTTGTTGTGTCTTTGCAGTTGCTCAATGGCCCAGGTCACAGGCTCCATTGGCGGAAGCATGTTCAGTGTGATAGAGACAGTGAATATTTAAGCCATGCATCAGTGCTGTGCTGTCAGAGAGTCATACAGATGTATAGCATGGGAACAGACTCCTCGGTCCAACTTGTCCTAAACTAATCTAGTCCCATTTGCTGGCATTTGGTCCATATCCCTCTAAACCCTTCCTATTCATACACCCATCCCGATTGTCCTGGGGCTGCTCAGAGCAATTAGGACAATTCTACCTACGATATAACTCAGATTGGCGAACCCGATCTACAATTGGTTCATTTGCATGATCAGCTGTGCCACTCACAGCTGAGTGATTGGGAAGCACAGCTATCAAGTTACACAGATATGGTCAGACCCTGCCTCCACA
Source organism: Chiloscyllium punctatum (assembly GCF_047496795.1). Taxonomy (NCBI): domain Eukaryota; kingdom Metazoa; phylum Chordata; class Chondrichthyes; order Orectolobiformes; family Hemiscylliidae; genus Chiloscyllium; species Chiloscyllium punctatum. The sequence continues at coordinate 14,491,109 of NC_092779.1, read as the reverse complement.
TTACATTTGTGGACAGCTCTGTGTATCTTCGACCACCGCAGATTCCTTTCACCCAGAATAGCCATGGGGATTAAAGAATTTAATCATTTTGTTTTAACGCACTCTGTCAATGAGTCAAGTGTTTCCTGAGACTTGATGCATTAGATGTGTAAAACAAAGTGCTGGCCTCCAGCGACTTTACTTTTAACTAACAATACAAAGACGATTAGCTTTGTTCCTGTAATCGATTTCTAGCTGTCCTGTAGTAAATAAAGTATAAAACCTGATTTATTAATTGATTTAACATCAGCTGTTTCCATTCGGTGTCAGTATTTCATCAGGCTAAATGTATAGGATAGTCACTTTCACCCCACAATCAACAAGCAAACAGTTTGGAAACCTGCTCAAATTACTTTGTAATAGGAAGTTGGGGAGGCTTCTTGACCCTGGATTACAGTTACACCTTGTTGAGTCAATAATATAGCGGCATTTTATTCACTTTTCATTGTTCAATTGGAGTTCAACTCTACCAATTTGGCAGTAGGACATTCTACATCAGCTCACAGCAGTCATGAACTTCACAGATTCATCATCCTCCTCATCTCTGTCTTAAAAAAGGCATCCCTTATTCTGAGGTAATGCCCTCTGGCCCTAGAGTCTCCCACAGGGGGGAAATAGCCTCTTCGCATTAACCCTGTCAACTCACCAAACGTCTTAATGTGTCTCAATAAAGATCTTAACTCATTCTTCAAAATTACAACTGGTACAGATTCCTGCATCATTTTGCAGCAAAGGATATCTGGTCAGTAGAGACGGATTAGACTGAAGGACCTGTTTCTGTGCTGTACAACTCCATGGCTTCCAAGTATTTTAGTAGAATGAAACTGCTGAACTTATACAGGAGAACCATTTCATAATGGGGCAGTGCTGTTTTAACCTCGTGGGTTGCACTCACGCTGAGAGCAATGAGGAAATTGCGGGGACATCAGGACCATCAGTGCATTGCACGATAACTCCTCCTGACATATGGAGAGTCAGTGAAGAGGCTGCAGCAACTTTAACCAGAGCTGTGTTCTCCTGAACAGGACACCATGGCTGAATGCAACAGAAGAACACCCATATGAGGAGTTTCTACACCAGCACTTTCTGACCCAAACGATTCTTGCTACGAATGTACTGTTTTTTGTTGTATTCAGTGTCTTGTGTTGAAACTGTTGTGTCCATGGACTGTGCTACTTCCATGGACTCAAGCCTATGTCATGATCCCCTCATGTATTGCCTACCATGGAGTGTCTGAGCAGTACAATGGCTGGAATAATAGAAGCAGCCTGAATGGGTGGGGTTCAGCTCCCACAGAGCCAAGGTTTTTAGTTTTAGGTTTTCAGGAGCTGCATTTGGAAGGTGCAGTACATCTCTCCCTGCTACTCTGTCTTTCTCTCTCCCTCTCTCTCAGAGTTTTTTGTTGATGTTTTGCATCCTGGACTGGAAAATGACCTATCAAACAGCCTATTTTACTGAATTTTGCCTTTGCCAAGGGTGTGTTTGTGGGATGTTACTATATTGGAACAGTAAATTGATAGTAGAAAATATATATATTATTTTGTATTTCGATAGAATTACAATTAAACCAATTCTTTTATTTTCTTTTTATTTTGTCTGTATTTTAACTGTAGTGTAAAAATAGTGTGTTTTGCTTAATTTTGAACAGTTTGAGCAATTAAATTTGCATCTGGAAAACAACACCTTACACTCACTTTTAAAATAAGAAAATGTTAAGTCCTCGGCTATCTTCTGCATATATTTTGGGGGTGTTTGGTCTGGTTCATAACATTGTATACTTTAAAGCACATTCATTTCCAAGGACTACTGTGTTTTAACTGTCTTTCCCCCAGTACCCTGCTCTGAATTTGCTGCATTTCTATGTTTATTTTACCAAAGAGTGACAATCTCTCACCCTCAGTCATTCCCATAACTTTTTATTTATATACATAGACACAGAATAGTGATGACAGCTCCCTGGTATAATCACTCCATTCCTGTCTTCCTAGAGGCTTGATAGCATGTGACTGTTCATGTCTAGGTAGGACATCATGTACATTTTGAGATAAACAGCATGGAAACAGACCTTCCGGCCCAACTCGTCCATGTCAACCAGATATCCTAAATCAAATCTGGTCCCATTTGCCAGCATTTGGCCCATTTCCCTCTAAACCCTTCCTATTCAATGTAATTGTACCAGCCTCCATCACCTCCTCTGCCAGCTCATTCCTTACAGGAACCATCCTTTGCATGAAAACATTGCCCCTCACGTCTCTTTTAAATCTTCCCCCTCTCACCTTAAACCTATGCTGTCGAGCTTTGGACTTCCCAACCGTGGGGTAAAGCCCTTGGCTGTTCACCCTATCCATCGCCCTATCGTCATGAACAAGTGCCCATTTTGCTGCTAGTGTGCTGAGTTACTTTAGTTAACCGATTCAGACATGTTTTCTGACACATGTCCAGGGCAGGTGGGACTGGAACCCCGACCTTCTGCCTCAGAGGTAGGGGCACTATCACTGTACCAAACGAGATCTGAATTGGTTATATTCCCTCTTAAAATATGATTAAACTCAATCCACCCACCAAATTGGTTGTGACTGATCCTGATTAAATTCACGGCAGTGATTTTCAGTGTGGGTATAGCTGCATAAATGGTGGGGCAAAGCTCACAACCATTGCATTGTCAAACTTAGCCAACGCTGTCAGTGGAAGCATCGAATGTTGGCAATGCTGAGCGCCAGTCTGAGAGATGCCTCTTGCTGTAGGCATCAGGATCCTATGATGTTCACAGGATTTCGTTTTCCATTTCAGTTTTCCAGGTAGAACAGCAGACCAATTAGATCCCAGAAGATGAGTGGAGTTGCATCTGGCAGAATGTTTTGGTTTCTGGAGGTGGGCATTAAATTCAATGTCAGAAATGCGGCCAAGAACTAAGAAGCAGTTTCGAGGACAAAGGATTGTAAAGGTATTGGATATGTAGCCTGAGACTGTGATTGAGCCAGGGACTGTTCTAATATTTAAGAATAGATCAGATCAATGGCATGATAGGCAGATGGGATTAGTACTGCTGCTTATAGAGTCATATAACACAGAAACAGACCCTTCGGTTTAACCAGACCATGCTGAGCATAATCCCAAATTAAACTAGTCCCACCTGCCTGCTCCTGGCCCATATCCCTCCAAACCTTTCCTATTCATTGTACTTATCCAAATGCCTTTTAAACGTTGTAATTGTACCCACCTCCACCACTTCCTCAAGAAGTTCGTTTCACATGCAAACCACCCTCTGTGGGAAAAATTTGCCTCTAGTGCCTTTTTAAAATCTCTCTTCTCTCACCTTAAAAATGTGCCCCCTCTTCTTGATATCCCCTACCCTAGGGAAAGGACAACTACCATTAGCTCTATGTTTAGACATTAAAACAAGGGCCTGTCCCATGTGATTTATCTCCAACTCAGTACTTTACCAGACGTAGAGTCATAGAGTCACGGAGTCATGCAACATGGAAACAGACCCTTCAGTCCAACCGGTCCATGCTGAACATAACTCCTAACTAAACTAGTCCCACCTGCCTGCTCCTGCCCCATATCCCTCCAAACCTTTCCTATTCATCTACTTATCTAAGTGTCTTTTAAACGTTGTTCCTGTGCCTGCACCCACCACCTGCTTTGGACTGTACATCTGGTTTCAATATTGCAATTACTTTGTCATTCACATCTCAAAGCTAGTGATCAAGCATAACGCTGCAGATGGTGGAAATCTGAAATAAAAAAAGGAAGTACAGAGAAACTCAGCAGCTCTGACAGTATCTCTGGACAAAGAAACAAAGTCAACATTTTGAGTTCAATTAGACTCATCTTCAGAGCTGAAAGGGGGTTGGAAAGTGATGGCTGTCTTGTTGTTAACTAAGGCGGGGTGGAGGAATGAGTGGGAACAGAGCAGGCATATTGGTCCAGCTTGTCTTGTATACCTCAGAATGGAGATAGAAGAAGACCCGTAGGTTCATTTCCAAGTAGGATTGTTCTTTTCAGTAGCTTTCACACACCTCTCCCTGCAGTTGCTGCCTGTAAATTGGGAAATGTCTCGCAGGCTGAAGGAGTTTCATGCCTTCTGTGCTGTTCTGATGTGAGACTGAATGCAGTGAACAGCGCAGACTGATACCTGGAGACCCTGATATCTATGGTCTGACCAGTCTGTTGACTCTGACCAGCATTTGATTCCTGGCTGGGTGGCAAGGGCTAGCTACTGACCCCAGTATGCAGCCAGCATGCATATCAGCAGGGAGAGTCTTTCTGCTGCATGGCGTGTGTTGGATGGGAAAAGAGCAGTCTGATGAGCCTTGCAATATTTTGCAGGAGCATGCTTTGCTGCATTCTGCTCAATGGCGCCATCTTGAGGCCGTGCTTATCATTGGCAGTGGGGCCCTGCAACTCTGGGTTTGCATGGTGCCTGAAATGGCGATAACGGACACAACAAGTTGATCATGCATTGTGATCCCTCCATGCTGGTTTTAAAGAGGACATCAATTATTGCAGCTGAAGGAAAAACAAACTACTGGCATCAGCATGTGGATGCTTACAAAGGAACACTTTGAAGGTTCCGATCAGATCAGACAATGTTTCTCAAATTCAAGATTAGAATGGTGCTGGAAAAGCACAGCAGGTCAGGCAGCATCCAAGGAGCAGGAAAATTGACGTTTCAGGCAAAAGCCCTTCATCAGGAATGATTCTCAAATGTCAGCAGCTGCTTTCTGTGGGACGCGGGAGAACATTTATAAAGTACAACCGCGGATAGACTGCTCAGTGTTCACAGAGGTTTGTGAATCTGTTGAATTCTTCACCACAGAGAGCAGTCAAAGCTACATCATTAATTATATTCAAGGCTGAGATAGATAGATTTTTAATCAGAAAGGAAATCGAGCATTATGGGGAAGAGGCAGGAAAGTGGAGTTGAGGATTATCAGATCAGCCATGATCTCATTGAATCGTGGATCAGACTTGATGGTTTGAATGGTCTATTTCTGCTCCTATGTGTTGTGGTCACAGGGGTTGGTCTGGTAAGAATGAAGTCCTTATTGAAGTGTCTCAAAGATGGAAGTGTACCTCATGGTGGAGGTGACTTGACTGACCAGGGCCCCAAAGTGGGGGATTTCAAGACAAGGGGGCATATTGAGTGAGAGAGATTTAAAAATGACATAAGGGGTAAATGTTTTACACAGAGGGTGGTTCATGTGGGGAATGAACTTCCTGAGGAAGTGATGGATGCAACTTTGATTGCAACATTTAACAGGCATTTGGATGGATACATGGATAGGAAATGTTTGGAGGGATATGGGCCAGGACCAGGCAGGTCATAGAGTCATAGAGATATACAACACGGAACAGACCCTTCAGTCCAACTCGTCCATGCCAACCAAATATCCTAAATTAATCTGGTCCTATTTGCCTGCATTTGGCCCATATCCCTCTAAATTCTTCCTAGTCACATACCCAACCAGATGCCTTTTAAATATTGTAATTGTACCAGCCTCCACCACTTCCTCGGGCAGCTCATTCCATACACGCACCACCCTCTGTGTGAAAACGTTGCCCTTTAGGTCCCTTTTTCCCCTCTCACCCTAAACTATGCCCTCTAGTTCTGGCTCCCCCAACCCTCGTCTATTTATCCTATCCATGCCTCTCATGTTTTCATAAACCTCTATAAGGTCACCCCTCAGCCTCCGACGCTCCAGGGAAAACAGCCCCAGCCTATTTAGCCTCTCCCTATATCTCAAATTCTCCAACCCTGGCAACATCAAATTTAGTTAGGATTAGGGTCAGCATGGACTGGTTGGATGGTAAGGTCTGTTTCCATGCTTTAAGAGTCTATGACTCTATGACAGTCTGAAAAGGGAGCCTGTATAATCAGCTTTGGAAGCCACAAGGTGATGTATTCATTAAGCAGAATCCAAACGGATAATTCTCCTCACAAGCTGACAAACCACTCTCCCGAGACTCCCACTCTTCGGTGGTTGAGATATAAATACATGCTCATGCCAAAAGATTTCAATGATTGATGAATGTGGATTCTACATACTGTTACCTTTCTGTTTTGGCATGGAGACCAATTATGTAATTTATATGAGGTGTTAAGTGCATGAAACCCAGTGAAATGGTTGCTAGACTTATAGCGTTTTTTTTCTTGTATTTCGGAGAAATACCATTACACCATGTGCTTTTTTATTACTGTGACTAGATTTTGTGCTCTGTCAATTTGATTTGGTTAAAACCTGTTGGTTTAATAGTTCCAAATTTAACAAATGTAAGTGAATGTTCAAATATTAATTGTGCCTCATGGAAAAGCCATCCATTGCTGCCATAGCAACCAATTCATGACAAAGGTGATTGATAATACTGATGTGTCCTGTCCTCTACATCACAACTGTGTTGTATTTGAAAAGGACATAATTGATTTATATGTGTATTAGGAGAATCTTTGATCAGTAAAGTGATGGAAGGTGTCTCCCAACAGTGCTATCAAGCAGCACCTGCTCAACGATGCCCAGTTTTAGATTACTTAGTATGGAAACAGGCCCTTCGGCCCAACAAGTCCACACCGACCCTCTGAAGAGCAACCCACCCAGACCCACTCCCCTATATTTACCCCTTCACCTAACACTACAGGCAATTTAGCATGGCCAATTCACCTAACCTGCACATTTTTGGACTGTGAGAGGAAACCGGGGCACCCGCAGACATGGGGAGAATGTGTAAACTTCACACAGGCAGTTGCCTGAGCCTGGAATTGAACCCGGGTCTCTGGCGCTGTGAGGCAGCAGTGCTAACTACTGTGCCACCAGGGCCACTCAGCTCCTGACCTCACTAGAGCCTTGATTCAAACATGGACAATAGAGCTGAATTCAGGGGGGAGGGGAGAGTGACAGCTCTTGGCATCAAGACCTGCATGTGGCCAAGTCAGCGTCAAGGAGCCTTAGAAAAAACTGCAGTCCATGGGAATCAGGGGGCAAACTCTGCAGTGGTCGGCAGCATAGGAACATAGCAGATTGGAAGATGATTGTGGTTATTAAAGGTTAGTTATATCAATTCCAGGACATCTCTGCAGGAGTTCCTCGGGATAGTGTCCTAGGCCCACCATCTTCTGCTACTTCATCAATGACCTTCCCTCCATCATAAGGTCAGAATTGGAGATGTTCATCGACTATTGCACAATGTTTGACACCATCCACAATACCTCAGATACTGAAGCAATCCATGTTCATATGCAATAAGAAACGGATATGCTCATGCCAAAAGATTTCAATGGCTTGAGCTGACAAGTGGTAAGTAAAATCTGTGCCCGACAAATGCCAGGCAATGACCATTTCTGATAAGAGATAATCTAATTGTCATTCCTTGACATTCAGCAGTGTTATCATGACTGAATCCCCACTATCAAGACCCTGGAATTACCATTGATCAGAAACTTAACTGAAACTCAGCCATACAAAAGCTACAAGAGCAGGTCAGAGGCTGGGAATACTGCAGCAAGTAACTTCCCTCCTGACTCCCCAAAGCCTGTCCTCCATCTACAAGGCACAAGTCAGGGGTGTGAAGGAACACTCCCCACTTGCCTGGATGGATGCAGCTCTAACAATACTCCAGACATTTGATTGACTGGCAAAACTTCCGCAAGCATCCACCCCCTCCACCACCGACACTCAGTAGCAGCAGGATGTAGTATTTGTAAGGTGAGTTGTAGAAATTCACCAAGGTTCCTCAGACAGCACTGTCCAAACCCATGATTACTATCAGCTAGTAGGACAAGGGCTGGAGATACATAGGAACACCACTGCCTGCAATTCTCCTCCAAACTACTCACTGTCCTGACTTGGAAATATATCGCTATTATGACAGTGTGACTGGGTCAGAATCCTGGAATTCCCTTCCGAGTGACATTGTTGGTCTACCCACAGGACACGGACTGCTGCAGTTCAAGAAGGCAGCTCACCACCACCTTCTCAAGGGCAACTAGGGGCAGGCAGTAAATGGTGACCCAGCCAGTGATAACCATGTCCACGAGAGAATTAAAAAAAAGCAAGATTTAAAATAACTGAGAAAATCCCAGTTTTGATCTCCAGGCTTTCACTGTGGCTTCTGATTTCAGTTGGAGGTGAAAGTGGGACATTGCAATCAGTCTTGATCCTTGAACATTTTGGGATGACAAGGAAATATCGACATAGGATTGTTCCTCCTGAACACCATCTGGAACTGAAGTAGGAAAACACGGATGTGAATACTGAGAGACAGTGAGAAAGACCTTAGTTCGGAAGGTCTGCTACAACTCACTGTCAGCTTCATGTATGAATACTAAAGAGAGACCTGCATTTGTATTGCGCCTTGTGTGAACCACGGGCTTTCCAAAGCATCTTAAGTCGAGGAAATATCTTTGAAGTGTAGTTACTGTTGTAATATAACAAGCATAACACAGCAAGGTCCCATAATCGGCAATATGATAATAACTGCTGAATATAATTTTGTATGATGATTGCAGGATAACTCCTTTACTCTAATCTGGGAAAGCAAATGAGGTCCCTTCTTAACACTGCATGTGAAAGTCAGCACCTGTGAGAATTCAGCACTGCCTGAGAACTGAGCTATGCATTGTGTTTCTACAGTGAGATTTAAAACTATAACATTCTAACTCAGAGGCAAGAGTGGTAGTATATAAAGCTATGAGAGTAAGATACCAGTCCCTGTACAGCCTTATCTAATGTATAGGACCCAAAGTAAATCCCACTTGCCATTTGACATGTGTTTGATATGGAGTTTATTGTAAGTATGGCTAATGGGGAGTCATCTGGAGCAACTTCCAAATGATTAAAAATAAATGAAAGAGCTGTGATCCTATTTGCATTATACATAACCGTGATAACCCTACACTGCAAGTAATTCTGAAACAATTTCTGAAATAAAATCCTCGCCAGCCAAGCCACATCTTTAGATATAAACCAAGAACCAGATATGGCAACAGAAAGAAGCAATGTTAAATTTATTGCCTTCATTCATCTCAGGACCTTTGCTATCATGACAATTGCTCTAAAGTGTTTCTGGGTTGATGTTTCACTCCAGTGTCTCTGAGTGTAATGAAACCTTAACTATCTTTCTTCCTCAAAGCCTGTAAAGGGATGTAGTATGGGGTTGGGGAGGATTTGTCCTTTCCATGGTTTGACTTGTCTTCACAGATACAACCCTGAGATGATCAGTCCTCATGAGCTGGTCTTTCAAGAGGTTTGGGCACTGGGTGTCAACCTTACACTGATGAGAAGCTGTGATAGGGTTAGGGTAACTCAATATTATCCCCACTCTGGGTCTGCTGTATCTCTGCCTTACTGGGGAGTGCCTATTGTCTGACTCACGGAGTTCCAATAAATTCTTTTATAGACAATAGACAATAGACAATAGACAATAGATGCAGGAGTAGGCCATTCTGCCCTTCGAGCCTGCACCGCCATACAATATGATCATGGCTGATCATTCCTAATTAGTATCCTGTTCCAGCCTTATCTCCATACCCCTTGACTCCACTATCTTTAAGAGCTCTATCCAATTCTTTCTTAAAAGAATCCAGAGACTGGGCCTCCACTGCCCTCTGGGGCAGAGCATTCCACACAGCCACCACTCTCTGTGTGAAGTAGTTTCTCCTCATCTCTGTCCTAAATGGTCTACCCCGTATTTTTAAGTTGTGTCCTCTGGTTCGGCACTCCCCCATCAACGGAAATATGTTCCCTCCTGCCAGAGTGTCCAGTCCTTTCATAAGCCTATACGTTTCAATCAGATCCCCTCTCAGTCTTCTAAACTCAAGGGTATACAAGCCCAGTCGCTTCAGTCTTTCCGTGTAAGGCAATCCTGCCATTCCAGGAATTGACCTCGTGAACCTACGCTGCACTCCCTCAATAGCCAGAATGTCTTTCCTCAAATTTGGAGACCAGAACTGTACACAGTACTCCAGGTGTGGTCTCACCAGGGCCCTGTACAGCTGCAGAAGCACCTCTTTGCTTCTATACTCAATCCCTCTTGTTATGAAGGCCAGCATGCTATTAGCCTTCTTCACGACCTGCTGTACCTGCATGCTTGCCTTCATTGACTGGTGGACAAGAACACCCAGATCTCTCTGAACAGCCCCTTTACCTAATTTGATACCATTGAGGTAGTAATCTGCCTTCCTGTTCTTGCCACCAAAGTGGATAACCAGACATTTATCCACATTAAACTGCATCTGCCATGCATCTGCCCACTCACCTAACTTGTCCAGGTCACCCTGTAATCCCCTAACATCCTCATCACATTTCACCCTACCACCTAGCTTTGTGTCATCAGCAAATTTGCTAATGTTATTGCTGATACCATCTTCTATATCATTTACATATATTGTAAAAAGCTGCGGTCCCAGCACGGATCCCTGCGGTACCCCACTGGTCACTGCCTGCCATTTCGAAATGGAGCCGTTAATCACTACCCTTTGTTTCCTGTTAGCCAACCAATTCTCTATCCAATCTAGTACTTTGCCCCCAATCCCATGCGCCCTAATTTTACTCACTAACCTCTTGTGTGGGACTTTATCAAAAGCTTTCTGAAAGTCCAGGTACACTACATCCACTGGATCTCCCTCGTCCATCTTCCGAGTTACATCCTCAAAAAATTCAAGAAGATTAGTCAAGCATGATTTCCCCTTCATAAATCCATGCTGACTCTGTCCTATCCTGTTACTATTATCCAGATGTGCCGTAATTTCATCCTTTATAATAGACTCCAGCATCTTTCCCACCACTGAGGTCAGACTAACTGGTCTATAATTTCCTGCTTTCTCCCGCCCACCCTTCTTAAAAAGTGGCACAACATTAGCCGCCCTCCAATCCTCAGGAACCAACCCCGATTCTATTGAACTCTGGAAAATAATCACCAGCGCATCCACGATTTCCCGAGCCACCTCCTTCAGTACCCTGGGATGCAGGCCATCAGGTCCCGGAGACTTATCAACCTTCAGACCTAACAGTCTCTCCAACACCAAATCCTGGCAAATAGAAATTCCCTTAAGTTCAGGTCCTTCAGCCACTGTTACCTCAGGGAGATTGCTTGTGTCTTCCCCAGTGAACACAGATCTGAAGTACCCATTTAATTCCTCTGCCATTTCTTCGTTCCCAGTAATATATTCCCCTGCTTCTGTCTTCAAGGGCCCAATTTTTGTCCTAACCATTTTTTTGCCTTGGACATACCTAAAAAAGCTTTTACTATCCTCCTTTATATTTTTGGCCAGTTTACCTTCGTACCTCATTTTTTCTCTGCGTATTTCCTTCTTACTAATCCTCTGTTGTTCTTTAAAAGCTTCCCAGTCCTCCGTTTTCCCGCTTATCTTCGCTAAGTTATACTTTTTCTCTTTTAACCTTATATGTTTCTTTACTTCCCTTGTCAGCCACGGCCGCCCATGTCTCCTCCTGGGATCTTTCTTCCTTTTAGGAATGAACTGATCCTGCATCTTCTGCATTATACACAGAAATATCTGCCATTGTTCCTCCAATATTTCTATACGATAATACTAACATTCACTAACAGGTATGGCTGGTCCAGCATTTATTACCCATTCTCTTAGTCTCCTTGAGAAGATGGTAGTGATCTGGATTATTGAATCGCTGCCATCCATTTGGTAAACCCCAATGTCATTAGGGAATCAGTTCCTGGTTTTAAATTTCACAATCACCACTCTCAGTAAAGGCAAGTAATGTTTCCCAGAAAACCAAAAGCGTTTATTTGAAGCTATTCACTCTGTACTTGATGAGTGCATTAGGACATTCCTTTCAAACTCCACGCCTGAATGTTCTCCATATCTCCAATGGAAATTTTTCCCCATATTCTGAAAAATAAACGCTCAGAAGTGCAAAGTAATTGAAGGGAAGGTGATGTATTTCCAAGTCAGAATGGTGAGTGGCTTGGAGGGGAACTTGCAGGGGCTGGTGCCCTTGACCTTCTGGATGGAAGTGGTCATGGGTTTGGAAGGTGCTGTCTGAAGAGCCTTGATGAACTTCTGCAGTGCATCTTGTAGGTGATAACTGCTATTGAGTGTCAGTGATGATGGGAGTGGATGCTTGTGGACGTAGTGCCTATCAGATGGGCTGTTTTGTGCTGATCTCTGTACAGGTCATTCCATTTCTCTTTTCTTGATGGCATGTGACAGTTGATGTCAGAGTTATAACATCTTACACATTATTACATTGAAATAACTCCACAGAGGCCAGTCCCTCATCACCAAACCATCCTTTATTACAAATACACAGTCCATGGAGCCCTACCAGCCAGCTCAGAGCCAGTCCCGAGATGGAGGAGAATCCCTGAGGCTTCTTTTTTAAAATTTCTTTTTCTTTTAGGTGTGAGACACAGTGAGAGACACAAGGTGCATGAATCTTTATTCAATTTCCACCACCAGGAAGATAGGAAACACCCAAGTGGCCAGTGACAGGCACTGCCCTTCAAACCACAGGGCAATGCTGTGTGATCAAAACAGTGAAGGGGAGGTTAGGGACTAAATCAAAATAGAGTTGGAGGGAGAAATAATACACTCCACTCCCTGCGGCGCCCACCTCTCCCTGAACAACTCTAGGGTGTTGGTGGACACCGCGTGCTCCTTCTCCAAGGACACCCGGGCTCTAACGTAACCCCGGAAGAGGGGCAGGCAGTCGGCCCTAACGACCCCCTCCACGGCCCGCTGCCTGGACCTGTTGATGGCCAGTTTGGCCAGGCCCAGGAGCAGACCCACGAGGAGGTCTTCGGACCTGCCCTCCCTCCTCTGTACCGGGTACCCGAAGATCAGGAACGTGGGACTGAAGTGCAACCAAAAGCAGAGGAGAAGGTTTTTAAGAAAATCAAAAAGGGAGTGCAAACGCCCCCACCCAATATATACATGGTCCACGGACTCCACAGCGCCACAGAACAAGCAGTTGGGCTGGGAGTCCGTGAACCACCGCAATCTGCGGTTGCAGGGGACCACTGCGTGCAGCACCCTCCACCCCAGATCCCCAAGAGAAAGGGGGAGGACTCCCATGTAGAGAGCCCTCCACTGGGGATCCCCACCGCCCGGTAGGCTCCTGTTTATATCTGTCAGCCAGGGCTCCCTGATTGGCCCAGGATAACAGCCCCAGTCAAGGAACTCATTCTCAATAAGATCCACTTGGCCAATCTCATTCAAACCACTACATATATACATTACTCATATATACGTTTCCTCATTATGGTGTAGGCAGTGGAATTTGATAAGCTGGTTATGAAAAATATGCGTTATTGCATGTTATAAATAGAGGAATCAAATATGAAAGGATAGAGATTGTACTAGGACACTACAAATGATTAATTAGGCTTCAGTTGAAGTATTATGGACTACTCTGGGCGGTACATTTCTCACTTTAGAAAGGTGTTCCCAGGGATAATGTGCTTCTCCCTGTGTCTGCATGGGTTTCCTCCAGGTGCTCCTGCTTCCTCCCACAATCCAAAGATGTGCAGCTGAGGTGAACTGGCCATGCTAAATTGCCCATAGTGTTCAGGGATGTGTAGGTTAGGTGCATTAGTCAGGGGTAAATGTAGAGCAGAAGGGGAATGGGTCTGGGTGGGATACTCTTCGGAGGGTCGGTGTGGACTTGTTGGGCTAAATGGCCTTATTCCACACTGTAGGGATTCTAGGATTATAAGGGGTTCAAAGCTGGACAGGTTAGAACTGTTCCCTTTGGAACAGAGAAGATGAAGAGATGATCAAAAATAGGTTTGAAGATAATGAGAGATGGAATGTTCCCTTTTGTGAATGGACTAACAGCAAGAGTTTTGTAGATTTTTAGAGTTCTTGGAATAAAGTTGTTGGAGGAAGAGAGGTGGAGTTGGTGAAAGTGAAGAGGAGGAATGATTCCACACAGAGTATTTTGGGCTCTGGGACACTCGATCTGAAGGTGAGGAGGGAGTTGAACAGTACTTGAAAATGAGGAATGAACAGGATTATAGACAAAAGGCAGGGATGTGAGGCGATTACGCTCAATTGCTTTCTGAAAGGATCAGCACAGGTTCAATGGGCTGAGTTGCCCCATCAGCGCTGATGCTGTGATATTTAAATGGAATATTGTGTACAAAGTCATTGAATAGAGAATCATACAATTCATCTGCAACTTTACTGCTTTTGATTTGTGCAGATGGGGTCAGGATCACCTTACTCTTTAAAATACCAAATGGTGTATCAGTAGCAATTACTTTGCACTTCAGAGTGTTTATTTTTTCAGAATATGGGGAAATTGGAGATATGGAGAACATTCAGGTGTGGAGTTTAAAAGGAATGTCCTAATGCACTCATCAAGTACAGAGTGGATAGCTTCAAATAAATGCTTTTGGTTTTCTGGGAAACATTACTTGTCTTTATTGAGAGTGGTGACTGTGAAGTTTAAAAGCAGGCAGTGTGTTTTAATGAGTTACCAGCGAGAGTTTTGACTGACTTTTGGATTCGATCTGTTGACAATTTTATGCAGGTCTTCTCTTATTGCAATAATTAATGTAGATATATTATATTGACAGCGAATACAAATGAAAAGAAATGAACAGCAAATGTTGCAAAGCGAAAAGAAACTTAGAAAATAATGCTGGTATAGAGAAGGTCAATCAGTATTTAAAGGCAGAGACACACAGACTGGTGTTTCATGTTTAAACCTGGAAGGATACAAGGGTCAAAGCTGTTGATAGTTAGACTGCACCATCAGGGATCCCAGATCCTAGGACAAGACACACATGAGAATTCCTAGAGGACTGGCATTCTAATCGGACCTCCATCAATAAACATATTGATTTAGGCCCTGTCTACCTTCCCTTGGGAAAAAAGAACCGGAAATGACATGGCCCACCTTAAGAAACCAAGACCTATAAATAGAGATGTGGGACATACCACCAGCGCTTCACTGGAGACTCATAGTGACGGAGATGACGTTACCTAGTCATGATGACAGAATGTCTGAAAACAAACTTTCCGGCGCAGTGAGCTGACTTACATCCAGATCATCAACCTGAAATACAAATCTTCTCAAAAATCCCTCTCTTGATGTTTATACAAAACCCTGCGTCAAAACTGGAAAAGGAAACAAGATGGACATCAGCAGCAAGAAAGGAACAAAGTGAGTGTGGGTTGGAGGGACTAGTGGTGGAGAGGAAAAGAGATATTAGATTAGATTCCCTACAGTATGAAAACAGGCCCTTTGGCCCAACAAGTCCACACTGACCCTCTGAAGAGTAACCCACCCAGATCCCTACCCTACAAATACCCTTGACACTATGGGTAATTTAGCATCGCAAATTCACCTAACCTACACATCTTTGGATTGTGGGAAGAAACCCATGCAGACTCAGGGAGAATGTACAAATTCCACACAGACAGTTGCCTGAGGCAGGAAACGAACCCAGGTCCCTAGCACTGTGAGTCAGTAGTACAAGCCACTGAGCCACTATGCCGCCTCTCTGTCAGATATTCTGCCAAAGATACAGCTATGATAGAGGAAGTAGAGAATGATTAGTGTCACTGTCTAACCTCAACATTGACTTTATTAACATAAGACCTTAGCTGCAGCCACAGCTCTTACTACCATTCCAAAACAAAAGCCCAAACGTACTCATTGATAATATTACATAAGAAACATATGAACTAGGAGCAGGAGTGGGTCATCTGCCCCTTCCCCTTCAGCCTGCTCTGCCACTTAGTAAGGACATAACTGACCCACTTCCGTTCACCTTAACCCATAATCCCTTCACTGTTCAAAAATCTGTATACCCTTCCCTTAAAAATATTCGAACAGGCAGCCTCAACTGCTTCACTGGGCAGAGAATGCAACAGTTTTGGGTGAAGACCTTCCTCCTCAACTCAGTCCTGAATCTGCTCCCTGCTATTTTGAGGCTCTGCCCCAAATAAAGAAGTTTCCTTTTCCTCCTGCCAGTTTTCTCTTTGCAAGTCAGTTTACCTCCTTTCCATTTTCCGAAATTGTGAGGGGTTTAATGCCAGTGATGAGAGTTGTGCCTGTCGATGTAAACTTGGGGGTAAGACTGGTTGATCAAGACAGGGAGGACTGTAGATGCTGGAGTTCAGATCTGAGAGAACACCACACCAGACTGAGAGAACACGACACCAGGCTGAGAGAACACCACACCAGACTGAGAGAACACCATACCAGGCTGAGGGAACACCACACCAGGCTGACGGAACACCACACCAGGCTGAGAGAACACCACACCAGACTGAGAGAACACCACACCAGGCTGAGGGAACACCACACCAGACTGAGAGAACACCACACCAGGCTGAGGGAACACCACACCAGGCTGAGGGAACAGCACACCAGACTGAGAGATAACCACACCAGGCTGAGAGAACACCACACCAGACTGACAGAACACCACACCAGGCTGAGAGAACACCACACCAGGCTGAGGGAACACCACACCAGACTGAGAGAACACCACACCAGGCTGAGAGAACACTACACCAGACTGAGAGAACACCACACCAGGCTGAGGGAACACCACACCAGACTGAGAGAACACCACACCAGGCTGAGGGAACACCACACCAGGCTGAGGGAACACCACACCAGACTGAGGGAACACCACACCAGACAGAGAGAATACCACACCAGGCTGAGGGAACACCACACCAGGCTGAGAGAACACCGCACCAGGCTGAGAGAACACCTCACCAGACTGAGAGAACACCACACCAGGCTGAGGGAACACCACACCAGGCTGAGAGAACACCACACCAGGCTGAGGGAACACCACACCAGGCTGAGGGAACACCACACCAGGCTGAGGGAACACCACACCAGACTGAGAGAATACCACACCAGACTGAGAGAATACCACACCAGGCTGAGAGAACACCACACCAGTCTGAGAGAACACCACACCAGACTGAGGGAACACCACACCAGGCTGAGGGAACACCACACCAGACTGAGGGAACACCACACCAGACTGAGAGAACACCACACCAGGCTGAGAGAACACCACACCAGGCTGAGAGAACACCACACCAGACTGAGAGAACACCTCACCAGACTGAGAGAACACCACACCAGGCTGAGGGAACACCACACCAGGCTGAGAGAACACCACACCAGACTGAGAGAACACCACACCAGACTGAGGGAACACCACACCAGACTGAGAGAACACCACACTAGGCTGAGAGAACACGACACCAGGCTGAGAGAACACCACACCAGGCTGAGGGAACACCACACCAGGCTGAGGGAACACCACACCAGGCTGAGGGAACACCACACCAGGCTGAGGGAACACCACACCAGACTGAGAGAACACCACACTAGACTGAGAGAACACGACACCAGGCTGAGAGAACACCACACCAGACTGAGGGAACACCACACCAGACTGAGAGAACACCTCACCAGACAGAGGGAACACCACACCAGGCTGAGAGAACACCACACCAGACTGAGAGAACACCACACCAGACTGAGAGAACACCTCACCAGACAGAGGGAACACCACACCAGGCTGAGAGAACACCACACCAGACTGAGAGAACACCACACTAGGCTGAGAGAACACCACACCAGACTGAGAGAACACCACACCAGGCTGAGGGAACACCACACCAGACAGAGAGAACACCACACCAGGCTGAGGGAACACCACACCAGGCTGAGGGAACACCATACCAGGCTGAGAGTACAACACCCCAGACTGAGGGAACACCACACCAGACTGAGAGAACACCTCACCAGACAGAGGGAACACCACACCAGGCTGAGAGAACACCACACCAGACTGAGAGAACACCACACCAGACTGAGAGAACACCTCACCAGACAGAGGGAACACCACACCAGGCTGAGAGAACACCACACCAGACTGAGAGAACACCACACTAGGCTGAGAGAACACCACACCAGACTGAGAGAACACCACACCAGGCTGAGGGAACACCACACCAGACTGAGAGAACACCACACCAGGCTGAGAGAACACCACACCAGACTGAGAGAACACCACACCAGGCTGAGGGAACACCTCACCAGACTGAGAGAACACCACACCAGGCTGAGGGAACACCACACCAGGCTGAGGGAACACCATACCAGGCTGAGAGAACAACACCCCAGACTGAGGGAACACCATACCAGGCTGAGAGAACACCATACCAGACTGAGAGAACACCACACCAGACTGAGAGAACACTACACCAGACTGAGAGAACACTACACCAGACTGAGAGGACACCACACCAGGCTGAGAAAACACCACACCAGACTGAGAGAACACCACACTAGGCTGAGGGAACACCACACCAGACTGAGAGAACACCACACCAGACTGAGAGAACAACACCCCAGACTGAGGGAACACCACCCCAGACTGAGGGAACACCACACCAGGCTAAGGGAATACCACACCAGGCTAAGGGAATACCACACCAGGCTGAGAGAACACTACACCAGACTGAGAGAACACCGCACCAGGCTGAGGGAACACCACACCAGGCTGAGGGAACACCTCACCAGACTGAGAGAACACCACACCAGGCTGAGAGAACACCACACCAGACTGAGAGAACACCACACCAGGCTGAGAGAACACCACACCAGACTGAGAGAACACCACACCAGACTGAGAGAACACCACACCAGGCTGAGGGAACACCACACCAAGCTGAGGGAACACCACACCAGGCTGAGGGAACACCACACCATCACTGAGAGAACACAACACCAAATTGCGAGAACACCACACCGGGGCAAGAGGACACCACACCTGTCTGAGAGGACACCATACCATTTTGAGAGGAACCACACCAGGCCAAGAGGACACTACACCAGGCTGAGAGAACACTACACCAGGCCGAGCGGGCACCACACCAGTTTGAGAGAAAACCAGACCAGGCTGCAGAGAACACCGCACCAGGCTGAGGGCAACCACACCAGGCCAAGAGGACACCACACCAGGCAAAGAGGACACCACACCAGGCCAAGAGGGCAACCACACCAGACTGAGAGGACACCACACCAGACTGAGAGGGCACTACACTAGGAAGCTGCAACAATAGATGGTGAAGATGCTTGTTCTGACATTGTTTTCAAGGAAAGGAGAAACATGATATAATCAGTAACTGAGTAGGTTAGTGCGAGCAGCTGTCCCCTTTCATCAGTTCAACACACTGCAGACACAATAAACCTCATATTGAATATTGATCTCTCCCAGGAGAGAATATGTTTAGATTCCACTTTCTACTTAATGCCCTATAAATGATGTGTCGTGTAAAGTTTGAGTAGATTTTAAAGGTCAATCAAGCCAACATTTTGTCCAATTTATTAGCCTTTGTTTTATCTGATGTTTCCAGGTTAAAGTCTTGGAGCTGCACCACGTTCTCCCTGGCAGTACCTTATCGTGTGTAAACCATTGCTGAATTAGTGAGGTGTTGCTAGTGTTATAGCAAAGGGATAAACTTACCTAAAATTTGTAAATGTTTCATATGAGAAACTGTTAGCAATTTGC
Source organism: Chiloscyllium punctatum (assembly GCF_047496795.1). Classification (NCBI taxonomy): domain Eukaryota; kingdom Metazoa; phylum Chordata; class Chondrichthyes; order Orectolobiformes; family Hemiscylliidae; genus Chiloscyllium; species Chiloscyllium punctatum. The sequence continues at coordinate 14,471,537 of NC_092779.1, read as the reverse complement.
AAGACACCTTTGATAAAAGGATGAATAGAAAATGTATTACTTTTGCTTTTAAGAAATGATAATGTAATCATGCAAATACAAAATTCTACAACAAAATTGCTACCATTGGTGCTGGTTTTATAGAATCACACAACAGAGGAGATCATTCAGCCCATCCTGCCAATGCCTGCCCCTTGGTAGAGCTGCTCATTCATCCCAATCTTTCTCCCTGATCATCGTTTTTGCATTTTGGTAGAAGGATGAGAGAGAAGATGAGAATTCTTTTCCTCCAGTGGGTGGGAGAATTGCAGCAGGGTTTGGATCTCACTGCCTTGGGAGGTTGGTGGAGGCAGAAATCCCTCATTGCACTCGGAAGGAAAAGACTTTGAGGTGCACTGTTGAAGTTGTGTACAGATGGAAAGTGGAATGAGGCTCTTTAAAGTTCAGAACAAACACGATGGGCCAAAAGGCCTCCTTCTGCATTATACGTCTCAATGCAGTGACGGAAATGAACTCTGAAGTGCGGTCATTGATTCCTGTGGATTGTTCTGTGTCATCAGTGGACTGACATTGATGTCACACCTCACTCCCCCATTTATTTCTCAGCCCTCTACCCCCTCCCCAGACCTTATGAATGGTTAATCCCGGAATGTCGACTCTTGCTCCTCAGATGCTGCCTGACCTGCTGCGCTTTTTCCAGCATCACGCGCTCGACTCTGACATCAATGTGTCCATGGATATGAGCGATGGTACATGAGAACCAATCTCGACGGCAGTATCTGCAGAGCAAGCATTTAGAGTTGCCCTTTACTGCATTCCCACCTTAAGAATGATACAGGATTATAAACTGTAACCGCTGCAATTGTCACAATTGATTTCTTTATCGTTGTTTTAAAATACCTTGTACACTGCCAGTTTTCTGAAGGATTCTGAATGATCTTTTATCTGTTGTTGCTCACACAGCAAGAAATGATGGAAAATTGCTGAGGCGATGTGTTTGCTTTATGGACTCAACACGCCAGTGACATCCTGAAGGCTAAACTTCAGCACAAACCCAGATCCTTAATCTTTGGCATGATTTCCTGTAACGGCATTCAGAGCAATCCATCCTCCTATTTTATACAAAGGTAGAACGTAAAATGATTCCTCCACATCTCTATCAGGCCAATATTTCTGGCATTGCAAAAAAGCTTGCAAAGAAACCTTTCGAATCTATGAGGAGTAAGCAGGTGCTGAGTTGGACGATCAGCCATGGTGGAGCAAGCCCGAAGGTTACAAGTGGCAGATACACCACCCCTGATAAATCTGCTCACTCACCACCTTGACTTGGAAATACATCACCATTGCCAAACTCCTGGAACTCCCTGCATAGCAGCGCTGAGGCTACACCTACATCATATGAACTTTGGCAGTTTCTTCAATTCACTCTTGACAAGTGTGCATCTCTGGAAAGATTGGCATTTATTACTCATTTCTTTAATTAAAATCATTGGGGGGGGGGCGGGGCATATGAGCAATGCTGACTGGGCTAGCATTTATTGATTTTACCTAATCACCCGTATAGCTTTAGGTCTGGAGTCACATGTAGGCCTGACTAAGGTAAGGATGGCAGATTTCTCTTCCTTAATGGCAATGGTCACAATGAGACTAGATCTTTTCTTACTCAGATTTTCTTCTGAAGTTGAATTCAACCTTCTCCCATGGTGAGATTTGAGGCCAAGTCCCCAAACATTTGCCTGGGGTTCTCGATTACTAGACCAGTGGCATTACCACTACACCACTGCCTGCCCTACACTGTGCCTGTAGAAGGTGGTAGTGAGCTGCCTTCTTGAACTGCTGTAGTTTATTTGGTGTAGGTAAACCCACAGTCCTGTTAAGGGGGGATTTCTAGGATTTTAACCCAGCAACAGTGAAGGAATGGAGATATATTTCCAAGTCAGGATGATGAGTGACTTGAAAGGGAGCTTGAAGGTGTCCTGCTCCCATGTATCTGCTGCTCTTGTCCTTCAAGGTGGTGGAGGTTGTGGGTTTGGAAGGTGCTATCACAGAATCACAGAATTGTTTCAGGGAAGAATTTGATCATTCAGCACATCGTATCTTCACTGACTCTCCAAAAGAGCAGCTCACTTAGTGACACTCTTCTGCTTTCTCCCTGTAACCCTGCACATTCATTCCCTTTCAGATAACAGTCTCTTTCCCTTTTGAATGCTGTGATTGAATCTGCCTCCTTCACCACTTGCTGTGTGTGAGAAAGTTTAACCTCATTGTCACAGTTAGTTCTTTAGCCTGTAACTTTATATTAGATTAGATTCCCTATGGTATGGAAACAGGCCCTTCAGCCCAACAAATCCACACTGACCCTCTGAACAGTAACCCACCCAGATCCATTTCCCTCTGTCTAATGCACCAAACACTATGGGCAATTTAGCATGGCCAATTCACTTAACCTACACATTTTTGGACTGTGGGAGGAAACTGGAGCACCCGGAGGAAACCCACACAGGCACAGGGAGAATGTACAAACTCCACACAGGCAGCTGTCCAAGGCTGGACTCGAATCTGGGTCCCCTGGTGCTGTGAGGCAGCAGTGCTAACCACTGAGCCACCATGCCACCCAAGCATCTGTAACAGCTCTTTCTTGAGTGGGAACAGTCTCTTGAATCACAAAAGGTTGGTTTGCGGTTGCAGCAGGTAATTAAGAAGGCAAATGTAATATTGCCCTCCATTGCTAGGTAGATGGAGTTTAAAAACAGAGAGGTTATGCTATACTGTATAAGGTGCTGGTGAGGCCACACCTGGAGTACTGTGTACAGTTTTGGTGTCTTACTTGAGAAAGGATGTACTGACACTGGATGGGGTGCAGAGGAGGTTCACTAGGTTGGTTCTGGATTTGAGAGTGTTGGCTTATTAAACTATCGGAACTATTAAACCGACAGTGTTTTTTTATCAAATCAAATTGATAGAGCAGAAAGTCTAGTCACATGGTATTTCTCTAAATTACAAGAGAAAAAAAATGACTATAGGTCTGATCCTCAGATTATTCAAGGAGTGTATAGTTCTTCAATAAAACCTAGCAACCATTTCACTGAGTTTCACGCACTTAACACCTCATATAAATGACATAATTGGCCTCCATGCCAAAATACAATGGTAACAGTATCTAGAATCCACATTCATCAATCATTGAAATCTTTTGGCATTAGCATATATTTATATTTCAACCACAGAAGAGTGGGAATCTCGGGAGAGTGGTTTGTCGGCTTGTGAGGAGAATTATCCATTTGGATTCTGCTTAATGAATACATCACCTTGTGGCTTCCAAAGCTGACTATACAGGCTCCCTTTTCAGACTGTCATAGAGTCATAGACTCTTACAGCACGGAAACAGACCTTACTGTCCCACCAGGCCATGCCGACTATAATCCCTAACTAAACTAGTCCCACCTGTCTGAGCTTGGCCCATATCCTTCCAAACCTTTCCTATTCATGTACTTATTCAAATGTGTTTTAAATTTTGTAACTGTACCCACATCCATCACTCCCTCTGGCAATTCATTCCACATATGAACCACCCTCTGTGAAAAGAAATTGTCCCTCGTGCTGTTTTAAAATCTTTCTACTTTTATGTTAAAAATAAGCCCCCTGTTTTGAAATCCTCCGCCCTAGGGAAAAGGCACCTGCTATGCACCTTACCCATGCTCCTCATGAGAGGTTGAGAAAGAGTGAGCCCTTGATTGTAATCTCAGCTGGTGTGGGAATTGAACCCATGCTATTAGCATCACAAACCAGCCATCCAGCCAACTCAGCTAACCAACTCCAGCCATCACCCCAGTATTGTTTGTGGAATTAGCCAAGCCCCTTCAAGCTGACCTTGCAGCTAACACCTACCCCCCCCACCCCCCACACAGCTGGAATATCCTGTGCCCTCCCTCTCAAAAGCCCTCAACTCTGAGTCAACCTCACCAACGCATGATCGACTTGGGCTCTGTGTAATTTGTGGCTCAAGAAATATTGGTGAGGAAAATGCTGAGGAATAAAATCAGATTTGCCTGACAAATCCAGGCTCCAAATCACTTGCCTGAGTGATTGACAGTATGTATTGGGGGTGGGGATGGTGGAAAGACAGCATCTGCAGGAAACTGTGAGGGAAACGTACAATCAAGCAAACTGCACCTTGCTCTGCACATACATTTAATGGGCTAATTGATAACCATTACCACCGGGGGAAGAGAAGTGCCAGGCAGGCTTACCAGCCTGTTAGTGTTTCACAATGGCAATTGGAGATATCAAACAAAGAACACGCCTGGTCTGTGTGGAAGCACGTCATCACTGATGCTGACAGTGATGTAAACAAGGAGAGTGGATAGCAACATGTCAATTATGGGATGAGTCATTCAGTCACAATATTAGACTACTTGAAAGAATATACATTTGAAAGAAGCTTTCCATCTTGCACTCAACAGGACTTTCTCAAGAAATACCAATGTGTGGGGGAAACAATATATTATAATGTCTGAGAGAAGAATGCTGATTACAGGCTTGGTACGTGTGCCAATAATAAATCAAATCAAATCAACTCAAAGGCTGACCCACAGGAAAGAGTGATCACTAATGTTTCCCATTTAACTGAGATGTTCTAATGGAGAGCCCATCTGCTATTTCAGTTGACCACGTAAGAACCCATTGCCCCGATTCAGAGAGGAGAGGGGAAGTATCTCCTCTGGTATTCTGAGCAACCTGTATTCCTCAATCAACGTCATGAAAACAGTTGATCTGCTTATTATCACACTTCTGTTTGCAGGAGCTGGTGGTGTGTAAACTGGCTGCTATGTTTCCTACTATACAACACCAAGGCTGCTTTGTTGGCCGTAAAACACTTCCCTGTGTTCGCCTCTTCAGCTCTATGCTTCCATCATCTTCCTTTTAATGGCTGGAGTGCATGTGTAGATGGAAAACAGATGTGTACACTGTAGGGAGAGAAAGCAGGGGTCAGAGGCTCAATGGGATACTGAAAGATCTGCTACAAACATACCAACAGGAAGGACTTAAATATCGATTCTCATACCTGGGCAGGCACTGGCTCATGTTACAGCTCCCTTGCTTTTCCCAGCTGTCCCTCCTCTCTCCCCCTTTTTTTGTCCCCTTCATCCTCTAGCCCCAAGACTCTGGGCTGACAGAACCGCCCACGACTACAATAAGAAAGGCTTCGCTTGCAGGAAATAAGCCAGCACAAAGTTGTTACCAGGAATTGGCAGTGTAGAAAATGGGCAGAAAGCGTCCAAAAAGTCAATCAGCGACCTGGAAGAGAAACAAGCAATTCCACTGAGGCTGTACAGGACATTGGTTAGGCCACTGTTGGAATATTGCTTGCAAATCTGGTCTCCTTCCTATCGGAAGGATGTTGTGAAACCTGAAAGGGTTCAGAAAAGATTTACAAGGATGTTGCCAGGGACGGAGGGTTTGAGCTATAGGGAGAGGCTGAACAGGCTGGGGCTGTTTCCCCAGGAGCGTCAGAGGCTGAGGGGTGACCTTATAGAGGTTTATAAAATCATGATGGGCGTGGATAGGGTGAATAGACAAAGTCTTTTCCCTGGGGTGGGGGGAGTCCAGAACTAGAGGGCATAGGTTCAGGGTGAGAGGGGAAAGATTTAAAAGGGACCTAAGGGGCAAATGTTTCACCCAGAGGGTGCTGCGTGAATGGAGTGAGCTGCCAGAGGAAATGGTGGAAGCTGGTACGATTGCAACATTTAAAAGGCATCTGGATGGGTATATGAATAGGAAGGGTTTGGAGGGATAAGGGCCGGGTGCTGGCAGGTAGGACTAGAGTAATTTAGGATATCTGGTCGGCGTGGACGAGTTGGGCTAAAGCGTCTGATTCTGTGTTGTACATCTCTATAAGTCGATGACTAAAAAGAAGAGGAATTTGATGTGGCACTGGAGACTCACATCAACTGGACCAGGTAAAGAAGACAGATTTCCTTTTTTAATGGGATTCTAAATTGAAGTTCTGAATGCTTGTTAAGGTGGATACAACAGGGCTATCAGATCAAAGTTCAAAGAACAATGCAGCACAGGAACAGGCCCATCGGCCCTTCAAACCTGTGCTGACACATCCTGCCCTTCCATATTAATACTGTCTTCACTGACAGGATCCATATCCCTCTATTCCCTTCCTATTCATGTATCCGTCTAGGTGCTTCTTGAATGCTGCTATTGGGTCTGCTTTGACTACCTCCTCTGGCAGCGTGTTCCAGGCACTCACCACCCTTTGTATGAAAAACCTGCCTTGCCCATCTCTTTTAAACATCCCCCCCTTGCACTTTGAACCTGTGTCCGCTAGTAACTGACCCTTCCACCCTGCCTTACACTTTCCATTCTATCTATGCCATTCACAATCTTATAAATGTCTATCAGGTCACCCCTCAACTCTGCATTCCAGTGAAAACAAACCCAGTCGATCCAACCTCTCCTCATAGCTAAAATCTCCCATTCCAGACCACATCCTGGTAATCTTTTCTGTACTCTCTCCAAAGCATCCACACCCTTCTGGTAGTGTGGTGACCAGAACTGTACACAATATTCCAAGTGTGGCTGAAGTAAAGCCCTGTAAAGCTGCAGCATAATTGTCTATCCTTATACTCAACGCCCTTTCTAATAAAGGCAAGCATGCCATAGGCCCTTTCTACTCCCTTATCTAGCTGCATTGCCACCTTCAGTGATCTGTGGACCTGCACACCCAGAACCTGTGCATATCAATACTCCTAAGGGTTCTGCCATTCACTGTGTAACTTCTACCTGTACATGACCTTCCAGAATGCATCGTCTCACATTGTGTGCCACTTTTCTGCCCATGCCTCCAACTGGTCTGTATCCTGCTGTATTGTCTGTCAACCCTCCTCACTATCCACAACTCCACCAATTGTTGTACTGTCTGCAAACTCACTAATTAATTCAGGCACGTTATCCTCTAAATCATTTTCCAGCTCTGAGATCCATCCCCAATCTGGCAAATATTCTCCCCTGAAGCAAATAGCTCAGACTAGAATTTGTCTCTGATTTGTCGGATCTTGCTATGTGCTGACTATCTGCTGCATTAGCTAGACTTCACCAGATCATAAGAAATAGGAGTGGACGTAGGCCATTCAGCCTCTTCAGCCTGCTCTGTCATTCAGTCAGATCCAACTGAGAAAGTGAAGCCAAAACAAAAAGTCTTAAACCACTTGCATCGTCGGTTCTGTTTACTTGCGTCTAGACCAACTGGAGAATCCAAAGTGTCAGCAAAGTCAAACCCATGGAGCCAGTAGTTTGTAATCTAACACACAGAAATAGATTATTGAAACCTCACAGTATCACTCTCCCTTTGACTTAGGTGAGGAAAGGTTAGGAGGCACCTTGAATAGAGTCAGCATAGATTGCTTGGGCTGATTGGTCTGTTTCTGCACCATGTGGTCTGTACAATCCTATGTAATTGTAAGCCGCCATTTTGAATGCAAGAGTGACTCACTCGGGTCATTTCAGAGGTAGTTAAAAGCCAGCCACATTGCTGTGGGTCTGGATTCATATATAGGCCAGACCGCTATGGATGGCAGAGTTGGAGGTCTTTAGTGATCCAGTTGAGTTTTTAATAATAATCCAATCACTCATGGGATGTGGGTGTCGCTGGCTAGTCCAGCATTTATTGCCCATCCCAATTTGCCGGTAATGAGTCACCCACATTGGTGTGGGTCTAGAGTCACATGTAAGGACACAGCAGTTTCCTTCCCTACAGCCCCCTTGCAACAATCGACAATGGTTTCAATGATCATCTTTAGACCCTGTGTTTTTGATCTATGGCGCAGTGGCACTGTCCCTAGTCTTGGACTGAGAGACCCAGGCTCAAGTCCCACCTGCTCCAGAGGTGTGTAGTAACATCTCTAAATCAGTTGATTAGAAATTAGCATTTATTGACCATCCCTAAATGTCCAGAGGGCAGCTAAGACTAACCCACATTGCTGTGGATCTGGAGTCACATGTAGGCCAGACCTGGTGAGGATGGCAGTTTCCTTCCCCAGTTGGCATTAGTGAACCAGATGGGGTTTCCTGACAATTGGCAATAGATTCATGGTCATCATTAGACTCCAGGTTTTTAGTGAATCCAGCTGCTGTACCGGGATATGAACCCAGGATCCCAGAGCATTCTGAGGAAGAGTCACCAGACCCGAAACGTTAACTCTGATTCCTTTTCACAGATGCTGCCAGACCTGCTGAGTTTTTCCAGCAATTTCTGTTTTAGCCTATCTGGATGAATAGTCTAGTGATATTACCATTGAGCCATCACCTCTCCAAAGGAATTAATTAATTGAATTTAACTTCAAAAGTTTTGTTCCACGTAAATGTAATAATGCTTCTAATTAATTCAGAGAAGCAAATCACTCTGATCTTTTAACTAGACAAAAGGGATGATTCAGACCTTGTACAAGTGTTGACTAACAAAGCATTAAAATTGATTGAGCACTTCTGCGAAAGGACAAGGTCAAGTCTCAAGCAATTTGTGAATGCCAGTCACAATCTCAGGACTGTCAATGACTAGCTCTTTAGAAAATGCAGGCACATAGTGGAAAAGTTATTTTTGAACCCTTTTTCTTTCTGAGGGTTATTCAGGCAACTGGCAAGCCAATACTTGGCAATCGGCCAATAGTCTGGGAGATAGAGTTATAAATACACACTCGGGGATACACCTGAGTTTGATCCCCATACTCCGAGAGACACAAGAAATTTTCCCACTGACCTAAAAATGTCACGAGTTTCACCATATTATTTTCCTTCATGTTGTGTGATATTTCATGTCTCTATGATATTAGAAGCCACATTTCTAGACGCTACGTTTCTCGGGTGCCCAGTGGCTGTGGGAGATTGCCCTGTCTTTTAATGACTTGGCATCATTTGCATGGGGCAGGGCACTCCCAGCTCCTGCCAATTGAGACCATCTCACCAGCACTCAGTGATGTGCAGAGAAGCAGGAGGAGGCTCCGAGGGGATCTCATAGTCAGTGGGGGCTGGCAGTGATGGCGGTGGTGAGGGAGTCCTGCCCTGAGGATGCAGAGAGATTACAGGAGCCACTCCCCTTTCTCCAACCTCTACAAAGAGAAATGCAACGTGTACATGCTCCAATGTAGCTGTCAAATCCTGATGAGGAGCTGGTGGGATCTGTAGGCCAGGTGAAGGAACAGGAGAAGGCCATTCAGCCCCTCAAACCTGCACTGCTGTTCAATAATCTGATTACAACCTCAAACCCCCACCTCCTCCCGATAACCTCTCAACCCCTTGTTTAACAAGAATCTAGGTGTGACTGCCTAATAACACTTAAGGACTGTACTTCCACCACCACTTTGGAAGATAGTCCATGACCCTCTGAGAGATTTTTCAAAAATTCTAATCTCTCTTAAAGTGAATTTTTAAACAGTGACTTCCTCCAAAAGAGGGAATATCATCTCGACGTTCACCCTGTCAGTATACTCTACGTGTGAATCAACTCACCAATTTACTCTTCAATTTCCAATGGATACAAACCTGGGAGAAAAAAAGGGGGTAGGTTAGCTCAGTTGGCTGGCTGGTAAGTTTACAAAACCAATAGTAGTGGATTCAATTCCCGCACTAGCTTAACTTATGGGGTGCCACGGTGGCTCAGTGGTTAGCATCGCTGCCTCACAGCACCAGGGTTCCGGATTCGAATCCAGCCTCGGGCATCTGGCTGTGTGGAGTTTGCACATTCTCTTCATGTCTGCGTGGGTTTCCTCCCACACTCCAAAGATGTGCAGATCAGGTGTAGTGGTTGTGCTAAATTGCCTGTAGGGTGAGGTGCATTAGTCAGAGGGAATGGGTCTGAGAGGGTTACTCTTCGAAGGGTCAGTGTGGGCTTGTTGGGCTGAAAGGCCTATTTCCACACTAATAGGGAATTTAATCTAATCTAATCTTCTCTGTTCACAGGTAGACAGGGTCGTGGAGAAAGCATTGGGCATGCTTACCTTTATTGGTCAGTGCATTGAGTTTGGAGTTGGGAGGTACATGTTGCAGCTGCAGAGGACTTTGGTTAGGCCACTTTGGAATACTGCTTTAAATTCACATCTCCTGTCATAGGAAGGATGTTGTTAACCTTGAAAGGGTGCAGAAAAGATTTACAAGGATTGGAGGGTTTGAGCTACAGGGAGATGCTGAATAGACTGGAGCTGTTTTCCCCAGAGTGTTGGAGGCTGAGGGGTGATCTTACAGAGGTTTATAAAATCATGAGGGGCATGGAGAGGGTAAATAGACAAGGTCTTTTCCCCAGGGTAGAACAGTCCAGAACTAGAGGGCATAGGTTTAAGGTGAGAGGGACAAGATTTAAAAGAGACCTAAGGGGCAACATTTTCACACAGAGGGTCGTGCGTGTATGGAATGAGGTAGTGGTGGAGGCTGGTACAATTACAACATTTAAAAGGCATCTGGATGGGTATATGAATTGGAAGGGTTTGGAGGGATATGGGCCATGGGCTGGCAAGTGGAACTAGATTTGTTTAGGCTATCCGGTCAGTGTGGACGAGTTGGACCAAGGGGTGTGTTTCCCCGTGCTGTACATCTCTATGACTCTATGTGTAGCCTGTTCTCAGAAGATCTGCCCATTTTGGGAATTGGTCCTATAATGCCTTCTTAAATTCTGAATACTGCTATTAGAGGGCTGCAGGAAAATGATTTATGTTGATCGGGTTTATTACAACAACTGAAAAGCTGAACTTAGAATTTCTAATCATTTGGGAACATTTGAGGTGTCCCAAGAAAATCTAGAGCAGGCAAATCATTTTGGGATCCTAAGTTGTAACAGAAGTACGGTGGGCAGCACGGTGGCACAGTGGTTAGCACTGCTGCCTCACAGCGCCAGAGATCTGGGTTCAATTCCCGCCTCAGGCGACTCTCTGTGTGGAGTTTGCACGTTCTCCCCATGTCTGCGTGGGTTTCCTCCGGGTGCTCTGGTTTCCTCCCACAATCCGAAGATGTGCAGGTCAGGTGAATTGGCCATGCTAAATTGCCCGTAGTGTTAGGTAAGGGGTAGATGTAGGGGTATGGGTGGGTTGTGCTTCGGCGGGGTGGTGTGGACTTGTTGGGCCGAAGGGCCTGTTTCCACACTGTAAGTAATCTAATCTAAAAAGTAGCAACAAGGTATATTTCAGACTGCTCTGAAACAGTCATATTGGACTCGAAATTTTAACTCTGTTTCTCTCTCCACCGACGCTGCTGGACCTGCTGAGTTTCTCTCGCAATTTTCTCTGTTTTTCTTTCAAATTTCAGACTTGTTGTTTAAGTCATAGCAATTTCCATGACTTTGATCTATCTGTTATGAGACATCGATAAGAAGAAACCTAAAAATAGGAAGAGTCATAAAAAATGGAAATTAAATCAGAAAGCCAAAGGTGTTTGTCTATAATTATTCTCTGTGCACTAAAATAAGCATTGGACTGAATCAAGTTGTGACAAAATCTATTCATGTCTCATTAGAAATCTTTGGTTTCCGTGTATATTTCTTATTTGCAGAATTTAACTTCATGCTGTCATGGTTTTATGTGTCAGCTTGCTCCATTATAATTTCCTATTGTAAACTACAAGGAAGGGATTTGATTAAACAGAAATTAGATAAATGTGAAATAAAAGAAACTTGCACAGAAATGTGTGTTTCCCAGGCAGGCACCTGGATGGCCTTACTGTCTATAAATTAAATGGATATGTCAGCCATTGGTATATTAGTTAATGAAGTTAGAAGCATCAAAAATAGAACTGGAGTAGGCCATTCAGCCCTTCGAGCCTGCTCTGCCCTTCATTATGATCATGGCTGATCATCCTCCTTACTTTCTTGTTCTGAGGAAGGGTCACTGGACTTAAAATGTTAACTCTCATTTTTTCTCTTCAGATACTGCCAGACCTGCTGAGCTTTTCCGATTTTGCTTGTTTCAGTCTCCTGTTCCTGCTTTCTCCCCATACCTTTTGACCACTTTAGCCATCTCCATCTTGTAAACATTCAATGTTTTGGCCTCAACTGCTTTCTGAGGTAGAGAATTCCCCAGGCGCATCACTCTCTGGGTGGAAACATTTCTCCTCATCTCAGTCCTAAATGTCCTGCCTCATATCTTTAACCAATGACCCCTGGTTCTGTACTCCCAGTCATTGGGAACATCCATCCTATGTTAACGCTCTTTAGTTCTGTTGGAATTTGCTAGGTTCTTTTAAATGAGATTCCCTGTTTCTTCTTACCTCCAGTGACTATAATCCTAACTGATCCAGTCTGTCTCCATATGTCAATCCGGCCATCCCAGGAATCGGTCTGGTAAATCTTCATCGCACTCCTTCCATCACCAGACCATCTTTCCTCAGATAAGGAGACCACACAATACTCCAGGTGCTGTCTCACCAAGGCCCTGTACAATTGCAGCAAGACCTCCCTGCTCCTGTACTCGAATCGTCTCTCAATGAAAACCAAAAAACCCCTTGCCTCCTTCACTGCCTGCTGCCCTGGTATGCTTACCCTCAGCGACTGGGGTATAAGGATCCCCAGGCCTCATTGCACCTCCAACCTTTCCTAATCTATCACCATTCAGATAATAATCTGCTTTCCTGTTATTGCTACCAAAGTAGATAGCCTCACATTTATTCACATTATACTGCATCTGCCATGCATTTGCCTACTCTCTCGTTTTATTGCTTATCACACTGAAGTATCCTCCTCACAGCTCACTCTCCTTTGTAGCGTCTGTAAACTTGGAGACACTACATTAAATTCCATGGTCTAAATCATTAACATAGATTGTCAATACCTGGGGGTCCAAGCACTGATCCCTGCGGCACCCCACTAATCGCTGGCTGGCACTCAGAAAATGATCTGTTCATGCCTGTGTTTTGTTTCCTACCTTCCATCCAGTTTTCTATCCATGTCAGTAGACTATCCCCAATCCCATGTAGTTTAACTTGACATCTTAATCCCTTATTTGGATCAGTCGCAGGGGGAACATTTTGCTAGGCTTCTTTCTGCTTGTCTTCCTGCTCACTGCACCAACACAAACAACACTTTGCTCCTTGTGCTGATTGGATCTGGATTCATTCTCACCGTTCTTTCTTTGACACTTGCTGCAAATATTTTCTCTCATCCAAAAGCGCCGGCTTCTTCTTGACTCGTGCTGCTCCTGCCGCTCCGTAAATGGGCCATGCTATCCCTCTTGGGCACCATCACAGATGGCAGCCCCCTGTACCTACTCCCCACCCCTCCTGCAGGGTGGGTCTGCAACACAACTGCAGACAAACTGGCACCGGTTAGGTTGGATGGTGCCAAAGAATGGACGAACTTTTGTTCCAGTGGCAATGAGGACTTGTGCCTGGTCACCAAACCCAAGATGGAGCACTGAAAAAGAAACACTGTAAAGCTGGATACTTCCTTTATTTCTTCATTTTTCTGCCTTAATCTTCTAGGTTTCAGTTTGTTTTTCTGTGTTTTAAGATGGCGCCGGAGTGTATTTTGTAACGAGATGTACGTGACAATAAATCAAATCATCATTGGACACTGGGATTTTTGACTTTACAATGAGGCCTTGATTGTATCTGTGTTTATTATAGTCTGCAGGTGTTGCGCATAAGGGCATTAGAGGGTCCTGTAGTCTCCAGATAGCCCATACTGTTTCTCCGAACTGCACACCCACCGTGCAAAGTCTATGGATATTTGTCCTTTCACACAGGAGCCGATAATGTGTTGCTGGAAAAGCGCAGCAGGTTAGGCAGCATCCAAGGAATCCTGAAGAAGGCCTTATGTCCGAAACATCGATTCTCCTGCTCCTTGGATGCTGCCTGACCTGCTGCGCTTTTCCAGCAACACATTTTCTGCTCTTACTGTGTATTTTGTAAGCCACAGTTACAGCTTGCTGAGCTGTGCTGACAGAGTGTGCCCTGTAGGGGGCAGGCTGCGGTCTTTCAGATGAGGACCCCCATCCCCCGTCTGCCTTCTCGGGGTTTTGTGGGTTGGGGGGTTGGGATACAAAGGATTTTGTGGCCCTATTCGAGTGAACAGTGAGGAGCTACATTAGTGCGCCATCCAGTATCCCTTGAGCAACATACATAAAGCAGATTATTAGGTCATTGTCCCTTTGCTACCTGTGGGATCTTGCTGTGCACAAATTGCTGATGCATTTCCTACAGTACGATATTGAGTACATTTCACAAAGTAACATGATTGCCTATTTTGCTGATCATGATAAATGAGAGATGCAGGTTCAATTCTTCCCTGCCCCAGAGGTCTATAATAACATCTCTACACTGGTTGATTCAGAAACTATCTCCAAATGTAAGTCTTGCTAACTAGGAATTTTAAGTCTAAAGCATATTATTTTCTCTCTACACTGAACAATGTACTTTCCGTTGAGAGTGGGGGATGTGTTACTGCTGAACCGATGAGCACTCAGTGAAGATTGTGGTGAGCAATCATTTGTAATCTCAAAAGAAATACCTATCAGCACTTTTGAGATGGAAAGAGCTATCAACACAGCAGAAATGTGTTGGTTTATGGCAGGGGCTTGTGGAATGCCTTCAGAGTGAGTACTAGTACCTCAGGCTGGAACTGCATTAATTTAAACTGCATGTGAAATTAATGGACATGACTGCTCTACCATCTCAACCAGTATTTCAATGTGTCCTCCTATTTATTGTGCTGTTCATTTGATTCATTATATTTTCTTACAAATGCTTGCAAAAATCATTTACACAGACCTGCGTTACATTTTACTTCTTAACTCCATTATAGTTTTGGTTTAACTAAACTCCAAGATCTTCAGGGAGGGAAATATCAGTTCATAATGGGTCAATGGGTAGGTAAGGGAGGAGTGTGCTACTGGGAGCAGTCAGTTTTTAATAATTTAAATTCTATCAGTGCAGCCTGAACCTTCACCAGGTTGTGTATGACTTTCTGAATGTCAAACAGTTTTAGAGAGTTTCAATTTGTAGAATTCACAATGCAAAGCAAAGATTCCTTGAATAGATTCCTTTTACTTATTAATCAGCAGGGGATTGCAAGTAAGCACCTGATAGTACTGTCAACGAGAGGTCTGCATGTGTCTACTGTTATGACACAGGAATAGCAAGCCAGGCCAAATCAGATTTGCTCACACTGTATTCACTGCACAGTAAATTTAAAACATTCAATGATCCTCAAATTTGCCCAATTGTTCCTAGACTGACTTCAAAATTACAAATATCAGACATCAAGGTTATAGTTTTAAAAGAAACTAACAATTTATTATGAATGTTTAGAGAAAAGAATCCCAGTTTATAAGAAATAACTAAATATTCTTCAGAGCCTGATGGAAGCTGCATGCACTGAGTTGACCTTGTGGTATTAAGCACTGGGCTAGTAACCTAGGTAATGCTTTGGGGACCTGGGTTCAAATTCTGCAGTGGTAGGTGTTGAAGCTTTTTTTTTAACAGAATCTGGAATTAAGAGTCTAATGATGACTGTGAAACCATTATGAATTGTCAGGTGACACCCATCTTGTTCACTAATGTCCTTTACCTGGTCTGGCCTATAATGTGACTACAGACCCACAGCAATATGGTTGACTCTTAGCTGCTGTCCAGGCAATTAAAAAGGGGAATAAATGTTGGTCTAGCCAGTGATATGTACATCATGTGAATTAAAGAAAAAACATTAATAATATTGTAACTTTAACAGAACAATGCTAAGTAACAAGGGTAGTCTATTAGGGTTTAAGGCTTAAATGCAATCTTCTTTGATTGTAACTGCCATTTGCACATATAGGCAGTCAGACACCATTGGGGTAAATCAAAGAAAATAAAGAATTGTATTTTTCAGGTCAATAACCATTTCTATGTTCAGTACCAGGTCTTAATGGGATCCTTGAATAATGCATTGTATGACAGGCAAATGGGATTATAGCTTGCTTAAATTCCAAAGTCACTGGTCAATGCAAATGTTTTCCCAGCAGGCTCTGCGCATTTTATTCCCATATTTCTCAGGATTTTTTTCACAAGACATTCAACAATTCTTTAACTGAATATAGACTGGTGATTCAGTAACACTTAAAGCACAGCTTCCCAGTCCAGCAGCTTCCTAGCATACAGCCTTTCGTCCCAAAATAGCAGGCAAAGTCAGTTAACTTGATGGTTCTCCATCTTTTTCAACATTATCAGTGGTTGGCTGACCAGCACTGACCTCCACTTGGTTGACCAATGCAACATCCAGCCACCTGCCAGCCCTTGACCAGAACACACCCTGGTGCTGAAATATTTGCTGTGCTCTTAGAACAACCATTAACCTGAAATCGTCTTTCTGGGCCAGCTCCCCATCAACAAACACCGGTTTGCTCGCTCATTCCTGCTTTCCAAAACAAGCCACCGCTCAAATTTGGAAGTTTGATTCTCAGCTTCAGCTCACAGTTCCAAACTAAATATAAGAAAAGCAGTGATGGTCTCATGATCAGAGTGGTGTTGGAAAAGCACAGCAGGTCAGGAGCAGGGAAATCGATGTTTCTGGCAGGAGCCCTTCATCAGGAAGTGAGCAGTCCTCACTTTTGCCTAGCGATGGTCTCATGGCTATCCCTTGATTTATATTCGACCTTCCATCTGGTTCCAGTGTGCATTGTTTTGATTTTAATACAAGCTCATTGAAGAGTTCTTGGTCTCTGTTAACTTTTGTTTATTGTTCCCCAGTGTAGGATGGTAAGACCGCAAAGCAGTAAGCTTCAAACTGGACGTGGTTTAATTTCTTAGCCAATCTCTAATATGTGACTACTGAGGTCACAGTGACTTTGTAGCTGACCTTAGAGCTTATGTACGTATTCATTAAACCCTATCTCAACAGCTCGAGTAACTGTAAACAATAACACTGTACGTATGAATATTGGCACTTAGCCAATTATTGAGTCACACAACCTTAATCTTAACAACTTGTGGAAGTAGTGACTGTCTTTTACAACAGCCTTTAAACTAGGACCTCACCACAAGTTCAATGCAACATTCCCAATTGCTCATGTCGAATTTTGTTTTTGAGTAAAATCTCAGCCTCGCGTTTAGTTTCTGATGGAGCTGTTTCTCCTGATTCTCTCACCAGCCTCATCAGCTTTGGGCGCACCTTGCGCTGGTACCAGTTAAAGTCTTCGCAATCCTCTCCTGCCTGAAGTTTCCCTGACGGGCGAGTTGGGGCCTGGGAGGAATTGGGACCCAGAGAGGGGGAGAGTTGGGGTAGGGATTGTGGAGGGTGGTGTGGTTAGGCAGCCATGTTGAGGATGGAGTAGGGGCTGGGGGGGGTAGGCAGTTAGGTTGGGTCAAGGGGATATGTCAGTTAAGGCTAAGGATGGTGGTGGGAGGTGTGATTGCCTTTTGCTATGAGTAAGTGTGCACATTCTCGGTCTATATTATACAGGCACTTGCTGTATGTACAGAGGATGCTAAGAGTGAACATCTTACTGGGATCATTACAACCCCAGGCTCCTGTCCCATGTGCTCTGATGACACTTGCTCCCTTTGCTCTTGCTCAGTGACAATTCCCTTTACTCTACAGAAGTCCACAGTACAGTGCTAATATTACCTCCCTTGACAGGTCCGTTATGAACAATGGCATCAATTCAGCTGGGGAATACGTGCATTGTGTGATGTGTACAATATATCCCTCTCATGGTAAAAAGGGCAACTAATTGGACATGAAAGAGAGGGATTTGACCACATTGGCAGCAATTAAACAGGATACTAGTGCAATATCAACAGCCTGGGCTAGTTAAGAGGCCGTGAAGACTCAAGTGTCAGACTTGAAGAAATAATCTCATTGCAGCTGACAAGGACCAACATGTAGCTCATGCTCCTGTTCCTGAGTGAAAGTGCTAATTTATTTAAACTGTCTTTCTGGATTCAAGTGTCAAATTGTCTTATACTAGTTGAAATATTCATCCAAGGACGTTGCAGTACACCAAGATGTTTACCTCAAAAATGTTTAGCCAATATCCATACACTAACATCATTCTGCTAACATCTATATGCTACCATCCATATGCTAACATCCATTTGCTATAATCCACAGACTAGCATCAATGAACTTGCACTTGATTAGATAAAGAAGACATGATAAAGTCACTAGGATGAGTTTTGACTTTGGACAATAGCGTATTATTAGCTTGACCACACATTAAACATCAATCTCAACTGACTTCAAATTAAACAAAACTCAGGAGAGGTGACAGTACAGGTATTGTGTATTGTAGACAAACACAGTTAAACTGATCCAACTGATCTTTATATACAGAGAGATCTGACTGCTTGAGTACATGTGTGCTGCTTTTCCATTTTCATTGCATTAAGGTCCAGTCAGCAATATTTCTTCTGCACAGTGTAGCGGATAGTGCTAAAACTTTAATCCCCTTCCTATAGCCTTCAACCTTCTGAATTATGGATGAATACATCTCCAAAGTGCTGAGGGCTTGATGCAAAAGCAGAGTTGCCGACTCACTCTGTGGTTCCCCGCTCATCTTCCAGCTCAGATTCTGTTTGCTCGCTCTGTTACTTCTGCACTACCATCGCTTGCATGTCATTTGCAAATGAAGTGAATCCCAAAGAAATTTGCATGTTTTCATTAATGCTGCTTGACAACCATTAGAAAAGTGCATGTGTTGATGTGTGCTGCACACTCTCTCTCTGGTTTAGGGATGTAGACAATTAATAATGGTAATAAAATTGTTGCAAGTTAATGCATAATTAATCTAAGTGTTAGCTATAGCTTTCTGCGTGAATCAGCCCAAGTATACTGGCAGAATTAATTTCTTAGCCTCAGTTAGCTCTGGGAATAAATTTTTAACAAAGCAAGACCTTGATTGATATGCTTTTCTACTTTATGAAAGAAATTGATACCTGAGTGGAAAATTGTCTCAACAGTGAGGCAGCAGTCAATCTCAACCAATGTGAAATTAGTCAAGGCAGATTTCTCATTCTGCTTTCTCATTACAATCCCAGGAAATCATGTTGAGCAAGATGGACTGGAATATTTGATATGGATGTTGCTGAAGAGAGAGATATATTACTGAAACTGTACATCTTGCACTCGTCAGGATAAATTGCAAGAAACCAATTTCAAGCAGCCACAACATTTACATTACTAGGGAAGAGGGAGCTGATTGATTGGCAAGTCAATTCTAATTGAGAGGAAAAAAAAACAGGCAGAAGACTTGGACTATTCCCTTTAGTTGCAGGAAATGGGCTTCTGCATTTGAATGCAAATCACTTGTACCAAGCAGTAATGAGCCACATAATGTTCTTGACTGATCATCTTAAACTCATTGTTCGTGAAGGTATTGGCACACTCCAGATTGTTCAGCACATTTGGAGTTCAACTAACAACAGATGTTTTATTTTGAGCTTTGCAAACACAGACTGGTTGAGCACAATCTGTATTCTATTTGTTATGAACATTTGGTATGAACACATTGTTCAGGAATGTTCAAGTCATTCAACACAGAATGTCAAATAAAGGTAGCAGCTTTCAATGAGGACTGAACATATCCAGGAAATGAATAGGATTTATGGCTTTGTTCTTCTGTACTCTCCACAGTTGAATTATTCATTAGCTAAATGAGAAATATGAAGATATAGTTCACCAATGTTTTGTGCATGGCTGATTTTTCCCCCTCAGTTGGTAACAAAATTACATGCACATTTAAGAAGTGCTTCAGTAAAGCCTTTGATAAGGTTCTATACGGTAGGCTGTTGGAGAAAATGCAGAGGCATAGGCTTGAGGGTGATCTAGCAGTTTGGATTAGAAACTGGCTTTCTGTAAGAAGGCAGCGAGTGGTGGTTGATGGAAAATATTCAGTCTGGAGTCCATATACTAGCAGTGTGCCACAAGGATCTGTTTTGGGATCACTGCTGTTTGTCATTTTTATAAATGACTTTGATGCAGGCATAGGTGGATGGGTTAGTAAGTTTGCAGATGACACTGAAGTCGGTGGAGTAGTGGACAGTGTGGAAGAATGTTACAGGTTGCAGGGGGACTTGGATAATCTGCAGAATTGGCTGAGGTGGCAAATGGAGTTCAAGGCAGATAAATGTGAGGTGATTCATTTTGGGAAGAATAACAGGAAGGCAGATGGAAAGATCTGTGTGGATGTGCAGAGGGATCTTGGAGTCCATGTACAAAGATCCCTGAAAGTTGCCACCCAAGTCGATAGTGCTGTTAAGAAGGCATACAGTGTGTTAGGTTTCATTGGTAGAAGGATTGAGTTCCAGAGCCGTAATGTCA
Source organism: Chiloscyllium punctatum (assembly GCF_047496795.1). NCBI lineage: Eukaryota > Metazoa > Chordata > Chondrichthyes > Orectolobiformes > Hemiscylliidae > Chiloscyllium > Chiloscyllium punctatum. The sequence continues at coordinate 14,451,277 of NC_092779.1, read as the reverse complement.
TGCTGCAACAATACAAAACGCTAATGCGGCCGCACTTGGAATATTGTGTACAGTTCTGGTTGCCCCATTACGGGAAGGACATGGAAGCATTGGAAAAGGTGCAGAGGAGATTTACCAAGATATTGCCTTTTCTGGAGGGAAGGTCTTATGAGGAAAGGCTGAGAGACTTGGGTCTGTTCTCATTGGAGAGAAGGCCAAGAGGGGATTTGATAGAGACATACAAGATGATCAGGGGATTAGATAGGGTGGACCGTGAAAGTCTTTTTCCTAGGATGATGACATCAGCTTGTATGAGGGGGCATAGCTATAAGTTGAGGGGTGATAGATTTAAGACAGATGTCAGAGGCAGGTTCTTTACTTGGAGAGTGGTAAGGGGGTGGAATGCCCTGCCTGCCAATGTAGTCAACTCAGCCACATTAGGGAGATTTAAACAATCCTTGGATAAGCACATGGATGATGATGGGATAGTGTTGGGGGTGGGCTTAGATTAGTTCACAGGTCGGCGCAACATCGAGGGCTGAAGGGCCTGTTCTGTGCTGTATTGTTCTAAGTTCTAAGTTAACAAGTGCAATGTATAAATCATGAGCAAATACAGTTAACCTTTATATTTTTCAGGACACAATGTTATGATCATACTTTCTATAAACAATTGGGTTAATAATATTCCCCATTAATTCAGAAGAGTAGCCAAAACACATTGAGGTATTTGTCACTTGTTACGAATATTTTTCTCTAGTTCTTGGCATGCTATTTTGGAAACAACCCATTTATGGATTATTCAAAAATTAATGCAGAGAGACAGTGGTGAATGCTGAGTATGCCAGGGTTAGCCTTGAGCTGGAAAGGAGATCTCCTGTCTCCCTGATGCTTTGACTCTCCACTGTTACATTTTCTTTTTTCTTTTTAGGTGAGTTACTTTGAGGCATCCTAGGGTCCCTGACCCCCACTCCGCAGTGACCTTTAACCTTTCATGGCCCTAGCAAGGAGGATAAAGTGAGGACTGCAGATGCTGGAGATCAGAGTCGAGAGTGTGGTGCTGGAAAAGCACAGCAGGTCAGGCAGCATCCGTGGAGCAGGAGAATCAATTTTTCAGGCATAAGCCCTTCATCAGGACCCTTCATCATTCCTGATGAAGGGCTTATGCCCGAAACGTTGGTTCTGCTGTTCCTTGGATGCTGCCTGACCTACTGTGCTTTTCCAGCACCACACTCTCGACTCATCACTAACAAGGCCAACAATTGTTGCCCATCTCTAATGACCCTTGAATTGAGTAGCTCGCTTGCTATTCTAGAAAGCAATGACTGGAAATCAAGTTACTGTGAGGGTGGACCCGTGAGTAGACCAGACTGGGCATCCTCTATTAGGAAGGATGTGAGTGCACTGGAAGGGGTGCAGAGGAAATGCATCACAATGTTGCCTGGGATGAGCCATGTCAGCTCTTGTGAGAAGTTTGTGTTGTTTTCTTTGGAGCAGAGAAAGTTGAGGTGATGGAGGTGGGGGAATCCTGGATAAGATTATGAGGGTTGAAAAATGTGGTGCTGGAAAAACACAGCAGGCCAGGCAGCATCCGAGGAGCAGGAGGATCGACGTTTCTGGCATAAGCCCTTCTTCAGGAATGAGGCTGGTGTGCCAAGCGGGCTGAGATAAAAGGTAGGGGGGAGGGAATTTGGGGGAGGGGCGCTGGGGATACCTTGGTGGAAGGAGGTGAGGGTGAGGGTGATAGGCCAGAGAGGGAGTGGGGGCGGAGAGGTCGGGAAGAAGATTGCAGGTCAAGAGGGCGGTGCTGAATCCAAGGGTTGGGACTGAGATAAGGTGGGGGAAGGGGAAATGAGGAAGCTGGAGAAATCTACATTCATCCCGTGTGGTTGGAGGGTTCCTAGGCGGAAGATGAGGCACTCTTCCTCCAGGCACCATGTGGCCAGGGTCTGGCGATGGAGGAGGCCAAGGACCTGCATGTCATTGGCGGAGTGGGCGGGGGAGCTAAAGTGTTATGAGGGGCATGGGCAAAGTGAATCAAAAGCAGCTATCCCCCTGGGTTAATGGGTTCAGTCACATGGAGACATAACTTTAAGGTGAAAGGCAGGAGGGTTAGAGGGGATTAGAGGAAAACCTTTTTGGCCCATTGAGTGGTGGGAGTGCACTGTCTGGGAGGGTGGTTGAGGTGGATGATCTCCCATCTTTAAAAAGTGCACAGGTGAGCAGTTAAGTGTCAAAACATTCAAGGCTTTGGGCCTGGAAGGTGGACAGTACACACTTTATGGGCTGAAGAGCCTTTTCTGTATTCTGTGATTCTGGGTAAGGATGCCAGGTTTCCTTCCCAAAAAGACATAGTGAACCAGGAGGATTTTCACAACAAGTGATGATAGATTTGTGGTGGTCATCACTGGGACAAACTTCTATACTCCACAGTTATTAATGATGTGAATGTAAATAGCTCCAGGTGAAAGGATGGGATTTGAACCCGGGCCCTCAGAGCATTAGTATCAGCTGTTGGATTGCTAGATCAGTGACACTACACAACCCTCCCGAAAGTCCTTCAGAGCTGCTGGCTGTCGGAGTTGCCCATCTTCGCTCTTCGATAGGTAACTGGCCAGTGTAACAGGAGGCTGCCTGAGGTAAAATGGTGAGCTCGTCCCACAAGCTCTGAACTCTCCTTCCACCCCAGTATCTAGCTGCCAAGGGCCACAGGGTCAACTCCATGCCATGTGATTCCAGATTTGGTGGTCAGTGTGGCCACAACATCCAGAAGGTGATCAGAAATGAGCAACAACACAACTTGGGGTTTTCACTGGATTGGGTAGCTTTCATGTTCATGGTATTGAGCCAGGACACAGATTGTTGTGCGTCTCACCCTGACTGGATTAAATTGAATCCAATTATCTTGGGTGAGCAAACGTCAAATGGAAGAGACTATGAAAGCACTGGATTGGTGAGTACACTTCAGGGAATCCACTCCACCCACATGACTCGATCTCCCATTGTATGAATGACACTGGCTTCCCTTTGGATCACACTCACTTCGCCGTCTGTGGGATCTTGCTTTGTGTTCATTGGCTTCTGGGCTTTCTGAATTTTTAGATTGAGATTTAGATTTTGTTACGCATACTGAAGTACGGGGTACAAGAGTAATGTGAAAGGTATACAACATTGGCACACACACGGCCCCAATCCTAGGCACATATCCTTAGTTATGGAAATAGAGACATAAACAAATAAGTTAAAAAGTTTAGCATAAAGGCAGAAAACTAAAGTTACAATGTCAAACATTACAGTCCCTCTGGAGCCATGAACCTGCAGATGCTTCATACTGGCTTTCCACCCCCCCCAGGGGGGTTCACTGCTCCCCACACCCCCTCCCCCCAACATTGAGTTCAATCACTCTCCCCCAAGTTGGGCTCACTCTACTCCACGTTGGGGTCACTCTCCCCCACATTGGGCTCACTCTACCCACGTTGGGCTCACTCTACCTCACATTGGGCTAAGATCCGCCCGGGTATAGCAGGGTTTGCTGTTGACCGATACTGCTGCTATCCTTCACCATCACTGGGTTCAGGTTGGGTCCCAGCTGGTGCCATGCTCTATCCCCGCTCCAGGTCTGTGTAGGACTCACTCTCGGTCTGCAGAGGGCTCGCTCCAAGTCCATATTGGGCTCACTCCAGGTTCATGTTGTGCTCCTGGTCCGCATAAAGCTCACTCCAGATCTGCATAGGGTTCCCTCCAGATCTGCATAGGGTCACTCCAAATCTGCATAGGGCTCACTCCAGATCTGCATAGGGTCACTCCAGGTCTGCATAGGGTTCACTCCAGGTCTGCATAGGGCTCACTCCAGATCTGCATAGAGTTCACTCCAGATCTGCATAGGCCTCACTCCAGATCTGTGTAGGACTCACTCCAGATCTGCATAGGGTTCAGTCCAGATCTGTATAGGATTCAGTCCAGATCTGCTTAGGGCTCATTCTAGGTCCACGAATTCCACCCCAATACCATCCAAACTCCAGGTAAGGAAAATAGAAACAAACAAGAAAAGAGAAAGAAAAGACAAGACAAGAAAAACAGGTTGAGCGGAGAAGCTCTGGCTCAGACACCCTACTCCACTGCAGCCATCTTGGTCCCACAATTCCAAGGGACGCTGCACTTCAGAAGGCCAATGCTGCTGTATCAATACGAGTCTTTGTAGCTTTCTTCTTTGGGGATTACCTGGGATCAGCTGTAGATCTGACATTGCTAATGTTCTCCCAGCTTCCGATACATCAAAGCAAAGACAGTTGTGGATTCTAGAGGGAGGTTTGGACAGTGAGACAGCCAGTGTGGGAAATGAGTGGCTAGTAACCTATAAATTGCTGTTGTCAGATATCTGACTTATACAGTCTATAACATTGGCAACACCTTTCAAACCTTGCAATGACGCTTTCTGAATTAATGACTAACATCAACTTTATGTCTAGTTTTAGCATGATCAGCTATTGATATAAGACTGACTCTGAGCGTCACAGGATGGATAGCAACATAGATCTCGATTATTAATGGTAACATAAGTTATCACAAGATGACTTGATACTGATTGCTTACTATAAATCAAGTTCTGATAATGATTGCTTTTCCATTTGAAGGTAAAATCTTTAATTGTTAAATTTTTGAAATAGCTGTACAGTGTTTGCCAAATTAAATGTAAAATAGAGCAATGATTGACACAATACATTGCCGCTTGGGGACGTCTGAGATATTACACAGTATGGTGCCATTGTAATTAACATTGACCTTCTTGTGAAAGACTCCCCCCAGAGAACTGTAGAACATAGAACATAGAACAGTACAGCACAGAACAGGCCCTTCAGCCCATGATGTTGTGCCGACCACTGATCCTCATGTATGCACCCTCAAATTTCTGTGACCATATACATGTCGAGGAGTCTCTTAAATGTCCCCAATGACCTTGCTTCCACAACTGCTGCTGGCAACGCATTCCACGCTCTCACAACTCTCTGTGTAAAGAACCCGCCTCTGACATCCCCTCTATACTTTCCTCCAACCAGCTTAAAACTATGACCCCTCGTGTTAGCCATTTCTGCCCTGGGAAATAGTCTCTGGCTATTGACTCTATCTATGCCTCGCATTATCTTGTATACCTCATTTAGGTCCCCTCTTCTCCTCCTTTTCTCCAATGAAAAAAGTCCGAGCTCAGTCAACCTCTCCTCATAAGATAAGCCCTCCAGTCCAGGCAGCATCCTGGTAAACCTCCTCTGAACCCTCTCCAAAGCATCCACATCTTTCTTATCATAGGGCGACCAGAACTGGACACAGTATTCCAAGTGCGGTCTAACCAAAGTTTTATAGAGCTGCAACAAGATCTCACAACTCTTAAACTCAATCCCCCGTTAATGAAAGCCAAAACATCATATGTTTTCTTAACAACCCTGTCCACTTGGGTGGCCATTTTAAGGGATCTATGTACCTGCACACCAAGATCCCTCTGGTCCTCCACACTGCCAAGAATCCTATCCTTAATCCTGTACTCAGCTTTCAAATTCGACCTTCCAAAATGCATCACCTCGCATTTATGCAGGTTGAACTCCATCTGCCACCTCTCAGCCCATCTCTGCATCCTGTCAATGTCCCGCTGCAGCCTACAACAGCACTCTATATACTATCAACAACACCTCCAACCTTTGTGTCATCTGCAAACTTGCTGACCCATCCTTCAATCCCCTCATCCAAGTCATTAATAAAAATCACAAACAGTAGAGGCCCAAGGACAGAGCCCTGTGGAACACCACTCACCACAGACTTCCAGGCAGAATATTTTCTGTCTACTACCACTCGCTGTATTCTGTTGGCCAGCCAATTCTGTATCCAGACAGCTATGTTCCCCTGAATCCCATTCCTCCTGACCTTCTGAATAAGCCTACCATGGGGAACCTTATCAAATGCCTTGCTGAAGTCCATATACCACATCCACAGCTCGACCCTCATCAATCTTTCTAATCACATCCTCAAAGAACTCGATAAGGTTTGTGAGGCATGACCTGCCCCTCACAAAGCCGTGCTGACTGCATTTAATCAAGCCATGCTCTTCCAGATGGTCATAAATCCTATCCCTCAGAATCCTTTCTAACACCTTGCAGACGATAGACGTGAGACTTACTGGTCTGTAATTGCCAGGGATTTCCCTATTTCCTTTCTTGAAGAGAGGAATTACATTTGCCTCCCTCCAGTCCTCAGGTACGACTCCAGTGGTGACCGAGGATGAAAAGATCTTTGCAAGTGGCGAAGCAATTGCATTTCTCGTTTCCCAAAGCAGCCGAGGACAAATCTGGTCCGGGCCTGACGACTTGTCAATCTTAATGTTTGACAAAATTTTCAGTACATCAGCTTCCTCTATCTCTATCCATTTCAGCGTGCACACCTGCTCTTCAAAGGTTTCATTCATTACAAACTTTGTTTCTTTCGTAAAGACAGAAGCAAAAAACTCATTTAGGGCTTCCCCTACCTCCTCAGACTCCACACACAAATTCCCTATGCTATCCCTGATCGGGCCTACTCTTTCTTTGACCATTCTCTTATTCCTCATGTAAGTGTAAAATGCCTTTGTGTTCTCCCTAATCCGTTCTGCCAAGCCTTTCTCGTGCCCCCTCCTGGCTCTCCTCAGACCATTTTTAAGCTCCTTCCTTGCATGCCTGTAATCCTGTAGAGCTGATCTTGACCCTAGCTTCCTTCACCTTATGTAAGCTGCCCTCTTCCTTTTGATGAGAAGATCCACCGCTCTCGTCATCCAAGGTTCCTTTATCTTACCACTTCTTGCCTGTCTCAGAGGGACATATTTATTCATCATTTGCAACAACTGTTCCTTAAACAGTCTCCACATGTCTATAGTGCCTTTACCATGGAACAATTGCTCCCAATCCATGCTTCCTAACTCATGTCTAATCGCATCATAGTTTCCTCTTCCCCAATTAAATATCCTCCCATTTTGCCAAATCCTCTCCTTCTCCATAGCTATGTAGAATGTGAGGCAGTTGTGGTCACTATCACCAAAATGTTCTCCCACCACAAGATTTGACACCTGCCCCGGCTCGTTTCCGAGCACTAAGTCTAGAATGGCCTCTCCCCTCGTCGGCCTGTCAACATACTGAGTTAGGGAACCCTCCTAAACACACCTTACAAAAACAGCTCCATTCAAATCTTCTGCTCGAAGGAGGTTCCAATCAATATTGGGAAAGTTAAAGTCACCCATTACAACTACCCTACTACGTCCACACTTTTCCAAAATCTGCCGAGCTATGCTTTCTTCCATCTCCCTGCTGCTATTGGGGGGCCTGCAGTAAACCCCTAAAGAGGTGACTGCTCCCTTGCTGTTCCTAATTTCCACCCATACTGACTCGGTAGGCAGATCTTCCTCGACAATGGAAGCATCTGTGGCTGTGATTCCCTCTCTGATTAGTAGTGCTACACTCCCTCCTCTTTTACCCCCTCCCTATTCTTTTTAAATGCTCTAAACCCTGGAACATCCAGCAACCATTCCTGCCCCTGAGAAACCCATGTCTCTGTTATGGCCACAACATCATAGCACCAGGTACTGATCCATGCTCTAAGTTCGTCACTTTTATTCCTGATACCCCTTGCGTTAAAGCAAACACACTTTAACTGATACCTTGTTTTCCTTCCCACTAGCTGGTCTACCTCTTGCTATTGCCTCATCTGCATCAACTCTCACCTCCGGTATATAGCTCAGGTTCCCACCCCCCTGCCATACTAGTTTAAACCCTCTCGAACTACTCGTGCAAAACTTCCACCGAGGACATTGGTCCCCTTCCAGTTCAGATGCAACCCGTCCTTCTTGTACAGGTCCCACCTTCCCCAGAAGGCATCCCAATTATCTACATATCTGAAGCCCTCCCTCCTACACCAGCTGCGCAGCCACGTATTAAGCTGCGCCCGTTCCCTGTTCCTTGCCTCGCTATCTCGTGGCACCGGTAGTAAACTAGAGCACACTACTCTGTTCGTCCTGCTTTGCAGCTTCCATCCTAACTCCCTGAAATCACTTGTTATATCTTCGATCCTTTTCCTGGCTATAGCATTAGTGCCAATATGTAACACGATTTCTGGCTGTTTGCCCTCCCCTTTTAGAACCTTTTACACCCGATCGGAGATGTCCCGGACCCTGGCACCAGGGAGGCAACATACCTTCCGGGAATCCCGATCCTGACCACAAAATCTCCTGTCGATTCCCCTAACTATCGAGTCCCCTACCACGAGTACTTTTCTATTCTGCCCCCTTCCCTTCTTTGCCACAGTGTCAGGCTCAGTGCCGGAGAACTGACTGTTATGGCTTTCCTCTGGTAGGTCATCCCCCCCCAGCAGTATCCAATACTTATTGCTGAGGGGAATGTCCACAGGGGATCTCTGCACTGTCTGTCTGTCCCCTTTCCTCCCCCTAACTGTAACCCATTTATCCTTGTCCTGAGCCTTAGGAGTGACCAACTCCCGATAACTCCTCTCAATTACCCCCTCAGCCTCAGAATGATCCGGAGTTCATCCAGCACCAGCTCCAATTCCCTAACACGGTTTTCAAGGAGTTGGAGTTGGGTGCACTTCCCACAGATGTAGCCAGCGGAGACATGTGTCATGTCTCCCACCTGCCACATTCTGCAGGAGGAGCAAGCTACTGCCCCAGCATCCATACCCGACTTCTCTGAACACCCACTCAGTACTAAAGTAGAAAGCTTAGTTCAAATTGCTATAAAATCAGTAACAAATTTATATTCAATAGAGGAAGCTTAGAATGAACCTTACCTTATTAACTAGGTTAGAGGAGGAGGGCGGGTGGGAGATACTACAGTTGTAGAGTCTCAGGTTTAGCCGCCTTGCTGATATATATACTCACTGCTTTCCTTCCCGGCTGCCCCTCTGGTCCTCGTCGCTTCCTCCGCTGGTCCCGCTCCTTCTGTGAAAGGGAAAACACCGGTGTCCGCTCCCGGTAAGTAATTTTTTAAAAAAAACTGCCTTACCTTAGCTGCAGTCTTCCGGGTTCGTCTTCCCTCCACTGCTGCTCGCACTCAAAATGGAGTGCTGTAGATGCTGGAAATCAGAAACAAAACAGAAATTGCTGGAGAATCTCATCAGGTCTGGCAGCATGTGTGCAGAGAAAGCAGAGTTAACATTTCAGGTCTAGAGAGCCTCCTTCAGAACTTTTAGATCTAAAATGTTTACTCTCTCTCCACAGACACTGCCAGACCTGCTGAGTTTCCTGCAGTTTTGGTGACATGCCCTGATTTGCAAAATGGGGTTCAGGAACTCAACGTCCAGCTGAATTCTGGGTCTGAACCATCTGCCTCAGCCACATGGCTCCAACGATGCTGCATTTGAATGAAAATGGCCGATTGAACCATGAGGGGAGAAGAGAGAGAGCGGCCTGCTTGGCATCAGCAGGAAAAGCGGAAATGTTGGGACATTTACTTGCTCTGCTGACTAGATCTGGCAGTTCACCAGAAAACCAGGAGCTCAAATGGAGGGGCAAGCAGCAATAGACAAAAAAAGGGTTCATAACCCTAACTCTAACCTTAACTCTAACCCTAACCCTAACCCTAATCTAACCTAGCCTTAACCCTAAACCTATGCCTAAACCTAATCCTACCATGAACAATAACCTTAAACCTAACCCTAACACTAACCCTAACCTAACCCTAAACCTAACCCAAGCCCTAATCCTAAGCCTAACTCTAACTCTAACCCAAACCCTAACTCTAACCCTAACCCTAATGCTAACCCTAAACCTAACCCTAACCCTGACCCAAACTCAACCCTTAGCCCTTCCCCTAACCTGAACACTAATCCAATCTTAACTTAGCAAACAGCAAAATTCACACTTGATCTTGAAGGAACCTATTTGGGAGAAGTCACAGCACTGAAACAGATAAGTTAATAGTTTTAAATGTAGCCTTGAGTATAGTGGATTCTTTCTTGATTATATGTTTTTATTGGCATCTGTCTCTTGTTTAAATTTTAAAAATATAAGCCATAAGTATTAAGTTAGCCTGGGCAGTCTTTGTAGAACAATAAGGCGGTGCTATTTTCTGGGTCTGTGGATTGAAAGGAGAAAAATGGCCTTCAGTAGAGTGATGTGCTCTTCTTGTTGGATGTGGGAGTTTTGAGAGAGTTTAAGGGTTACCGAGGATTCTATCTGCAATAAATGCAGTTGGTTGCGAATCCTATCAGATCGAATGAATCGGTTAGAGTTAGTGTTAGAGGCAATAAGAAGGGTTTAGAGGGAAATGGTCCAAGTTCTGGCAAATGGGACTAGATTAGATTGGGATATCTGGTCGACATGGACGATTTGGACCGAAGGGTCTGTTTGTGTGGTACATCTCTATAACTCTATGACTAAGAGCAAGTGGGTGTGATGGATGGCAGTTATAGGAAAGGAGAAAAGCTACAGATACAGTCAGATAGATGGGTTAACTCCAAGAAAGGTAGGAAAAGTAGTACAGGAGTCTTCTGTGGCTATCCCCATTTCAAACACTTATGCTGTTTTGGAAAATGTCGGGAGTGATGGACTTTCAGGGGAATGTAGCATGAACAGCCAAGTTTCTGGTATCGAGGTTGGCTCTGATGTAATGAGGGGTACATCAGGTTCCAAGCGATCGATTGTGTTAGGGGACTCTCTAGTCAGGGACACAGACAGACATTTCTGCGGCCAGCGGCAAAAAATCAGAATGGTGTGTTGCCTCCCTGGTGCCAGGATTTCTCAGAGACGGTGAAGAATGTTCTCAAAGGGGAGAGACATCAGCAAGAGGTCATTGTACACTTTGGTACCAATGATATAGGAAGGGAAAAGGTTGAAATTCTGAAGGGAGAATATAGAAATTTAAAAAGGAGGTCTGCGAGGGTAGTAATATCTAGGTTACGCCCGGTGGTACGAGCTCATGAGGGTAGGAATAGGAGGATAGAGATAGTGAGGTCAGGAATGTGTGGCTGAGGAGCTGGTGCAGGGGAGAAGGACTTACATTTTTGGATCATTGGAATCGCTTCTGGGGTAGAAGTGACCTGTTCAAGAATGATGGAGTGCACCTGAATTGGAAGGGGACTAATATACGAGCAGGGAGATTTGCTAGAGCTGCTCGGGAGGATTGAAATTAGTAAGGTGGCGGGGTGGGGGGGGGACCCAGAGGGATAGTGAGGTAAGAGATCAATCTGAGACTGGTACAGTTGAGAAAAGAAGCGAGTCAAACAGTCAGGGCAGGTAGGAACAAAGCAGAGAGCAAGGTAGGACTGATAAATTAAAGTGCATTTATTTCAATGCAAGGGGCCTAACAGGGAAGGCAGGTGAACTCAGGACATGGTTAGGAACATGGGACTGAGATAGCATAGCAATTACGGAAACATGGCTCAGGGATGGGCAGGACTGGCAGCTTAATGTTCCAGGATTCAAATGCTACAGGAAGGATAGAAAGGGAGGCAAGAGAGGAGGGAGAGTGGCATTTTTGATAAAGGATAGCATTACAGCTGTGATGAGGGAGGATATTCCCGGAAATACATCCAGGGAAGTTATTTGGGTGGAACTGAGAAATAAGAAAGGGATGATCACCTAATTGGGATTGTATTATAGACCCCCAAATAGTCAGAGGGAAATTGAGAAACAAATTTGTAAGGAGATCTCAATTATCTGTAAGAATAATAGGGTGGTTATGGTAGGGGATTTTAACTTACCAAACATCGACTGGGACTGCCATAGTGTTAAGGGTTTAGATGGAGACGAATTTGTTAAGAGTAGACAAGAAAATTTTCTGATTCAGTATGTGAATGTACTTACTAGAGAAGGTGCAAAACTTGACCTACTCTTGGGAAATAAGGCAGGGCAGGTGACTGAGGTGTCAGTGGGGGAGCACTTTGGGGCCAGCGACCATAATTCTATTAGATTTAAAATAGTGATGGAAAAGGATAGAGCAGATCTAAAAGTTGAAGTTCTAAATTGGAGAAAAGCCAATTTTGACGGTGTTAGGCAAGAACTTTCAAAAGCTGATTGGAGGCAGATGTTAGCAGGTAAAGGGACTGCTGGAAAATGGGAAGCCTTCAGGAATGAGATAACGAGAATCCAGAGAAAGTGTATTCCTGTCAGGGTGAAAGGAAAGGCTGGTAGGTATAGGGAATGCTGGATGACTAAAGAAATTGAGGTTTTGGTTAAGAAAAAGAAGGAAGCATATGTCAGGTATAGACAGGATAGATCGAGTGAATCCTTAGAAGAGTATAAAGGCAGTAGGGAAATCAGGAGGGCAAAACGGGGACATGAGATAGTTTTGGCAAATAGGTTTAAGGAGAATTCAAAGGGTTTTTACAAATAAGTTAAGGACAAAAGGGTAACTAGGGAGAGAATAGGGCCCCTCAAAGATCAGCAAGGCAAACTATGTGTGAGCTGCAGGAGATGGGGGAGATACTAAATGAGTATTTAGCATCAGTATTTGCTGTGGAGAAGGACATGGAAGATACAGAATATAGGGAAATAGATGGTGACATCTTGAAAAGTGTCCAGATTACAGAGGAGGAAGTGCTGGATATCTTAAAATGCATAAAGGTGGATAAATCCCCAGGACCTGATCAGGTGTAAACTAGAACTCTGTGGGAAGCTAGAGAAGTGATTACTGGGCCCCTTGTTGAAGTATTTGTATCATTGATAGTCACAGGTGAGGTGCCAGAAGACTGAAGTTTGGCTCATGTGGTGCCACTGTTTAAGAAAAGTGGTAAGGACAAGCCAGAAACTATAGACCAGTGAGCCTGATGTCAGTGGTGGGCAAGTTGTTGGAGGGAATCCTTGGGGGAAGGATGTACATATATTTGGAAAGGCAAGGACTGATTAGGGATAGTCAACATGGCTTTGTGCATGGGAAATCATGTCTCACCAACTTCATTGAGTTTTTTGAGGAAATAACAAAGAGGATTGATGAGGGCAGAGTGGTAGATGTGATCTATATGGACTTCAGTAAGACGTTCGACAAGGTTCCCCATGGGAGACTGATTAGCAAGGTTAGAATCTCATGGAATACAGGGAGAACTAGACATTTGGATATGGAACTGGCTCAAAGGTAGAAGACAGAAGGTGAGGATGGAGGGTTGTTTTTCAGACTGGAGGCCTGTGACCAGTGGAGTGCCACAAGGATCGGTGCTGGGTCCTCTACTTTTCGTCATTTATATAAATGATTTGGATGTGAGCGTAAAAGGTATAGTTAGTAAGTTTGCAGATGACACCAATATTGGAGGTGTAGTGGACAGCGAAGAAGGTTACCTCAGAGTATAATGGGATCTTGATCAATGGGCCAATGGGCTGGACTGGCAGGTGGAGTTTATTTTAGATAAATGCGAGGTGCTGCATTTTGGGAAAGCAAATCTTAGCAGGACTTTTACACTTAATGGTAATGTCCAATGGTGTGTTGCAGGACAAAGAGACCTTGGAGTGCAGGTTCATAGCTCCTTGAAAGTGGAGTCGCGGGTAGATAGGATAGTGAAGAAGGTGTTTGGTATGCTTTCCTTTATTGGTCAGAGTATTGAGTACAGGAGTTGGGAGGTCATGTTGCGGCTGTACAGGACATTGGTTCGGCCACTTTTGGAATACTGCGTGCATTTTTGTCTCCTTCCTATTGCAAAGATGTTGTGAAACTTGAAACAGTTCATAAAAGATTTACAAGGATATTGCCAGGGTTGGAGGATTTAAATTATAGGGAGAGGGTGAATAGGCTGGGGCTGTTTTCTCTGGAGCGTCGGAGGCTGAGGGGTGACCTCATAGAGGTTTATAAAGTCATGAGAGACATGGATAGGATAAAAAGACAAAGTCTTTTCTCTGGGTTGGGGGAATCCAGAACTAGTGGTTTAGTGTGAGAGAACAAAGATATAAAAGGGACCTCAGGGGCAACAGTTTCATGCAGAGGGTGGTACGTGTATGGAATGCGCTGCCAGAGGAAGTGGTGAAGGCTAGTACAATTACAATATTTAAAAGGCATTTGGATGAGTATTTAAATAAGAAGGATTTAGAGGGATATGGGCCAAGTTCTGGCAAATGAGACTAGATTAGATTGGGATATCTACTCGGCATGGACGATTTGGGCCGAAGGGTCTGTTTGTGTGCTGTACATCTCTATATCTCTATGACTAACCCTAACCAAGACCCTAACCCTAACACTAACCCAAACCCAAACCCCAAACAAGGACTAATCCTAACCCTAAAACAACCCCTAACCCTAACCTAAATCCAAACCCTAATCCAAACCCAGCACAAATCCTAACACTAATCCAACTGCAAACCCAAACCCTTAACCCTAACCCTTCTCCAAACCTGAACCCTAACTCAAAAAGAAACCCCAAACCAAACACTAACACTAACACTAACACTAACCATAACTCAAACCAAAACCCAAACCCTATTAATAACTCAAATCCTAACCCAAACTCGAACACTAACCCAATCCTTAACCTTAACCCAAACCCAGACCCAAACCCAAATTCTAATCCTAACCCAAACCCTGACCCTTACCCAAACCCTAACCCTTACCCAAACCAAAACCTAACCCTAACCCAAACCCTAACCCTATCTCAGATGCGTATGCTGGCCGTAGTTGGTCCTTAACATTTAATATAAAAATAAACAACAGTACAATTTCTAGGGATCATGGAGTAGCCAACAGCCCTGTCCAGGCTTTCTGGATTTAAACATCAACAAAAATTCAATTCTGAATGGACTGTTGCTTTAACAAGCTCCTTAAAGAGCTTAATTTGGAATATTCCGCATTCTGCATATTGTTGGCTCAAGGCTACCATACATGCATGTGCCAGCAGAGGGAGTATGCTAAGACAAAGTAATAGTGGTTCCACGTTTAACAGCTCATTATTCCTACTTCTAAATATTTCAGGCTGAATACAGACCTATTTCATTCCCAATTACTTCATGTTTGAGAGAAAGTGAGGCCTGCAGATGCTGGAGATCAGAGTCTAAATGTGTGGTGCTGGAAAAGCGCAGCAGGTCAGGCAGCATCCAAGAGAGCATGGGAGTTGAAGTTTCGGGCATAAACCCTTCATTAGGAACTAATGAAAGCCACACCTTTTGACCCTACTTTATGTTTTATGCAACAGTATTTGGTAACAAGTTAACTCCCAATCCTGTTGAAAATTCAAAACAAGTCCAGAGTAATTGGATTTCCAAAATGACCTCTGACAGCATGATTTTTAATTTGTTTCCCCCACCAGCTCCCCAGCTTGTGCCCCTACAAGGATTCAGCCTTGGGTCATAATTGCCTTGGTCTCATCAACCTCACTCTCCACCCTCACGTTAAGGAAACAAGCTCTGTATGGTATTTCAGAGGCCCATTACTGGTCAGTTTGGTCAGTTTGCTGGTGTGTACATATCACAA
Organism: Chiloscyllium punctatum; assembly: GCF_047496795.1. Classification (NCBI taxonomy): domain Eukaryota; kingdom Metazoa; phylum Chordata; class Chondrichthyes; order Orectolobiformes; family Hemiscylliidae; genus Chiloscyllium; species Chiloscyllium punctatum. The sequence goes on along the minus strand of NC_092779.1, from coordinate 14,435,888 downwards.
GGCATTGGAGACAAGCAAGACAAGGCCTGAAGAGGGATGATCCCATTTTCACAAACTTCAGACCTCCACCAGTCTAGGATTATCTGCTACAGCACCGTCCTGTCAAATCAGGATGTCAATATTGGGACTGATTTATACTAAATACGTAACTAATTCATTATAACTATTTAATTACAAAGTTTGCAGTTCATGTAAACTCAATGTAACAAAAACTAATTTGACTTGTTAATGGTTTCTCTTTTGCGTGATCAATAACTCCTAATGGTGCAGTCAATTCTGAAAGCATTGGGTTATCGGTGAAAGAGGTTAATTCTTAGCCACTATTTCTCAACTCCATTGGACTATGGGAGCTTGTCGGAATGAAATTGGGAAAATAAAAATATCTAATTAATGTGAAGAAGTCATGCACTCTGTGTGACCCCAATGGGTTAATGGATGCTTACAATAATACAGAAAGACAAACTGTGTTGGTGTTTGTCAGGATGGGATTGGAGTGAGGGGTGAAGCCATCTGTTCTTTTTCTCAGATAAAATGAGGAGCACAAATCAAAGGGTGGAGGTCAGAGATTTTGGGCCCAGAAGTTAGAAAGAGATTAATTTATTTCTCCACTTATCTTTGTCATCTGAATTTTACTGAGGGATTCAATTACCAATGGTATTACCAAGGCTTCAGCCCTCTCTCAATTCCCCTCTACCCACCCTCCTGAATGAGCCCTTGCTCCCTCCATGCCAAGGTAGTGCTAGCTCTGGCAATTTATTCCCATGTGAGCTTATGCCCTCCAGGGGTGGCAGGGTGGCTCAGTGGTTAGCACTGCTACCTCTCAGCGCCAGGGACTCGTGTTCAATTCCAGCCTTGAGCGACTGTCTCTATGTACATTCTCCGTGTCTGCGTGGATTTCCTCCGGGTGCTCTGGTTTCCTTTCACAATCCAAAAATGTGCAGGTTAGGGTGGATTGGCCATGGCAAATTGTCTGTAGTCAAGATTAGATTAGTGCTGGAAAAGCACTAACCTGCTCCTCGGATGCTGCCTGACCTGCTGTGCTTTTCCAGCACCACTCTAAATCTTGACTCTGATCTCCAGCATCTGCAGTCCTCACTTTCACCTAAATTGCCTGTAGTGTCCAGGGATGTGTAGGCTTGGGTGATTAGTCATAGGAAATACAGGGAAAAGGGGGACAGGGTGGGTCTGGGAGGGATGCTCTTTGGAAGATTGGTGTGGACTCATTGGAGTCAATAGCCTGTTTCCACACTGTAGGATTTCTATGTAATTGTGAAAATACTAGGTTGTGGAAGCAGTCAGGCAGAAATAATCTGAAAACTATAATAAAAACAACACTGAAAGAACTTAGCAGCTCTGTCAGCATCTGTGAAGAGAAATCAGAGTTGACGTTTCGGGTCCAGAGACCCTTCCTCAGAACTGTGTTCGACCTGCTGAGCTTTTCCAGCAATCTCTGTTTCTGATTTCCAGCATCTACACTTCTTTCAGTTTGTATTTTATCGATAATATCTCAGCAAACGTCGATTGAAATTCTACGCACTGATTTTTATTTCAGTGGGATTGTATTAAATGGTTTATGGGAGCACTTTTTACTTTTTGTGATAGAGCAGTCGAAGGATGGATAGGGCTATGGAAAGAGTTCTAATGTTGCAGACTGTTAAACATTTTCTGAATCCTTCCCATATCTGGCACCACTCTCGGAGGGACATGTCTGAAAAGGGTTTGAGAAAAAAGGAACTTGAGACTAATTTGTGTCTGTAAGCTGTGGGACCCTCTCTGTAATTATGTGGCTGATGGAACATTGTGTCTGTCCTGTTTTCTGGCAGACCTACATCCATTGTTACCTTGCCTCTTGTCAGTCTCTCGTGAGAGCTGGTTGTGTTTCAGTTGGCCAACACATTCGATGCCTGAATGGCTGTTTGTAATTCAGGGCAGGGTACGCCTGCTGCCTCATTAATTGCGAAAGATAACTGCTTCATGGAGCTTTATTACAGGGAATACCCCGCAGTTCATTGGGCCAGGCTATGCTCTTGCAAACTTCAAAGCCAGTCACTCGAGATTTAGCTCGACTTGGCGAGAGAGGCGGTTGCTGTTGCGACATGTCAGCAGGAGATGTCACCTTTACTTTGGTGAACTCTGGACGTCGACATTAAGGGGCGTGCTTTCCAAAATGGGGTCTGGGGAGGGAATCTGCAATTGACTCCGGACCCAATCAACAGGTGGGAATCAGAAAGCTTCCCAGTTGGATCCGAAGTCAGGCATGGCTGCCCACTCTCTCCTGCATTGTTTGTTGCATAGAGCTCTTTGCTGAGTCCAACAGGAAGGATGTGAGTCTGAGAGGGATACTGCTCCTGGCAGTGGGGGCCAGTGGGTCAAAGCCTCCCTGTACATGGATGATGTCGCTGTTTCCTGCTCGCGGTTTCCCGTGTCAGTGTGCAGACTCATGGGCATCTGTGACCAGTTTGAACTGGCCTCGGGAGCCAAGGTAAATCGAGGCCATGTTCTTTGTGAACTGGGCCAATCAAGCGTTTATCCCCTTCACCATCAGGGCAGATTACCTGAAGATGCTGGGAATATGGTTCAGAGGGGAGTATCGCTAAGGTGAGGCAGAGACTGGGCAGATGGGGGTGAATGACCCGAATCTACACAGAAACAATGCTCTGATTCTGACATAGCTGACTGGAGAGCTACAGGAGATTACAGTTTCTGTGAAAAGTGTCATGTCAGGTCTTAAAGGCAGACTGAGAAATTTAATATGGGGAGTGTCGGACAGCAAACATGGGTGATGGATGAATGGGACTGTACAGCCAGGTAGCACACAGGAGGCAGCACTTTGGATGACTTCAGGTTTACAGAGAGTAGAGCGGGGAAGGAGTCTGTTGGAATATTAAGTCTCGGAGTATCAAAGGGGTGAACGGATTAAACCACAAGGGCTGGTTCAAGTGTAAATATTAGCCAGCTACTTCTCGATTCCAGTTGAGTGACATCTGCTGGACCCCAGGTGTGAAGGATGGATAAAGGTGATGCCCTCCCTGTCCCTGAGCCTTCCCGTTTCCAATTCATTTGAGCAGAGGCAAAATAGAGCTGGGGTTCCCACTCACCATCTATTCACCCAATTAAACAACCTTACCATCTCCCAGCTCACTCTGGGAGAGGCCATAAGGACAAATTACTTCCTTTCTAATTCTAAGACATAAGAGTTGGCAGTCTTCATTATGTGAAATGCCAGACATATCATGCCAATGATATTTTATTGATTGCATAAGCCGAAGGCATTTCATAAAGAGCAAACAATTATTTTCTCTTGAAAAATCAAACTGTAGCTGTACTGCATCCTTGTTGCTTTAGGTATTATGCAAAATCTGCTTTAATTGATTCCAATGTTTTTATTCTCATTACAAGACACTTTGGGGAGGTGATAGTCAAGTGATATTATCCCTGAATATCCCAAAGATCCAGGTCACGTTCTGGGAAGTCTGTGTTCAAAGTCGAGAATGCAGTGCTGGAAAAGCACAGCCGGTCAGGCAGCACCTGTGGAGCAGGGAAATCGACATTTCGGGCAAAAGTCCTTCATCAGGAAAATTCCACCATGGCAGATTTAAACTCAATTTAAAAGAAGTCTGGAATTAAGAGATTATTGATGACAGTGAACCTCTGTCTGTTGTCAGAAAAGATCCATCTGATGCATCTATCTATATGTATCACAGCATGGTAGGGAAACTGCTTTTCCCAAGGCTGAAAGAAATTACAGAGCATTGTGAACACAGTCCAATCCGCCTCACAAACCAGCCTCCCATCCACTGAGTTCTGAGGAAGGGTCACTCAACCCGAAACATCAACTCTGATTTCTCTCCACAGATGCTGCCAGACCTGCTGAGCTTTTCCAGCAATTTCTGTTTTTCTTTCCCATCCACTGACTTCATCTATACTTCCCACTGCCTTGGGAAAGCAACCAACATAACCAAAAACCCCTCCCACCCAGGGTATAATCTCTTGCACCCTCTTCTGTTGGGCAGAAGATATAAAAGTTTGCATACACATATGAACAGATTCAAGAACAGCTTCTTCCCAGCTGTAATCAGGCTTTTGTTCGGCACAACATCGTGGGCCGCACAGCCTGTTCTGTGCTGTATTGTTCTATGTTCTATGAATGGATCTATTTAATGTTAATTTTGATCTCTCTCTGCACATTCTCAGTAGCTGTAACACTGTACTCTGTTCTATTACCCTGACGCACTTGTAGAGTACAATCTGCCTATGAGGAGCATAAGAAAAACTTTTCACTGTACATTGGTACATGTGACAGTAATAAATCAAATTAAGCCAAATCAAATCAAAGCTCTGATATCCTTTGGGAAAGGATATCTGCCATCTTTACCTGGATTAGCCTTCATGTGACTCCAGACCCACAACAAAGTGATTGACTTTTAACTGCCCTCTGGCCAATGGGAGATGGGTAATGAATGCCAGCCCAGGGGCAGCAACACTCTCATGTCCTGTAAATGAATAAAACAAATTCTTGCAAAGTTTGTGGTAATATCTCTTTTACTGAAACTACACAAGGAAAAACATGACAATGTTTTTTTGTTCAACCATACACTGTTCCCATGCAGCCCGTATGAGGTAAGATTTTAACCCATTAACTCAAACAGAATAAATATGGGACCGAATGGTCTGGATGTTAACAAGGATCAGGGGTACAGTTGGTGAGGATGGAATTATGGATGGGAAATCCAAAGTTGACTTTATACTGTGGAGGTTTAACTGTTAGCCTAAAAGATAGGATGAGAAATAATAGATGTATAGGAATGGAGGAGGCCATTCAGCCCCTTGAGCCTGTTCCACCATTCAAAGGGACCATGACTTACATGTGACCTAGTTCTATATACCTGCCTTTGGCAGTTATCTCTTAATACTTTTGCTGCGCACAACTTCATCAATTTCAGATTTAAAATTAACAGCAGATCTGTTTGTGGAAGAGAGTTCCAAACCTCTCCAATCCTTTGTATGTCGAAGTGCTTCCCAACATCTCTCCTGAGTGCTCTGGCCCTAATTCTCAGACTATGTCTCTAGTTCTAGAATCCCCAATCAATGGAAATGGTTTATCTTTATTTACTGTGTCCTTTTCTGTTAATGACTTGAAGGCTTTGATCAGGTTGCCCCTTTTAAAAATCTCTTTTTTAAAAAAAGTGTCTTTTTATCCACTTTAAAATGATATGCCAAATGACAATAATTTTATATAATAGAATGAAAGACAGCATATGATAACTTAATCTTCCGTTTACTAGAGCAGACAGGCCTAATTTGTATAATCTCTCCTCACAATGTAACCCTTGAAGTCTAGGTATCAGTCTTGTAAAACTACATTGTACTCCCTCCAACACCAAAGTATCCTTCTTAAAGTGTGGTACCCAAAATACATTCTGTATTTTGATCAGCCAAATTTGAACATTAGAGTTATCAATGTATGGAATATCGAGTCTAACTCCTTCCATTCATCTCTTACCTTTGAAATGTTTCTTTAAAACTGCCTTTGTCCTAACAAGTCATGTGACTTGTGCCAAGTTTTGTTTGATTATTCTCCTGTGGTTTGCCAAATGGAATATTTTACTACACAGCTAAGGAATATATTCAACTCTTCATTCATCTCTTAACAAATTACCAGGACATTTAGAGAACGTATAGTTTCCCATTGCCTTCATCATGGCAACAGCCAAGCTAATTAGAGTTTACTTGCCAACTAATTTTTTTTAGATTAGATTAGATTACTTACAGTGTGGAAACAGGCCCTTCGGTCCAACAAGTCCACACCGCCCCGCCGAAGCGCAACCCACCCATACCCCTACATCTACCCCTTACCTAACACTACGGGCAATTTAGCACGGCCAATTCACCTGACCTGCACATCTTTGGAGTGTGGGAGGAAACCGGAGCACCCGGAGAAAACCCACGCAGACACGGGGAGAACGTGCAAACTCCACACAGAGAGTCGCCTGAGGCGGGAATTGAACCCGGGTCTCTGGTGCTGTGAGGCAGAAGTGCTGACCACTGTGCCACCATGCCGCCCACAATCAGCACTCAATTCTCCTATAGTACAAATTATTGTACTCATTTGAAATTTGGCATTCTTGCATTTGTCCTGATGAGTGCAGAATGAAAAACTTCAGCAACACATCCCTCTTTTCAAAAATTTATTTTACTACATCAAACGTGTTACACAAATGCAAGCTGCTGTTGTTGTTGGAATGGATGAGTTAAGAGAAATGATTCCACCAACAGGAATCATGTGAGGGCACATAATCAGATTTATGGATTTTAATCCTATTAGTCTTCCCAGTGTTTACATAGTATGCCTTGAGAAAGAACATGACAACTTCTTAAATGAATATTCTACAAAGAAGTTACCATACACTTTACATGAAATCTGAATGGTGTTTTAAGAAATTGGATTTTACAAAAAAAAGCTAAAGTATGTGCACATTTTTCTTAAACAAAGTGTTCTAGTTACAGAGCTGTTAACAAGTATTAATCATAGAATTCCTACAGTGTGGAAGCAGGCCATTTGATCCATTGAGCTCCACACCCACCCTCTGAAGAGCATTCCCCCCACCCTATCAGTGCATATCGCATGGCTAATCCACCCTAACCTACACATCTTTGGATCCTAAGAAAATACCCAGAGGAAACCCATGCAGGTCCACATAGAACATGCAAACTCCACACAGACAGATGCCTGAAGGTGGAGTCAAACCCAGGCCCCTAGCACTGTAAAGCAGCAGTGCTAGCCACTGAGCCACCATGCTGCCCTCAATGGGTATGAAAACACTCCAAACACAGAACAGACTTGAGGGACCGAGTGGTCTTTTTTTTGATATCACTTGTGCAAATTAATTAAGGAAGTAATCTTGATACGGGAGGTTTGGTTGGAGGGGTTCACATGTTGTCTCCCTGCTAGCATTCAGGTCTGTTCCACAATCTCCAACCGAACTACAGCATGCTCAGGAACATGACCATAAGCAGAGAAGGTATTTGTACAGAACTGATGCCCCTGGCAAGTTTCCTTTGTTGGAAACAGCAGCTTGATGTGTTTTCCAAATCAATGCACATCATTCACACTGGGCAAATTGATCGCGTTCACTCACTGATCAGTGACAGTCTAATCCTCCAGTGACTCCAGGTTTAATCTGCTTTTGCTGTGATGTTTTCTGATCTCAGTACAGACAGTAAAATGCTGGGCAGCAGCAAGTCATGCATCGGGTTAGCCTACAAATAATTGAAATGGTAAATTTTAAGCATCGTTTTCTCAACTTGTACTTCATTTTGGTACTCTTGAAATATACTTTAAAATGTTATATCATATTGGGGTCTAAAGTGCTGTAGTGTTGTGGTGATATTCTGTAGCTGTCATAGTAACTATTCAGCAACTGTTGTGGTGGTTATACTGTAGCTGTTCTGGTGATTATGTTGTAGTGTTGTGGTGATTATATTGTCATGTTATGGTGGTTACACAGTATCTGTTGTGGTGATTCTACGGTAACTGTTGTGATTATACTGTAGCTGCTGTGGTGATGATACTGTAGTATTGTGGTGATTATACTTTAGCTGTTGTGGTGATTATACAGTGACTGTTGTTAGTGTGTTTTGAGAAGATTTGTAGCTCAGGTTGAGGTTCTGGATGTAGTTTTGCTCGCTGAGCTGGCAAGTTCATGTTCAGTGGTTTTGACACCATACTAGGTAACATCTTCAGTGAGCCTCCAGATGAAGCACTGCTGATGATTCCTTCTTTCTATTTATATGTTTGGATTTCTTTGGGTTGGTGATGTCATTCCCTGTGGTGATGTTATTCCCCATGGCGATGTCATTTCCTGTTCTTTTTCTCAGGGGGTGGTAAATCGAGTTCAAGTCAACGTGTTTGATGATAGAGTTCTGGTTAGAATGCTATGCTTCTAGGAACTCTCGTGCATATCTCTGTTTGGCTTGTCCTAGGATGGATGTGCTTGTCCTAGTTGAAGTGGTGCCCTTCCTCATCTGTATGTAAGGATATTAGTGAGAGAGGGTCATGTCGTTTTGTGGCTAGTTGATGTTCATGTATCCTGGTGGCTAGTTTCCTGCCTGTTTGTCCAATGTAGTATTTGTTACAGTTCTTGCATGGTATTTTGTAAATGACATTAGTTTTGCTTGTTGTTTGTATAGGGTCTTTCAAGTTCATTAGCTGCTGTTTTAGTGTGTTGGTGGGTTTCTGGGCTACCATGATGCCAAGGGGTCTGAGTAGTCTGGCAATCATTTCTGAGATGTCTTTAATGTAGGGGAGAGTGGCTAGGGTTTCTGGATATGTTTTATCTGCTTGTTTGGATTTGTTGCTGAGAAATCAGCAGACTGTTCTTTTTGAATAACGTACAGGTGATTTTCCTCTGCTCTGTGTAGTTCCTATGTGCTGCAGTGTGTGGTGGCTCATTGGAATAATGCTCTGATGCAGATTTGTTTGTGGATGTTGGAGTGATTGCTTCTGTAGTTCAATATTTGGTCTGTATGTGTTTTTTTTGTAGAACACTGGTTTGAAGTTCCTCATTGGCTTAGAAGCATGGCATTCCAACCAGAACTCTATCAACAAACACATTGACTTGGACATGATTTACCACCCCCTGAGAAAAAGACCAGGAAATGACATCACCATAGGAAATGGCATCACCAACCCAAAGAAACCCAAACATTTAAATAGAAAGCAGGAATCACCAGCAATACTTCGTCTGGAGGCTCTCTGAAGATGTTACATAGTAGGGTGACGAAATGTCTGAACATGAGCTTTCCAGCTCAGTGAACAAACCTACATCCAGAACCTCATCCTGAGCTACAAATCTTCTTAAAACCCGGTAAGACCTATGGGCTCAATATGTTAAAACTGGCCCGAAAATGGGAAATGAATGCCATCCAACAGAGTGCCACCCACAAAGAGCTGTACTTCCTGCACGAATGCCTAAGGAAACAAGTACTACCTAATTGTCTTCAATAAAAACCTCCCTTTAACACCCCACTAGCCAAAAGAATAGCAGAGCAAAATGGCCACAGAATGCTTAGAGAATTGATCAATGATGCCTACAACAGACTTGTAAATACAACTGGGAAATTCTGCACCAGAAATCTTTACTCTCTCATGCAACAGCCCGTGAATGGACAGACACAGTACAACAAGCCAGAAATATTTGACAGCGACAAACACAGAAAATTAAAAAATTAGACCTGTAAAACAAAACTCGACAAACTTACACAAAGTAACAACACTGACAACACAGAAGTATGGATAAAAAACTTATATGACTAACCCTGAAAAAAGCCGTCTTAGTAAGAGGATTAAATTACAACTGCCAGGACAAGAAATATTTCTTCGTGGCATTAGAAACAACACTAAAAGACAACCAACTCACAGAAGAAACCCAGCAAACTATCAGACAGGTAGTCGCACCAACATTAAGCAGAAAAAAGGAAGGAAACTCCTGAATACACATGAAAGGAAAATACTAGAAAGACTAAAAAAAGATAAAAACATTGTAAGCCTACCTGCAGACAAAGGATGCTTGACAGTAATTTTACATCAAAGAGACTACATTGAAAAAGTGAACACACTACTTGCAGACACCAACATTTACCAACAAGTGGTGATAGACCCAACCCCACAACTAGAGAAGTGAATCACACCCCCACTCAAAAAACTTCAGCAATCTGGAGAAATAAATAAGACTGACTTTAAAAAAAAATGAAACCATTTGGATCCAACATACCACGCATCTACGGATTACCCAAAATTCACAAACCAGGAGCCCCCCCCCCCCCCCCTTAGACCCATAGTCTCGCTACATGGAACACCAACTTACAGGTTGGCCAAGGTGCTACACCGAAGACTAAAACACCTAGTAGATGACTCACACCACTCCATCCACTCTACCCAAGAATTCCTGGAGACCATCAAAGACACCAAGATAGAAGAGGATGAAATAATGGTCTCCTTTGATGTAGCAGCCCTGTTCACATCCATCAACATCAAGCTGGCCAAAGAAATGCTGACTACACTATTAGAAGACCTAAAGACACATACACCAAACACCACCGACTTCATCAGCAAGGACAGTAGCGTTAAGCTAGTAGACCTATGCCTTACCACCCACTTCACCTTCAACAACAAAACTTACAGACAAACCAACAGAACACCCATGGGATCTCCGATATCAGGGTTCTTATCAGAGACAGTAATACAGAGACTCGAACAAACAGCTCTGCCAACCATCCAACCCAAACTTTGGGTCCGCTACGTGGATAACACCTTTGTCATCACTAAACGAAACAAATTAGAAGAAACCTTCAAGACCATCAATAATCCCCTTACTGGCATAAAATTCACTAAAGAGGAGGAAAACAACAACAAACTGCCATTCCGAGATGCGAACAGCCAATGGGGAACTTCAAACCAGCATCTACAGGAAAACACATGCAGACCAAATACTGAACTACAGAAGCAATCATCCCAACATCCACAAACGAAGCTGCATCAGAACATTATTTCAATGAGCCATCACACACTGCAGCACAGAGGAACTAAGCAGAGCAGAGGAAAATCACCTGTACCGTGTATTCAAAAAGAATGGGTACCCAATGAACACAGTCCGCCGATTTCTCAGCAACAACCCAGACAAGCAGACAAAACATATCCAGAAACCCTAGCCACTCTCCCCTATATCAAAGACATCTCGGAAATGACTGCCAGACTATTCAGACCCCTTGGCATCATGGTAGCCCAAGACCCACTAACACACTAAAACAGCAGCTAATGAGCTTGAAAGACCCTATACAGACAACAAGCAAAACTAATGTAATTTACAAAATACCTTGCAAGAACTGTAACAAACACTACATTGGACAAACAGGCAGAAAACTAGCACCAGGATACATGAGCATCAACTAGCCACAAAACAACATGACCCTCTCTCACTAATACGTACAGATGAGGAAGGACACCACTTTATCTGGGACAACCCATCCATCCTAGGACAAGCCAGACAGAGATATGCACGAGAATTCCTAGAAGCATGACATTCCAACCTGAACTCAATCAACAAACACATTGATTTGAACCCGATTTACCACCCCCTGAGAAAAAGAAGAGGAAATGACATCGCCATGGGGAATGACATCACCACAGGAAATGACATCACCAACCCAAAGAAACCCAAACATATAAATGGAAAGCGGGAATCTCAGCAATGCTTCATCCGGAGGCTCACTGAAGATGTTACCTAGTATGGAGACGAAATGTCTGAACATAAACCTTTCAGCTCAGCAAGCAAACCTACATCCAGAGTAACTGTTGTGGTGATTATACTGTAGTGTTGTGGTGATTATACTGTAATTACTGTGGTGATTATATTGTAGATGCCGTGATAATTATACAGTAACTGTTATGAATATACTGCAACGGTTGTGGTGATTAATTTGTAACCGTTATGGTAACTATACCATAGCTGTTGTGGTGATAAACTGTAATTGTTGTGGTGATTATACTGTAGCTGTTGTGGTTATCATACTGCAAGTGTTGTGGTGATTTTACTGTAACTTTTGTGATGATTATACAGTAGCTATTGTGATGATTATACTGTAGCTGTTGTGGTGATTATACTGTAACTTGTGGTAATTATACTGTAACTGTTGGGGGTGATTATACTGTAACTTGTGGTGATTATACTGTAACTTTTAAAGCAACTTCTCACTGCACTAAAGCAAGGCAATGATGGTATGCAGGAGCCTATCTGACATCAGATAGGCTCTGTGACACCAGAAGAACAATGAACAGATACATTGATAGGTCATGCATTGTATCCTCGGTGAGACATTTTGCGGTGGCTATTTGTAGCTTTTCCTGCCAGAGGGATCAGTGGTGATAGCTCAACACAACCATCCGGCTTGCATGATCCTCATACACTCACTGTAACTCCTCTGCAACCACTCTGTCACATTGATTGTCTCAGTCGAAACCTCTTTCTGCTACACACGCACACACACACACACACACTCTCTCTCTCTCTCTCATACATACATACACACTCTCTCTCTCATACATACACACATGCACACACATACACATGCATGCGCATCCAGATTCATGTGCATACGCACGCACACACACATATCCACGCATACACACATATGCACACACATATACACACATGCACAGACACATTCATTCATATATACATGCATGCACAAACACACATACATATACACGCACACACACGCATACACACAAGTACATGAGCACACACACGCACATAAACACATACACTTACACACACATACATACACATATACACATGTGCGCACCCACACACACACATTCTCACATTCTCACACGCACTCATACACATGCACACATATACACACACGTGCACAGGCACACACATCCACACACTCACATACACACACCCATACACATAAACGCACATACATGTACGCACACATACACACAAACACACAGATACACACTCGTGCACACACCCACACACATAGACATATACACATGCACATCCACATACACACGCACCCACACATCCACACACACACACATCAACACACACACCCATACAGATGCACATACATACACATATATACAGATACACACATACACACACATCCACACACACACGCGTGCACGCACAGACATGCACACACATCCACATATCCATACACATGCCCATACGCACACACGCACACACATGCACACACATACATACGCACACACCTACACGCGCACATACACATGCGCTCACGCAAGCACACACACATCCACACATATATCCAAACACACACAGCCATACACGACACACACATATACACATCCACACACACATACATGTGCACACACATGCACACACACCATACACACACACATATATACAACCACACACACATCCACACAGACACACACATACACATGTACACACACGCACGAACGCGTACACACACATACAGACACACATACAGACATGCATACACGTGTGCACACACACACGCACACACACATACACATGCACCCATATACACGCACACATATACACACACGCGCACACATACACATACACATGTGTAGTTTAGGTGGATTGGCCATAGTGTACTGGGATGTGTAGGTTAGGTGCATTAGTCAGAGGCAAATATAAGATAATAGGGTAGGGGAATGGGTCTGGGTGGATTACTCTTCAGAGGGCCAGTGTGGGCTGAAGGACTTGTTTCCGCATTGTAGGGATCCTAAGAATCAAATACTGAAACAATTATTTAAACTTTATTACGTGTAGCAACTAAAATAAGACCCTTCAAGTCAGCAAGTTAAGCCTCACAACCCATCTTGTCTATTACCCGATTAAAGACGGAATTTGGCAATGATTCCAACCAAGGGAATCAGGGAAGGGTCCAGAGTTCAATCCTTCACCAGTGTTGTTCTCTGGAGATCTGCTGCTGAGGAATCCTTGTAATGAATTCTTATGCAATTTTCCCTCTTTCAGGTTTGTGGTGTGACATTATTGATGATTCATTAGAGTCTAATGCCCACTTTGTTGACTATTCCTCTGAAGCCATCAAATCTACATCTAGCCTTCTTATCAGAAGCGGCTTCTTGCTCCTGAGTACATTTGGCATTGACTGTCTGTTTGGAGAGGCAGCTTTCCTGTGATTAACTCCTTAAATTCTTCTGCAGGGCAATCATTTCTCCAGGTGAGATAAAGCAGCCAGTTATCAAGTAGTTGTTAAAACAGTTCTGTTTCTGTAATTTCACCTCCTCTTTCCCTAGACATGGCTAATTGCTTTCAGTTCTTGAATAATACTTTATCCTTGTCCAGTTTATTCTGGACAGTGTTATTGTTGATTCTTTCAGTCCATGAGCTGTTATTAAAATTCTGAAGTTTATACTATCACACAGAAAGGCCAAAATGCTGACATTTCCCTTTCTGGATATCCCTGTTTAGAGTTTGATTTGATCTTGCAATTGCAAACAGCTTTTCATTGGCCCAATAATAGCTTGCATATTCAATTTTCAGTGTATGTCTTTGACATCCAGAATTTCAAAGATTTCTATTTCCTTTCACATTTACTGTCCAAGTTTCTGAAACATACAGAAAAATGGATGGAACACAGCATTTTATGAGTTTTTCTTACCTCCTGTTAAAGGCCTGGAGTTAACACATCTTTTATAACCTTTCCCAGCCCTCGTTTTGATAGACGGTGTGGTACACTTCAACTTGCTTTAGCTATGTCCTTGAACTTTGTCAATATTCCACTGACCTTTATACTCTTCCAGAATATGGATCGAACTGGCAGAAGCTGGCTCCTTTGATATATTCTCCTTCAGAGCAGTTGGAGCCCACATCAGCCATACATCAGCAGGAACTGATTCAACATTTAACATTGAGTTGCAGTGAAGGTCACCAGCATTGAAGATTCCACGGCACAGCTATAATAATGGAAGAGACAATAAGAAAATTCATCAGTTTTGGAACTTCATTTTCAGAAGCTGTCAACAGAAAACAGGTTAGCACATCGAGGTCTCCCATCACTCTAAATCAAAAGTTAATCTAAACATGAATTTGGACACACTGTACTTTGTTATGGACCAGACCAAACCCCCTCAAAATATATCAAGGGGACAGCCTAGATCCGAACTTTTATCTTATTTAGGGGAAGGTGGAAGGTGCTGCATTCCAGATGTGATTCAAATGAACACACCACCGGGATTTAAGCAAAACACACTTTATGCTTACACGACAGTTAAAATACGCACGAAAGAAAGAAGAATTGGTCTAACTTTAACTGTATTGGAAGACGTAACAGAATATTAGATTATCTAACTACTAAACATCACCTGATCCAAATAGCAACATCACATAAACACACCCTTGGCAAAGGCAAATTCAGTGAAATAGATTGTCTCACATGCCATGTTTCTCCAGTCCAGGAGGAAGGAACACCAGGAGAAAATTCTGGCAGAGAGAGAAGACAAAAGCTTTTTTGCTGTGATAGGGAGAGTTATATGGCTGCTTCCACAGTCAACTTCAAAACCCAACAACAGAACTAAATTAAAACCCTGGTTCTGTGGGAGCCTGATTCCACCCATTCAGGTTATTGTTCTAACTTAAAAAAAACCTCAAGGTCTCACAAGTCGGAGGCTGAGGGGTGACCTTATAGAGGTTTATAAAATCAAGAGGAGCATAGTTAGGGTGAATAGGCAATGTGTTTTCTCTGGGTGGGGGGAGGGGTGGATTGCAGAACTAGACAGTATAGGTTTAAGGTGAGCGGGGAAAGATTTAAAAGAGACTCATGGGGCAACTTTTTCACACAGAGGGTGGTACGTGTATGGAATGAGCTGCCAGAGGAAGTGGTGGAGGCTGGTACAATTACAACATTTAAAAAGCATCTGGATGGGTATATGGATAGGAACGGTTGAGAGGGATATGGGCCAAATGATAGCAAATGGGACTAGATTAACTTAGGACATTTGATTTGTGCGGATGTTTTGGGCCAAAGGGTCTGTTTCCGTGCTGGACATCTCTATGACTCTGTAAACTGTTTACTTCATTGGCTTCGAAAAAACAGCTTGCCACCTCTGTCTCAATCTCTCTAAATAAAAGAAAGGACAAAATACGTCTCATAAAGGTATAATAAATAGTATTGACTCACCTCACCCCTTTAAAAAACAAGGAACCATCAAAAGTCATTTCACTTTTAAAAAATCTTACTCTACTAGTACATTCCAATACATATACATTACATTGACTCTAAGCATGCAAGTGTTCACTACTACAGTTCATTTCAGTTTGTTTATTCCCCACTGAACATGTTCATCTTCCTTCATCAAAGTCTTGACAATGTGCCTGCAATTATGTTCTCTCATCCTGCCATGCGTATAATTTTCAAATTAAATGGCTGCAACAATAAATTCCACTTAAACAGTCTTGTATTTTTGTTTTAACATTTCCAAAAACGTTAAGAGGTTTTTATTAGTACATACAACTGTCTCAGACACATCACTGACAATATGAATGTTGAAAAGTTGCAAAGCCAATACCAAACTCAAGGTCTCCTTCTCAATTGTGGAATATTTCTTTTTGATGAGTATTTAATATTCTCGAAAAATACCCGATAGCCTTGCAAGAGTCCAGCACCGACACCCGTATCATTCACATCGATAGCCACTTTGAAAGCCTTTATGTAATTAGGTGTGGCTAACACCAGGGCAGTGGTGAACACAGCTTCCAGACTGTCAAATGCCTTTGGACATTCTTCTGTCCACTGAAATTTCCTGCACTTTTTCAACAAGCCAATCAGTGGAGCAACCATGCTGCTAACATTTGGTAGGCATTTTTGATAAAAAAAACCCCACTCAGTCCCAGGAATTGTAGCATTCACCTTTTCACTGATGGTACAGAAAATAACTTTTCTTTTCCTTTCCACGGGCCATCTGACCTTGTCCAAAGGTATAGGCTAGGAACGCAATTTGGATTTTTGCGAACTCACTCTTAGCCAGATTTATCACCAAGCCTGCCTTCTGAGGTTGATCGAGCAATTCTGATAGATGCTACAAATGTTCCTTCTATGTGGATCTAAAAATTACCATGTTGTCGATGTCCACCACACAACTGGGTAATCCCAAAATGACTTCATTCGTTAGTCTTTGAAATGCAGCCGATACATTTTTCATACCAAATGGCATAACATTAAACTCGAAAAATCTATGTGGTGTCACAAAAGCCAAAGTTTACTGCGCCCTTTCGGATAAATGTACTTGCCTGTATCCTCTGAGTAGGCCCAGATTAGA
The DNA here is from genome assembly GCF_047496795.1 of Chiloscyllium punctatum. Taxonomy (NCBI): domain Eukaryota; kingdom Metazoa; phylum Chordata; class Chondrichthyes; order Orectolobiformes; family Hemiscylliidae; genus Chiloscyllium; species Chiloscyllium punctatum. Next base: position 14,419,045 of record NC_092779.1, on the reverse strand, counting down.
AATATAGATTGCTTGTCCCATCTTCTCAATATAGTCTTCCAGCTGGCGAATAGGATATGAATCAGATTTCGTAACTGCGCTGACTTTGCAGAAATCAACACATAACCATTGGGTACTATCTGGTTTTGGCACTATGACCATGGATGAGCCCCATTCATTGCAACTCACTTTGGTTATGCTGTCTTTGAGCATGCTTTCAATCTCTTATTGAACCTGTGCTAATTTTAGAGGGTTGTGTCTATAAGGATATTGCTTAATTAGAACAGCATTTCTTACCTCTACACTATATGTAATCATATTAATACTTCCCAGCTTAGCCCCACCTATCCCCACCTATCTCTTTCAGGTCATTTCAATTTCCCTCTAGAAGGTAACTCAATAATTTATCCCAACATCCTCATTGTCCAATTTAATTTGAGGAATATCAAATTCAAAGTTACCTGAATTCGGTTCTTCACTCCGAGTTGTAACCACATTCCCCTTTTGTTTTCCTTTCTGATCAAAATACCATTTGAGCATATTCACATGACTCATGCTGTAAGTTTTCTTTCTATCTGCCATTCTTATCAAATAATTCACCTCACTCAATCGCCTTTCAATTTGATAAAGCCCACTAAAGCCTACTTTTAAAGGTGTACCTAACACTTTATCTCCTCTAGCAAAACTACAAATTTTTGATTTCTTATCTGTCTCCCACATGCTGCGCTACTTTCAAATGCTGTCGAGCCAACTCACCCACTCTATTCAAACTTGCCCTAAAATTTGACATTCAAATCATTCAGCTATAACGTGCGTTTCGTCAATGCAAATTTGCTGTAACGCAATTAATGAATTGGGGAACGCTGTTTCTATAGCACTAACTTTTAAACGTGTGATTATAGCACCAGAACGCTGTTTCTAAAGGGCGATCTTTCAATAACACCGAGTTGTACAAGAACACAGCCATCGCGTTGTGGAAGAACTAAATGTATAGTCCAAATATGTGATCTCTGAACTATGACAGTTAAAATATAAATAAAAGAAAGAAGATTTGGTATAACTTTAACTCTATTAGAAAAACGTAACAAAATAATTGATTACCTAACTACGAAATAGCAACTATTCCAATATAGTAACATCCCATCAACACACCCTTGGCAAAGGCAAATTCAGTAAAATAGAATGTCTCATTTGTGATGTTTTTTTCAGTCCAGGAGGAAAGAACACCAAGAGAAAATTCTGGCAGGGAGAGAGAACTTAAAACTTTTTGCTGTAGCAGGAAACCTGTATGACATTTTCAAAACCTTAACACTTACTGAAAGCTAAATTAAAACCATTGTTCTGTGGGAGCCTGATTTCACCCATTCAGGCTGCTTCTATTTTCTAACTTTAAAAACAAAACAGGGTCTCAAAGCTGTGTATTTTATTTGCTTGGAAGAGGCAGCTTGACACCTCTACATCAACCTTTTTTCATAAAAAGATCAGGACAAAATACAGCTCATAGCCTTAGTGTTGCCACAACCTGATCAACATTCTAAGAGGTTCTAAAATATATTGGAGTTCCCAGCACATTTGTTCCTGTGTCAATGATATTTTAGGGTGGAATTCATGGTGTTATTGGTCAGGTTTGAAGAAATACCTGATTGGTTTGTGAATGACACTGAAGCATGCTGACCCTCGGGTAAACTAATGAGAGAGTGGTCTATGATCCCTTGGACATTTTGAGAAAGGGTCACTAGACTCGTAACGTTATCTCTGTTTCTCTCTCCACAGATGCTGCTAGACTTGCTGAGTTTCTTGAGCACTTTCTGTTCTTATTTCAGACTTCCAGCATCCACGGTATTTTTTCCTTACTCTCACAACCTCTTTTCACAAAAAAAAGGATAAAATACACCTCTTAAAGCTGTAATATTGTCACAGCATGTTTAGTTAGCTTCCACTTCACTGTTGCAATGCTATTCACCTCAATTCCTCCCAGTGGTAGCAAGTCTATATTCTAGCTGATATGTGAATAAAGAAGTGAGAATAAGATCTTATACATTTTGGTGAGATCACCTCTCATTCCTCTAAAGCCTAAAGAACAAAGATCTAATTCACAAAGCCTCTCTCCATATGACAATTCTGTAATCCCAGGAACCAATTCTACTGTACTGTGTCTGATGTGAGCATATGCTTCTTTAAGTACAGAGAACAAAACTGCAAACAGCAATCCAGATGTGCCCTCGGTAAATGTAGTGGGACTTCCTTGTTCTTGTCTTCCACTTACCTTGCATTAAAGGTCAGCATGCCATTTCCTTTAGTCATCACTTGCTGTGCCTGTACACCAACTTTTGGTGCTTCTTCTGTGAGTATAAGCTCTACGAACATCCATACATGAAAATTTCACACCTTTAAAAATATTTTGTTCTGCTATTCTTATTCCTACAGTGAATAATCTCGCTCAATCCACATAACTCAGCATCTGCCGGCTTGTTCAATCTCTGCACCTGCCTACATCTCTGTGCAAGCTCACAGCTTACATTCCCACCTCACTCTGTACCATCAACAAACTTAGTTACATTACACTTGGCCACTATATTCAATTTCTCCTGCTTACTGTTGGAGCAAACTCTCTCACTTCATCTGATTAAGTTGCTACCTCATTTTTTTCTTAAGTTATAAACCTGCCAATGCCAAATAAAGCTGCACATAAGAGAATGTTCTTTTCATGCACCGTTGTTAAATCTTTTAAAGAACGCAGTAAATATATTATGACAAAGCTTGGGAACAGGTGAGGCTTGGGGTGGCTCTGAAATAAGGATGCTCTTACTGCATCCCTGGAGTTCTTGCATCACACAAAATATTAATTGATTCTTCATGCAAATTTACACATTATTTCAATCAAAAGACTGTGAGTTGAATAGTTCAAAACAGCAAATTGTACTCTGTGTATAATTACATCCAATTACAACTGGGGTAGCTAAGTATTCACAATACATAATGAATAACAAGCCTAGATTTTCATAGTCTGTGTGTATGTCCCCTCTTCACCCAGCACCACTGCTCACCCTTCTTAAACTTCTTCATTCACAAATCGGCGAGAGTATAGACTTGCTTTCACTGGAATAATTGAGGCGAATAGCGTAGGAACAGTGAAGTGGAAGCTAATTGAACACGTTGTGACAACATTACAGCTTTAAGAGGTGTATTTTGTCCTTATTTTTGTGAAGAGAGGTTGTGAGAAAGGTAGTGAGCAGTCTACTCAGATCTACTACAGGAAACATCTTGTGAGGCCTTGAGTTTTTTTTAAAGGTTGGAACAATAGAAGCAGCCTGAATGGGTGGGGTTCAGCTCCCACAGAACCAGGGTTTTTAGCTTTAGCTTTCTGCTAGGGTCTCGCAACTGGATGTGGGAATTTTTATTCCTCATCTGTTACAGCTAAAAGCTGGGATTCTCTTCCTACTGCAAGAATTGCATGTGAGGCAATCTATTTTACTGAATTTGTCTTTCCCAAGGGTATGTTTATGGGCTGTTACTGTATTGAAATAGATATTGCTTGACAGTTAAATAGACCATTATCCTGGTAAGTTTTCCAATAGAGTTGTTATTCCAATTTCTACTTTCTGCTGTTGTATTTTAACTACAGCGTATGAGTAGAGTGTATTATGTTTCAAATCTGGTAGTATGACCAATTGAATTGCATACAGAATACCATGGCTGGCACTTGCCTTTGAAATACGGAAAAGCGAGGGTCTGGGCTAACTTCATCATCTATTTGAAGGGGGCTTGGTCTGGTCCATAACAGCATGAGGGAGAAGTGAATGGAACATTATATTGATGAGGGTGCATGTAGAATTTTGACGGAAGGTTCCTATGGACCATTGGTACTGGCACCTTTGTTGAATGACCTGTTTGTATGAAGAAAGCTCCTTGCATTTATTTGCAATCTTTCCTTACTGATGGTGCGTACCTCACCTTGAGTTTCCTTTTTCTCATCAACGTCATCAACATTTCGCTATGTGTCCACTGGTAGTGCCAAGTGAAAGAGTTGGTGCTTGCCGCTTCACTATATGTTCGCCCATTTGCTCCTCTACCAATTGCCTGTTTCAGCTGTGCTACGTCAGTGTGACTACCTCCTATGGGGCGCACTCGCTGTAACTCGCTATGTGCTGCTTCGCTCATTTTCATGGCTATTCTTATTATTTCTATATTTGTTCATGGAATCAGTCATTGCTGTATCTGGGTGAAGCAGTGTTATCTGTAGTGGGTCAGGTTTTAACTGTTGCAAACAGGATTGCACTGGTCAAAGTGGCTGAGGGGCTTTCAGTAAAATGGTCAAAAGATGGACTTCTTCCCAGCAAGAGGTTTCAGCGTTGCAGTGTGATAACTGCTTTTTTCAGAAAGAAAGCTTGCTTGGCCTCGAGCTGTTAATTGGTTCACTCCTGGAGTTTTTCCGTCATTATAATTGTTCTGTTTATATACCTCAAGAGCAACTATCAAGAGGCTGGACAGTGATATCTTTTCATGAACGACATATTATGGAGAATGGATGAATAAAGCTGGCCTGCAGAGGTACGGAGAGATTCTTAAACAAGTCACTTCTATTTCAGAACACCATTTGAGTTCTGTTCAGTGCTCCACCTTTGTTAACTGATATCACATCTTGTTGGGATATTGTATACTATAGCTGGATGAGTTCTTGTCGTCCAGTGGTATCGCCCCTGCCTCTGAGTCAGAAGCTCTAGGTCTGATCCCCATTCCAGAATTTGATAGCCGGGGAAGGTGCAAGTATAACCTGGCCCCGACGTTTACGCACAGAAAGTGCGGGCTGCAGATGTCAGAGATCAGAGTTGAGAGTGTGGTGCTGGAAAAGCACAGCCGGTCAGGCAGCATCCGAGGAGCAGGAGAATTGGCTTTTCGGGCATAAGCTCTTCATCAGGAATTAGGCTGGGAGCCTCGGGAGTGGAATGTTAACTGGGAGAGTGTGAGGCTGGGGGGTGCGATACATAGATGGAGAGGGGGGTGAAAGTGATAGGTCAGAGTGGAGGGTGGAGTGGATAAGGTAGGGGAGAGGGGAAATGAGGAATCTGGTAAAATCCACATTGATCCCATGTGGTTGTAATGTCCCAAGGTGGAAAATGAGGCGTTCCTCCTCCAGACGTCGGGTAGTTAGGCTCTGGCCCTTGGAGGAGGCCTAGGACATGAATGTCATTGGCAGAGTGGGAGGGGGAGTTAAAATGTTCGGCCATGAGTTTTAGGACAAATCGAGGTTTACGCATCAACCTGCAAATCCCTCCGACTGACGCCAATGTCAGGCAGTAAGCATAGGAGAGATTCGGGCTTAATCACCGTGATGGAAAGAAATTGGAGCCTTCACTGTCACTGTGCATCACTCTCTCCACCCACCAACGCTCAGTAACAGCAATATGTACTACCTGCAAGATGACCTGAGAGATTCCCCAAAGATCCTCAGACAGCTCCTTTCAAATCCACGACCATTTCCATCTAGAATAGGTTACCATCAAGGGATGGAAAGGAAATCAACAGACAGTGCAGGAAACGCCTGTGGCTGTTCCCCTCAATTACAAGTATACCATTTAGGATACTGTTGGAGGAGAAATGACTTACCAGGGGTAAGCAGCCTGTCCCTGTTGCTCAGAAGGGAAGGGGGAAGAGGAGCAGAGCATTAGCCATTGGGGACTCCAAAATTAGGGGGACAGATAGGAGGTTCTGTGGGAACGAGAGAGACTCACGGTTGGTGTGTTGCTTCCCAAGTGCCAGGGTTCGTGATGTCTCGGATTGTGTTTTTGGGGAACCTTGAGGGGGAAGGGGAGGGGGAGCAGCCCCAAGTTGTGGTCCACATAGGCACCAATGACAGAGGGAGGAAAAGGGATGGGGATTTAAAGCAGAAATTCAGGGAGCTAGGATGGAAGCTTGGAGCTCGAACAAACAAAATTGTTATCTCTGGTTTGTTACCCATGCCACATGCTAGCGAGGCGAGGAATATGGAGAGAGGGGAGTTGAACACGTGGTTATGGGAATGGTGCAGGAGGGAGGTTTCGGATACCTGGATTCTGGGGTAGGTGGGACCTCTACAAATGGGATGGTCTATACCTGAACCAGAGAGGTACCAAAATCCTGGGGGTGGGGGCATTTGTTTATACTCATCGGGAGAATTTAAATTAATTCAGCAAGGGAATGGGAGCCTAAATTGTAGTTCTAGAGTCCAGGAGGTTGAGAGTAGTGAGGTCGGAAATAAGGTTTCAAAATCGCAAGAGTGCACTGGCAAGCAGGAAGGTGGTTTTAAATGTGTCTACTTCAATGCCAGGAGCATCCGGAATAAGGTGAGTGAACTTGCAGCATGGGTTGGTACCTGGGACTTCGATGTTGTGGCCATTTCAGAGACATGGTTAGGGCAGGGACAGGAAGGGTTGTTGCCATTTCCAGGATTTAGATGTTTCAGTAAGAATAGAGAAGATGGTAAAAGAGGGGGAGTTGTGGCATTGTTAGTCAAGGACATTATTATGGTGGCAGAAAGGATGTTTGAGGTCTTGTCAACTGAGGTAGTACAGGCTGAGATTAGAAACAGGAAAGGAGAGGTCACCCTGTTAGGAGTTTTCTATAGGCCTCTGAATAGTTCCAGAGATGTAGAGGAAAGGATTGCAAAGATGATTCTGGATAGGAGCGAGAGTAAGAGGGTAGTTGTTAAGGGGACTTTAACTTTCCAAATATTGACTGGAAATGCTATTGTTCCAGAACTTTAGATGGGTCAGTTTTTGTCTAAGGTATGCAGAAGGGTATGTAGACAGGCCAACAAGGGGAGAGGCCATATTGGATTTGATACTGGGTAATGAACCTGGCCAGATGTTAGATTTGGAGGTAGGTAAGCACTTTGATGATAGTGACCACAATTCAGTTATGTTTACTTTAGCGATGGAAAGGGATAAGTATATAATGCAGGGCAAGTGTTATTGCTGGGGGAAATGCAAATACGATGTGATTAGGCAAGATTTAGGATACATAGGATGAGGAAGGAAACTGCAAGGGATGGTCACAATTGAGATGTGGAGCTTATTGATAAGTATGTACCTGTCAGGCAGGGAGGAAGTAGTCATGTGAGGGAGCTGTGGTTTACTAAATAAGCTGAATCTCTTGTCAAGAGGAAGAAGAAGGCTTATGTTAGGCTGAGATGTAATAGCTCAGTTAGGGTGCTTGAGAGTTACAAGCTAGTCAGGAAGGACCTAAAGAGAGAGCGAAGAAGAGCCAAGAGGGGACATGAAAAGTTGTTGGCAGATAGGGTCAAGGAAAACCCTACAGCTTTCTATAGGTATATCAGGAATAACAGAATGACTAGAGTAAAATTAGGGCCAATCAAGGACAGTAGTGGGAATTTGTGCATGGAGTCAGAGGAGATGAGGAAGCACTAAGTGAATATTTTTTGTCAGTATTCACATTGGAAAAAGACAATGTGGCTGAGGGGAATATTGAGATATAGGCTACTAGACTAGATGGGATTGAGGTTCACAAGGAGGAGGTGTTAACAATTCTGGAAAGTGTGAAAATAGATAAGCCCCCTGGGCCGGATCGGAATTACTTTAGGATTGTCTGGGAACCCAGGGAGGAGGTTGCAGAGCCTTTGGATTTGATCGTTATGTCAGCATTGTCTACAGGAATAGGGGGGTAGAGACAACCCTGGTAATTATAGGCCAGTAAGCCTTACTTCGGTTTTGGGTAAAGTGCTGGAAAAGGTTCTCAGAGAAAGGATTTATAATCATCTTGGTAGGAATAATTTGATTAGGGATAGTCAACACAGTTTTGTGATGGATAGGTTGTGCCTCACAAATCTTATTGAGTCCTTTGAGAAGGTGACCAAACAGGTGGATGAGGGTAAAGAGGTTGATGGGGTGTAAATGGATTTCAGTAAGGCATTTGATAAGGTTCCCCACTGTAGGCTATTGCACACAATACAGAAGCATGGATTGAGGGTGGTTTAGTAGTTTGGCTAAATTGGCTAGCTGAAAGAAGACAGAGGCTGGTGTTTAAAGGGAAATGTTCATCCTGGAGTTCAGTTACTAGTGGGGTACTGCAAGGATCTGTTTTGGGTCCACTGTTGTTTGTCATTTTTATAAATGACCTGGATGTGGGCATAGATGGATGGGTTAGTAAATTTGAAGATGACAGTAAGATCAGTGGAGTTGTGGATAGTGACGAAAGATGTTGCGGATTACGGAGGGACATAGATAAGCTGCAGAGCTGGGCTGAGAGGTGGCAAATGGAGTTTAACGTGGAAAAGTGTGAGGTGATTCACTTTGGACGGAGCAACAGGAATGCAGAGTACTGGGATAATGGTAAGATTCTTGGTAGTGTAGATGAGCAGAGAGATCTTGGTGTCCATGTACATAGATCCCTCAAAGTTGCCACCCTAGGTTGACAGGGCTGTTTAGAAGGCATACAGTGTGTTAGCTTTTATTGGTAGAGAGATCGAGTTTCAGAACCATGAGGTCGTGCTGCAGCTGTACAAAACTCTGGTGTGACCACACTTGGAGTATTGCGTACAGTTCTGGTTACTGCATTATAGGGAGGATGTGGAAGCTTTGGAAAGGGTTCAGAGGAGATTTACCAGGGCGTTGCCTAGTATGGAGGGAAGGTCTTTTGAAGAAAGGCTGAGGGACTTGAGGTTGTTTTCCTTAAAGAGAAGAAGGTTGAAAGGTGACTTAATTGAAACATATAAAATAATCAGAGAGTTAGATAGGGTGGACAGTGAGAGCCTTTTCCCTTAGCTGCTGTTGGCTAGCACGAGGGGACATAGCTTTAAATTGAGGGGTGATAGATATAGGCCAGATGTCTGAGGTAGTTTTTTTTACTCAGAGTAGTAGGGGCATGGAACGCACTGTCTGCAACAGTTGTAGACTCGCCAACTTTAAAAGCATTTAAATGGCCATTGGATAAAGATATGGATGAAAATGGAATAGTGTAGGATAAATAGGTTTCAGATTGGTTCCACAGGTCAGTGCAACATCGAGGGCTGAAGGGCCTGTACTGCGCTGTAATGTTCTAAGTTCGAGAAGTTCAAATGCAGCAGATATATGGGAATACAGCCACCCTCAAATTCCCCTCCAAATCACCATCCTGACTTGGAAATATATCGCCATTCCTTCACTGTTGCTGGATCAAAATCCTGGAATTCCCTCCCTAATGGCATTGTGGGGCAACCCACAGCATATGGACTGCAGCAGTTCAAGAAGGCAGCTCACCCCCACCTTCTCAAGGGGCAACTAGGGACCGGCAATAAATGTTGGCCTAGCCAGCGACACCCACATCCCACAAGTGAATAAAAAAAAAGTGTATGTTTCCATGGCAACTTGGACTCCCTGCATGGAGTCACATAAATAAACCTCTACACATAACAAGGAATCACAATCCTTTATGTAGGGCCTGCCAAGAAATATATATGCACTTGTTTGCGCTTTATGTGTTTTTTTTAGCAAATTTCTCTCTAAAATGTTGAACGTTGCCAAATGGAAAAGTATAAATTTGAGCATCACATTGTTCTTGCAGCTGTTGATTCTTCTGCTAACTGGTGTGGCAGGTGCACAGAAAGAAAATAAATTGAACTTTATTTGGAACACAAGATTTTGAAGTTTTGAAGTTCAAAACAAAACTGTGAATGCTGGAAATCAGAAAGCAAAACAGAAATTGTTGGAAAATCTCAGCAGGTCTGACAGTGTCTGTGGAGAGAAATCAGGGTTAACCTTTTGGGTCCAGTGATCCTTTTTCCAAAACATTAACTTTGCTTTCTCTTCACAGATGCTGGCAGATCTGTTGAGTTTTTGCTACAAGTGTTTAGTCTTGTGGGCTGATGGAATTGATACATTGCATCAGTGCCATTCTACTCCAGGAGTCAACTGTGATTGTCCTGGGGTGGCTATGGTTAAGGTCATGATCCTTCACAGGAATCTCCTACGACCCATCCTACTTCCCAATATTCACTACATCCAGGTTTTCCAGCAAATCCAGGAAAAATCCACTGTCCTTGTCCTTCCTATGTTACTTCTGGAGACCGAACAGAGACTGAGTGAAACACCTCCACCAAGCATTACCCTAAACTTCCAGAGGTCTCCCATTATAGTTCTCCACTTGCCTCTCACACTGATCCCTCCGTCCTCAGCTTCCTGAATGTTCCAACCAACTTCATTCCAGGAGCAATAGCTCATCTTTTGATTTAGTATTTTACAACTTCAGGCCTCAACATTGAGTTAATTTTGAACTGTAATAGCCCCCCTCCATTTTATATCCTTTCCTTGGAGTTTTTTTTTCCATTTTGTCTTTCAGACAGCAGTTTTTTTTTAAATTCTGCCATTCACACCTCTTCTAGACCCATCTTTTGATTTTTTTTTGTCCTGTTACCACTCTGCTTGGCCTCCCTCTCTTATATCATACAGTCTCTTTAATCTTCCATCCTCTCATAAACCGTCCCTTCTGTTTTTGTTCCTGACCCTCCTCCAGCTTAAAACCTACAGCGCCTCCAACTTTTACCAGTCCTGATCAAATCCGAAATGTAATCTTTATTTCTCTTCCTGATTCCTGATGAAGGGCTTTTGCCCGACACAGTTTTCCTGCTCCTCGGATGCTGCCTGACCTGCTGTGCTTTTCCAGCACGACTCTGATCTTGACTCTAATCTCCAGCATCTGAAGTACCCACTTTTGCTCGAATTCTCTTCCACTCTTGTTTTCCTGCGTTGATTTCAGATTTCCAGCCTATTCTGCTTTCCTTTCATCTTTATATGTCCTTGTCTGTTTTGATCACCGCCTGGATGATTTAACAAGGAAGTGAGGCAGACAGGCAAAATGATCTTTCGGATTATATTTCTAAAACCTGTCGGCCAAGTGGCAAGTCTGTTATTTCCTCCACCCCAGTTACTTCACCAAATTAATTTGAACCCCTCTTGAAAACATTCTGCAGTGTCATATTCTCTCAGTGTCAATTAAAAACATTTGACATTGGGGTTTATAAGCACGCTGTGTTCTTCAGTTTGTGATTGACTTTTCATATCTGAAAATAATTATCTAGACGGATGCTGTGATTCCCTCAGTGGCTGAGTTAATTAAGGCTGTGACTGCCGAATTGTACAGCTTGTAAGGTTACAGCTTCAAAGCCATATCCGTTAGTTGAGTTCAATCGTGGTAGCCGTGGAAATGTTACAATTAACCTCCGTGTCCCTGGTGTGCTGACGGAGAGGTGGGGAAGTACGTGGACATTGGGTAAGGACGTCGTCAAGCTTGATTGTGGTCTGACTGTGCTTGGAATGCTTTGCCAACTCTGTCGAGCGTCACCCACAGCAATGTGGTGACTCACAAACTGGCGGGTACAATTACAACATTTAAAAGACATTTGGACAGGTACATGAATAGGAAAGGTTTAGAGGGAAATGGGCCAAATGCAGGCAAATGGAACTAGTTTAGTTTGGGAAACTTGATCAACATGGATGAGTTGGACCGAAGGGTTTGTTTCCGTGCTGTGTGACTCTCTGTCTCAACACCTTGCTACCTTACTACTATATAATAAGCTACTTGCTTAAGTACGTGACTCTTCAGCTGAAGACCTAGTCATGGTTAATCTTGCACCACTTAATATGAATAAGCCCTGTAGACTGGTATTGGAAGAAGGGTCTGTGACATTAAGTCTAATACAAAGAAGATCTGAACAGATGTCAGTAGCTGCCATCTCTTGCCACACTAATGTCTCACACTATGTGCTTCTGTCTTCATTCTGTGTAACTTTCCCTCCGAGAATGATGTGGAAGTGCTGGCATTGGACTAAGGTGGACGAGGTCAGAGGTCAGATGACGCCAGGTTACAGTCCAATAAATTTACGTGAAACCACAGGCTTATGGAGCATTGCTCCTTCATCAGGTGAAATGTCACTCACATAATGAAGGGGCAGTGCTCCGAAAGCTTGTAATTTCAAATAAACCTATTGGACTGTAACCTGGTCCCGTCTGACTTCTGACTCCTGGAATAAGCCATGGAATATTCGTTATGTTTAAAAATACTATCTAAATGCAAGATATGGTTGTTGATGTGCTGTGAAACTAGCAGCAGACAGCATTTGAAACCTCATTAGTTATGACCAGGTTCCAATGGACTGAGCAGGAGTGGGTGAACTTGAATGTTTCTGGACCATCACATCTAGACAGAATGATACCATCGTGCTCCTGGAGGTACATTGGGACTTCAGCAATGTCCTTGATAAAGCAGCACCTTCCAATCACAGCTGGGCTGTCCCTGATTGATTGTCCCCTGATTTCCCAGCTGTCTCTGAGTTTCTTTTGCCAATCTCTTCAATGCCTTCCTGCCAAAATGCACAATCAATGTCAGCGATATTAATGGACGTGGTGAAATGGCCTTGGCTTCATTCTTACCTTAATTAGGTTTATTTTGAGATAGAATCATAGAATCCCTACAGGAGGCCATTCTGCCCATTGAGTCCACACTGACCCTCTGAAGAGCATCCCGCCCAAACCCACTCTCCTACCCTATCCCAGTAATCCTGCATTTCCCATGACTAATCCACCCAGCCTAACATCCCTGTTAAGCGTTAAATTCTTGGTTACATGTCTTTGAGAATTTTAGCGTTTGTACTGCTGCATTCAGTGCAAGCACCTTTCCTCTCTCACCAAACTGACTGCCTAAAGACTTTTTTTCCATATCATTGCCCTTCTTTTCCCAAGAATGTCTGTCAGTTGCTGGATTAAGCTTCCGTGGTCCTCTTGTCATCTGAATGAATCAGCTATTGTTGATTGGCTGTTCTGTGGAAAGGTCAAATGGACCTGAAACTCTTGCTTCTCTCTCTACAGATGTTGCCGGACCCACTGAGTTTCTTTGATGATTTCTGTTTTCATTTCATTGAGTGTGATTGTTGAGGGGCTACTCGCCTTGTTGTGGGTTGGGGTAATTCTGAATTCGAGCACATTCCCTCACCAACAAAACTTACCAAAGTAGGAGTAACAGGATGAGGGTCAGGTCAATCAAGAATGGTTCCTCCTCTGGGGAGAGGATAACCATTGACCTTCAGAATACGATCATCATGGTGGCTTGTGGTGGTTCATCCAGGGTTTCTGAATTGCTATGACAACATGTACTTTAAACATGTTGTGTTGGAGCTATGGAGCGTGATGGTGGAAGCTCCAATATTCTCCAACATGGCTGACTGGGAATCTCTCCCAATCTTACTGCCTTCCATTGGTGTGCTTGGAAGGATTTGCAACTGGACCTGTTTGAGTATGATATGCGAACACCTTCCAAGCCATCAAGTCCCGGAGTGAGATTTGAACCTTCTAACAGGGACCCAACCCGCTGTATCACAAGACCACCTCAATATAGAATACTCACCAAGAAACCCACCAACAAAATCAGAAGAAAACTCTCTATCCAAAGGGTGTGGGCGGCACGGTGGCACAGTTGTTAGCACTGCTGCCTCACAATGCCAGAGACCCGGGTTCAGTTCCCACCTCGGGCGACTGACTGTGTGGAGTTTGCACATTCTCCCCGTGTCTGCGTGGGTTTCCTCCGGGTGCTCCGGTTTCCTCCCACAGTCCAAAGATGTACAGGTTAGGTGAATTGGCCATGCTAAATTGCCCGTAGTGTTAGGTGAAGGGATAAATGTAGGGGAATGGGTCTGGGTTGGTTGCGCTTCGGTGGGTCGGTGTGGACTTGTTGGGCCTAAGGGCCTGTTTCCACACTGTAAGTAATCTAATCTAACCAAGAAAGTAGAACTTGCTGCCGGAGAGTTGAAACGAACAGTTTGAATGAATGCACGAAGGAGAAGAGGGATCAGCACGAAGAGCGATGGAGGGTGATGCTGCTGATATATTTAAATGTTGTGGTTTTGTGAGTCCTACTAAGGACTGCACAATACACTACATCGGACAAACAGGAAGACAGCTAACGATCCGCATCCATGAACACCAACTAGCCACGAAACGACACGACCAGCTATCCTTAGTAGCCACACACACAGATGACAAGCAACATGAGTTCGACTGGGACAACACTACTATTATAGGACAAGCCAAACAGAGAACAGCCGGGAATTCCTAGAGGCTTGGCACTCATCCACAGATTCTATCAACAAACACATCAACCTGGACCCAATATACCGGCCACTACAGCGGACAGCTGGAACTGACAACCGGAAGCGGCAGAGACTGGCCACTATAAATGCCGGAGGAAACAGCACAGAAGCGCTTCACAGGAGGCTCCCAAGCACTGAGGATGTCACCCAGACAGGGGACGAAACGTCTGCAACACAAATTCCCAGCTCGGCAAGCAGAACCACAACAACGAGCACCCGAGCTACAAATCTTCTCACAAACTTTGATATATTTAAATGAGTAAACATGAGATGAGTTGACCATAAACAGCAGCATGGACTGGTTGGGCCCAAAGGCCTGTTTCTGTGCCATAAATCCAATGTAGTCAACATTATCATGGGTGTGGAACAACACTGTAAGTTTACTACCAAGTAATGGTCCCTTTAAGGTGTGTGTGGCCAAAGAATATTGAAAACAATCCTGATATCCCAGCATCCTCCAACCCTGAGAGCAAGGCTTCAGAAGAAGGTGAAATAACCTTCAAGTTAGATCTTGGTCATTCAAGGCTCTGGTCAGGAAATCTTTATTCACTCAAAAGGTACTGGGAGTCTGGAACTCTCTCATGGTGACATTTCAAAACTAAAATTGATAGTTTTTTTTAACTGAGGATATTAGGCTTAGCTGAATCAAGTCAGGTAAAGGAAGTTAAAATGCAGATCAATCATTGTATAATTGACCATGGATTTAAAAGGAATTAATATAAAAATAGTTTATTCCTAGGATGTGAGCATTACTGGCTGGGCTAGCATTTATTGCCCATTGCTAGTTGCCCTTGAGAAGGTTGTAGTCAGCTACCTTCTTGAACCACGACAGTCCATGTGGTATAGATATTTCCACAATTCCCAGAGGGATGGAATTTCAGGAGTTTGACCCAACCACAGCGAAGGAACGGCGATATATTACCAAGTCAGGATGGTGAGGAGTTTGGAGGGGAACTTGCAGTTGTTGTTGTTGCCATGTATCTGCTGCCTTTGTCCTTCTAGATGGAAATAATTGTGGGTTTAGAAGGTGTTGACTCAGGATCTTTGGTGAATTTCTGCAGCGTATCTTGTCGATAGTACACACTGCTGCTATGGAGTGTCAATGGAGGAGGGAGTGGATGTTTGTGGAAGTGGTGATAATCGAGTGACTGCTTTGTCTGGGATGGTGTCAAGCTTCTTGAGTGTTGTTGGGGCTGCACCCATCCAGGCAAATGGGGAGCATTCCATCACACTCCTGACTTGTGCCGTGTAGACGGTGGACAGGCTTTGGGGGAGTCAGGAGGTGAGTTACTCGCTGTAAAAGATCGAGCATGTGATCTGTTTTTGTAGTGTTTATATGGTGCCGAGTCCAGTTCAGTTTTTGCTCAGAGGATGTTAATAGTGAATATTAGAGCAGTCTCAAGGGAATGAATGGCCTCTCCTGAGACCAGATTACTCAGAACAGACTGAAGTGCGGACTTGTCCATCTGTCTGAATTTGTGCAAATACAGTAGATACTTTCAGGAGCAACAAATCTCTTCACTTTTCCAGATTTACAATAACATTGAGATGATTACAACACATGGAACCAAACATGTGATTAACATAGCCTAAAATGTAGGCCAAAATGGAGGTACATCGAAATAACTTGTTGAATGTAAACCCAGAAGCAGTGAGATTCGGTAAAATTCACGGTTATTCGCCACTGGTGTGTTTAAGCAAACCAAATTGCAGAACTGGCCGATCTCGCTCCCTCTAGGTGCCTGAGGAGTAGAATCAGTCTTGAGGTATTCATAAAAACTGGATTCCTTCATTCCTTTTTCTTAAAGAGGTACAAAGGAGAAAGGTATATTTACATTTATACTGTGCTGTTCACATCCTCAGGGCATGTGGGCACTGCAGTCCTATGGGACTATAGGGCTGCTCTCTCACTGCAGAGAGTCATATTGGACGATTACAGAGCGATGTCTGGTGGTGGTTTAACCTGAGGGTCAGGTGAGAGGAGAAGGAGAGTCCTTCATGGTAGAGTCATAGAGTCATAGAGATGTACAGCACGGAAACAGACCCTTCGGTCCAACCCGTCCATGTCGACCAGATATCCTGACCCAATCTAGCCCCACCTGCCAGCACCCGGCCCATATCCCTCCAAATCCTTCCTATTCATATACCCATTCAAATGCCTCTTAAATGTTGCAATTGCACCAGCCTCCACCACATCCTCTGGCAGCTCATTCCATACACGTACCACCATCTGTGTGAAAAAAGTTGCCCCATTGGTCTCTTTTATATCTTTCCTCTCTCACCCTAAGCCTATGCTCTCTAGTTCTGGACTCCTCAACACAAGGGAAAATACTTTGTCTATTTACCCTATCCAAGCCCCACATAGTTTTGTAAACCTCTAACAAGGTCAACCCTCAACCTCCGATGCTCCAGGGAAAACAGCCCCAGCCTGTTCAGCCTCTCCCTGTAGCTCAAATCCTCCAACCCTGGCAACATCCTTGTAAATCTTTTAGGAAGGAGACCAGAATTGCACGCAATCTTCCAACAGTGGCCTAACCAATTGAACACACGACACTAGCTTCACTCTGCTTTACAAATGCAGGCTTCCAGCATAACTGAGCTAACCCTACCCACAATCCAGTGCAGGGCTTCGTGAAGTGGAGCCAGTGTTGTCATGTAGGAAATAAGTGACCACTTTGTACACGGCAAGCTCCCACAAGCAGTAATGGGACAATGTTCAGGTAAGCTATTTCACTGATGTTGTTGGTTGAGGATTGGCAATTGGCCTGGATGTTAGGAATAGCTCCCCAATGCTAATCTGTCGACCTAAGAAAGCAAACAGAGACTCAATTTACCATCGCATCCAAAACACAGCACCTATGACAGTGCAGCACTCCCTCAAAACTCTACCTTTGTGAATGATACAATACAACTGCGCCCAATGTAATGATGATTGACTTTCTTTATCACAAAGATTACATAAATACCATGAAGAATTGCTGAAATCTGAAGGTAGGATTGAACTGATGTGATCTTTGAAAATGTTATCACTGTTCAGCCACTTTTAAGGAGTTGCTTTTATTATATTACACAGCTAGTTCAATATTGTTCATTTAAGGTGCAAAAACTGTAAAGAGAACCTTATCAAATTCGTCTCAATCTGTCACCTTGGTCTGTTCCACTGACACTGCTTTCCAATCTTTGGCAGGCAAGGAGAAACAAAATGCAATTATTAGCACATCATATTTTCATATTTCACAATGTCATTTAAATACATTCCCTACTGTTGGGTCAGAATGTCGATTTAACAGTGGTTAGCTGCTTTCACTCTCCATAAATGCAACTGACAACTGATAGATTAATTATACAACAGAGTGTGAGTAACCCTTTCACTGATTTGAGAATGTTTTGTTATATTCTGTATTGACATGCTGCCAATTCTCTGCCTGTGGCTTTGTGACCCTTAGATTACAGGCCTTGGAGAGTTAGCTGGAACCTCATAGAAAACCTCCTGTATTTAGCCAAACCTCAATCAGCTTCACGTCAACTTTCAGCTGGTGTTTGTGAGACCCCGGGGCAGGGACAGAAAACATGGGCTTCAAAGCTGCTCCTGATCCAGGGTCTCTCTCTCTCTCTGCCTCTGGTCCCCAACCCGAGCTCAGTGATCCCACCCCTGACCCAAGTCTAGTCTAGAGCCCCCTGCCTCAATTATTGTTCTCTGCTGTAACCCCTGTCCAAGCTCCTGGTGAGACCCATTGATATGAATGCAAACATTATGGGTAAGGAGATAACGCAATATTTGAGAATATGAAATCAGCTTTTAAAAACAAGTTGTTGTTCAGTGTAGTGTAGGGGAGAAAGGAGGTTTTTTTCCCTTTCAGAGCGTCATGAGGCTCTGTAACTTTCTTGCAGAAAATGGCAGTGGAAGCAGAGACTTTAACTATTTTGAAGGAGGGGTAGATAGTTTCTTGATTAGCAAAGGGGTGAAAAGTTATTGGGAATGTGAGGTTAAAATCAACTGTGACCTTTGTTGCAAGACGGGCCAGATCAAGAGACTGAATGGTCTACTTACGCTCCTCATTTCTACAACAGCTTGAAGCAAAGTGCTCAGAAAGCTTTGTCCTGCTTGTGGACTAGTGGTTATTTTTAAATGTTGAAGGCTTACTAGGAAGAAGGAACGCGTATTGAAGCACCTTTTATTATCCAAATGTCTCCGAGGGCTTTACCAGCAGTGAAGTGCCTTTGAAGGGTAATTGCTGCTGGAAGACAAGCCATTGCCACAGCAAATGGCTCAGTGGTTAGCACTGCTGCCTCACAGCACCAGGGTCCCAGGTTCAATTCCAGCCTTGGGCGACTGTCTGTGTGGAGATTGCATGTTCTCACCGTGCCTGCGTGGGTTTCCTCCCACAGTCCAAAGATGCGCAGGTCAGATGAATTGGCCATACTAAATTGCCCATAGAGTTAGGTGCATTAGTCTGAGGGAAATGGGTGTGGGTGGGTTACTCGTCGGTGTGGACTGGTTGGGCCGGAGGACCTGCTTCCACACTGTAGGGAATCTAATCTCAAATTCCCACTGACGTTGGTATTACAACGATCATAATTTCTGTTTGTTGGTGATGCTGATTGAGCAATAAAGATCAGTCGGGATATCCAGACAAGCTTCACTTGTCTCTTTCGAAATAGTGCCATGAAATTTTGTTTATCCAACCGACGGAGCAAACATGATGCCAGTTTAATGTTGCATCTGAATGACAACCCCCCTGACAGGTCAGCACTCCTTCAGTACTGCAATAAAGTGTCAGGGAGAGTGAGAGTGAACTCTGAACCTTTTGCTTCACAGGTGACTCATTGAACCACATTGACATCATGCCCGGATCTTGTTCGTTTCCAGAATGCGGATGTTTTGTGCACTTTTTTCCACTCCTCATAACTCTTCCAAGAGCAGTGACCCAGTCATTAGTCAATAATTCTAGAATAGGGAAATAAGTAGTCAT
This sequence comes from Chiloscyllium punctatum, assembly GCF_047496795.1. NCBI lineage: Eukaryota > Metazoa > Chordata > Chondrichthyes > Orectolobiformes > Hemiscylliidae > Chiloscyllium > Chiloscyllium punctatum. The sequence continues at coordinate 14,399,980 of NC_092779.1, read as the reverse complement.
TTTGTGTTAGACATTTTGGTGAAACCCTTTGACCTTGCATTCAGGATTGTAGAATTGTTACTGCGTAGACGGAGGCCATTTGGCCCCTCAAATTGGCATCAGAAGAACATTTGCACCAATTACAAAAGTAATGGGAAAACAACAGAGTCAACTCATCTGATTCAAAATTTAAACAGAGCTTGGCAGTGAACTGTCAATCATGATTAACTGGTACATTCTCCATGGCGCTATCTCTATAAATCAGAGTCCACTTGCCAACTGATCATCATTCTTCCTTCAGGCCGTATAAGTGTTGTTCTCCCTTTGGTTTGGTATTTCTTGTGAATTATCCTGATGTGGTCAAGGTGACATACTTTGGCAAAATGTATTTTTGTTCAGCAATGCGCAATAGTAAAGTAATCAAACAAAATCTACTTCACATCATCTGTCATTTTGTACCTTCCTGAGAAAGAGACAACATCAATTTTGCAGAAATTGGATTGGGGGGAGGTGGACAAGAATGATATAGAATTGCTTCGAAAATGTACAATGTTATTGTTTTAAATAACATCTGTACTAAAAACCAAGAAACATAGAAACACAGGAGTAGGAGTAGGCCATTCAGCCCTTCATGCTTGCTCAGCCATTCAATATGGTCATGGCTGATCATGCGATCTCAGTATCGCAATCCTGCTTTCTCCCCATACCCCTTGATCTCTTTAGCCACATCCAGCTCCCTCCTGAATGTATGTAATGAACTGGCCCCAACAACTTCCTGTGGGAGACAATTCCACAGGTTTGCAACTCTCTGAATGAAAACATTATTCCTTATCTCACTCCTGAATAGCTTACCCTTTATTCTTAGTGCTGGACCTCCCCAACATCAGGAACATTCTTCCTGCATCTAGCCTGTACATATCCCATCAGGATTTTGTATGTTTGTATGTGATTCCCCCCCCATTCTTCGAAATTCCAATGAGTCCAAGCCCAGTTGATCCAGACTTCCCTCATATATCAGTCCTGCCATCCTGGGAATCAGCCTGGACTCCCTCAATAGCAAGAATGCCCTTCCTCAGGCGAGGAGACCAATACTACACACAATACTCAAGGTGTGGCCTCACAAAGGCCCTGTGTAACTGCAACAAGACATCCAGCAGCAAGGAGAGGTTATTTTGTCTGGATTTATATCTTCCCTCTCACCCGCGTGCCAATGAACAATCTACCCAGTCACAGGTAAAATTAATTGAAATTAATATTTCGTTCATCAACTAAAATGACATTCAAACATTAACCTAAAATAAGTGCTGTGTTTGTAAGTCCACTGTGTAACTGATAGCTCTACAGGGCCTTGGTCAGATCCCAGCTAGAGTACAGTGTGCAGTTTTCATCTCCTTACCCAAGAGAAGATACTCTTGTCATTGAGGGAGTGCAGCAGAGGTTCACAAGACTCATTCCTGGGATGGCATGCTTTACATTTGAGGACAGATTGGGCCTGTACTCACTGGAGTTCAGAGGAATGAGAGGAGATCTCATTGTAATGACCAACATTGTGACAGGGCTAGATAGACTGGATACAGAGATGATGTCTCGCCTGGCTGAGGGATTCAGAAACAGTAGATTACATTCTCAGGATATGGGTTAGGGATACGGGTTTCGGACTGAGAGGAGAAATTTCTTTACTCAGAGGATGGTGAATGTGAGGACTCCTCTCCTACAGAAAGCTGTGGAAGCCAAGTCACTGAATATATTTAAGAAAGAAATTGATAGACTCCTGGAGATAATGGCGTTGAGATCCAGGTTCAGTCATGATCATGATGAATGTTGGAGAGGACTCAATGGGCCTCATAGGCTACTTCTCCTCACTTCTCCATTTCCGAATTTCCTGCTGAGTGAAGCTTGAAGTTAGCTTCAAACATTCAAGAGCTTGACAATTTTAAAACGGGTTGAGGTCTTTGATTTAAGTGTCAATTCACACTATTATCGAACATATCATAGAGTCATAGAGATGTACAGCACGGAAACAGACCCTTCAGTCCAACTTGTCCATGCCGACCAGATATCCCAACCCAATCTAGTCCCACCTGCCAGCACCCAGCCCATATTCCTCCAAACCCTTCCTATTCATATACCCATCCAAATGCCTTTTAAATGTGGCAATTGTACCAGTCTCCACCACTTTCTCTGGCAGCTCATTCCATACACGCACCACCCTCTGTGTGAAAATGTTGCTCCTTAGGATCCTTTTATATCTTTCCCCTCTCACCTTAAATCTTTGTCATCTAGTTTTGGAATCCCCACCACAGGGAAAAGACTTTGTCTTTTTATCCTATCCATTCCCCTCATGATTTTGTAAACCTCTATAAGGTCACCCCTCAGCCTCCGACGCTCCAGGGAAAACAGCCCCAGGCTATTCAACTGCTCCCTTTTACTCAAATTCTCCAACCCTGGCAACATCCTTGTAAATCTTTTCTGAATCCTTTCAAGTTTCACAACATCCTTCCGATAGGAAGGAGACCAGAATTGCACGCAATATTCCAACAGTGGCCTAACCAATGTACTGTACAGTTGCAACACGACCTCCCAACTCCTGTACTCAAGACTCTGACCAAAAAAGGAAGGCATACCAAACGCCTTCTTCACTATCCTATCTACCAGCAACTCCACTTTCAAGGAGCTATGAACCTGCACTCCAAGGTCTCTTTGTTCAGCAACACTCCCCAGGACCTTACCATTAAGTGTATAAGTCCTGCTAACATTTGCTTTCCCAAAATGCAGCACCGCATTTATTTACATTAAACGTAATTAAACTAAATTAAGATTACCATCTCAATGAGGAGGAGAGGGGCAGCACAGTGGCAAAGTCACTGGGCCATTAATGCAGAACCTCAGGGTAATGTTCCCAGACCATGAGTTCAAATCCCAACATAGCAGATGGTGAAAACCAGAATCGAATAAAAATCCGGATGAAAAGCTCATTTCATTGCAATCCTGAAACCGCTGCTCATTGTCATGAAAAACCCATCTGGTTCACTATGTCCTCGAAGAAGGGAAAATTGCCATCCTTACCTGGTCTGGGCCACATGTGACTCCATTTAGAGACAAAAAAACTGCTGTTGCTGGAATCCAAGGCAGACAAGCAGGAGGCTGGAAGAGGACAGCAAACCAGGAAGTATCAGGAGGTGCAGAAGTCAATGTTTTGGGTATTAATCCTTCTTCAGGACTGGGAGTGAGTAGGGGGAGCTGCAGATAAAGGGCGGGTGGAAGGATGGATGAATCTAGTTGGTAGCTGGAAGGAAGGGTCAGTAGGTGGAACGGAAGGGAGGCGGGGCTGGAAAGGGAATCGGGGGATGGCTGGGAAGGTTATTTGAAATTTGAGAACACAATGTTAAGTCTCTGGGCTGTGACTCCAGACCCACAGTGAAGTGGTTCACTCTGCCCACTAGCATTAACTACTGACCTAACCAGTGCTGCCCACATCCTGTGAACAAATACTAAAAAAAACTCATGAGGAAGGTGAACGGTGTCTCAGTGGTTAGCACTGCTGCCTCATAGCCTGAGGGTCTTGGGTTCGACCCCAGCTTAGGGTTACTGTCTGTGTGGAGTTTGTACATTCTCCCCGTGTCTGTGTGGGTTTCCCTGGGTGCTCCGGTTTCCTCCCCCAATCCGAAGATGTGTAGTTCAGGGTGGATTGGCCATGCTAAATTGCCCATAGTGTCCAGAGATATGCAGGCTAGGTAGATTAGTCATGGGAAATGTAGGAAAGGATAATGAAGGAATGAATGAGAGAAGGAAAGAGAGAGAAATAAAGAGAGAGGTGTGGAGAAAAGGAGAGGGAGAAAGAAAAGCAGAAAAGGAATTGATATTTAGGCATTTGGATGGCGTTTTTCATGACCACTGGATGTCTCCAGGTGTTTTACAGTCAATGAATAACTTATGGAAGTGTGGGCTACATGTTACAGTCAGTGGTGAGCCAGCCCTGCAGCTGTTGAACTGGGGAGTGGTGATAATCTTTTCAAGAACAGACTTTATTTCACCCAATCTCAGGAGGGCATTCTGCCCGAGAGCGAGCTGGTGCCCTAATGCAAGGCTAGAGACAAAATAAATCGCAGATGGCTGGAATCCAAAGTAGACAGGCAGGAGGCTGGGAGAACACAGCAAGCCAGGCAGCATCAGGAGGTGGAGAAGTTGACATTTTGGGTACAACCCTTCTTCAGAACGGGGGGTGGGTGTGGTGGAGCTGCAGATAAAGGGGGTGGAGGGGGTAGGGTGGTTAAGTGGGGAAAGGTGAAGACAGGTAGAGGGTACAACCTGGTTGGTCAATGGGAGGAATGGATCTGGTTGGTGATGGGAGGAGTGGAAGGGAGGGGGAGGGGCTGGGAGGGTATGGGGGATGGGAAGGGAGGTTTTTTGAAATTGGAAAACTCAGTGTTGAGTCCTCTGGGTTGTAGGCTGCCCAGGCAGAGGACGAGGTGTTGTTCCTCCAATTTGTGGTTTGGTTTGTTGTGGCAATGGAGGAGGCCAAGGATGGTCATGTCCGAAAGGGAGTAGAAAAGGAAATTAAATGGGCGGTGACTGGGAGGTCTGGTCGGTCCTGGCAGGCCCAGCCGAGATGCTCAGGGAGCCGTTCCCTTGGTTCATGTTTGGTCTCCCTGATATAGAGAAGACCACATCGGGAACTCCTGATAGAGTAAACTAGGTTGGAAGAGGTGTCTGTTAGGTTGGAGGAGAGGCAGGTAAACCTCTGTCTCACCTGGAAGGACTGATTGGGGCCCTAGCTGGAGGTGAGGGGTGGTGTACTGGCAGGTTTTGCATCTTTTCTGGTTGCAGGGCAAGGCACCTGGGGGTTCAGGGGCATTAGTGAGGGGAGGGATGCAAACTAAGGATTGGTGAAGGGAACAGTCCTTGCAGAGGGCAGAGAGGGGTGAGGAGGGGAAGATGTTTTTGGTGGTGGGGTCTCGTTGGAGTTGGCAGAAGTGTTTGAGGATGATGTGTTGGATACAGAGACTGGTGGAGTGGTGGGGGAGACAAAAGGTCTCCGTCCTTATTGCGTTGGGAGGGGATGGTGGTTTAGAGTGGTGGAACGGGGAATGGAGGTGGCGCAGTGGAGGGCTGTCTGGAGGATGGAGGGAGGAAAAGCACGTTGTTCAAAATAGGTGGATATCTAGGATGCTCACAGGTGGAATGTCTCCCCTTCTGAGCAGATGCAACAGAGGCGGAGGAATTGGGAGAATGAGATGGAGTTCTTGCAAATACTGAAGACTTGTCTCTACACAAATCATGTCCTACACAGGCACTGTGCTCCAACTCTTCCATTGTTACACCGATGACTGCATCGGCACAGCGTCCTGCACCCAGGCTGAACGAGAGCAGTTCATCGCCTTCGCTCACAACTTCAACCCCGCTCTGAAATTCACTTGGCCCATCTCGGACACCTCTCTCCCCTTTCCTGACCTTACCATTTCCATCTACTGTGACGGACATCTACTACAAACCTACAGACTGCCATAATTACCTGGGCTACACCTCATCCCACCCAGTATCCTGCAAGAACTCCAATTCCTCCGCCTCCACCGCATCTACTCGGACGAGGAGACATTCCACCCACGAGCATCCCAGATGTCCACCTACTTTCAACAACGTGCTTTTCCTCCCTCCATCATCCAGACAGCCCTCCTCTCCACCACCTCCATTCCCCGTTCCACCACTCTAAACCACCATCCCCTCCCAATGTAATAAGGAGTCCCCCTTTTCCTCACGTACCCTACCCCACCAGTCTCCACATCCAGCACATCATTCTCAAACACTTGTGCCAACTCCAAATAGACCATTAAGAACATCTTCCCCTCCCCACCCCTCTCAGCCTTCCGCAAGGATTGTTCCCTCCGACAGTCCTTGGATTGGGACACTCTCCCCAACAACTCCCTGAACCCCCAGGTGCCTTGCCCTGCAACCAGGAAAGATGCAAAACCTTCCAGTACACCACCCCCTCACCTCCAGCCAGGACCCCAAACAGTCCTTCCAGGTGACACACACATTTACCTGTCTCTCTTCCAACCTCCTCTTCTTTGCATCTTTTCTAGTTGCAGGGCAAGGTACCTGGGGGTCCGATAGCGGAGGTGCCATGAACCAAGGACTGTCGAAGGGAATGGTCCTTGTGGAGGCCTGAGAGGAGTGGGAAGGGGGAGATGTTCTTGGTGGTGGGGTCTAGTTGGATTTGGTGGAAGTGTTTAAGGATGATGTGTTGGATGTGGAGACTGGTGTCGTGGTAGATGCTCCCGATGTGGTCTTCTCTTCACGGGGGAGACCAAATGTAAACTTAGGGAACAGCTCACCGAGCATCACAGTCAGGTCTGCAGTGGCTGACCAGATCTCCCAGTCACCGCCCATTTCAATTCCCCCAACCACTCCCTTTCTGACATGACCATCCTTGGCCTCCTCCATTGCCAAAACAAACCACGCAACCTATTGGAGGAACAACACCTCATCTTCTGCTGGGGTAGCCTACAGCCCAGTTCTCCAATTTCAAATAACCTCCCTCCCCATCTCCCGACTTCCTTTCCAGAGCCTCCCCTTCCCTGCCACTGCTCCCTGCCACCAACCAGATCTATTCCTCCCATTGACCAACCAGTTGTACCTTCTACCTGTTTTCACCTATCCCTACTTCACCACCCTGCCCCCCCACCCCACCCAACCCACTTTTTCTGCAGCTCCCCTTACACCCACCCTCAGTCCTGAAGAAGGGTTACACCTGAAACATTCACCTCTGCACCTCCTGATGCTGCCTGGCCTGTTGTGTTCTTCCAACCTCCTGCCTGTCTACTAATGGAAGACTGGCACTGTAGTACTACAGTAATGTGGTATTGTAGCAGCGCCATGCTCGAATGGTGGCCACTGCTGGGACTACAGGCAGCCCTGACAAAGAGGATGCTGGTCTTGAGATAGATCTGGGGTATTGCCAAGGTCAGTCTGGTAGACAATGAAGAGGGGGAAGTGAGATGGTTGTGGATGATGGTAGGTGGTGGTGGTAGAGGTTTGAGAGAAGAGGGTAAAAGGATGTATGAGACGAGGGATACTGTGCCTCTGATGGACACAGGATATCTGTGGAAGAAGCTTCACTTCCCCTTCTCCAACAGCTTCTGACACCGTTTGGCATGATGGCTTTAGAAACAGGAGTCATTAGAACATTATCCTTTCGCATAAGGACATACCACAGGAAACATTGTGTCAGCAATGAGTAGCTGTAATCGTGTAGACTTTCAGAGCTGTAATAAGTTTGGCAAGACACAGTCAGGAAGCTGCTGTTGGTAACTTGAAAAACCGAGTGAGTCAGAATGGCTGTGAATTTTCCAGTCACTGCTGTGATCTAACTTTGCATGTACATGTTTAGCGAGAAAGAAACAAAACAAACCTCTAAAGATGGCTGCTGGAGAGATATCAGACAATAATTCTGACACCCTACACCATACCAGGCCAGCATTGTCAAATCTTAAGGTGATAAATTGCCTGTAACCGTTACAGCAATGACTGCCGAATGTGAAGTGTCAGACACACAGCATTGTTTTATGCAGCATCAGGAGATTCAGAGACAGACCCGTGAAAAATGGCTGAAGGTGGTGATCCCAAAATGAAGCTCTCATAGGTAATGTTGAGGTTATATGATCGAACAATATTTATTGCAAGGGTGAAAATAAAGCTGAGAGCCCAATGCAATGGGAAGAATGAAGATCTGTTGTTCCAAAGAGTCATGGCACATTATGACTGATGCCCATTTTGTTATGATTCTTCATGGTATACCCCCAGGTGGCTGTGGTGAGGACGGATGAATCACTCCCATTCTTTCTCTTGATTGGTTGCAGCATGGCTAATTTAGGGAAGGATCACTTCTCTCATGGATATCGTTGACCAATCCAAATGTGTCAATGTTTTTAAAAGGAGCCAAATTAATAAATTCAAAGTGAGAATGAGTGTGTTTATTAGCTCTAAAAGATTATAAAACACAACACATTTGCAGACAGAATAAAAATATGAATTGAGTAAGAGAACAGTCAAAAAGATGGGGTTCTGTGAAGAGTTGATGATGGAATGTTACAGCTGTTTAAGTTGGTTGGTACCAGTAATACAGATGTTAGTACCAGTAACACTGGTGTTAGTACCAGTAACACTGGTGTTGGTACCAATAACACTGATATTAGTACCCCCCCAGTAACACAGATGTTGGTACCAGTAACACTGGTGTTGGTACCAGTAACACTGATGTTGGTACCAATAACACTGGTGTTAGTACCCATAACACTGATGTTGGTACCAGTAACACTGGTGTTGGTACCAGTAACACTGATGTTGGTACCTCCCTGTAACACTGATGCTGGTACCTCCCAGTAACACTGGTGTTGGTACCAGTAACACTGATGTTGGTACCAGTAACACTGGTGTTGGTACCAGTAACACTGGTGTTGATAATGAAGAAGTTGATTTCAAGATTCTTGGCCCTGCAGTTAACTGACAGGTTAGTCCTGTCTCCTTCTTGATGGATTCCTCACATGTTTTCCTCTTTTCCAGCCCTCTGTAAGAGAAAAATGTATTCCTTTCTTTGCCTGCTTTACTCAAGCTGTGACCTTCATTAGACCACCCTAGCACACCACCCCGCCAACAGACATAGACTGGGACGGGGTCGGGGTGGTCACAGGTAGTTTTTAAAGTCCATATCTGTACATTCCCAGAGAAATAAAACAAACATGTCTGCAGTTTGGGAATCGATCCACAGGAGATGGCTTTCTGTTGTGGGTGGGGAATGTGGGGAGGTGGTGTCATCCCCTCCATCTGTACACATCTGTGTACAGATACACATCTGTAGCCACAGGATATCACAGTCCAGTTTGTTTTGACTTGCCTCCGTCCCTTTGAAAAGTTGCTTTGAGGTTTCTTGTCACCTTCCAGTGTGACATTCAAGGGTCCCTCCCACTGAGCTACTGAGCTAATATTCATGAGCTACTGAGCTTGAGGCTGTGTGTCCTCTTTTAAAACACACATTTGCAAATATAAGACCAATATATTGATAAGTAATCCAAACTTACGGTCTGTTGCTGGAATGCATTAAGCAAAATCCACCATCTCAGATGATGAAAATCTAAAGCTTAGTGTGGTAAACCATGGCCCAAACATGCTAGAAGAGATTTGGAGCATTTCACAATCCGCTAAGCCTCGACTTAATGGATCCTAAACGATGTTTCTTTGCAGGTCTTTGATGTTTTCCCGATGTATTTTGATTCAAAATGGGTGGGAGCATGAGACCAACTTCCTATCTCTTAAAGATAGCTCCAGCTTCCCCGATGTTTGTTTTGAAAGCCAAGATAGAGGATATGGAAAGGAAAGGTGTGATCAGGGAAACAATTACTCCTCCTTACTGGATTAGCCACATAGCAGCAGTCAAAAAATCTTGGGACTTTGTGAATTTGCATCCGAAAATTTTCACAGCTTGCAATGGCAAAGGTCTCTACTACCTTTGATGTGAAGGATGGTCAATGGCAGGTGATGGTGGGTGAAACAAACAGCTTTCTAACTACATTCTGGCTACCATTTGTGAGGTACAGATGGTTATGCATGTCGTTTAGCATTAAAACTGCTCTAGAGGAATACAAACACAGACAACTAAAGATAACAAAAGAGTAGAATGTATTGTGGTGATCTGCTGGTCTATAGATGTGAAGATATAATGGAAGAGTCCATTGTAGACCACAATCAGAATCTCGTGGATTGCTGGAATAAGCTTGTCAGATGAACATGAAGCCAAATAAGAACAAAATGCAACCGAAGATGCTGATGGCAAGTACATTATTACTGACGTGTACTGACAGCGATAGCATGGAGACCAGATAGTTTTCTTTATACTGGTAAATCTGCAGCAAATAATTGTGTCTGCAACTTCTTTTAATGAAGGAGGGGAATGTTTGATGAAAGGTTTTTGGTTAGGATACTTGTGTGATTTGCAATGGTTAAGGTGAAAGATATTACAGACCCAGACAGCAACAGAAATGAAAGCAATGCAGTTATTTGTCAGATTTGTGAACTACATAGGAAAGTTCTCATCTGATTTTTTTACCAGAGTGTGAGCCTGTTTGGAACCTCATCGCTAAGGCTATGCAGTGGTGCTGGGGGAAGGAATACCAATTGGGTTCCATTAGAATTAAATAACTGTCACTACTGTAACAGCAGTCACTATGGCGATGACACTCCCTAGAGAAGTGACATCACAACAGGACCAAGCAGATACCAGAAGATCTGCCAACACCAACTCACACACATGCCGTTAAACAACCTGAATGTATTTGAGATTATGGTTGAATTGCAACATTCAGGGACAGATTTTTTTTAAAGTGGAACATAAACAGAAATTGCTGGAGATACTCAGCAAGTTTGGCAGCAACTGTGGACAGAAAGCAGAATTGACGTCTTGAGTCCAGTGACCTTTCTTCAGAACTGATAGCAGATAGGAGAAAGTGGTACATAAACTGAAGACAAGAGTGATGGGGGCGAGGGTGGGGAGAAAGAATTGACCAATAGGTGGAGATGAAACCCAGAAAGAGAGAGAGAGAGAGAGAGACAGAAAGAAAAACACCAGATAGGCAATCAAAGGCTGGTTAATGGTAAGCCAGGAAGAAAGGAAAGCTGATAACGGGGCCATAAATGCGTGAAAATGTTGGTTTTGTTTTAATTTATTGAAGAAAGTGAGGCTGACTAAAATGAGCAAAGTTTTTGTTCATGAGTGATAATTTTCTTTACATTGGGAAATGTGTAACAAATGATAATGTATGTAACTTTTTTCAGTGCTAAAAGGGAATGTTTGATGAAATGTATTTGGTAAGAACACCTGTGACTTGCAATGTTCACGTGAAATCTGCTGTACATTTCTGTCTCTTTGGAAGCAGTAATCATTAAACCCCCAACATGAAACAAGGAATCAGGTGCTGAGTCCACCTCAGATTGAACAGTGATAACATCCTGTGCTGAAGACCCCAATCTGACCCCCAACCTGCTAGAGTCCTCTGGCTGTAAGCAAGTAGGAAAAATATCAAGAAACAAAGAACTGCAGATGCTGGAAATCTGATCAGAAACCAAAACTCAGTGCCACGGAGGCTCAGTGGATAGCACTGCTGCCTCACAGCACCAGTGACCCAGGTTCGATTCCAGCCTCGGGCAGCTGTCTGTGTGGAGTTTTCACATTCTCCCTGTGTCTGCGTGGGTTTCGGGTGCTCCGGTTTCCTCCCACAGTCCAGGTTAGGTGGACTAGCTATGGGAAATGCAAGGATTGGGTAGGAAGCTGTTTGGAGGGTCGGTGTGGGCTGAATAGCCTGTGTCCACCCTGTAGGGAGTCTGATTCTAAAATCTGAAATTGCTGAAGAAACTCAGCAGGTCTGGTAACATCTATGGAGAGAAAGTAAAGTGAGTGCTTTAAGTCCCTTCAGTAGAAAAATGTACCTATTGGCTAGATTAAAGCTTTAGTTTGGACATACTCTTTAAGGTAAACTAAAAGCACATTTCCTCCTGTTGTTATTCATACCTATAATTCGTATATTAAGTAAGAGTCTTTGTTTTGTCACATTACAAGACTGCTTCTTTTGCTTACTGCATGCAATATAAACCTTAAGTTTACATTTCAAAGTTATCCCCTTACAGGCAGTGTGATATTATATTGTGATCACAAGCTGTGAAACACATCTTACATCTATTCCGGCTGTGTTTTGTTTGATACCACTCAATTTTGAAGTGATTCCATTTAAAATAAACACGTGCGTAAACCAATGTTGTGGTTCCCCAACACAAATGATTTCATAGTGGATGCACTGTGAATTCTTGGGGTTTAATTTGCTCTGTGCATTAGCGCTAATGCACATGTTAATTGTGCATTTAAGGGGCAGTAATTTGTGTGATTTGGCATTAATTGAGTAGACTGTAACTGTGGCACATGCTCCTAAATTTGCTTTTGGAATATTTCCAACACACAGGCATCGCGCTCATGTTTTTTTTTGCTTGTTAACTGCTTGTTCAGCACCAATTAATATAAAACATGCAAATTTACTGACTATTTAACTTCATTCTCACAGTGTATTAATGTCACTCATTTAAAATAGCATGAATGCACTAGAGGGAAAAATCAACATCCCAGTAATGAACAGAACAGAAAACACTGAATAAACACAGTGGCATTTCAGTGACCTCTTACAATGTGGCTCTTCTGTCCTGTCAGATAGCAATGAGGCAAAGGATTATAGAAACAACAAAGGAAGAAAAAGAGGGGCTTACATTTATATGAAATCTTTCACAACCTTAGGACACCAAAAGCACTTTAAAGCCTGTGAACTACATTTTAAGTGTATTGGGATAATTATTTGGGGCTTAAATTTAATTGGGGATCTTAGTCTTTCAGCAGGGAATTTATGTGATTCCCTGTAATTTTATGCACTGACCATTAAGCGGTGTGAAGCTCAATATGTATCTCCACCAACAGTTGAACTTAGACTCAGTGTCACAAGCAAAAGCCCGACAGCCTGAAGTGAAGGCCGTGGGAGTAAGGTTCCATAAACCTTGAGTAAATAGAGTCATAGAGTCAAAGAAATATCAAATCAGTCACATGGGTGCTCTGTGGGACCAACGCTCAACAAGTTCAAGCATCTTTTATTGTAAGCAACATGTCCTGGAATGGGAGAGGTGGTTGAGGGTAAAGGCTAGGGCATCTGCACAGAGAAGGAAGATGATTGAACAGGATCTGTCTGTGGTTCTCTGGAACATGTTGAGTTGGTCACTTGTGCTCCTTTCATAGAGATGTACAGCATGGAAACAGACCCTTCGGTCCAACTCGTCCACGCCAACCAGATATTCTGAACCGATCCAGTCCCAGTTGCCAGCACTTGGCCCATATCCCTCCAAACCCTTCCTAGTCATGTACTCACCCAATGTTGTAATTGTACCAGCCTCCACCACATCCTCTGGCAGCTCATTCCATACATGCACCATCCTCTGTGTGAAAAAGTTGCCCCTTAGGTCCCTTTTAAATCTTGCCCCTCTCACTTGGTTGCAGAGGGCAACATAATAACATTTATAAAGTTATTGGAAGGGATTTAAAAATACATTGTGCTGAGTCAATATTTTTATTTTGCTGTCTCTTATATTTATCTTTGCTGCAGTATGATTCAAAGGTAGAATGTTCAGAAAGTGAGATTGCTTCCCTGTATAGAAGAGGGAATTCTAGGTGTGATATCTTGGTGAAGATCTGATCCTGCATTGCCATTACTATATATAAATGTGGAAGTTGTAGTCTAATGCGATGACATGAATTTGAATGAGAAACCAATTCAACAAAACATTTCGCAAAACCTTTTTTTTTACACTAATCCTCAAATTAGCCAGCAAGCAGTTCACCTTTGTCATGTGTTCAATAGCAGTATGTAGTACAAGCTAATAAGCCTATCCAATATATAAGGCAATCCCCACATACAGTGCACAACTGAATCACAATGATGTCCATTTCATTGTGAAACACTCCTAGTTAAAAGGTCAGCCTGTCTTTTGCTAACAGGATCCCCCTTCTAGTTGATCCCACTGACCAACACTGACAGGCAATTGTGGTGCAGTAATGTAAAAGGGAAGACCTTTAGCTTCAGACCATTATTTCTGATGCTTGTTCCACAAGGAAGGTACTGGGGGGGTGGGGTTCAGATGTTCTATGCTACTGTTGAAAGGAGTGCATGTGGCTTGTTATTGGGGAAAAGCTGTCACAAGACAGACTCCAGAAAGAGGATGAAAAGAAGCCTAAACCCAAGCAACCAATCACTGCGTATATAATACAGGTACAGGTGTTGGACCACATTTATAAATAGGGACACATTGTTCTATGTTTTTTCTGTCTAGGCTCAATAGGGTGCTCGATGCTGCATGATAATATACAAGAGCTTTAAATTTGCTTAGTTCTGCTACCAGTAAACAATTTTTATATAATCAATCAGAGGTTGTCTTTACCTTTAGGTGTTTATTGTAGGTTAACAGCATGTGCTCATTATTAGTGATGGAGACTGTAAATTATTTGCATTCCTTTGACATACACATGGGGCATCATATTAAATTTAGCCAATGGTGGAAATCAGGTTATATTTCATGCAGTTGTTTTGAATATCTATTGACTGCAACAATACTTAGCCCATGAACGGCAACGTTTTAAGAAGGCTCCTCATCACCTCCTCAAGGGCAACTTGGGATAGACAATAAATCCTGGTCTAGCTAGCAACATCCACATCCCATGAGTGAATAACAAAAAAAAACTTTTTGCTCAGCACCAAATACAACATCTGAAACATTGACTCTTTCCATCCCTGTATACCATCTTTAAAATACACTGCAGAAATTCACCAAGGCTCTTTCGGTACCACTCTCCAAACCCATAAATTTTATGATGAATTCGGTCACTGGACGAGCAATTGAGAATCGTAACATAATGTTCTGGGGACATAGGTTTGAATTGCACCATGATAGATGTTGGAATTTAAATTCAATAAAATCTGGTTTAATGAGGTCCATACAACCCATTATTGATTGTTGTAAAAATCCTGAAGAAGGGCTCATGCCCGAAACGTCCATTCTTCTGCTCCTTGGATGCTGCCTGACCTGCTGCGCTTTTCCAGCAACACATTTTCAGTTCTGATCTCCAGCATCTGCAGTCCTCACTTTCTCCTGTTGTAAAAACCCATCTGGTTCACTGATTACTCGTTCTTACCCACGTCTCTGCTGCCTTTGTCCTTCAAGATGGTAGAGATCATGGGTTTGGAAGGTGCTGTCTAAGCATCTTTGGAGAACTTCTGCAATGCATCTTATGGATAGTATACACTGTTGCTGTTGAGGATCGGTAGTGAAAGGAATCGATGATTGTGAATGTGACTTCAATTAAACAGGCTGCTTTGTACTTGGTGGTGTCATGTTTCATGAGCGTTATTGAGTTTGTACTGGTATCTCTTGGCATCATTACCATAAATACTGAAGTAAGTCAGTGTGCAATGAGCAAGTGAAAATCCATGTGGAAGACCTGGTTAACATGACAATTATCCTACATGCAACCTATCGTTAACCACATTCAAAATGAACAATTTCCTCTGATAAAGTAATTCAGAATTGTGTGGTAATATTGCATCAGTTCTTGCCTGATTGGCTTGTGGCAGTGTAACACCCACATGATAAACCTGAGGCCATGCAATACGCAGCTGCCCATCTTCTAACTCATCCATCATCACTGTGCCACTGAACTGGAATCGCTCCTTCATCAGCTGTGCGTGTTCTGGAAGCTTGACAATACTGTGCCCTATTGCCTCTTTCCGTAATTGTCTTCATGAAGTCCTGGCTTCTCAGTTCTGGCCTCTTGAGCATCCTTCATGTTGCTGCCTACTCTATTGGTTGCTATGGTTTCAGCTACCTGGGCCTTATGCTCTGAAATTCTTTCCCTATTCCTCTCTGTTTCTCTTTCCTCCTTCAGGGATTCTTTATAACCTACGTCTTTGAGCAAGCTTTTGGCCAATTGCTGTAAGAACTCCTTAAGTGTGTAAGGAGTTAAAAGCGCTATACAAATGCAAGCTGTTGTAGCAATATCTTTTATTTTCTTACCATAATTCTGAAATTACTTTTCTGAGGTTGCCTGCTAGACAGTGCTATGTTTTGAATAATGTTTTTTGCACATTGGACCAACCTTTCATCACTTTAGGCAAGAACTGTTAGATCTCCTTAACTCACTTCCTTTCCCACCAGCCTGACTAATATTTTCCGATTTGCTCCCCCTGCTTTCCCATTTCACTCAAGAGCCTTGGTACGCCTTCCACTTTTTGGCAACCATGTAGAGATGAAAGAATAATAGGGAATCATTTTAACATTTTAACGTTAAGATGTTTAGTCTCATCGAGATTATCAAAGCCTAGGGTCTGCTTTTAATCTAAATGAGAAAGTAAATAACATGCTTCAAACAAAACAGCAATGTGCAAGAACTAACATCTGCCCTGGAATGGATTAAATGTGGAATAATCTAAAGGCACATAGCAATTGAAATGGTGCAGGAATTTCAGAAATTATTGTTGCTAATCTTTGCAATTAGAAAGTCAGACTTGGAGAATTACTGAAGTAATCATCGTATCAGTAACAAAATGGTCTTGATATTAACACCCTTGCAGGGTGCAGACATGTTAATTAAAAATAACATAAGGGGATGTATTCACAATACAGTTTTTTTAAAAACCTCATTTGTGGGATGTGGATGTTGTTGGCTGACCAATATTTATTGCCTGTCCCTAGTTGCCCTCGAGAAGGTAGGAGTGAGCTGCCTTCTTGAACTGCTGCAGTCCACTTGCTGTTGGTTGACTCACAATGTCCCACAACATGGAGGAAATTCTAGGATTTTAACCCAGCAACACCGAAGGAACCGCGATATATTTCCAAGTTAGGATGGTGAGTGACTTGGAGAGGAACTTGAATGTGCTGGTGTTCCTATGTATCTGCTGCACATGTCATTCTAAATGGAAATGGTTGTGGGTTTGGAAGATGCTGTCTGAGGATTGTTGACAAATTTCTGCTGTGCATCTTGTTGGTGGCACACACTGTGGCTACTGAGCGTCGGTGGTGGAGGGAGTGGATGCTTGTGGATGTGGTGTATGTGGGCTGCTTTTTCTTGGATGGTGTCAAGCTTTTTGAGTGTTGTTGAAGCTGCACCACCCAGGCAAGTGGGGAGTATTCCATCACATTCCTGACTTATGCCTTATAGATGTTTGGGAAGTCAGAAGGTGACTTGTATGGCATGAACGTTACTTGCCACTTGTCAGTCCATCTTATTCAATAGCAGCAGATACTGTGGTATTCCAGTGTCCTGCATGGTAAGAGAGCAGACTTGGATTACACCTTTAATTTGATTTGAAATGAGTGGGTAGCACTCTGTATATAATTACAAGTCAGACCTGATTTAAATTCACTGTTATTAATTGGAAACACAACATGATGAGGGAGACGGAAGCTTCTGGTTCTGAAGACTTTTTCCATAGGAGTACTGCTCACCGGCTCTTTAAGGAAACCTCTGCCTTCTCCCGTTATAATTACCAACCCTCCCTGTCCCTCACTGAGTTGGGGGACTTTTGTGCTTCTCACTTATTGGAGAATGCTCCCCATTAATATCG
Organism: Chiloscyllium punctatum; assembly: GCF_047496795.1. Classification (NCBI taxonomy): domain Eukaryota; kingdom Metazoa; phylum Chordata; class Chondrichthyes; order Orectolobiformes; family Hemiscylliidae; genus Chiloscyllium; species Chiloscyllium punctatum. The sequence goes on along the minus strand of NC_092779.1, from coordinate 14,382,809 downwards.
CCTCACTCCCAGAGAGCAGTCAGAATATTATTTTACTGGGGCTGGGTGGAAAACAGATCACAACATTGATAGTAAGGGATTTATTTTTAACCTTTAACCTTCTGTACTATAGAGATGCCAACTAATGGTATAAATGGACATGTCAGATCCCTGACTGCAATGATTATACTCCCTGTCATAAGCCAGTACAGTATAAACAATCTTCTGTTAACACTCCAGGGGCCTCTGTTCTCTGACATATACTGGACGTGGTGACTGTTCCAAAAGGACTGTCTGGCCTGGTTATTTTTTAAAAAAAATATCTTTCACAAATGTAATCTATCCCATATGCCACTATTTTAAAATCCAAACTACAAAAATGGCAAATATCAGACACCTTCCACCAGAGAATGCAACCACAGGACACTGACCACAGCAGTGATTATTTCTGCCCTTATCCCTTCCAGTAGAAAGTGTCAATGTCTAAATTAACTAGAGACAAAAAAACTGCAGATGCTGGATTCCTGAAGAAGGGTTACAGCTGAAATGTAGACTTCTTCACTTTCTGATGCTGCTTGGCTTGCTGTGTCTTCCAGCCTCCTGAATGTCTAACTTAAAGGCTGGTTATAATAAAGTTACTTAGCCCCAGAGGACTATTTGTCCATTAGAGAGAGACAACTGGTGGTGGTTTAACCTGAGGATCAGCAGACCTCAGACAAAACAAAGGCATAATCTTCATGTCAACCTCAGCTAATGTGGGATTTGAATCCATGCTGGTGCATTACAAACCAGCCATCCATTGAACTGAGCTAACCAATCCCAGTGTTAGCCTGTGTAAGCATCCGAAGGCCATCATAAAAGGTGATTTCCCAAATCAGGCGAAACTGAAGACTGCAGATGCTGGAGATCAGAGTCAAGATTAGAGTGGTGCTGGAAAAGCACAGCAGGTCAGGCAGCATCCAAGGAATCCTAATGAAGGGCTTTTGCCCGAAACGTCGATTTTCCTGCTTCTTGGATGTTGCCTGGCCTGCTGTGCTTTTCCAACAACACTTTAATCTTCACTCCAATTTCCCACATCAAATGCAATGATGTGCGTGTGTGTGTGTGTGTGTGCGGAATGGGGCGTGGGGGCATGCAGGGGAAGGGGGGAAATGGATTTTGAATTCCATTGCGGGATGAGGTTCAACAGTGGGAGGGTAATATACTCCCAACAGGTTATCCCCATGCTGGCTGATGTAGCCAAAGACTTAGGCTGATATCTTACATCAGCAAGCATCTGTCTTAATCATCTACATGATTTTGGAAGGAGAGCACAGTAACAGAAGTGAATAACAGGCAGCTCCATCTGTCTGTACACGATACAATGCCAAAGTCTGTTGAAACGGGCCATTAACTCCATCCTTCTCACCTTGTCCCCGAGGAACCTGGTACAGTTGCTTTATGTGAAGCAGCCAACAGAAGGTGAGCTTTGCGTCAGTGATACCTGTCATAACTGAGGGAGGATCGAGTCCCCTATCGGGGAAGTAACAGCAAACCACAAGCTGCTGTTGACTGCTCTGGACTCCATACAAATGATGAATTGTGAATAGAGGCTTTGATATGAATCAATGTATCCTTTATTAGCAGTGCTAATTTCCATCCATATGCTCTGACGAGAGGATGGAAACAGAGCAGAACCGTTCCAAAAAATAATTTCCCAGCATTAAGGGACTTAAAAATTAAATTTGGCATCAGAGTTGTATAAATGGAAAAAGAAAAATACCCTTGACTTGCTGGGCTGAAGTATCTGCTCCACTACACTGTTTGGGGAAGGGAGGAACTAGAGCCAAACTTTGCACATTTCTATATTTATATACTGGGTTATGAACTGACTGGGCTCTTCGAGATGTTGATGTGCTAGTGTTGGACTAGGGTGGACAAAATCTGACGTCACACGACGCCAGGTTATAATCTAACATGTTTATTTGAAGCGCTGCTCCAAAAGCTTGTGATTTCAAATAAACCTGTTGGACCATAACCTGGTGTCATGTGACTTCAGATTTGGGGCTAGTTTACAGAGAGCTGGAGTGGGCCAAATAGACTCTTTCTGCTGTGTAAAGATTTGGAGAGGAATTTCCACCTTGGGGCTGGAAAATGAAGTCGGGCCAGTTCCTGGTCTCCGAACACAGCCCTCCCCCCCCCCCCACCGACACACACACAAACTCACTGGGGGAAATCCCCTTATTTGTTCTGTAGATGGGTTGCCATCCAAAGAAGGATGGCTATGGGGGTGTAGCTGTCGAAGTTGGAGGGCAGGTCAGAAGTCTTGCAGCTGGAAAGGAGGCGCAAACCCAAGAAGGCAGCTCACCACCACCTTCTCAAGTGGGCAACTGGGCACAGGCAATAAATGCTGGACCCAGCCAGCATCGTCCATTGAGTGAGTTAAAAAAAAATTCAACAGTGAGAATGCGTCAGATTGGAGGGAGATCCTCACTCATGTTTTTTGTGTCTATTGAAGAAAAGATTAATTTTGCAACCAGGCCACCCTCCACTGGGAGACATATAGCATATGGAGGGGAAACATACCACTGAAATATGAATGGTGTTGTCAGATTGGGAAACAGGATCCATAGACTCCCTACAGTGTGGAAAACAGGCCCTTCAGCCCAATGAGTCCTCACCAACCCTCCTAAGAGTATCCCACCCAGACCCATTCCCCTACTCTATTACTCTACATTCACCCCTGACTAATGCACCTAACGTACACATCCTTGAACACTGTGGGCAATGTCCCTTGGCCAATTCACCTGACCTGCACATCTTTGGATTGTGGGAGGAAACCCACGCAGACACGGGGAGAACGTGCAAACTCCACACAGTCACCCGAGGGTGGAATCGAACCCAGGTCCCTGGCGCCGTGGGGCAGCTGTGCTTGCCATTGTGCCGCCCAAGGCTGTCTTGCCTTCAATGGGAAGGCACATGGAAGTGTACAGCGTGACTATCTTGGAATAAAATCTGTTCATACGACAGTAGATTTCTGTCAACTGGAGCATGTTCCTCCTTCAGGTTGGGATTAATTTTAAAGTCCCCAGCATTGATTCTAAGAGGAATAGAAATCCCTCCCTTCTGTTCTGAAGTTATGAATGCGATCTTTAAACTGTTAGACAGCAACAAAAGCAAGATGAGTGGTGGCCATGTATATTTTTAATCAACCCGTTCAGAAATAACACACCTCTGAAGCAGATGGGACCTGAACCTGGCTTCCTGCCTCAGATTTGTCCAAATAATTGCCATTTCCCTAATGTTTTCACACAGATGTTGATTAATTAGACATGAGGCTTGCTTGGTTTGCGCTCACTGTGTAAGTAGGACAGTTTGAATGCTTATTGCTAAGGCCGCAAGCAATTGAACTAGAAACAGCTACTTGTCAATGTAGCGACCGGAGGGATTATCCTCACAGTAAATGCGATGTAACAGAGATTGTACAAAATCTGTTCCTCTCTGTTGAACTTGCGTCATAGTCAGGAACAGTATTTCAATTATCCATTGCAAAACTTAAACTTAACAAGAATTCTTCGAACCTCAGCATAACGTAGCATCAGGAGGGCTCTTGTGATGCAGTGGTAGTGTCCATACCTCTGAGCCAAGAGGTCCACCTCCAAGTCTCACCTCCAGAGTTGGGTAACAGAGTTGTAGAACAGACTCATTAGAAAATATCAAAATCAGTACAGGTCTTCCCTGATTTATAAACTCTGGTACTTAAAAACACAATCCCACACAGAGCTGTACTTCTAAAGAGCCAACATGTCAACATTTCCCATTCTTCTCTACAGCTGCTTCATTGTCCTGCATTCTGTTCCGACCTGTGAGCAGACACTAACACCAAACCCATTCACAACTGGGAAACAGCCTGTACAAGGTATAACCCTTCCCACAAGAGTGTTTCTGAGTTTCAACACGGGGAAAAGTAATTGTTTTTGGGTGTTGGTGAATCATAGAGTCATAGAGCATGGAAACAGACCATTCGGTCCAACTCATCTGCACCAATCTGACATTCCCATCTGGCCTAGTTCCATTTGGCCCATCTCCCTCTAAACTCTTCCTATTCATATATCCATCCAGATGCCTTTTAAATGTTGTAATTGTACCAACCTCCACCACTTCCTCTGGCAGCTCATTCCATGCATGCACCACCTACTGTATGAAAAAGTTACCCTCAGGTCCCTTGTAAATCTTTCCTCTCTTACCTTAAACCAATGCCCTCTAGTTTTGGACCCTCCTACTCACGGAAAAAGACCATGTCTATTTACCTTACGCTTGCACTCATGATTTTATAAACCTCTATAAGGTCACCTCTCAGCCTCCAATGCTCCAGGGAATACAGCTCCAGCATATTCAGCCTCTCTCTATAGCTCAAACCCTCCAACTCTGGCAATATCCTTGTAAATCTTTTCTGAACCCTTCCAAGTTTCACAACATCCTTCCTGTCAAAGGGCAAGGATAGTGGGCAGAAATAGAATAGATTCATAGAGTCATAGAGATGTACAGCATGGAAACAGACCCTTCGGTCCAACCTGTCCATGCCAACCAGATATCCCAACTCAATCTAGTCCCACCTGCCAGCACCCAGTCCATATCCCTCCAAACCCTTCCTATTCATATATCTATCCAAATGCCTTTTAAATGTTGCAATTGTACCAGCCTCCACCACTTCCTCTGGCAGCTCATTCCATACACGTACCACCCTCTGCGTGAAAAAGTTGCCCCTTAGGTCCTTTTTATTTCTTCCCCCTCTCACCTTAAACCTATGCCATCACGTCCTGGACTCCCCCACGCCAGGGAAAAGACTTTGTCTATTTACCCTATCCATGACCCTCATAATTTTGTAAACCTCAGCCTCTGACGCTCCAGGGAAAACAGCCCCAGCCTGTTCAGCCTCTCCCTTTAGCTCAGATCCTCCAAGCCTGGCAACATCCTTGTAAATCTTTTCTGAACCCTTTCAAGTTTCACAACATCTTTCTGATAGGAAGGAGACCAGAAATGCACACAATATTCCAACAGTAGCCTAACCAATGTCCTGTACAGCTGCAACATGACCTCCTAACTCCTGTACTCAATACTCTGACTAATAAGGAAAGCATACCAAACACCTTCTACACGATCCTATCTACCTGCAACTCCACTTTCAAGGAGCTATGAACCAGCACTCCAAGGTCTCTTTGTTCAGTAACACTCCTTAGGACCTTACCATTAAGTGTATAAGTCCTGCTAAGATTTGCTTTCCCAAAATGCAGCACCTCGCATTTATCTGAATTAAACTCCATCTGCCACTTCTCAGCCCATTGGCCCATCTGATCAAGATCCCATTGTACTCTGAGGTAACCCTCTTTGCTGTCCATTACACCTCCAATTTTGGTGTCATATGCAAACTTACTAACTGTACCTCTTATGCTCACATCCAAATCATTTATGTAAATGACAAAAAGTAGAGGACCCAGCACCGATCCTTGTGGCACTCCACTGGTCACAGGCCACCAGACTGAAAAACAACCCTCCACCACCACCCTCTGTCTTCTACCTTTGAGCCAGTTCTGTATCCAAATGCTAGTTCTCCCTTTATGTCATGAGATCTAACCCTGCTAGCCAGTCTCCCATGGGGAACCTTGTCGAACGCCTTACTGAAGCCCAGATAGATCACATCTACCATTCTGCCCTCATCAATCCTCTTTGTTACTTCTTCAAAAAACTCAATCAAGTTTGTGAGACATGATTTCCCATGCACAAAGCCGTGTTGACTATCACTAATCAGTCCTTGCCATTCCAAATATGTGTACATCCTGTCCCTCAGGATTCCCTCCAACAACTTGCCCACCATTAACATCAGACTCACTGGTCTATAGTTCCCTGGCTTGTCCTTACCACCCTTCTTAAACAGTGGCACCACGTTAGCCAACCTCCAGTCTTCCGGCACCTCACCTGGGACTATCGATGATACAAATATCTCAGCAAGAGGCCCAGCAATCACTTCTCTAGCTTCCTACAGAGTTCTCGGGTACAACTGATCAGGTCCTGGGGATTTATCCACCTTTAACCATTTCAAGACATCCAGCACTTCCTCCTTTGTAATATGGACATTTTTCAAGGAGTCACTATCTAGTTCGCTACATTCTATATCTTCCATATCCTTTTCCACAGTAAATACTGATGCAAAATATTCATTTAATATCTCCCCCATTTTCTGTGGCTCCACACAAAGGCCACCTTGCTGATCTTTGAGGGGCCCTATTCTCTCCCTGGTTATCTTTTCATCCTTAATGTATTTGTAAACACCCTTTGATTCTCCTTAATTCTATTTGCCAAAGCTATCTCATGTCCCCTTTTTTCCCTCCTGATTTCCCTCTTAAGTATACTCCTACTGCCTTTATACTCTTCTAAGGATTCACTCGATCTATCCTGTCTATACCTGACATATGCTTCCTTCGTTTACTGAACCAAACCCTCAATTTCTTTAGTCATGCAGCATTCCCTATACCTACCAGCCTTCCCTTTCACCCTGACAGGAATATACTTTGTCTGGATTCTCATTATCCCATTCCTGAAGGCTTCCCATTTTCCAGCCGTCCATTTACCTGCGAACATCTGCCCCCAATCAGCTTTTGAAAGTTCTTGCCTAATACCGTCAAAATTAGCCTTCCTCCAATTTAGAACTTCAACTTTTAGATCTGGTCTATCCTTTTCCATCACTATTTTAAAACGAATAGAATTATGGTTGCTGGCCCCAAAGTGCTCCCCCACTGACACCTCAGTCTCCTGCCCTGCCTTATTTCCCAAGAGTAGGTCAGGTTTTGCACCTTCTCTAGTAGGTACATCCACATACTGAATCAGAAAATTGTCTTGTGCACACTTAACAAATTCGTCTCCATCTAAACCCTTAACACTATGGCAATCCCAGTCTATGTTTAGAAAGTTAAAATCCCCTACCATAACCACCCTATTATTCTTACAGGTAGCTGAGATCTCCTTACAAGTTTGTTTCTCAATTTCCCTCTGACTATTAGGGGGGGGTCTATAATACAATCCCAAGGTGATCATCCCTTTCTTATTTCTCAGTTCCACCCAAATAACTTCCCTGGATGTATTTCCAGATGGAATACAATATGGGAAAATGTGAGGTAATGCACTTTGGTAAGAAGAATAGAGGTGTAAACTATATTTTAAACGGTTTTTCAGAAATTAGAAGCACAGTGGGACTTGCTAGTCCAAGTTCAGGATTCTCTTCAGGATAACATGCAGATTCAGTTGGCAGTTAGGAAGGCAGATGCATTGTTAACATTCATTACGAGAGGGCTAGCATACAAGAGTAGAGACGTACTACTGAGGCTGTCTGAGGCTCTGGTGAGTCCTCATTTGTGAATATTGTTTTGGACCCTAAGAGAGGATGTGCTGGCCTTGGAGAAGTCTAGAGGAAGTTTACAAGAATAATTCTGGGGGCAATAACTAGGGAGAAACCCTTTAGAGGGAGATTACTGAAATCTTTGTTCTGCCAGCTAGAGTTTAGAAGACATGGAAGGTTTGGGGGTTCCCGATTGTTGGATATCTCTGGTGGGCTACTCAGGAAACACCAATGATTCTGAATTTCCAGCAAAGAGACTGTTGGTACAGAATGACCTCCTAGCCAATGGTTTCAGGGTCAGCTGCCGGGCCTTGCTGAAGGATGGAGTGAAAAGAGTGATCCCCGAGCTCTCTGAACAATCAGTCACACTTTCGAAACAGACTTGCGAGGCTGCTGTAGCGACAATGAATTCAGAGTTCCTTTCACCTCCAAAGACATTTTGCTGCTCCTTCCTGCACTGCTGAACTTTGATAGTGGCTCGCACCATTCAGTCGGGCCGAGTGGCAGGAAATATGGTGAAAATCTCATGAACCATCATGAGAATTTAACTTGCAAGCCCTTGCCTGCATGACAATTTAGTTCAGTATGTCTGGTTAATGTTGATAGACATCAGCAAAACTAAAGAGTTGATCATCAACTTCAGGAAGCAAGGAAGAGGGCACGTTCCTATCACATGGATAGCAGTGAGTTGAGGGGTGCGTAGGTTGTTATTATATTTTACATTAGGATTAAATCTTGGCACAACATCGAGGGGCAAATGGCCTGTTCTGTGCTGTACTTTTCTATGTTCTATGTTCTATCTACATCAAGAGCAGAGGTGGAGATGGTCTCGAGCACCAGGTTCTTAGCAGTGATGATCTCCAACAATCTGTCCTGCATCACTCATGTTGATCAAGAAGGCACAACAACATCTCTACTTCCTCAGGAGGCTAAGGAAATTCAGCATGTCCATAAGGACCCTCACTAACCTTTACAGATGCACTATAAAAAGCATTCCATTTGCATGCATCATGGCTTGGTACAGCAACTGCTCTGCCCAGGACCACAAGAAACCACAGAGAGTCCTGGACACAAAACCCATCCATGGCCCCCCTTCTTCTTGCTGCAGTGAGGCAGCCAACATCAGCAAAGAGCTTTCCCTCCCCAGTTATAATCTCTTCAAACCTCTTCTGTCAGGCAGACGATACAAAAGCTTAAACATACCAACAGGTTCAAGAACAGCTTCTTCCCCTCTGTTTTTATGTTGATGAATGGACCTCTCAAATTTCAAATCTGATGTTGATCTTGCTTTTGTGCACCTTATTTTTATTCCTTGCTCTGTTCTGTTACCCTGTATCTTCGTATGTTATGATCTGGTTGTAGAGCACACAAAACAAACCTTTTCACTGTACTCAGGTACGTGACAATAATAAACGAAATCAAATCAAATTAGATCAAATCAAATCAGATCAAGCCATAAGCAGATCTGACAGTATCTGTGGAGAATAAAATGGAGTTAACATTTTGAGTCAAGTAGATCAACAGATCACACTGGACTCAAAGTGTTAACTCTGTTTCTCTCTCCATGGATGCTGTGAGACCTGCTGAGCTTCTCCAGCATTTTCTGATTTCAGATTTCCAACATCTGCAGCACTTTACTTTTATTCCTTATTCTAATCGGGATAACAAGCCCCTAAAGGATAGAACTGGAGCCCAACTTTACATACATTATTGGCTTTTGTTTACAGAGGTACACGCTGCAAATATGTCTCTCAAACTCAGAAATACAGTTTCAGTTTACTCCTTTACATGTGAAATCCCCACTTGATGCCAGAATACAATGAAACATCCAATGAATGCTTAATTAACACTCTCAAGCACATTTCCACCAGCATTCACTTACAGCTGACAGAAATATTAGTCAGGAGAAAATCTAGGGCAGAATATTTTCGGAGAAAAAGAGGAGGAAGTAAAATCCATTGAAACTTTTATAAGGAAACTGGAAAATATATTTGGTATCAAAAATTATAAAGGGGTATGTGGAAAGACCACAGAATGAAGTTAAAGAGGGATTGCTTTTGCAGAGAGCTGACGCTGAAGTGTGAGATTTTCTGGTGCTGTGTGTAACAACGCTGTAGGGAAACTCCTGTTTAATTTTTGTCAACAAATAGTTTAATTGTGAGATAGTTAGTATGGTACAATGCTTGTTTGAGCTATCGGTTCTTTCCAGAGCTGTCATTATCACATGATTTCACCTACCCTCATGCCATTGGTCATCTAACAGATCCAAGATCTCCATCCTGATTGGCCAATCCCATGGAGCGCCAACATTCATAAACCAATTGGAATGCACAAAATGCTCTCTGCATCATTATTGTAGGAAAAGAGACACATGTTAGTGTCTTGCAGTCATCACAATAAATGCACGAATGCATTTCAGATTTGCAAATTTCCGATAATCATAATAATTCATGTTGCAGCGGAAAGAAAGTGCTGATTAGTTGGCAACTGTTTTAATCTCAGGGGTGGCACTACAAAACAGAGATAAGGAGGAGTTCCTTTATCTCAAAGGGTCATAGAGTCATAGTCATAGAGATGTACAGCATGGAAGCAGACCCTTCGTCCAAACTGCCCATGCCAACCAGATATCCCAACTCCATCTAGTCCCACCTGCCAGCACCCAGCCCACAGCCCTCTAAACCCTTCCTATTTATATACCCATCCAAATGCCTCTTAAATGGGTCATGAATATGTGGAACTCACTACCCCAATGTGTGGTGGATTCTGGGACATTGAATAAATTTAAGGAGGAGATTTTGAAAAATGTGTTGCTGGAAAAGTACAGCAGGTCAGGCAGCACCCAAGGAGCAGGGGAATTGACATTCGGGCATAAGCCCTTCTTCAGGAATGAGGAGGGTGTGCCAAGCAGGCTAAGATAAAAGGTAGGGAGGAGGGACTTGGGGGAGGGGCGTTGGGAATGCAATAGGTGGAAGGAGGTTAAGGTGAGGGTGATAGGCCGAAGAGGGGGTGGGGGCAGAGAGGTTAGACTTTCCTCCAGGTACTCCAGTTTCCTCCCACAGTCCAAAGATGTACAAGTTTGCTGGATTGGCCATGGGAGATTGCCCATAGTGTGCAGGCTATGTGGATTAGCCATGGGAAATACAGGGTTATGGGGATAAGGTGGGGGAGTTGGTCTGGTGGGATGCTTGGATCTTGTGTGCACTTGATGGGCTGAATGACTTCCTCACACACTGCAAGAGTTGTACAGTCATACAGCACAGAAACAGACCTTTCAGTCCAACCAGTCCATCCAAACATAATCCCAAACCCAATTAGTCTCACCTGCCTGCTCCTGGCCCATATCCCTCCAAATCCTTCCTAGTCATCTACTTATCTAAATGTCTTTTAAACTTTGTAATTGTACCCAGAATTCCATGATTGCACAAGCTTGGAAATTTATAAATCCTCAATTGTATGTTAGGTGGAAGGTTCATTTTATGTTTGACGTCCAGTTAGTAGAACATACCACATGTGTTGCTACTACTCAGTTGTACAGCACCATGAGCCAGCTCGCTTCACCTGTTGTTCAAATCTCAAGGGAGCTTCTCCTTCCAGGGGAACCTGAGGTTGGCTGGATACTTCGAAGGCCTGGAAGTAGCAGCCTTAGTTCCATTTATGACTGCATGAGGTGCACAGCGAGCAATAGTCTGACCAAGATGGCCATTAACTGACAAAGGGTTGGCTTGGTGGTTAGCACTGCTGCCTCACAGTGCCAGGGACCCAGGTTCGATCTCTGCTTTGGGCAACTGTCTGTGTGGAGTTTTCACATTCTTCCCTGTGTCTACGTGGTTTTCCTCCCACAATCTAAAGATGTGCAGGTCAGGTGAATTGACCATGCTAAATTGCCCGTAGTATTAGGTGCATTAGTCAGGGGTAAATATAGGGTAGGGGAATGGTGGGTTACTCTTCAGGGCTTGTTTCCCATGGGTGGCACAGTGGCTCAGTGGTTAGCACTGCTGCCTCACGGCGCCAGGGACCTAGGTTCGATTCCAGCTTCAGGTGACTGTCTGTGTGGAGTTTGCATATTCTCCCTGTGTCTGCGTGGGTTTCCTCCCACAGTCCAAAAATGTGCAGGTCAGGTGAATTGGCCACGCTAAATTGCCCATAGTGATAGATGCATTAGTCAGAGGGAGGTGGGTCTGGGTGGGTTGCTCTTCGGAGGGTCGGTATGGACTTGTTGGGCCGAAGAGCCTGGTTTCCACACTGTGGGGAATCTAACCCAAGCTAATTAACCCTTTCGCTTTAACTCTGGCACCAAGTTTACTCAGGAAGCAAGTGGCTCAGCTTGACAATCTTTTATAAAAGTAGCAATAAGGACAATACAGTGCAGTATCTGAAGGAGTCACACCATGAGTTGTGACCAAGTGAAGGTGCTCAAGCAGTCAGCTCAAGTAGAAAGACTATCAGCAGCTTTCTCAACTCGCACATCAAGGAGAGGGAACATTAAGTTGCCTCACTTCAAAGGTGGAAAAGTTTATTTAATCCCATCAGTATAACGGGTATTCCTAGAGAAACATTGAAAAAAGCAATTGGTTTCATAAAAGGAATTTTGTACAAATTGTACAATTGGTAATGGACTTATTTACCAATCAATGACAAGTCAGACACGACTTTCTTATGAGTCACATTGTTCACTCAAACACGGGTTTTTCTGGTGCGTCTCTGCAAAAGGAGAGACCGAATGAGAATCTGAACTCTTGAACTCCATTTACCAGGCAGGACATTAATTCGATTTGAGTGAGGATTAGAAGCAGCTTTGAATCATACATGGCAAAATATGAATTTAATTGATTCAAAGTTAAAGATGCAAGGTGGATGTCATTCTGAATGCAGGTTTGATATTGTACACGAAGGTTTTATTTTTAATTTGCTTTCGATGATGGCTGTGACATGAGGACCAATGTTATTCTCAAGTGTAACCACACTGAAATGGTCTCAGAATAGATAGATAATTGCATTTGGTGTTCCAGTCTGTTAACAGACAAGGAAGACGTCAACAAATTATTTCTGTGATACTGATTATCAGTTGTGAACCTTCTTGTGCTGCAGATGAATAATGAATGGAGCTTCATTGATTAAAAATTGAGTTAGGGCCAGTATCTCTAATCTATAGTTATAAATTGCACATGATCAAAATCAACTAATTTGTGTCAGATGTGGATGTCCTTTAAACAATTGTACAAGATGCATCTACAGCAATCACATGGATATATTTCCCAGTCCTTACGCAAACAAGAATGAGGGCAGCATGGTGGTTCAGTGGTTAGCACTGCTGCCTCATAGTACGAGGGACCCAGGTTGATTCCAGCCTCGGGTGGAAAGGTCAATTACTAGCAGACACAGCTCAATGAGCAAGGGGGAAAGTTTAAAAGAGATGTGCAAGGCAAGTGTTTCACACAAAGGGTGGTGAGTGCCTGGAATGTGTTGCCAGAGGAGGTGGTGGAACTAGACACAATAGCAGCATTCAAGAAACACCTGAATGAATACATGAATTGGAAGGGAATAGAGGGGTACGGATCCTGTAAATGAAGACTGTTTTAGTATGGAAGGGCAAGATGTGTCAGGACAGGCCTGGAGGGCCGAAGGGCTTGTTCCTGTGCTGCATTGTTTTTTGTTCTTATATATCTCAGTTAGATCTCCTATCATTCTTCTAAACTTGAGCAATTATAGGTCTAAGTTGCTCAATCTTTCTTCATAAAACAAGCCTTTTGTCTCTGGAATTAATCTGGTGAACCTCCTCCTCCTCCTCTCCAATACAACTACACCCTGCCTCAAGTCAGGGAACCAAATTTATATCGAGTACTCCAGGTTTAGTCTCACTAATGTCTCGTACAATTACAGCAACTTTACCCTTCGTGTATATTCTATTCCTTTAACAATAAGTTCAAAAATTCCATTTGCCTTCCTTATTACCTGCTGTACCTGCATGCTGGCTTCTTGTGGTTCCTACATGAGGTCGCTCAGATGCTGTTAATGATGTGAATCACTGCTTTGCCACCCTGGAGCAGACATCTGTCTCACAGCTGGGGAGATGGATGGACAACAGGAACCTGGCTAATGTGGCACCCCAGCACTTTAGCAGCTCCTCTCCCTCCCAGCTCCTCACCCGGATACAATTCTGGCCTAAGATTAGAAACAGCTGCCAAGTTTTTCTAGAATGGGTGAGGACAGATTTAATAGTCCCCTCCCACCTTTGTGCATTCCACCCTCGCCAATAACGAGCAAATGTAACCTGTACCAAATGCAATAAACAGTTGTTCAGACAAGTGTCATTTCTTGTGATGACTCACTAGCGTTTCATCTCTGCCATGGTTAACTAGACAGTTGCATATGAATTTGGGTTCCCTGACTTGAGGAGGGATATAGTTGTATTGGAGTCAGTTCAGAGGATGTTCACTTGATTAGTTCCAGGGGGATTAGATTCCCTACATTATAGAAACAGGCCCTTTGGCCCAACAAGACCATGCCGACCCTCCAAAGAGTAGCTCACCCAGACCCATTTCCCTACATTTACCCCTCACTAATGCACCTAACACTACGGGCAATTTAGTACAGCCCATTCACCTGACCTGCACATCTTTGGATTGTGGGAGGAAACCGGAGCACCCAGAGGAAACCCACACAAACGCAGGGAGAATGTGCAAACTCCACACAGACAGTCATCCGAGGCAGGAATCGAACCCGGCTCCTTGTGCTGTGAGGCGGCAGTGCTAACCACTGAGCCATCGTGCCACCTTAAAAGGCTTGTTTTATGAAGAATGTAAAAAGTGACATCTTACCCCTATTGTTTGTTGGTAGCAGTTAGTTCCAGGGACTATATGGCAGTCCAGTACCTGCTCCCCCAACATGGAGAATCAGCAGCTTTGGCAGTGCCTACTGCTGAGAGTGTGTCAATCAAAGAGAAGGGCCATGGGAGGAAGCTGTCCTCCTAAAGAAGTGCTTGGGCTCTGGGGGCAGCCATTGTCAATGGGAGGCTCCTCTGTGGACCACAGTGTGCCAGGACGAAGATCCTTCCTTTTTCTGAATCCACCAGGAGGCCTTTCAGAGCTTTCTCACCTGCTTACATCATGTGGACATCACTGGCCAGGCCCATTTCAAACTGCCCTCGAGAAAGTGACCAGGAGCTTCTTGATCTGCTATAGCCCTTGAGGTGTAAAGACACCCACACTGCGGTTAGGGAGGGAGTTCCAGGATTCTGCCCCACTGACACTGCAGGTCAGGATGGTGAGTGGCTTGGAGGGGAACTTGCAGGGGATGATGCTCCCATGTTTCTGCTGTCTTTGTCCTTCAATGTGATGGAGGTCGCAGGTTTGGAAGGCGCTGTCGAAGGAGCCTTGGTCAATTGCTCTGCTGCATCTTGTAGATGGTAAACACTGCTGTGATTGTGTGTCACTGGTGAAGGGAGTGTACTTAGAGGCCAGCGCAGTGCCCAGATTGCTGAGGGCCTAGCCAGCATTGATGAAATGCCAGTGGCGGTAGGAGGTCATTAAATGGCCAGTTAAATGGCCCAATTGCCCTCTGGGAATGAAGGGCATTATCATCTTCCCAATGCTGGTGAAATGCCATAGCAGTCCATTTCATGTCACTGACCCTCCCATAACCTCCACAGCCAATCCCTTGTGAGAGGGCTGGTTAAAATCCATCCTTATAGCGTTACCTGCAAACTGATCTTGAGAAGGATTTGATGATCAAAGGGCTCTGCAGTTTCAGTATCTTCAACCGAGGGAGAAGGGTCTCATCAGACAGGGTCCACCTCTGGATCATGTGGACGTTGCTGGGACACAGCAGCTAACAAGAAACAGACCAAAAGTGACCCAGTTTGAGGTTTCGAAGATCGGTGTGCAGTGGATTCCTCCCAGGCCCTGGGATATGGTGAGAAATTTGGGAGAGTTGTTTGAGAGTTCTAGTGAGACATTTCTCCAATGGTAAGAGCAACGATTACTGTTCTCCAAAAGAATCCTGGATGTTAAGGCAAAGTCCTGACTAGTGAATGGCAAAAGGCCCATTCATGGGAATTACTGTTCATCCTCACACTGATTATGACTTCGCATTGCCTCATTAATATTGACACTTCCATATCCATGCCCCAGTGAAAGTCACAATGTGAAAGTCAAAGTGGGTGCCCCTAGTGTCTCAGCTTTCGCACCTCCAGGCTACAACCTCGGTCGCTGGACACCAGTATCTCAGGGCTCACTCTATGTGCACATACTTCATGTCCATGGACCATAAGACATAGCAGCAGAAATTAGGTCATTCAGCCCATCGAATCTGCTCTGCCATTCAATCATGGTTGATAAGTTTCTCAACCGCATTCTCCCGCCTTCTCCCCATAACTCTTGGTCCCCTTGACAATCAAGAATCTGTCTATCTCAGTCTTAAATCCGCTCAATGACCTTGCCCCCCACAGTCTCCTGTGGCAGTGAATTCCATAGATTCAACACCCGCTGGCAGAAGACTTTTCTCCTTATGGACCCTGGCATCTGACACGTGCCAACCCACCACCCCTTCATGCCACATCACTGACTCCCTTACAATCTGCTTCATCAGTTCGTGACTGCAATTGGAAGGCACCAATACCTCTCATTGTGATGCTGCTGCAAGGACTGCTCACTTGGTCTCTTACTGCTCACTCACCTGGTGCCTACCTGGATTCTTAAAGCATCCCTACCTTGCCTTGTGGTGCTTTGACCACTTAGGCACGTAGTGCTTCTGCCTTGCCTATTAGCACTGACACTAAGCCAGGAGATTAGTCCTGGTTGTCAGCAGTGATCACTCAAGGGGGTGCACATGTTGCTGTCTGACAGTGTGCGATGCCAATCCCATACCCGCATTATGTAAGCAGCATACACGCCAAACGCCCTGCACGTGGTTTAAGCAAATGGCCGTGTCTCAAAGTCTAAGAGGTATCGTCACAGACAAAATAAAGTCAGTCATGGGATTCCTAAAAACGTAAGCCGAGGGCATCCTTAGATATCAGTCTGGGAACTGGGACACACTCACTTGGGGTGGTCAGTGTCAGGATCCTTCCCTCTAGGAAGTGAGCAGCCTAATTTCAGGCACCCCACAACTTGTCTTAGCTGTTTTCAGACAGTTGTGGGCTACCTTTTCCTAGACTGAGAGAAAGGGAGGGGTTTAAGGGATATAAAGGTGGGCAGCACAACTATTGGTGCAGCTGCAGGTAGGGGAGGGGTGCTGAGATGTCCTGAGGCAGCATAGAGTTCACTAAGGCCATCCAGGTCCTGTGGATGGGTAAGGGTGAGGGAGGGAAGGTGTTGTAGGGAAGAGTGAGAGTGGTAGACCATGAGCCTTAGCAGGAGCTGAGGTCAGGACCAAGTTAAATTGAGTGTGAGGTGGCAGAGAAAAGATAGTTGTACTCAGTGGTGGCATGGAGAGGGTAATAGACCTTCTTGAACCAGGCTGGCAGGGTCTGGTGCTGTGACCTCCTCAGCCAGTCCTGAGGGAAGAGGATTTTCGTCACCTTCACCCCACCCGCCCCCCCCCCAATCCCCATCTACCAGGATTTCCAAATCCCTTTTCACAAAGCAGGGGCACCAATTTCCTGCCATGTCCATCACCATGGCCGGCAGAAATGTCACGGACTGAGCAGGGAAGCTCCACATCTTGTCCGGGTACACAGTGGCCTTTGAAAGGTGACACTGGTGCCAGGGATCCCGAGATCTTCCAGCCATGATGGAATCAGGCTAGCATGGGATGAGGGCAAAGGGGTCACCAAAGGAGTGCTGTAGTTTTGGGACAATCGTGTTGGCGAACCTGTTGGGTCTCATGGTGAGAAATCCTCCCTCAAACGCAATGAAAGTGACACTTTGCCTAGAAATAGTAATATTCAGCCACGTTAACTTTCAAGGTGAAATGAGGAGAGCAATGGCCTAATGGTATTACCACCAGACTATTAATCCAGGGAGTCAGGGCATTTTCTTGGGACCCACATTTGAATTAAGATTGAAGATGGTGCAATGGTGATGCATATGGTGAAACTTCATTCAATAAATATCTGGAGATAAGCGTCTAACAATGACTGTGAAACCATTACTGAGTGTCAGCGATAAACCCATCTGGTTCACTAATGCTTCAGGGAGAGAAACCACTGTCCTTACCAGAGCTAGCTTATGTGTGAGGGGGAAGTGAGGCCTGCAGATGCTGGAGATTAGAGTCGAGAGTATGGCGCTGGAAAAGCCCAGCTGGTCAGGCCATGTCCGAGGAGCAGGAGCGTCAACGTTTCGGCCAAAAGCCCTTCATCACGATGATGATCCTGATGAAGGGCTTTTTGCCCAAAACATTGACTCTCCTGCTCCTCGGATGCTGCCTGATTTGCTGTGCTTTTCCATCACCACGCTCTCGACTAGCTTACATGAGTCCAGACCCACAGCAATGTGGTTGATCTTTAACCATCTTCTGAAATCGTCTAGCAAGCCACTCAGATCAAGGGCAATTAGGGATGGGCAAGAAACATTGGGCCCTTCCAGCGATATCTCCATCCCATGAATAAATAAAAGGAAGGAGCTGGCAGAATTTTAGTTTAGTGTGAAACTAAGATTTAAACTTGGGAGAGTTTAACACCAACAGGAACAGAACGACGTGTGTGCATCTGCAGGCCTCACTTCCCCCTCACACATAAGCTAGCTCTGGTAAGGACAGAGCAAGAATAAAAATCGGTTTTCCGATGAAATCTGAGAACCTTCTATGGTCCAAGGATCCAAGCCCTGGCAACAAGAAAAGAAGGACTGCGGAGAAAACACTGGGAAGTGAAAAGAGGGCAAGAGAGAGCAGACAAAGAGGCTCCTGTGGCACAGACAGTCTCACACAGGGCACCTCACACCTTCAATGGCATTATCTGGGCCAACATGACACCAGTTGCTAAAGTTCACTTGAGAATGTAACTTTAAAAAAGTTTTGCGATTTACATGTGAAAGAACTGAAGCCAACATGTTCATTCTTAAAGATGACAGAGTTAACAAACAATCCAGGTCTTTTTCAATATGGAGTTTCAGCTACATCACACTGTAAACGTTTGCTATAAATTCTGTGTCTTACGATCTTATACTTTGCATCCACCTGGTGAAGGAGCAGTGCTCTGAAAGCTCATCCTTCCAAATAAACCTGTTGGACTATAACCTGATGTTGTGTGATTTTTAACTTTGTACACCCCCAAAAAGGTTTGTTTATGTTATGGTCAAAGACCAAACTGAGATAAGTTTAAAAATTAATCATTCCAAGCAAACTATAAAAATACAGAGTAAAGTAATATATAATCCTTTGGTTCAGATGTGTACATTTTGAGGCTGAAAGTTCGAGATGGTTTACTGTATGGATGAGATATGACATTGGATCATTTATCAAACTTGATTCAAAGGGAAACATTGAGAAACCTGAGAATACGCGGCAGTTAAAAAGGATCCTTAAATAACACCCAATCACAAGCAACTGAAGCAAGTGCAGAAAACCAAGATCCTGAGGCTGATAAGGATTGAACTGAAAAGAACGTTTTTGAATTTTCAGATACAATGAACAAGAGGTGCAGCCAAACAGGCGGTTGTGGAAAATCCATACAGTTTGACAAGAAAGCAATGTAAAGCAGCAGATAAGGCCACAGCCAAAGAAGCTTTGTAAAGAGAACAAAACTGTTAGCTCAAAAGATGTCAGAACAATTCAAGGAGCTGCAGAAATCAATCCATTCCAACTGAGTCCCCAGACATCGCCTGTGGAAACACTTTTGAAAGTAAATGTAAGCAAACGCAGCAGAGACGAATCATCCAGCAGTGTCTTATACAATGCAAGCCACACAAGTGTTCAGTATGGATGCTGGAGGATCACAGCGTATGCTTGCTGCTGCCATTGCTAAGCCTCTGGTGCTGGGTAATGACGGAGTGATGGAAGGTGAACATCTCAGCTCCCCTTCCTGGTTGGTAGTTCACTTATGATGTTTTTCTAATGCACAACTGACGATATATTCAGAAACTTGTACAGCGACCAAAATAAGCATGAATATTGACACTGCAGATCTGTAAGTGGTGAGGTTTAAGGATATCAATAAACACATGTGTCTTTGAAACACCATGGGCAAGAATGAAGAACTGATAAAGAGGAAATTGAGGAAAGGCAAGGCCGGAATTCTTGTGCCTCCGGCAATATTTGGGGATCCAAAATGTTGGCTTTGATATTAACCCAACCAGCAAGAGGATGGGTAACAGACAGCAATCTCGGATCTGAGGCTTGCCCATCTCTCTGGGCATCATCTGGTCATTTAGCTGAGGTCAGAGGTACCAGAGGTCAGACCAGCAGAGCAGGCGGTGACTGGGTGGCTGGGAGTGAAGTTGGACTGAGGGTGCCAATGGGCTCTGAGGGGCTAGGACGTGCTAATCCCAAAACAGTAGTGTCATGGCATTTGCTTATTTTCTTTGTAAACTTTAACACTGGACTGATAATCCAGAGATCTTGGTAGTGTGCTGGGGACCTGGGTTCATATCCAGCCATGGCAGATGGCGGAATTTTAAATCAATAAAAATACCTGGAATCAAGAATCTAATGATGACCATGAATCTGTTGGCGATTGTCAGGAAAAACCCATCTGGCTCACTATTATCCTTTAGGGAAGGAAACTACTGTCCTTTTCTGGTCTGGTCTACATGTGACTCCAGACCCACAGCAATGTGGTTGCCCGCTGGGCAATTAGAGATGGTAATAAATGCTGGTGTAGCCAGCGACACTCACGTCATATGAATATAACAAAAACTCGGTGACTTCTCAATAAATTCACTTGCTGTCCCTCTCTGGAGTGAGTCATGGCATCCCAATGTGCATTCACCAGAGACATTCCCCCCACAAAACCATGAGGATGAAATACCAGGCCAGTGGGAGTGGAATGGGAAACATGTTCATTGTATTTCAATTACTTCGGACAGACTGTGAAGAATGAAATCTTCCCCAGCTGTTATCACAAAGGAATAAACTTGTTCTTTGCCACTGTCAAATCAATTGTAAGGAATAGAAACATGAGTGGAAATAAACAATGTGACAAATAGGTTATAGCCATTGAACATTATATGCTTAAGGTCGTGTTCAGCAATCCAGGCGCGTGGACTTATAATTCAGTGCAGCTGGGTTCAAATTTGCACCAAAGCTGTTTAGGAAGGTGACTTTGGCTTATTGAAACTCTGGAGTTGGTGCTTGTATTACAGATAAGTGGTGGGTGGGCAGATAGATTGAAATGAATCAAAACTCAGAAGCTTGTGTTAATTCATTCTTAAGAACTATTGGATTCTTGTGACAATCCAACTGATTTTACTACTGGACCCAAACCATTAACACTGCTTTCTCTTCACAGATGCTGCCCGATCTGCTGAGTTTTTCTAGCAATTTCTGTTTGTGTTTCTAATTTCCAGCATCCGCAGTTCTCAGTTTTTTATTGGTAACATCTTGAATGTGGCATGGCTCTTGTAATTAGGTAACTATTGTATATTTCCCCGTTTCCATCATTGCTGTGATGATAATGGCTCAAACTTTTAGTATGCCGATTCTAGATAGCTCATTTCAGGTTCACGTTACCAATAAAATGTCAATCTTCTCAATCAATAACTCCTTCTGGGGCACCCTGGCAAGTAGTAATGGACAATTCACATTGGTGTTGGTCAGGGTAAGTAGTAATGGACAATTCACATTGGCATTGGTCAGGGTAAGTAGTATTGGTCAATTCACATTGGCATTGGTCAGGGTAAGTAGTATTGGTCAATTCACATTGGTGTTGGTCAGGGTAAGTAGTAATGGACAATTCACATTGGTGTTGGTCAGGGTAAGTAGTATTAGTCAATTCACATTGGTGTTGGTCAGGGTAAGTAGTAATGAACAATTCACATTGGTGTTGGTCAGGGTAAGTAGTAATGAACAATTCACATTGGTGTTGGTCAGGGTAAGTGGTAATGAACAATTGACATTGGTGTTGCCAACATTTCAGGAAAGAAATGACCTCAGTATAGTGATTGGAACCTGGAGCTTATTGACGATGGGATCCTTGATTTGGGTCGTTAATCTTGACCAATCAGGAATGCTCTGGTTAACAGATATAAGCAGGAGATCTATTTTGATTTATGACTTGGAGATGGGCTGCTTTTGCTATAAATTCTGTGTCTTACAATCTTATTCTCCACAACCATCTGATGAAGGAGCAGCGCTCCGACAGCCAGTGCTTCCAAATAAACCTGTTGGACTATAACCTGGTGTCGTGTGATTTTTATTTTGATTTAATCCCTTCCCTCCCCTTCACTGTTTGATCATGCAGCATTGCCCCATGATGTGAAGGGCACTGCTGGTCACTGGCCACTCGGGTGTTTCCTTTCTTCCTGGTGGTGGAAATATCGAGAAAACTTTACACACTTGTTGTTTTTCACTGTGTCCGACACCTACACACACGCGACATGGATGCTGGAGAAAAGTACGGTCTACTGCTGTGAGGTGGTAGTACGGGGAAAAAAAACTTTTGGAAAAGAAAACAAATAAGCAAGAGATTCAGAAAGTCTTCTCATTCGGGACTGACTCTGACCTGGCGGCTGGTCACAGCTGGTGTACTGTGTACGAGTAAAGATGTGGAGGAGCCAGTGTTGTACAACCACCTGATGAAGGAGCAGCGCTCTGAAAGCTAGTGCTTCCAAATAAACCTGTTGGACTATAACCCGGTATTGTGTGATTTTTAACTCTCTGCATAAGTAAATAAAGGGTGCTTTAGTGACAGGATATACCGGCCTCTGTGCAGTTATTTCATGCAGTCTTTTGAATTTTGATCATTCTCAATCAATCTAGCTGCTCACTCATCTATATCTATGAAAAATAGTTTATGGATTTATTTAAAAATTTATCCCATGACTCGTGGAAAAGTAATAAGAGCGCTAAATCGAATTTTTCTGATATTGATCGACTTTGTCATTTGTCAAAATGTTTAAATTTAAAATGTGATGGTTAGGTTATGTTACACACTGACAGAGTCCGATTTGCAAAGTGTGTGGGCAGTGGGCCTGTGAGGCGATGACCTGGAGGTGAGTGGATTGCTGAGTTCTGTTTCCATTGATCCAGCCTGGAGCTTTGACTGACAGCTGCTGGATGTGTTCCCAGCCAGATTACTGCAGTCGGGCGGGCAACTCACCCAATGGCATCGAGAGGATGCGCATTTGGTCACAGGTTTGGGACAATCGTGTGGGCATACCTGCTGGGTCCCACGGAGACAAACCCTCCCTGAAACCCAATGAAAGTGATACTTTGCCTCAAAATAGTAATAGGAGAGAGTGAGGGCTGCAGATGCTGGAGATCAGCGTCAAAAGGTATAACGTTGGGAAAGCACAGCAGGTCAGGCAGTGTCCGAGGAGCAGGAGAATCGATGTTTTGAGCATGAGCTCTTCATCAGGAATGCTTTTGCAGCGCCACACTTTTTGACTCTAAAAATCGTAACATTCATCCATGTTAGCTTTCAAGATATAAGAGACACCTAAGTGGCAACTTTTTTACACAAAGGGTGGTGCATGTATGGAATGAGCTGTCAGAGGAAGTGGTGGAGGCTGGTATAATTACAACATTTAAAAGACATCTGGATGGGTATATGAATAGGAAGGGTTTGGGCCGGGTGCTGGCAGGTGGCACTAGATTAGGTTGGGATATCTGGTCGGCATGGACAGGTTGGACTGAAGGGTCTGTTTCCATGCTGTAAATCTCTATGACTCTAATGACCATGAAAGGGTTGGGAATATACGCTAGTTTGGCCACTCTTGGCATATTGTGTACAGTTCTGGTTGCCATATTTTGGGAAGGATGTGGAAGCATTGGAAAAGGTGCAGAGGAGATTTACCAGGATGTTGCCTGGTCTGGAGGGAAGGTCTTATGAGGAAAGGCTGAGAGACTTGGGTCTGTTCTCATTGGAAAGAAGAAAGCTAAGAGGGGATTTGATATAGACATACAAGATGATCAGAGGGTTAGATAGGGTAGACAGTGAAAGTCTTTTTCCCAGGATGATGATGTCAGCTTGTACGAGGGGGCATAACTACAAATTGAGGGGTGATAGATTTAAGACAGATGTCAGAGGCAGGTTCTTTACTCAGAGAGTGGTAAGGGCGTGGAATGCCTTAACTGCCAATGTAGTAAAAACAATGACTGCAGATTCTGGAAACCAGATTCTGGATTAGTGGTGCTGGAAGAGCACAGCAGTTCAGGCAGCATCCAAAATTCCCCTTCCCCCACCTCGCCCTAGTTCTAAACTTCCAGCTCAGTAACTGTCCCCATGACTGGTCCGGACTTGTCCTACCTGCCTATCTTCTTTTCCACCTATCCACTCCACCCTCTCCTCCTTGACCTATCACCTTCATCTCCTCCCCCACTCACCCATTGTACTCTATGCTACTCTCTCCCCATCCCCACCCTCCTCTAGCTTATCTCTCCACACTTCAGGCTCACTGCCTTTATTCCTGATGAAGGGCTTTTGCCCGAAACGTCGATTTCGAAGCTATTAAACTGCCAATGTAGTCAACTCAGCCACATTAGGGAGATTTAAACAGTCCTTGGATAAGCTCATGGATGATGATGGGATAGTGTTGGGGAACAAGCTGAGAATAGTTCACAGGTTGGCACAACATTGAGGGCCGAAGGGTCTGTACTGCGCTGTATTGTTCTATGTTCTATGTTCTATACCTAGCATCAGTCAGCGATGGAATCCACACCTTTCAAGGAAGCCCCTATCCTGAGAGTAACTCACTGACTCATGTTAAAAGGGGCACCTGACATAGAAGGAGCAGCAGTTTAACTCAGGAAAAGAAAAAAACTTACCAGTCAGTAACTTAAACCCTAAATATCTGCAAAACATCTGGTCATCTTTCTGGAGGTGAGTATTTCATTTTATTTGTAGGTTTAACCCAAAAGGAATTACTTAAAGTCTTTGTGAGGAAAGATCGAACCATTAACGTGACAGCAATGATAGAGACAGGGAAGTATACAGCAGTTACCTAACTACAAGAGTCATGTCAGACTCAAAATGATAACTCTGCTTTCTCTCTCACAGATGCTACCAGACCTGCTGTGTTTCTCCAGCATTCTCTGGGCTTGTTCCGGATTTCCAGCCGCTCCAGTGTTTTGCTTTTATTCTATTTTAGTCTCTGTAGATGCTGCAGGGAGAGATGAGGGAGAAGGCCACAAGCCTCACTGGTGATGCCCTGTGGATACTCCTCTGGGCTGGAAAGAGCTAGAGGAGGGTTTTCTCTGATGGAGACGCAGCAGAGATCATCTTTCAGATAACAACCAAAATCAGAACTGCATCAGTTGGTTGCTTTCCAAGCAATTATTGTTTTATTCATTAATGGGATTACGGTGTCACTAATTCAACCAGTATTTATTGCCCATCCCTAATTGCCCAGTTAAAAGTCAACTCTATTGCTGGGGCTTGGAGAAATATGTAGGCCAGACCAGTTAAAAATGGCAGATTTCCTTCCTTGAAGGACATGAGTAAACGAGATGAGTGTTTTTTCCTGAAAATTAGCAACAGATGGCCCTCATTAGACTTTTAATTCCAGATTTTTATTGGATCCAAATTCCACCATCCGCTGTGGCAGGATTTGAATCTAGGTCTCTCGAACATTGCTCGGGTCTCTGGATTAACAGGCTGGTGATAACACCAGTGGCCAACTATCTTCCCTGCTGTACAGTGGAGTCTCTGTTATCTAGTTTTCTAAAGTTTGGAATTGTCATGCAACCCAGCAATCAGAAAGTCACCTCCCTACTCCATGTGGGAATTCTCTCACCATCATCTGAGATTTAAAAGGGGATTTGTAACCTCCTGAAGACCTTATCAAGGCAGAGCAATTGACTTCTTGGAATGGGAGAAGGTTCCCTTGCTCTGGAAACTGATTGATTGGTCGCCTCTCTCTCTCTCTCTTTCCCATTTTGGTAAACAGTTTGCTGATGGTATTTCTAATGGTAGTTGTCTTTTCCTTAGGGTGCAGGATTTCAAAATTAGGGGGCACATTTTTAAGGTGAAAGGAGAGAGAGATTTAAAAAAGACACGAGGGACAAACAGACGATGGTGCATGTTTGGAATGAACTTCCAGAGTAAGTGGTGAACGTGGACACAATTACAATGTTCAAAAGACATTTGGATAAGTACACAAATAGGAATGGTTTGGAAGGATATGGGGCAGGAGCAGGGAGGTGGGCCTAGTTTAGTTTGGGATTATGTTTGGCCTGGACTGATAGGGCTGTAGGGTCTGTTTCCGTGCTGTATGACTCTCTGAGTCTATGAGTGGTTCAGGCTGCTCACTTTTAAAATGCACATTTATCTTGTGGTGATGACTCGTCAAGTTTTCCCAGCTGCCACCTGTATTTTTCCAACAACAGACAGATTCATGTTCCCAATATATTCCCAGTCCCCCTGCATGCTGGATACTCCGGGAGATTACAGTATTTCATTTCATGTGGTGGAATATTGGAAACATTACCTCCACGATTCAGGATTCTGTCTTCCAGGCTTCAATGAGACCATTATAAATCGTCTGCCAATCCCTTGATTATTCCAGACAACTTTATTCCCCCGAGATGGTCTTCTTTTGGACTAAAGTTCAGAGATCAGCAGATATTCATAGTTGTTAAGGCAGACTTAATACTTTAATATCACATTATAATAATCAATGGGAATTAAAACCTTTTCTCTAACATGCATCCTCATGCTATCAATAGCTCTAAAGTAATGAATATGAATAGGAGATAAGTCCCAACCGTAATAGGCAAAACAATGACTGAGTTTTCTTCATGTTCATTTCAGCAAATGTTATTGCACTGGGGATACTCATTTGGATAAAAGGTGGTAAAGGTTCTGATGAAATTTCATCAATCTGGGACATTAAGTCAATTTTTCTCACCACAGAGCTTGCCAAACCTCTTGAGCATTTGCAACATCCAACCGGGTGGCATGGTGGCTCAGTGGTTAGCACTGCGGCCTCCCAGTACTAGGGACCTGGGTTCAATTCCTGCCTCGGGTGACTGTCTGTGTGATGTTTGCATGTTCTCTGCATGGGTTTCCTCCCACAATCCAAAGATGTGCAGGTCAGGTGAATGAGCCATGGGAAATTGCCCATAGTGTTAGGTGCATTAGTCAGGGGTAAATATAGGGTAGGGGAATGAGTCTGGGTGGGTTACTCTTTGGAGGGTTGGCATGGGCTGAAGGGCCTGTTTCTGTACTTTAGGGAATCTAATCATTTTCTGTTAGTTGCAGAATCTTAGTCAAGGAGATAGGTTTTGACGGGCATCTTAAAGGAAGACAGTGAGGTGGAGAGGTGTAGGGTTGGAACTCCAGATCTTGGGGCATCTGAAGGCACAGCCACCAACGTTGGAGGAGTGATTAAAATAGGCTGTAATGATATTTTGGAGGATGGTGGGGCTGAAGGAAATTATAAAGAAAGGTGGGTGGGACGGGGTGGGAGGGGATGTGAAGAAAGACCATACAAATGTTCAAGAACAAGGGCGAGAACTTTAAAGTGAAGACATTTCTTGGCTGGGGGCCAGGTCAGTGAGCACATGGGCGATTGGAGTACAGCTAGCTCTTCTATAACGCAAATGTTGTGTTCTTGTGTAACCTTGCACTATAGAAAAAGCGTTTGAAGTGTTGGCAATGTAATCGCGTTACAGCCAACACACATTTTAAAGGTTTGTGCTTTAGAAACAGCGCTCCCAATTTGTCAATCGCATTACAGCAAATTCGTGTTGACGAAACCCGCGTTATAGCAGAATGACCTGTATTCAGTGTGAGTTCAGATAGGGCCAGCAGAAATATGGTGAGCCCAACTGTGTGGACAAACGCCATTGCAGTGATGTAGTTTGGAGGTAATGAAGACATGAAGGAGAACTCAGCGGCAACTCATTCTGCAATGTATCAGCTTCACAAAGGTCGATGCTGGAAGAGGGAGAATAAATAGCGAATCATATTTTTATGCAAATGGTACATTTTCAATATCACAAATAACACCAGAGATTGTTTGCCTAGTTTTTACAGAAGCTATTTGTTACTCACTAAAAAATTGGAGATTCAGCAAGAAAATCTTCCACTGGGAAGTTGCCAAACATTTGTATCACATACTTGCAAAAGTTCACAAGTGAATCCTATAGCACATGAGAAATGTAGGTTAATGGTTGCTATTACAGCCTAAATACAGCTAAACCAGTGAAACAGATCAAGCTGACTCTATGGATGACAGTTTGTTTTGGGTGCAGCTGCTATAGGTCAGTGGAATGAGTGCATTCAGACTTCTAACAAGGGAAAGTAGGGCACATTTTTCAAGCCTGGAGTTTGAGGCAGCAGCTTCTGTGTAGAGTGGGCTGGTGGGTATCAAAAGGACGAGGGTCTCCCTCACTAGGTCATGCTCGGACTGTCTAATTTAACGGAGGCTCTTAAAAGGTCAATGGAAAGGCTGACTTCCTTGGTGCCTTTGACAACATACTTCTTACATTGTTTTACCTTTGCTTTTTCCCATTGTTTACCATTGCCTTTGGAGTATTGCATGCAGTTCTGGTCTCTCTCCTATCAGAAGGAGATTGTGAAACTTAAAAGGGTTCAAGAAAGATTTAAAAGACGTTGCCAGTGTTGGAGGGTTTCAGCTACAGGGAGAGGTTGAACAGGCTGGGGCTGTTTTCCCTGGAGTGTCGCAGGCTGAGAGGTGACCATATAGAGGTTTATCAAATCATGCGGGGCGTGGATTGGATAAAGAGACAAGGTCTTTTCCCTGAGGTGGGGGAGTCAAAACCTAGAAGGTGTAGGTTTAAGGTGAGAGGGGAGAGATTTGAAAGGGAACTAAGGGGCAAACCTTTTACACAGAGAGTGGTGTGTGTGTATAGAATGACCTGTCAAAGGAGGTGCTGGAGGCTGGTACAATTACAGCATTTAAAAGGCATCTGGATGGTTACATAAGTAGGGAGGTTTTTGAGGGATTTGGGCCAAATGCTGGCAAATAAGACTAAATTTATATAGGAGGCCTGGTCGGCATTGACGAGTTGGACTGAGGTGTCTGTTTCCATGCTGTACAGCTCTCTGACTCTATGCTACAAAGGCAGGTTACTCTGTTTGGGACTCTGAGACATTAGCTGAAAACGTGTTGCTGGAAAAGCGCAGCAGGTCAGGCAGCATCCAAGGAGCAAAGTTAAGGAAAACCAACCAACACATTAACTGTCCTATTCACATTCACATCTTGTGGTAATAGTTGACTAAAACTGGTCTCAATAACTCACCAAGAGACAATCTGATATAGAACACTGAAAGGTAGATGCTGTCTGGAAGTTGCCCGAGCTGGGGAGTCTAGATCATGGATTCACAGTCTCAGAATAAAAAAGGAAACATTTAGAAGTGTAATGAGGTGTATCACAATCAATAGCCATGCTCACATTCCTGATGAACAGCTCCTGCCCCAAAACATCGATTTTCCTGCTCCTCGGATGCTGCCTGACCTGCTGAGCTTTTCCAGCACCACTCTAATCTTGACTCTAATCTCCAGCATCTGAAGTCTTCACCTTCGCCTATGCTCAAAATATAGTCAGTAAACTATGAATTAAATTAGCTCGTTTGTCCTTTTTTTTGCTCCTTTTAGATTTTTGATTTAAAAGTAACAAGCAGCAAATCTTTAATTTTAAACAAGATCTAAGCTTAGTTTATTGTACAACCATTGCTAAAAGTCATTAAGCAAAAACTATGACACAGTTATTACAGAAAATACAGACAGAAAGTCTAAAAGTAAATACCAATAAAAATACTTGTAAAGATGAAAGTCAGTTGAGTCCATTAATATTGCAGGTCTCTATGACGATACTGTGGCTTCAAGAGATGTATTTTGTCCTGGTTTTTATTATGAAGAAAGGTTGAGACAGAAGCATTGAGTGGTCTGCTCAAAGCCAATAAACAGTTTGTGAGGCCTTGAGTTTTTTTAAAGTTGTAACAATAGAAGAAGCCTGAATGGGTGGGGTCAAGCTCCCACAGTATCAGGATTTTCACTTTTAGCCTTCTGCAGTTGCTGGGGTCTTCAAGCTGGATGTGGGGGAAGCTTTTGTTCCTCTCTCTGTTACAGCTAAAAACTGGGGTTCTCTTCCTGCTGCTAGGATTGCATGTGAGAAAATCTATTTGACTGAAATTGCCTTTGCCAATGTGTGTTTTTGGGATGTTACTACATTGGAACAGTTGTAATTAGTATATTTATTATTTTGTAAAGCATTTTGATACAGTTAACCCAATTTTAAAAGATTCTGTCTGTATTTTAACTGTAGTGTAAAAATAAAGTATTTTCTGTTTAAAGTCAAGTAGTTGACCAATGGATGTAATGCGTTACACTTTTAACTAAGAAGTTAGGGTCCCAGCTATCTTCGTAATATAGTTTGAAGGGGTTTGGTCTGGTCCATAACACGTGCCACATGTTTGAAGATTTCTCTTTCTGATGTGATGAGATTGAAGACAAAGTAATAAAACAAAGAAGTGTGGTTGCTGGAGATCCAAAACAAAAACAGAAAGTGCTGGAGAAACTCAGTGGGTCTGGTATCATCTGTGGAGAGAGAAATAAGACTTAATGTTTCAGGTGCAGTGACCCTTTTTCAGAACAGTCAATGAACAATGGGCAATTCCTTCAGATAACAGGATGACCATGGAATTATATTCCAGCAAATGATGAACGCACGTGGGAGAAGATGGCAACAACATAGAAAAAAGTCTTTATGTAGTCTGTTTGGTAAGAGGGGAAAGGTTCCTGCACTGAACACAGTAATGTTAATGCTAAAACCCTCAAAGACATGTAACCAGGAATTTAACAAAGCATCTCAAAATGAGAGTTAACATTTCAGTCCAGTTACCCTTTGTTGAAGACATTATAATTAGCTTGCCTAATTGTTCGGTCAGTTTGGGTGATGTTTTATTATATAGCAACATCTGGAAGGCATTTGGAAAACAATTAGAAGCTTTATTTGAGCTGTTATATTGAGCTGACTTAGTAGTAAACCTTGCCAGGAGTGATTTGTGTAAGTTAGAGTGACTTACTCAGCAGAGGTGTTGCTGTGAACTGGAAAAGTGAAGACATTGATTGGATTCCTTGTTCCTAAAGCTAAGTGGAAAATCATGAGTTTTCTGAAGGTGTGCAGATTTTATCAGACATTCTTGCCTAACTTCAGCGTTATGGCTGTACCTTTTACAGACTTATCGCTAAAGCAGACAAAGGCAACATGATGGAAAAAGTGCCAAACAACTTCTGAGAAGCTGTAAGGAATCCAAATGACACTGGCTACTGCTGACTTTAGTAAATGTGGGGGTGGTGCATTCTGATTGCAAGATGTTAACTCAAGAATAGAGAAGTCAGTGCTATTGTTCTAAGAAGTTGGACTACTATCAGAAGTAGCAATCTAGAGTGGAAAAGGATACTCTGGGATTGTTACTGGCTCTTAAACATTGTGGAGTTTATGTCCATCGTGACCATAAAGAAATGTTAATGCACATTGATCAATATACCTAAGTCTTGGGGCAGTGCAGTGGCTCAGTGGTTAGCACTGCTGCCTCACAGCACAAGGGACCTCGGTTTGTTTCCAGCCTCAGGCGACTGTCTGTGTAGAATTTGCACATTCTCCCCATGTTTGCATGGGGTTTCCTCCCACAGTCCAAAAATGTGTAGGTTAGGTCAATTGGCTATGTTAAATTGCCCATAGTGCTCAGGGATGTGTAGGTTAGGTACATTAGTCAGGGGCAAATGTGGAGTAATGGAGAATTGGTTTGGGTGAGATACTCTTCAGGGGGTCAGTGTGGACTTGTTGGGCCAAAGGGCCTGTTTCCACACTGTAGGGATTCTAAGATACCTATGAGGAGGAATGTGAGGTTATTCAATGGAGTTTGTTACTTCAACATTACAAGAATTGTTTGTGTAATGAGTAAATGTATTTGCAGGCACATTATCAGCAATGTAATGGTACTGGAATAGTTTCAAAATTTGAGAATAGAAGATGACAAGACATTGTATAAATCCTGCATAAAGAATAAATGAGAGTGACAAATGTAGTTTTCTTGTAGTATTTGGTTGAATATATGTTGTGTTTAACTAACAGTGAAATGCATTTGGAGATTGTGTTCTAATCTCTTCAAGGGTGAAGGCATGGAAAGACTACACATTGTTTTGGAAAATAAACTGGGAACAATGGAAACTTGGACCCTGCTGTACCAAAGAGAATGTAACTTGAAGATCAAACGAGGGACTGAGTGGCATTCATTTATTGGTTACACAAGATCATGTCACTTTTGGGAAAGCTGGATTTGATTGTTGTGTGGGACATGCTGGCACCAAGTGCCTTTGGATTGAAAAGCTGCTAAGCAACAAATTTTGGATTTTTAAGTTGCAGTTTGTCATAACACTGAGAGTCGGCAGTTGAAGCCAAACCTTCAGCAAGCCTGAAAACAAAGACAAGTCTCCCTCCTTCTTACCTCTGTGTGTGAAAATAACCCTCCAAGATGCTGAGAACCTCTAACTTGAGCAAAGACCGAGGTCCAACTGACCAGCTACTGAAGTGAGGATCACATTGACAACAATATGATATCATTGCCAAACAACAAATGAACTTTGATAACATTACTTCATTTCTGCTCTTGTGGTTTAGACTCCTGATCTATTGAATTTATTCCTTTATGCCTATATTTTCTACCTATGATACCTACACAGAATTGTCTGCCTTGTCTGTCCTGTTTGCAAATGAATATGTGCATATTTGGGTTTGAGTGGATACAGTTAAAGTTTGCATAGTGGGAGATAATAATTTATTTTTCCACCTGTTAAAGGATTAATTTATTTATAATCGAGTCAGAGAGGTCACCAGAAAAAGGCCCTTCGGTGCCCACGATATCTCCGCTGCTCAAAACCAATTATCCAACTGCTCCAATCTCATTTTCCAGAACTTGGCCCTTAGTCTCGTGTCCCTCGGCATCTCAAGTACACATCTAAACACTTCTTAAATGTTATGAGGGTTCTGCCTCTCCCACCCTTGCAAGCAGTGAGTTCAAGGCTCTCGGCACCCTCTGGGTGAAAATGTTCTCCTCACATGTCCTCCAAACCTTTTCCCCCTTAACTTAAATCTATGTCCTCTGGTCGTTAATCCCTACAGTTTCTTCCTGTCTACCCAATCAATTCCTCTCATAATTGTTTACATCTCAGTCAAGTCCCCCTCTGTTCTAAGCCCAGAAAATAAGCCCAGTCTGTTCAATCTGTCCTCACAACAGAAACTCTCCTTCCTGGTAAAAATCCTCCACACCTTCTCCAGTGCAGTCACATCCCTCCTATTCACACAATATTCTAGTTGCAACCTAACCAAAGTTTTATATAATTCCAGCATAACCTTGCGACGCTTAAACTTTATGACTCAGCTAATAGAGGTAAATATGCCTTATGTCTTTTTAATCACTTTATCCACCTTTCCAGATACCTTAAGGGCATAGGTGGACATGCACGTTAAAGTCCCTTTGATCCTCGGTGATTCTCAAAGTCCTACCTTCATTACCTTTTATATCTTACTGTATTCCCTTGCCGCGTTTTCACAGCCCAATGCACTATCTCACATTGATCCAGAATAAACTCCATTTGCCAAGGATCAGCCCATCTGACCAGCCCGTCTACGTCCTCTTGTGGTCCACGTTCATTTTGTTCGTTTATGGAACCCCGGTGTGAGTTTCTTTTGTCCTGACAGTAAAAAGGATGGGCAAGAGAACCATCTCGGTAAAAACAATGACTGCAGATGCTGGAAACCCGATTCTGGATTAGTGGTGCTGGAAGAGCACAGCAGTTCAGGCAGCATCCGAGGAGCAGCAAAATCGACGTTTCGGGCAAAAGCCCTTCATCAAGAATGCCACCTCAGTGATCCAGCGAGTCACTTACACATTGGAAGGGCTTGTGGGATAGTGGGGGTGCAGTTACCAGCACATTCTTCCATCAGGGTTGAGACAGTATCTACAGCACACAGACTGCGGCAGTTCACTAAATCGGCTCAATGTCATCTTCCCGAGGGCAACGAGTGATGGGCAAGAAGTGTTGGCCATTTCAGGGGCACCCCCAACTTATGAAGAAAATATAAAATAATTACAAAGCGATACAATTCAAAAGGCAATAGGTTCCTGAACTATGTTCAGAGATGGATTAAAAATATTTACTGAGGGATCAAGAAATGTTGCTGACCTTATAGTCTATTTAATTCAAGCTCTCCAAGGCACTGGTAAGAGAATGAGGATCAATAATGAAGACTGGATTCCACCTTACTGCTAGTTTTTGTTCTTTCTGGTGCTTACAGGATTTCTGGAGACATCACTCACACTTCACTGAACTGAAGGTACACCATGTCCAAGTTACACTCCAGTTGAGTATGTCTCTAATATCTTCAACACGTCTGGTAATACGT
This sequence comes from Chiloscyllium punctatum, assembly GCF_047496795.1. NCBI lineage: Eukaryota > Metazoa > Chordata > Chondrichthyes > Orectolobiformes > Hemiscylliidae > Chiloscyllium > Chiloscyllium punctatum. The sequence goes on along the minus strand of NC_092779.1, from coordinate 14,348,992 downwards.
GATAGTAATATTTCTCATGAAATACTGAATAGGTTGGGATTGCAAGTTCGGATTGAATAAACTCCTTAGTCTCTGTTTTAGATTAGATTAGATTAGACCATAAAACCATAAGACATAGGAGTGGAAGTAAGGCCATTCGGCCCATCGAGTCCACTCCGCCATTCAATCATGGCTGATGCGCATTTCAGCTCCACTTGCCAGCATTCTCCCCGTAGCCCTTAATTCCTCTAGACAACAAGAACCTATCAATCTCGGCCTTGAAGACATTTAGCGTCCCGGCTTCCACTGCACTCCGTGGCAATGAATTCCACAGGCCCACCACTCTCTGGCTGAAGAAATGTCTCCGCATTTCCGTTCTGAAATGACCCCCTCTAATTCTAAGGCTGTGTCCACGGGTCCTAGTCTCCTCGCCTAACAGAAACAATTTTCTAGCATCCACCTTTTCAAAGCCATGTATTATTTTGTACATCTCTATTAGATCTCCCCTTAATCTTCTAAACTCCAACGAATACAATCCCAGTATCCTCAGCCGTTCCTCATATGCTAGACCTGTCATTCCAGGGATCATCCGTGTGAATCTCCGCTGGACACGTTCCAGTGCCAGTATGTCCTTCCTGAGGTGTGGGGACCAAAACTGGACACAGTACTCCAAATGGGGCCTAACCAGAGCTTTATAAAGTCTTAGTAGTACATCTCTGCTTTTATATTCCAACCCTCTTGAGATTAGATTACGTTCCAGTGTGGAAACAGGCCCTTCGGCCCAACAAGTCCACACTGACCCACCGAAGCACACCCAACCAGACCCATTCCCCTACATTTACCCCTGCACCTAGCACTATAGGCAATCTAGCACGGCCAATTCACCTGACCTGCACATCTTTGGAGTGTGGGAGGAAACCTACGCAGACACGGGGAGAACGTGCAAACTTCACACAGTCAGTCGCCTGAGGCGGGAATTGAACCCGGGTCTCTGGTGCTGTGAGGCAGCAGTGCTAACCACTGTGCCACCATGCCGCCCACTCCTGACCTGTAACCCCACCTCCTTGCCTGTTCTGTCCGCCAGCATCAGTTTTCCCCGTCTCATGGGAACATAGAAAATAAGAGCAGGAGTAGGCCATTCGGCTGTCATCAGGCATGCTCCACCATTCAATATGATCATGAGGAAGTGGCGGAGGCTGGTACAATTACAACATTTAAGAGGCAGCTGGATGGGTATATGAGTAGGAAGGGTTTGGAGGGATATGGGCCGGGTGCTGGCAGGTGGGACTAGATTGTGTTGGGATATCTGGTCGGCATGGACGGGTTGGACTGAAGGGTCTGCTTCCATGCTGTACATCTCTATGACTCTATGACTTATCATCCAACTCAGTTCCCTATCCCCACTTCCGTCCAAATCCCTTTGATCCCTTTAGCCTTAAGAACTATATCTAACTATGTCTTGAAAACATTCAACAATTTGGCCTCAACCACTTTCTGTGGCAACATTTATTACCCATCCCTGATGCCCCGCCCCCACCCCACCCCCTTGAAGGTGGGGGGTGGTTAAACAGCAAGCCACGAAAAATTTGGTTTGTTAAATGCTTTGGCCACTCAGTAGTCCTTTTTTTGTCCTAAGCTTCATTTTTATCCATTAAAACAATTCCGCTTCAGCCCTGTTCCTAGATTCCTGACGAAGGGCTTATCCCCGAAACGTTGATTCTCCTGCTCCTCGGATGCTGCCTGACCTGCTGTGCTTTTCTAGCAGCACACTCTCGGCTGCGTTGTTGACGGTCAGTTTCAGAGAGCCCCCCAAGCCTGAACCAACTCAGGAGTATCATGAGAGTCTGTAATGAGTTCCCCCCGAATGATCTCAATAAACCCCCTTCGCAGGGGGTAGGTCAGGACAGGGGGCAGACTGGCACACAGAGCAGCAGTGCCGCTCATTTTGCTTCTCCTTCTGTCTCATCTGCAAAAGGTTTGGAGGAATCCAGGAAAACGCTGATGGAGGAATCAAGATTAGAGTGGTGCCGGAAAAGCACAGCAGGTCAGGATTCCTGATGAAGGGCTTTTGACCGAAACGTCGATTTTCCTGCTCCTCGGATGCTGCCTGACCGGTTGTGCTTTTCCAGCACCGCTCTAATCTTGACTCTGATCTCCAGCATCTGCAGTCCTCACTTTCTCCGAGCTGATGGAGGAATCCCTATGCCTTGGTAATCACTTTCCAAAACATTGCAAACTGTTACAGGTGTTCCAAATGTTTTGACAGCAACTTCTGTTGTCTAAGGCCTTCAGTACTGAAAGCTATATTAACCTTTATATTGCCTACCATAGCCTACAATATTTAGCAGCGTTATGCATGCGGAAGTACACTAAAGAGTTGAGATGATCAAAAAGTGAAGCAGTAGCATGTTGGTGTTGTGATTGGACTGAAGTTGGTCAGGTGGGTTTCACTGAGTATGACTTCCCTGATTGGGGTTGTTAACCTGGGCCAATCAGGGAGCCCTGGCTGTCAGATATTAACAGGAGTTTCTCACACAGCATTGCCCTGTGGTTTGAAGGGCAGTGCTTGTCACTGGCCACTCGGGTGTTTTTCATATCTTCCTGGTGGTGGCAATTGAATAAAGATTTGTGCACTTTGTGTCTTTTCACTGTGTCTCACACCTGCACACACACACCATGGGTGCTGGGGAAAAAATAAGCACTACCGCACTTAGGCGGTAGTGTGGGGGTTAAATTTTTAAAAAAAGAAGAAAAAAAAAGAAACACGAGTGCTCCGCAGTTAGGCGGTAGTGTGGGGTTTTTTTAAAAAAAAAGAAAAAAAAGAAGAAAAAAAATAAACTGGAGATCTGCCCTTTGAGGAAAAAAGAAGATTAACAGGAGTTTCTCACACAGCATTGCCCTTTGATGTGAAGGGCAGTGCTTGTCACTGGCCACTCGGGTGTTTTTCCTATCTTCCTGGTGGTGGAAATTGAATAAAGATTCGCGCACTTTGTGTCCTTCACTGTGTCTCACATCTACACACACACACACCATGGGTGCTGGGGAAAAAATAAGCACTACCGCAGTTAGGCGGTAGTGTGGGGGTTAAAGAAAAACAGGAAGTTTCTCACCTTCACTGTTTGAGAAAAAAAAATAAACAGGAATGTTACTGACAATTAGAGTTGTTTAAACATGCATAGATTAAGACACTCAAACTGTAATAACTGCCCTGGCGTTTGCTTTTAAAGAAAAAAATTAACAGGAGTTTCTGCCTGAAGGTGGGGTGGGAGGGTCACCGTTTCTGGGCTGCTGGGGGGGACTCTGCATTCTATGCACTGTTTCTTATCTAATTGGACTGTTTTGTCTGTATTTGTTACTGCTTCTTTTGTGATGGCTGAAAGTGGGATTTGAGGTGTGTCCGTATTTCCCTGAAAACTGGTTGAACCGAGGGGTTTGGGGTCTGGCTTTGCCACTCCTCTCCCTTGTAAAATTGCTGTTTCTTTGTATACAGCTGTTAATGTTAGTTGTTTGTAAACTGTACTGTTTAATAAAAAGAAAAAAGATAATCGGGAGTTTCAGGAACTCTAGGGACTGGCCCTGACCTAATTAGTCAGAGTCCATGTACTGTCCACGTAGAAGTAAAGGGTGATTTGGTGATGGGATACCAGTCTCTGTGCAGTTATTTTAGTTGGTTCTTCTTTGAATGTGGGCAATAGGGTAAGTTTTTATTCAGATTTCCATCTACAATCATCAAGAGGATAAAATGGTGGATAATCTTTCTCTCCCTGTTGTTAAACAATGGGATTGATAATGGAGCAGAATCTTTGGGAAAAATCATACTGTCCCTGCCACCAGTAGTTTATTGCAATAGGAATTCACTGGCTTTTGGAAAAATCATCTTCAAGCTGTTGGTGCTGAATTTTCACAGCGATGGAAGTAAAAGAAATTGTTATAATTCATGGCATATTTATGAACAATGGATACAATAAAAATGAGGTATTAAATAATGGAAGGTTGCACAATTTCAATAACAAATAAATTGCCAAAATGCAGATTTCCTTAATCTGCAAAATAAAATTGAAAGGTTTATTGCACTCTGCATTTTGTGTTCAATTCCATAGATCATGTGTTGTCAGGTTGAGTTCATTAAATTCTCTGTCATTTACATACTATCTACAGTGGCCTGTCTTATAGTCTATTTATTCTGCACCTTATTTGTGAAACATGTATTTTTTCTGCAGACCCCACAGGGCAGTTACTTTCGATGGTTGTAGTAAGAGGTCATGGCAAAGAGCAGAGGGTTCAGGATCAGAGTGGTGCTGGAAAAGCACAGCAGGTCAGGTAGCATCCCAGGAGCAGGAAAATCCATGTTTCCAGCAAAAACCTTTCATCAGGAATGAGGAAGGGAATCAGAATCCCTCATTCCTAATGAAGGGCTTTTGCCCGAAACATCGACTTTCCTGCTCCTCGGATGCTGCCTGACCTGCTGTGCTTTTCCAGCACCACTCTAAACTTGACTCTAATCTCCAGCATCTGCTGTACCCACCTTCACCTAGAGGTTTCAGGATTGTCAGGTGCAAAGGCCAGACTGCCTGGTGAGTGGGGACTAATTCTGTACAAGCTTTGTTTAGATGTTATGTCAGCCAGAGACAAGCGTGTTCAGCTCACTAAACAGGACTGTGCACTGATGGTTACTGATGGTTACTGATGTTGGAGGTTAGCCAGCATTGCACACGCAGAATGACGACATGAACAGGATGCACAAGTGATCTCATAGAATCTTATAGGGGCCTGGGTTATGGTGGGATTTTTGGAAGAATCCACGACTATTAGCATTTAGCAGCTGCCAATCCTTATGGTACCTCTCCGATGCTATTGCAGAACCCTGAACAGGTAATGACTAGCTTCACAGGACGCTGCTGGCTACCACACTTAGAAAGCTGCTACACTTTGCATGTAGAGACAGGAGTCCACCTGACAGACTGGACCAGCTTTCATCTCGAGTTGTTCACTTGTTCTCATAGTATTCACTCGCTCAGTGCCTACTTGCATTCTCCTAGCTTCCCCGCCTTGCCATTCCTGTTACACGTTGCTCAGGGCCAAAGGCTCTCAGTATTGCCCAGACATTGAGGCACATTCTTGCACAGTCTGACAAGGCTCACTTACATATCAGGGATCTGTCCAGGAAACACATACCGAGAGATCAATCCCACAGCCACAGCGTGTACCAGCTGCCTGAGCGGGAAACACACTGCACATCCATTCATCCGAATGGCCATGTTGGAAATCGGGTGGGAGCGAGTACTCCAACAAACGAGGGTGGGGTGATGACATGGGGAGAGCGGGTATCTCCGTTGGTCAGGGGGAAGCACGGGGAAGGACTGCACACAGTCCAGGAGTTTGGCCGATTCAGTTGTCTGCTCAGGTTGAGCACAGTCAGGGACCTGTCTAATTACAGTTCTAACGGTGGGCCGCAGTCAGCCCTGGACAAAGGTTGGTTAGCTCAGTTGGCTGGATGGCTGTTTTGCAATGCAGAGTGATGCTAACAGCTTGGGTTCAATTCTCACATTGGCTAAGGTTACCGTGAAGGATTCTCCTTCTCAACCTCTCCCCTCTCCTGAGGCACTGTGACCCTCAGGTTAAACCACTGCCAGTCGTCTCTATCTCTCAATCTCTCTCTAATGTGACAGCAGGAGTGTGGTCCAGTAAGAGTATGGTGACATTACCATTACCTGGAGGGCCAGCACTTGCAAAGAGGGAAATCCCATCTTGCCAACCAGGGAGCTGCAAAGACAGCAGTTGGGGTCAGTCATTTCTAGGGGATGTTAATTGAAGTCGGTCAAAGTCCTGAGCAAATAGAGTCATGGGATCTGAGGGCACTTATAGGAAGTCAGTGGGGGTAGTCACTGTCAAAATGGATGGGGCAGTCAAGGGTGGGGTGGGAAAGCAGAGGCATGTGTAGAAGTGGGGATGAGGATGTTCAAATGCAACAAGATTCAGGCTTAGGAAGATAAGTAACAAGTAATATTCATGCCACAGGCCAAAGACAAGATATAACCATCATCACTTGATATTCAATGAGTCACTGAAGCCCCCACTGTCACCAATAAATGATAGCAGAAGCTGCTGGAAAAACTCAGGTCTGTGGAGAGAAAACAGAGTTAATGTTTCAAGTCCACAGCCCCTTCTTTAGAACTCTCCCACTATCAACATCCTGGGGGTTTATCATTGACTGACAATTGAACTGGACTAGCTGCATAAACACAATGGTTAAAGAACAGGTCAAAGACTAAGAGGCCTGCAACAAGTTACTCCCCTCCTGGCTCCCCAAAGCCGGTCCATCACCAATAAAGCCCAGGTAAGGAGTGTGATGGAGTATTCCCCACCTGTCTGGATGAGTGCAGCTCCAACAATACTCCAAATGTTTTGCACCATCCTGAACAAAGGAACGTAATTGATTGGCACCACATTCACTCCCAGCTCTACCGCCACTTGTGTGTACCATCAACAAGAAACACTGGAGACACTTACCAAAGATCCTCAGACAGCACCTTCCAAACCTACGGCAACTTCCATCTTGAAGGACAAGGGCAGCAGATACATGGAAACACCATTGCGTGCAAGTTCCCTTCCAAGGCATTCACCATCCTGAGTTGGAAATATATCGTCGTTTTATCAGTGTCGCTGGGTCAGAATCCTGGAATTCCCTCCCTAACAGCACTTACAGCACATGAACTACAGCGATTTAAGAAGACAGCTCAGCACCACCTTCTCAAGGCCAATGAAGAATAGGCAATAAATGCTGGCCCAGCCAATAACACCCATGAAAAAAATGTTTAGGACGGGTAGCACAACATATAAAATGAATCCAATGCATACATGTAATGGCAAAGCGAGCATACAATGTCCATGACAAATGATATTATGCTGCCAATCTCAGTGTTGCTCTCTGCCTCACCTTCAACAACTCAATGGAATATGGAGACTGTAAAGGAATATTCAGCAAGCAATATCTCACGGCAACTACTTAATAATGCAAAGAAATGATATTTCTGCCAAGTTATATTACCTGCCGTTAAAGAAGCTGCTTTGAATATTAAGATATCAATGGAAGCTTGAAAATGTAACTCTCACACCCAACAACTGAGACTAACAATAATTTGCCACTTAAATTCGTGACTTTCTAAAAATGCAAAGTAACAAGTGAGGCCAGTCAACAAGCAAGATTATCATTAGAATTTGCCTGAGATCACGAGATTATTTATGTTGTAAGAAGATTCCTCTGTACCACCCTGGCTAGCTGTACTGAGAGCAATTCTAATAGTGTCAGTCTGTTAAGTGCTTGCAAAATCCAGATATGGAGCATTGGCATGAGATGGTAAAGAGTTAATTTAGAAATGCAGGCTTTTATATTAATGATGTTCAACTAATATTAATGCACACTATCAAATACCAATTTGCTCAATTAAAAATGCATCCATTATGATAATTTGATAGAATAATCTATGTAATTCGTACAATTTGAGTGAATAATTCTGCGAACCCCTGTCATAAATCGTGTATCCATTTTCCAGTGTCGTTTACTCACTGGAAGATTTGCCCATTTTTGAAGAGAATATGTGAGACCCAAGACTGAGTAAAGTAGTCACAAGCAATATCCGCAGTATTTGTTCAGCAGAAACATGTCAAAAGTCCTTTCTTCACTTCCAGGAGATTTACTGATGAAAAAGGAAAGATTTGCATTTCCAAAATGATTTTGACAATCAGTAAATGTCTCCAGGTATGTTCTGGCCAATGAGGTGTTTTTGATGTGTAGTAACTGATGTGGTGTAGGAAGGGAAAAGACAGGGAAGCAGCATTGAGGATTATCAGGTCAGCTATGATGTCATCGAAAGGTAGAGCAGCCTCAATGAGCTGAACGGCCTACATCTGCTCCTCTGCTTTATGGAGGACCTGTATTTGGGCTGTTAGGACTGATTGCCTGCCCCTCTTCTGCGGCTACGTCTGAGTCCGGGTGTCTCTGGAAAAAGAGCACACGTTGTCTACCAACTCCTTTGAGCTGTTCAGGGACAGGTGGGCGCCGCAGGGAGTGGAGTGTTTTATTTTCCCCTCCAACTCTATTTTGATTTAATCCCCGCCCTCCCCTTCACTGTTTGATCATGCAGCATTGCCCTTTGATGTGAAGGGCAGTGCTTGTCACTGGCCACTCAGGTATTTCCTTTCTTCCTGGTTGTGGAAATTAAATAAAGATTTATACACCTAATGTCTTTCACTGTGTCTCACACCTGCACACACACACACACACACATAACATGGGTGCTAGGGAAAAATATAAGCACTACCACAGTTAAGCGGTAGTGTGGGGGTTAAAAAAACCAGGGGATTTAGAATCTCTTCAGTTCAGGGGACTGACTCTGAGCTGGCTGGGTCACAGTCAGTGAGTTCCTCCTGTTATTGAGGTGGAGAGTTTCTTTGTCTTTTTCCCCCTTGTTTAGAGAAGATATTTGTTTCTTTTTTTGGTGCCTCCATTTTTTTTGTGTTTGTTTTCTTCCTTTATTAAAAAAAAATGGAAGACCTGAATTAACCAGAATTGCTCTTCTCTGGAACATACCTTGAGAAATGTCACATCAATCCGAGTAAGCAGTTGGTAGATGACACCTCCAACAGTGCCCTGCTCCTCCAGTACTGTGGTAGTTTTTTTAAATGATTCAATTAGATTCCCTACAGTGTGGAAACAGGCCCTTTGGCCCAACCAGTCCACACCGACCCTCCGAAGAGTAACCCACCCAGACCCATTTCTCTCTGACTAATGCACCTAACACTATGGGCAATTTAGCATGGCCAATTCACCTGACCTGCACATCCTTGGACTGTGAGAGGAAACCGGAGCATCCGGAGGAAACCCTCGCAGACACAGGGAGAATGTGCAAACTCCATACAGACAGTTGCCCGAGGCTGGAATCGAACCTGGGGCCCTGGTGCTGTGAGGCAGCAGTGCTAGCCACTGAGCCACCATGCTGCCCATTGAGCCACCGTGCCGCCCAGTTGTAAAGTGAGACTTCAATACTCTCCAACTGAACCACAGCTGATCCTCTGCCTTAAATAGAGAAAATTCTTGGGCAGGGGAGGCTTTATTACAACTGATTGTATTATTTATAGAGGGCTAAGAGCTAGGAGCCAATTCTGTACATTGTTATTCCACGAGGCCACATTCATGGCTACACTCGAGAGTCAGGTGTGTGTGACAGGACACTGGCCTGAGGTAGTCTGACTCTATGACTTGGTGAGTTGGAGTAACGAAAAAGAGAGCTAACCTTTTCAAGACTTAAGTGTGATTATTTCTAGCACCTGAAAGCCCAAAACCCATAACAGGCTTTTTGATGTTTGAGTATAAAATTGGCAACACAAGTTCAAAATATAACTCACTGATTGAATATCATGCATTGATTAGAAATGAAGTTCAGGAAATATGTACAGGGGTGAATTTCTATCGCCAGTTCATACTATCATCCAATTGTCCGCTCTTTTGGTTGGCATAACATACACAAACCTTACCTTAGCCTGAAGCTTGATGTTTTACTGGGATGCACAAGGAGGCTATCTGAAAGCAAAACATACTGGAGATCACAGCGGGTCAGGCAGGGTCCGTGGAGAGAGAGCAAGCTCATGTTTCAGGTCTAGATGACTTTCCATCAGTTCTGTATAGAGCGTTTGGATTGTAGTTGGGTTCTCTCTTTGGGTGACAATGACAATCTTACAAAAGAACCAATGAGAAGAGGCAGCCACTCACATTGGCAGGTGGCATTTGGCCACAGAAAGGCAGGTGGATGAATAAATTAGTGGGGACAGGGTCAAGGGAGAGCTGAGGAGTCACAGTCAGGATGAGGTCAGGATGTCAGTTAGGGAAGAAACTAAATAAATTTAGGCTTAGAGGGGGAGACTAGTGGGAGGACTGGCTTTCTGCTCAGGTGTGGAGGCAGCAACAACAGTTGAATGGATGGTCTTAATCTGAGTGAGAAAGCGATATATGTGCCCCTGCATCGGGCTAGTGTTTTGATGCATAAACTAAGGCTTATTTGTGTTCAAATTTGCTATTTAGCTATAGAGATCAATGATTAAAACTGGATTTTGTAACTATACCAAGAAAGGGAAAGCATATGTCCTTTGTCCCTCTCACCACTTTGCCAAAAGTGAACGATGTGATTGCTGAGACTCACGTGGCCTTCCAAACACTAAGAGAAACAAGTGTCCCTGAGATAAATTGCAAAGGGGATTATTTAATTACATTCCAGATGGACTGGCGCATGAAAACACAGCTTCATGCCAGCTTCCATGGACGTGCCTTAGGACCATGGCCAACCATAACGTCCTCTCATTGTGGAAGGGCCAGATGAGAAAAGATGGTGGCTAGGGAATTTGCTCACAGTTGCCACAGTGACCGCCCTCTGCTGTCTTATGAAGTAGAGTTGGATTTCAGTGGAGCATCTGCACCCTCGTCAGATTTGACATGATGATGAAAGCAGTGGCATTACAGCAGAAGCCCCATTCTCTAAACTCTTTGGGAGAATCTAGTGGAGAGACTGCCCAGTCCTGGCATTATCACGGAGCGTTGTATCCTTTATGACCGGCCTTTGGAAAAGGGAGTCATTTATCAGGCTGGTAATCAACCAAAACAGGATAAAAGAAGCAATGATTATGAGAAACCAGAAAGAACCGAGAGCAGTCAAATTTCTCCGGAAGAAATTTCTCGGAGAAAACCTCAAGGTGGAACCGTTCTCCAAACTATTTCAAGGTTTCTAACCCTGACATGCTCCTGAGCCTTCTTAGTAAGAAACCCATGCCCCAATTCATCCAGACTCCCTGTCACCATTACACTCTCAGGAGCTCTTATGATGCAGTGGGTAGTCTCACTACCTCTGGACCTGAAGCTCCAGAGTTCAAGTCCTGCTTCAGGGCTTAATGGCCAAACAGGTGGTTATCAATGTTGAAATCTTGCTGCTACCGTTACGGTGGGGGGTAACAGGGGGAGAGCCAGAATGTAACTGGAGCAACTGCCTCGCTATTTCATGTGCAGTTTCTTGCCATGAACAAATACCATCCCCACTGTGAGAGACGTCCACTGTAGAAATCTAACTGCCCAATAACCTTGCACAGAACATCATCTGTTCTGGCCTACCCCACTCTGTTGCCCACATTCCAGGATGGATAGGTATGAGATGAGGTGGACACCAGATACTCCCTCGTCTGAGACATCCCATCTTTGAGCATGCCTGAAGTGGGCGGCATGGTGGCACAGTGGTTAGCACTGCTGCCTCACAGCGCCAGAGAACTGGGTTCAATTCCCACCTCAGGCGACTGACTGTGTGGAGTTTGCACGTCCTCCCCGTGTCTGCGTGGGTTTCCTCCGGGTGCTCCGGTTTCCTCCCACAATCCAAAGATGTGCAGGTCAGGTGAATTGGCCAGGCTAAATTGCCCGTGGTGTTAGGTAAGGGGTAGATGTAGGGGTATGGGTGGGTTGCGCTTCGGCGGGGCGGTGTGGACTTGTTGGGCCGAAGGGCCTGTTTCCACACTGTAAGTAATCTAATCTAATCTAAAAAAAAAGTGTGACTGAAGACACACAATGTCAGACATCTCAGCATTCATGAAGCAACCAGACTGGCAACACAACCTCAGCTATGAGCAGCTTGAATTGTCACTGAAAGGTTGTCTCCGTGCTTCCCAAGCTGTGAATTACTACTGGGAGATAGATGACCAGATGTATCACAATGGTGTGGAACCTCTTGGGAACACAAGGCTTGTGTTGAGTGTTTAGAAGTAATCTTTTTAAATGAAAGGCCATGCTCATTTTGAACCACAGGATTAGCACTGATGCCTCATAGCGTCAGGGATTTGGTTCAATTCCAGCCTCGGGTAACTATTTGTTTGGAGTTTGCGCATTCTCCCCATGTCTATGTGGGTTTCCTCCGGGTGCTCCAGTTTCCTCCCACAATCCACAGATGTGCAGGTTAGGGTGGATTAGCCATGCTAAATTGCCCATTGTGTTCACAGATGTGTAGGTTAGGGGCATTAGTCAGGGGTAAATTTAGGATAATAGGGTATGGGAATGCATCTGGGTGGGTTACTTTTTGGAGGGTCAGTGTGGACTTGTTGGGCCGAAGGGCCTGTTTCCACACTGTAGGGATTCTATTATCTGTGGTGATTCACTCCTCCTTCGATATGACACATCTTCAAAGTCCTCCTATTCCCCGTGTTCTCAGTAATGCCCAGTGAGGATATGTCCTCCAAGCTCAGGCACCTCTTTGACACAGCTGAGTGGGTATAATCAGGGTACTGTTTGGCATGGCTGCAGGATTCATTCACTGATTGCTCTTTCACTCTGTGAGTGCACAGCGAGAGCAAATCCTAAGGGCAAATGGATAGTCAGGCTGACGTCTGCCTCATATAACTCCAGTTGCATGGGAAAGTCATCAAAATTGACTAGAATTTGGGGGACTGGGGAAGGAAAGAGAGCAATGACTCCCCCCACCCCCCCCCATCCTAAAGTAGATATTTACCCACAATTTTATGACATCATGTCTCCACTCTAGTGTTCAATTGCTACCATACCGTTACCCTTTTCTACAATAGGATCACTTTCTGTGGAGAAACAACACTTCCATGACCAATTGCAACATCAGGATGCTACAACTTTAGTGGGGCGTACTTCCTTTAGGTAGAGAGGAAGTTGGAATGATTCTAGTGTACTTTACAGTATCAGATCATTTTATTCTATTTCCAAAAGCCAACTAGCAATGGATAGAACTGAAGCCAACCTTTATGTGCATTTTTTATTTACAGAGTTACATATTACATACAAAGTCCTCCTAACCCAATAATCACAACTTTAGTCTCTGTCTATTTATAGTGAGCTCACATTAATGCCCAGCTGGTGCTTGGCAACTGCATTTAACTCAGTTAACATACAAATGACATCCTAGAAATATTTGTTTGGTGTATCTGTGAGCACAGAGTGCATCATAAGTGGGTATAAGTGTGCCGTGATTATATGAGGTTATTTTGCTATGAGGAAGCACTAGTTTGTTGCTATGCAGCTCACAAGCGGTTTTACAGGCTTGTGAAGATTTACACATATTTTCCAGTTCCTGTTGAATTCTTTTTCGGATTTTGTATCCATGCCCTTGGCACAATGCTGCTGTTTGCCTCAGCTACTTCTTCTAATGCCCAGCCTTCTTTCCTTGTTTTGTTCTATGCCAGGGAAATCAGATAATCTCTCCCTTTTTTGATCTTCCTGAGCAGCTGTCCAATGGAGACCTTCCATGACTCACTCTGCTACTACACAGTGACATTTTCACAGATACTTTGTAATCTTCCTTTCCAGATGATCCACAGGGAATCAGAACTTCTCAGATGCATTCCAGGATATTTGGCTTCCGCAATCTAGACCTAAATTCAGGCTTTATCCTTCTCTGCATCTGCTTCCTCTATGTTGACCTGTAGGCTCAGTGGTTAGCACTGCTACCTCATGGGGACCTGAGTTCAATTCCAGCCTCGGTTGACTGTCTGTGTGGAGTTTACACATTCTCTCCATTTCTGTGTGGGTTTCCTCAGGTGCTCTGGTTTCCTCCCACAGTCCAAAGAAGTGCAGGTGAGGTGGATTGGCCATGTTAAATTGCCCATAGTGTTCAGGGATGTGCAGGCCAGGTGGATGGGAAATAGAACATAGAACATAGAACGTAGAACAATACAGCACAGAACAGGCCCTTCGGCCCACAATGTTGTGCCGAACTTCTAACCTAGATTAAGCACCCATCCATGTACCTATCCAAATGCCGCTTAAAGGTCGCCAATGATTCTGACTCTACTACTCCCACGGGCAGCGCATTCCATGCCCCCACCACTCTCTGGGTAAAGAACCCACCCCTGACATCTCCCCTATACCTTCCACCCTTCACCTTAAATTTATGTCCCCTTGTAACACTCTGTTGTACCCGGGGAAAAAGTTTCTGACTCTCTACTCTATCTATTCCTCTGATCATCTTATAAACCTCTATCAAGTCACCCCTCATCCTTCGCTGTTCCAACGAGAAAAGGCCGAGAACTCTCAACCTATCCTCGTACGACCTACTCTCCATTCCAGGCAACATCCTGGTAAATGTGGGGTTATGGGGATTTGGGTGGGTCTGGGTGGGATGCTGTTCGAAGGGTCAGTGTGGACTCAATGGGTCAAAGGGCCTGCTTCCACGCTGTAGAGTTTCTAGGATTCTATGTCCCAACGTGGACCATCCCTGATGCCTCTCGTGGTGCAGAGGTAGGTCCACTACGCAGAGGAGGCCCAGGGTTCAAGTCCCAGCTGGTTTGGAGATGTTCTGGAATAGCAGCCAGCGTGAGGAGTGAGCCCTGGGGGAAGGCTGGTGCAGAGAAGCAGTCCCAGAGAAAACCTACCTTCGAGCAGCTGGGAGCCAGTGCAGAGTGGGGTGGAGGCTTGGAGAGGAGCAGGGAAGGTTGTTGGACTGGGGCCTGGAACGGGCATTCAGACCATGTGTGGAAGTCCCTGTGTTCAGCTACTGCAATGTAATGTTTATGTGCAATTTGTTCATATGACTGAAATGACTATCCTTTAACTATGTGTTATTTCTAACGTATTCTTTAAACACTGTCAAGTTATGCAACTACTTTGCTTTTTTCATTTGTCTTTTGGATCAAGATTTGTACCGAGGTATTTGTACCTAAGATGGTACTATAAGAGGTTACAACACACTGTAAATGTTTGCTATAAATTCTGTGTCTTACAATCTTATTCTTCACAACTACCTGATAAAGGAGCAGCGCTCCGAAAGCTAGTGCTTCCAAATAAACCTGTTGGATTATAACCTGGTGTTGTGTGATTTTTAACCATAAGAGGCAACATCGTAAAACTTTTCACTGTACCCCTGTACTCCTGTACTTGAGTACACTTAACAATAAAAGGATATTCTATTCTGTTCTATTCTATTTATCAACAAAAATACCTAGACCAGTCTTTTAACTTTTAAGGCCTATAGCAATACACTCAGAACCTAGTAATTTATCCCAATGGATGGTGTTAGATGGCTCAGTGCATTGTCTAAACCCTCTGGTCAGTTCCAGAGGCTTCTGAAAAAAATCAGTCTTTGTACATGAAATCTCACCGGGCTCAGACACACAAAAGAGTTTGCAATTAATATTTCTCCTTGCTTGAAGCAAAACAGAGCCACATCCCTCTTGGCACAACGGTAACAAAATGTTCACAGGAGATTTCGCTCAACAATTTACACTCCTTGGATAGCAGATAAGTTTCTGTTATTTTTCAGGATATGTTGGGATGGGATTGATTAAAAAAAATCGCTTTCACAATTTTCTAGGTGGGTAATTTCCTTAGGAAGTGGCAGTCTTGATTGGGTGATGTTGTTTCCAGTACCACTGGTTGTAGTTCGTGACCACTCGAGACAACTTTGGAAGGGCTTTGTAGCCCCCCCTTGGGAAATGTTCTAACAGAATTCCTAAACAAAACCACATTTCGAATGCAACAGTGCTGGCCCGCTTTTGGCACACGTGGTTTTGTGCTCCTTAAAGTGAAATAAAGACCAGAATTACAGAATGAGACACTGCTTCATATTTGACAGCCAATCACTGAAGATTTCAGGGGAATAAAAAATTCACTGGTACTCACAGAAATTTGCAAGATCTGGAACACAAGTTGGCTTGATAACTTGGTAACGTATATCAAGAAATATTTGCAATGCATCATTGCTCTAGTTTTTAGTGAGACAGCATGGCCTGAAATTAGAGTTATCATGATGTGCAGCACGGAAACAGATCCTTCGGTCTAACTCGTCCATGCCAAGTGGATATGATAACTTAATCAAGTCCCATTTGCTGGCACTTGGCCCATATTCCTCTAAACCCTTATTCATATACCCATCCAAATGCCTTTTAAATGTTGTAATTGTACCAGCCTCTACCACTTCCTCTAAAAGCTCATTCCATACATGCACCACCCTCTGCATGAAAAAGTTGCCCCTTAGATCCGTTTTGTATATTTCCCATCTCACCCTAAACCTATGCCCTCTAGTTTTAGAATCCCCTGCCCTGGGAAAAAGACCTTGTCTGTTTATCCTATCCATGCTCCTCATGATTTTATAAACCTCTATAAGGTCACCCCTCAGCCTCTGACACTCCAGGGATAGAGTCATAGCGTTGTACACATTCTCAGGGGTGGGAATATTTCCAACTGGGGAAGCCGTGGAGTTTGAGATTAAGTAATTCCCACTCAGCTAGTGATCAGGCACAAAAGAGTGTGACTGTAAGTGAGGCAGGTATGGGGAACCTGAGTTCAGGAGTGGAGGAGCCTCAGCCCTTGACCTTGTCCAACAGGTACGAGATTCTTGCTCCCTGTTCGGATGAGGAAAAGGGCTCTGGACAGGATGAGCCAACTGACCAAGGCACCATGGTGCAGAAGGCCATTCAAGAGGGGGGAGCTAATAGACAAGTAGTGGTTATAGGGGATTCTATAATTAGGGGGACAGATAGTATCCTTTGCAAGCCGGATCGGGAGTCTCGCATGGTGTGTTGCCTGCCCAGTGCCAGGGTGCGAGACATCTCTGACCGGCTTGAAAGGATATTGGAGCGGGAGGGGGAGGATCCAGTTGTTGTGGTCCACGTTGGTACCAACAACATAGGCAACACTAGGGTGGAGGACCTGTTTGGGCATTACGAAGCACTAGGCAGGAAATTGAAGCACAGGTCCTCAAGGGTCATAATCTCCGGATTACTGCCCGAGCCACGTGCCAATTGGCATAGGGACAAGAAAATTAGGCAAGTAAACACGTGGCTAAGGGATTGGTGTGGGAAAGAGGGATTCCATTTCATGGGGCATTGGCATCAGTTTTGGAACAGAGGAGATCTGTACCGTTGGGACGGTCTCCACCTGAACCGATCAGGTACCAATGTTCTAGCGAAGAGGATAAATAGGGTGGTCAGTAGGACTTTAAACTTCTGAGTTGGGGGGAAGGGAAAGTGAAAGCGACAGGGAGTATGGAGGTAAATGGAAAGATAAGCAGCAGGATAGCATGTTTCCAGGCGGATTGAAACTTGAGGCAGACTGAGAATGCAGAAAAAAGCAAGGATAACTTAGGACATATGACTTACAACATCTCTAATAAGGAAGTTAGCATTAAGGCACTTTACCTGAATGCTCGTAGCATTCATAACAAAGCCGATGAATTAATGGCACAGATAATAGTGAATGATTATGATGTAGTAGGCATCACAGAGACTTGGTTACAGGGGGGTCAGGACTGGCAGTTAAACCTCCATGGTTTTTCAACTTATCGAAAAGACAGAGAGGTGGGCAGAGGGGGTGGGGTTGCCTTGTTAGTTAAGAACAAAATTAAATCTATGGTATTGAATGACATAGTGTCGGATGATGTGGAGTCTGTGTGGGTGGAATTGAGGAACCACAAAGGCAAAAAAACCATAATTGGAGTTGTGTACAGACCTCCTAACAGTGGTCAGGACCAGGGACGCAACATGTACCGGGAAATAGAGAAGGCATGTCAGAAAGGCAAGGTTACATTGATCATGGGTGACTTCAATATGCAGGTGGACTGGGTAAATAATATTGCTAGTGGATCCAAAGAAAGGGAATTCATGGAATGCTTACAGGATGGCTTTTTGGAATAGCTTGTCATGGAGCCCACAAGAGAGCAGGCTATTCTGGACCTAGTGCTTTGCAATGAACCAGACTCTATAAAAGATCTTAAAGTAAGGGAACCCTTAGGAAGTAGCGACCATAATATGGTAGAGTTCAGTCTGGCGTTTGAAAGGGAGAAGGCGAAATCTGATGTAATGGTGTTACAGTTGAATAAAGGTAATTATGAGGGCATGAGAGAGGAACTGACTAAAATAGACTGGAAGCAGAGGCTAACTGGGAAGACACTAGAGCAAAAATGGCAGGAGTTTGTAGGTATAATTGAGGACACTGTACAGAGGTTCATTCCCAAGAAAAGAAAGATTAACCGGGGAGGGATTAGACAACCTTGGCTGACAAAGGAAGTCAGGAAATGTATTAAAGAAAAAGAGAGATCCTATAAAGTGGCTAAGAACAGTGGGAAGGATACAAAAGTCAACAGAGGATAACAAAGAGTGTAATAAGAAATGAGAGGATCAAATATGAAGGTAGGCTAGCCAGTAATATTAGAAATAATAGTAAAAGTTTCTTTCAGTACATAAGAAACAAACGACAGGCAAAAGTAGACATTGGGCCACTTCAAACTGATGCAGGGAGCCTAGTGATGGGAGATAAGGAAATAGCAGGAGAACTTAACAAGTACTTTGCGTCAGTTTTCACAGTGGAAGACATGAGTAATATCCCAAAAATTAAAGGGTGTCACGGAGCTGAGTTGAGTATGGTTGCCATTACAAAAGAGATAGTGCTAGAAAAGTTAAAAAGTCTGAAAATTGATAAATCTCCTGGCCCTGATGGGATACACCCTAGAGTTCTGAGAGAGGTTGCTGAGGAAATAGCAGAGGCATTGGTTGAGATCTTTCAAGAGTCACTGGAGTCAGGAAAGGTCCCGGATGATTGGAAGATGGCTGTAGTAACCCCCTTGTTCAAGAAAGGATCAAGGCAAAAGATGGAAAATTATAGGCCAATCAGCTTAACCTCGGTTGTTGGTAAAATTCTAGAATCCATCATTAAGGATAAGGTTTCTAAATTCTTGGAAGAGCAGAGTCTGATTAGAACAAGTCAACATGGATTTAGTAAAGGGAGGTCATGCCTGACAAACCTGTTGGAATTTTTTGAAGAGGTAACAAGTAGGTTAGACCAGGGAAACCCAGTGGATGTGGTCTATCTGGACTTTCAAAAGGCCTTTGATAAGGTGCCACACGGGAGGCTGCTGAGCAAGGTGAGGGCCCATGGTGTTCGAGGTGAGCTGCTGGGATGGATTGAGGATTGGCTATCTAACAGAAGGCAGAGAGTTGGGATAAAAGGTTCTTTTTCAGAATGGCAGCCGGTGACGAGCGGTGTCCCGCAGGGTTCGGTGCTGGGGCCACAGCTGTTCGCATTATATATTAATGATTTGGATGAGGGAACCGGGGGCATTCTAGCGAAGTTTGCCGATGATACGAAGTTAGGTGGACAGGCAGGTAGTACTGAGGAAGTGGGGAGGCTACAGAAGGATCTAGACAGGTTGGGAGAGTGGTCCAGGAAATGGCTGATGGAATTTAACGTGAGCGAGTGCGAGGTCTTGCACTTTGGCAAAAAGAATAAAAGCATGGACTACTTTCTAAATGGTGAGAAACTTAATAAAGCCAAAGCACAAAGGGATCTGGGAGTGCTAGTCGAGGATTCTCTAAAGGTAAACATGCAGGTTGAGTCTGTGATTAAGAAAGCGAATGCAATGTTGTCTCTTATCTCAAGAGAGTTGGAATATAAAAGCAGAGATGTACTACTAAGACTTTATAAAGCTCTGGTTAGGCCCCATTTGGAGTACTGTGTCCAGTTTTGGTCCCCACACCTCAGGAAGGACATACTGGCACTGGAACGTGTCCAGCGGAGATTCACACGGATGATCCCTGGAATGACAGGTCTAGCATATGAGGAACGGCTGAGGATACTGGGATTGTATTCGTTGGAGTTTAGAAGATTAAGGGGAGACTTAATAGAGATGTACAAAATAATACATGGCTTTGAAAAGGTGGATGCTAGAAAATTGTTTCTGTTAGGCGAGGAGACTAGGACCCGTGGACACAGCCTTAGAATTAGAGGGGGTCATTTCAGAACGGAAATGCGGAGACATTTCTTCAGCCAGAGAGTGGTGGGCCTGTGGAATTCATTGCCACGGAGTGCAGTGGAAGCCTTGACGCTAAATGTCTTCAAGGCCGAGATTGATAGGTTCTTGTTGTCTAGAGGAATTAAGGGCTACGGGGAGAACGCTGGTAAGTGGAGCTGAAATGCGCATCAGCCATGATTGAATGGCGGAGTGGACTCGATGGGCCGAATGGCCTTACTTCCACTCCTATGTCTTATGGTCTTATGGTCTTATGGTGCCCAGGATTACGCCCTGTTTGGCATGGCCTTTTCAGTTTGAGTAGTGGGCTCTGAGGCTAGAGCAGCTTGGAGAGGTGCAGAGGAACAGAGGACGAGAATATGGGGAGACTTCCTTCACGTTACCCCTGCGTTGAGGGGGAACAGCAAGGAAACGTGGGGAAATATTTTCAGGTTACTCCAAGAGTTTTCTCCTTCCTTGATATTTTTAATCAACATATTCAGATATGATATGGCACACAAACATAGAGGTTGCTGGAGGAACTTGGCAGATTTGGTAGCATCAATGGAGAGAGAACCTGAGATAACCCTTCGAGTCCAAAATATCTCTTCACTTTTTTTCTATATCCAGAAGTGTTCTTAAATGAAACTGAACATTTTGTTTTCCCATTACCAACACACTTGTGGTATTTTTAATCTATTAACCACCATCAGTAAATCACCTGTATTTTCCAATTGATTAATTTACATGCACATCCAGTGCAATGCAGACAACCAAAGGTGAAGGAGAGGTAGGGAGAGAGGGAAGGGGCTAAATCAAAATAGAGTAGGTTGGGGCGATAAGTCACCGTATCCCCTGTGGTGCCCAGCTCTCTAAAGGCATCGAAAGCACTGATGAATACTGCATCCTCCTTCTCTGATGACAACTGGGCACAGATGTAACCACAAGATGGTCAGCAGAGATGGCCCCCTCCAAAGCCCACTGCCTGGACCTGTTTATGATCAGCCTGACCAGGCCCAGGTCTAGACCCGTAAGGAGTTCCTCCAATCTGCCCACACCTCTCTGCACCAGGTGCCCAAAGATCAGGGGCATGGGGCTGAAATGCGATCGAAACCACAACAAAATATTTTTCAAACAACTGGAAAAAGGGGTGCAAGTGGGAATAAACACATTTGGGGCGGAATCCTATCAGGGTCTGAGCGATGTGAGTTGTGGTGAAGCAGAATCAGACAAGACCATCCCAACGTCAGGAGAATCGCCCTTCACCTTTGTGATATTTTCCAACCAAGCTGCTCAGAGAGGTTATGATGTACCTCTGGAGCAGGTGGGACCTGAACCTGCATCTCCTGGCTCAGAGGGAGGGACATTGCACCACAACAGCCTTCTTGGCTCCTTCATATTTTGAATATCTTCACTGGATCTCATGGCAATTAAGGAATCGTGCAAGATGCCTTTGCAAATTGATGAAAAGTCTTAATCTTCATCAGACTGAAAGTACTAAAGCTGAAGGAGATTTATTGCCTTGTCGGGTAATGCCTCCCCCTGTCTGTCTCAAAAACAAGTTGCATTTCATCTTGGCTCCATTGAGTCTCAAGGCATTTCAGATAAAGTGATTTCCATTTACTGTGGTCAATGGGGGTGGGCACAAGGGACTATTGCAGACTCATGACTGACCATTCCTAATGACTTATTTTTATTTTATTGTTTTTAAAAAAATCTATGGACTGACGTTTGATTGAACATCTGACCTATGGCTCTGGTCTAGTACACATGCCATTGGAGTGGATTGCCAGGAAATTCAAGTTTGACCATTGGACAAAGTTCAGCCAGAGTTTGCTAGTCGTATCTGTGGATTGTTTAAGGGTCTTTCATTATTCAATAATCTCAGCAGTTAGCACTTCTGGCTCATGGTGCCAGGTACCTGGGTTCAATCCCAGCCTTGGGCGACTCTCTGTGTGAAGTTTGCATGTTATTCCCATATCCTCCAGGGCTCTGGTTTCCTCCTATTAGTCCAAAGATGTGCAGACTAGGTGTGTTGAGCATGGGATGTGCAGAATAGGTAGATTAGCCATGGGAAATGCAGGGTTATAGGGATAGGGTGGGGGACTGGTCTGGGTGAGATCTCCTTCAGAAGATTGGTCTCGATGGGCTGAATGGCCTGCTTCCACACTGTAGGGATTCGGTGTCTGTTGACTATTGTTCTATCTTTGTGAAGAGATATGATTCAATTAGGAATGGAATGAAAATTAACAGGATTCACCACAACTTCCTAAAAGAGATTTGGTCTGATCTAGCACCACTTACCACAGGAAATCCCTGTGGAAATTCTTTTGCATTAATGAGATAGAGAGGGTTATTGTATGGAAGTTTTCAAGGCCATGTGAGTGCTGGCACTTGCTCTTTGGAATGCCCGGCCCATTTATGGTAAAGAGCCATAGACCGCAACTATAGACATCTCTCTGCATGAGAGAGAAACCAGTAACTGTTACAGTTTAATACTAACCACTTCACAAACATGGGGTAAGGTGCCAAGGCCTACATGAACTATCATGTTATATGATAGCTTGCCTCTTGGCCACTATGAACTGTCCCAGCTGCTATGGAGAATAAACTCTCCTTTATTCTGTGCTATACACTAGCGTAGATTTTTTTAAATCACCATGCTTTGGCACACCTTTGGAGCAGGTTGGGTTTGAACCCAGACTTCCTGGCCCGGAGGTAGGGATGCTACCACCGTGCCACGAGACATCAGCATCTCCACCTCTCTATAAAATTGTCTTAGTGCCTCTCTTTTTCCAGAGAGTATAAGGCCTGTCCAATGCTGGATTTAACACTGAGCATCTGTTATAGCCTGGACCCACACAGATATATGAGAATTCTAGGCGCTGATCACTTTCACTGCTACAGATAACCTCCACTTAGACTTTAGTAGAATAGTATTGACAGGAAGCTGGAGGGCTTTTGTGGTAGTGTAGCCATGAGATTCAGGTTCAAGTCCTACCTTCTCCAGAGGTATGTCCTGACATCTCCAAGCAAGTTTAATTAAAAAATACCTATTGATTTTGTTATGGACCAGACCCCCTCAAAATATTTTAAGAAGGCAGCCTAGACCCTAACTTTTTCTTCTTTTAAAGGCGGATGTTATGTTGATATTCCAGGTGTGATGCAGCTGGTCAAAACACTCAGCTTTAAGCAAATCCAAGTTTATTTAAACACTACAGTTGAAGCACAAACAAAAGAAAATGGAATTTAGAATAATTTAACTATTGTAAAACTTAACCAACCTGTTACAGCAACTTAATTAAGGAGCTGTTCCAATTCCTGTAACATCCTATAAACACATCCCTTAGCAAAAAGGTAAATTGAAATACAGACAAGAGGGAACAACATCCAAAAAGATTTCAGAGAGAAAAGTCAGTCAGGAATCTTCTGCTGAAGCTTGGAACCTTTCCTGGTCTCCAGCATCTTCTGACTGCCACAGCTAAACTAAACTAGAAAATGCCTGAACTGGGAGAACTGGCCACTTCCTTTCCATTATAAAACTAGACACTTCTGCACCTCTACCTTTACAACCTCTCTTGAAAAAACCTCAAGGGCAAAATAACCTTTTTATAGCGAAGGCATCATCACGATTAGGAAAATGTCTTGACAGGAAGATGCAAGCAATTATCTGAGCTATTAAGATGAATAAGGTGAAACCTCACTGCTGATCTGTTAAAATGGACACTTGACTTCTCATGAAATCAAAAGCAACAGACTATAACAAGCTGAAATAAAGTTTCTTATTGCAGAAGGATAGAATTCCTGAGGTGAATTCTTGTTTCACTTCAGTCTTTCCATTGGTTTTTGACAGGTAGCGATTGTAAGTGGTATGCTTTACGTTTGTGGCCACCTCCCTTTGACAATCCATCTCGGTCTGGTAACGACACTCCGTGTGAAGTTAGAACATGGAACATAGAACACCGAGCTGTACAGAACAGGAATGGGCCCTTCGGCCCACGATGTTGTGCCCACATGACGCCAAATGAAAATGAAACCCTCTGCCTGCCCTTGGTCCGTATTGCTCCATTCCTTGCATTTTCATATGTTTATCTAAAAGTACCTGAACTGCCCCTATCCTATCTGCCTCCACCACACCAGCACATTCCTGACTCCTGCCACTCTGTGTAAAAAGACTTGCCCCTCATGTCTCCTTTGAACTTATCCCCTCTCACCGCCTCTTGTATTAGACATTTCAGCTCTGGGACAAAGATTCTGACCATCAACCCTATCTATGCATCTCACAATTTTATAGACTCAAATCTCCCCTCCGCCTCTGCCGCTCCAGAGAAAACAAAATGAGCTTTCCTAGCTACTCCTGATAGCTCGTACCCTCTAAGCCAGGCAGCTTCCTGGTAAACCTCTCCTGCACCTTCCCCAAGGCCTCCACATCCTTCCTGTAATATGGCCACCAGGACTGAACGCAAAGGTCAAAGTGTGGCCTAACCAAAGGTGAGAAAAGAAAACATCAAACTCCAAATGTGACAGGAGAAATGGAAGGGCTGAATATTCATTACTATCATTGGAATTTGAGACCCTGTTGAGAATTGAATGAAACCCTCTACATGTCAATGTTTTGTTTAACTGAAAGGTTCTTAGCTACTTCAATTAAAGGTAGTATTTACTATATTATTGCCATAACCTTTACGTTAATCTATCTACTTGCAAATAAGTAATCCCTGCTTAGAGGATCTCAACAGGACCTGGTACCTTTGCAACTGCAGGAAAAGCAAATATTTCCAAAATGTCCTTTTCCAAATTCTTCCAATCTGTGTGTGCATAATCTGAGAAGAAAGGTCATCATGGGAAATTGTAGCAAATTGCTTCAATATTTAACCCCTGTGTGGAAATATCCATTATTCAAGTTGACTATCTGTTTAAATGTAGCCTGTTTCAGAATTAAAATCTGAGCTCATATTTCACAAGCAGGTCCCAGTTTCATAGAGTCCCCACAGTGTAGGAGCAGGCCATTTGGCCCATCAAGTTCACACCGACCCTTCAAAGAGCATCCCACCCAGATCCACCCCAATATCCCTGCATTTCCCATGGCCAACCCAGCTAGTTTGCATATCCCTGGACAGTATGGGGAATTTAGCATGGCCAATTCACCTAACCTGCACATCTTTGGATTATGGGAGGAAACTCGAGCACCCAGAGGAAAACCACACAGACACGAGGAGAATGTACACAGTCGCCTGAAGATGGAATCGAACTCAGGTTTCTGGAGCTATGAGGCAGCAATGCTAACCACTGTGTCATTCTTCATTGTATTTGGCCTTTTAGCGCAGGGAATAAGACAGGCAACTTGCCACATTTGCCAGCAATGAATGGTCAAGTGGGAGGACCAGTTGCTGTGCTACGTCAATGCCACACATACAGCATGTACCAGCAAACACACTGCACGTGTTTCAGCCAAATGACCATGTCTGAAAGACTGAAGGGAACAATCCTTCATCCAGTCAGGGGACTGAGGACCAGACTCACTCAATAATCTCAGGCCTATTACCTGAGCCATTAGCAAACTGCCTTAAGGCAAATAAAGTCAAGGAGTTAAAAATGTGTGTCTTTAAGGTTGGTGTGGGAGGAATGGGGCAGGGGTTTTTAAAAAGAAAAAGGTTGTGGCAACATTGCAGGAAAACTATCATGCTAATGATACCCAGAATAGGACACACAAGGCCAAGATGTTTGCAATAACTCCATGAAGGCTGGGAGCCTGTAACCAAGTCACCCTTTATTTACATGTGCACAATGTGTGACATGGACTTAGCTAGCTCAGAGCTGGCTCCTACAGTGAGCAGAACCCCTGATGTTCCTGTTCATATCTGTCAGCCAGGGCTCTCTGATTGGATCGGGTTAACAGCCCCAATCAGGGAACTCATGTGCTATGAAGTCAGCTGGCTGAACTCCTTATAATCACTGCAGTGTTCAAATATAAAAACAGTAGCAAATGAACAGATGAGCAGAGGGATACGGACCAAGTGCAGATAAATGGGATTAGTTGAGAATAACATCATGGTTAGCACAGACATGATGGGCTGAAGGGCTTGTTTTTGCGCTATATTATTCTATGTTCCATGTAAGCACACAAGAGAGTGGTGACATGGACTTGGGGTGCATACTAAACGAGGTGGAGAATTGCCTGAGAAAATTTGCCAGGCCTCATGGAAAGAAGCCATAAAACTCCTGAACCAGCCGAAATACAGGAAAACTCAGCCTGTAGTTTCTAGCTGTCACATGGAAGCTTGGAACTAGAGCAGGGTAAGATATAAGTTAATAAGGCATAACGATCATGGGCAAGATGGGCCAGTTAGCCTCCTTCTGCTCTGTATCATTTCTATTGTTCTAATTATCAAAGGCATGAGAAAAAAAAAGCCTCTCTTGTATAAAACATGTATGTTGATAGCAACCACAAATGTAACTTTAAATGGCAAAGCACACATCAGTTTCAATTGTTAAATCTTGTACCATTTTCACTGCACAGTTGTTCAAATGAAGTCCAACGTATTCCCTGCTTTGAAATGTTTCATTTTGATTGACTAATTGACAAATATTGAACAAATGGTGTATTTATCTGCGACTATATTTAATAACCCGCAAATTCTGACAAAGTTTGAATTGGCCTTGCTTGAAACATATAATATTTCAGCTGGTTTGATGTTCACTCTTCATTACTGTAGTAGCTTTCTGAAGTGAATGCCTGGATCTTTGAATGATGTTATCTCATGGCAGATGTTGCTTTAATTGCTATGCTTAATAGCAAGAAGCTGATTACAGATCCTGAAGATTAGTTCATAAAACAGTCGATAAAGTGTGTCCACAGAAGCACAGTAGATTGTATCTACGTAATCTTGCTGACTAGCTGCTAAATGAACAGATATTATACTTTTGGCAGATACATGTTATGTCTTCCTCTACATGCCTAATAATTGGGAATAATTGAATCAATATGCCAGGAGTTATTGACATATTGTACAGCAGAATGTTAAGACATTACTTTTTCTTATTATCAACCAATCTTGCTAACAGAAATCAAATAGTTTTGATTTTTCTGCAGATTGGTGCGTGTTGAATAACAATAAAACGCATTCGTAACTGTCTAGAGTAAATTGTTTACACTTGGATTAAAGATCCTCAAATGCCAAAATTATAAACATCTTTACTGAAAAATGCACACAATTTAGTTTATTTAGCTGTTGCTAATAATTTCATTAAAATGTATCGTCGTGCCGATCAAGTAAAGCACCATCCGAACTAAAATAATGACTCAAAAACAAAATTGCTGGAAAAACTCAGCAGGTGTGGAGAGAAGTCAGAGTTAGTGTCTCAGGGCCGGTGACCTTTCTCAGAACTGCAGAACCCCACCTTCTGTTCTGTTTCTGATTTACAGCATCCACAGGTCTTTCGGTTTCATAAAATCATGACTCACTCTTCTCTTTTCCCTAATTAAAAACTGTCTCAATTTGTGATGATACGATGCATACTAAAAACTTGAAGTGTCTGTCAATTTCTCTCCTGCCCTTGTCCCCTCCTCCCCCCCAACCCCCCGCATCCCCCCCCCCTCAACTTTTTGATTTGTACCTTCTTCATGGTGAGCTACCTAAGATCAAGGTATCACAGAACACCATAGCCGCTGCATCCCCAAGTGTAAAGAATTACTTTTTATCCATGAAACAGATGGCAAGGGGGTCCATTTGAAGTCTGAAAAGCCAGAGGTTGTGGTTGTTATCTGCTACCGGCAATGGTAGGAGGGAATTAAGACGTCCTGTTGGATGTGAGTGCAGTAACAAGGGGCATGTGGGCAACCTTGCACACTTGCTTCAATCTTCGAAACAGACAGTGCCAACCTCAAATGCCTAAAATGGGCAAAACACCACTGGCATTACCAGAAATCGGGCAACCATTCTAAATTTTGAATTCAATCTGCATCTCTCCTCAAATGGAGAAACAAAGAGAGCTGTGAAACATAGGCCACTCACCGCTATCGGGAAAGGAAGACAAACAACTTTGGTCTTCACTGTTTGTGGGGTATTTGGGAGATCTTACTCTACAGCAGGGTGAAGGATCTCGACGACTCTCAGAGCATGTTGGCACTGATTAAACAGAGGCAATTTCTCAGGCTTCAGCACATCCGTAAGGATGGAAGGGAACCGCACACACAAAAGTTTTCGGTGCAGTGAGGCACGTGGAGCCAGAGACCAGAAGCTGCCTAAACCTCCAGTTCGAGGACCCTTGAGGCTGATGACAAGAGGAAAATGGCAACATCATCATATGTCACCAAGATGACCAGTGGCTACCACAGCCTAGCATCAGGCCACAACAACCAACTCACTCAGACACCTGAGGACCACTTCAGATTCATCTCTTGCAGCAGAACCTGCAAACATTCATCATTTGAACTTGAGCAAAAATGCATCCTTAAAAAGCTACCTAATTCCTGATAAACCTGATTCAAAGCATATCCATCGTCACCAGCAGATGGAAGGATGCCAGCAGAGACGAATTTCACCAAAATGTCCTTCCTCCCAATTAAAATTCCAATCGCCACCAGTGCTGGCATTATCTCGCTCCTCAGCCCAACCAAGCCATTTTTATGTTGTACATCGCTTTCATTGATTAAACCAGATAGATCACAACAACTCAAGAGTTTTGCTCTAATCAGCTTTTGTTGTGGCTACCCTAAATAATGCATAAAGCTTATCCAACATTTCTACACTGTCAGAGACTTTGGCTTCACTTACACAGATTCACATTTCTGGCTGACATGAAAGCCTTATAAAAGATTCAGGGGAACTGGAGGCTGACAGCTTTCTGCGCATGGGACAGGATTGCTAAGTCTAAAGCGAAATGCCGCAAGGGCAGATTTAAACATCTCTTCACCACACTTGTGCTGGCCTGCTGTGAGGCACCTGATGAATAACCATTAGTCATGGGACTACATGCCAGGTCTAAAATATTCATCATTTACCACGGAAACGTGACTTGCATTTGATCTCTGCATTTGCCCTATTTGATCTTAATTTATTTTGCACCCCAGCCTTCTTCACCAATCCAAACTGAAAGGTTGCTCATGTATCTGTAATGCTATTGTTTTTATCTAAGCTTTGATGTGAAGTTGGTGGTGTTGGACTGGGGTGGACAAAGTCAAAAATCACATGACACCAGGTTAGAGTCCAACAGGTTTATTTGAAAGTCTAAGTTTGTGGAGCGCTGCTCCTTCATCAGGTCACTAGTGGGGCAAGATCATAGGGCACAGAATTTATAGCAAAAGATCATAGTGTCATACAGTTGATATGATATATTGAACAAACCTAGGTTGTTGTTAAATTTTTCATCTTTTAGAATGGGTTGCAGATTTCGATTCATTAATGTGTAAATTCCAGAACTTCTTTCAAGTCACATGCTTAAGATAACTTAAGGTTTTATGAAAAAAGGTGACATCTCAGCTTAGACAATGCATTAAAGGTGTGAGGTTAGAGTCTATCTGTATCCCAATCTTGAGTCAGACTGGTTCTGTTTCAAAGTAGGAATTTACAAAATGTCACATAGATTATAAAAAAATATTGACTGCCTGCAGATTGTGTACTTTTTGAACAAAATAGAATGAATCTGTAAATACAATTCTGCATATTTACATATTAATGAATCAAAACCTGCAACCCATTCTAAAAGATGAAAGACTTAACAGCAATCTAAGTTTGTTCAATATATTGTATCAGTTCTATGACACTATGATCTTTTGTTATAAATTCTGTGTCCTATGATCCTACTCCACCTGACAAAGGATTGGCGCTCCAAAAGCTAGTGCTTCCAAATAAACCTGTTGGACTATAACCTGGAATCGTGTGATTTTTAACTTTATCGAAGCCTGTTGCCTCTTTTACTTACTCAGTTATGGATGCAATTGTCATCGACTGGGCCAGCACTTAATGCCCATCTAGATTGTCCTGGAGAAGGTGGAAGTGAATTGCCTTCTTGCGGTTAGGGAGAGTGTTCCAGGATTTTGACCTTGACACTCTCAAGGAATATATATTCCTGAGCAACTTGGAGGGGAACTTGCATATGGTGGTGTTCGTTGGCTTGTCCATCCCAGATGATAAAGGTCATGTGTTTGAAGGGTGCTGTAGAATGAGACTTAGTGAATTTCTTGCCGATAGTACACACTGCTGCTCGTGTTACTTGGTGGTAGAGGGATGTGGTACCAATCAGGCGGGCTGCTTTGTCCTGGGATGGTGTCAAGTTTTTTGAGAGTTGTTGGAGCTGCACCCATCCAGGCAACTGGGGTGTATTCCATCTCACTGCTGACTCATGTCTTGTAGATAGTGGACAGGCTTTGGGGAACCAGGGAAGTGAGTTACTCGCTGCAAGATTCTTAGTCTCTGACCTGCTCTTGTAGCCACTGTAATAATGTGGCAAATCCAGTCGAGTTTCTGATCCATGATAAACTCCTGGTTGTTGATGTTGGGGAGTCATTGATGGTAACATCACTGAATATCAAATGGCAGTGGTTAGATTCTCTCATGTTGGATTGCCAGATCCTTGTATGGTACAAATGCTACTTGCCACTTTTCATGCCAAATCTGGATTTGGGCCCAGATTACTTTATGGTCTCTGGATTATTGCTGTCACATCCTCCCTCTCTTACTCTCACTGCAGGATTATTGTTCTTTTTATTGCTGCCGTTATATTGCTGTCATTGTTTTATTTCTATTGTTCTTATTTCTAAGATACTGCTGTTGTTGCTGCCTGAATACAGTAAAACCCATCGCTTCTGACAGCCCACCGTCCAGAATCTCCAATACCACCCCTGCAGGCATCATTGTTACTCTGACCCCATCTATACTTCCTCAGGAAAGTAGCCAATGTAATCAAAGACCCCTCCCACACTGGCTATACCCTCTTCCACCCTCCTCCATCAAGCAGAAGATGTAACAGTTTGAATACACGTGCGAACAGATTCAAGAACAGCTTTTTCCCCGCTGTTTTCCGACTTTTGAACAGACCTCCCAAATCATAATTCTGATCTCTCTCTGTGGCTGTAACACAGTATTCTGCACTCTGTTCTGTTACCTGATGCACTTTGTCATAGACAAATCAAAAGTTAAAGTGGATTCTGTCTTAGGTTCCACACCTTCATCAAAGTGAAGGATTCGTACATGTTCAACCACTTTTTCAACATCATTGAAAGTAGAACAGCAGTAGGGACATGACAGTCCATGTATGAGCATATGGTCGAGCAATGTTTCACTGGGCAAATAAAGGTTGCAGTAAAGACACTTGCTTGTGAAAGTGTTAATTTTCTGAATATAATTAGACACAGCCTGGAGCTTTTCAGCTTCATGCTCCTTTTCCTTATGCTGTACACACTCTCTGGGAAAAGCTCATTAAACATTGTGCAGATCTTCCATTTCTGAGCAGCAGAACCAGCTAATGCAGAGCTGTGTGGTGCAGAATTAGAAAGGCCTGCAGGGGGAAGTTAATGATTTTACTGCTGAGGGGGGCAATCCTGGCATCCTTTGTGCTTGAGAAATACTGTACTGCGACTGTTTCATTGACATTTGACTAGATGCACTGTTACTGGTCAAGCCTCCTGTCTGAACATTATACTGCATCTGAGATGGGTGCCTCTGTTCAGTAACTCCATATTGTCTTCCACTGCCACTAGAGGTTATGGTAGGATCTGCCGGTAGAGGGCACAACACAACGTTTTTCCACCATATCTCAGCACATGGGACAACAATCAATCAATGAATCAATAAAATGCAAACGCTATTCACCTGAAATGATAATAAGAGAGCTATCCAAAGGGTGGAGTATTTTCCCCTCTGTGTTTACAGTGAAAAGACTCAAAGTTGGAGAAGCCTCTGCAAGTTGCAATAGAGGTGGTTCCATTCTGGTTGCACAAACTGCCAATGGGTTAGCTGACATTTGTCTGGTTTACCAGCACTGCCGGATCCTGGTTTGTGCCAGGTTACACAGAGTTCCCTGCTGTGGCTCGTGCCATATTACCATTGCTGTTCAGTCAAATTGCATTAGGTGTCAACTCTGTTAAAAAAAAAACTGACCTTAATTCCTTCTACAAGTTACAGGTCCCCAATCAACCATGTACTGTGTTATCACTGACCTTGTTCCTTTGGTTCAAGATTTGAAGTCTGCCTCACTGTTTCGGTACTTTAGTGTGGTACCAGTAATCAAACAAATTTAAATTCAGTTACAGTGGACAAGTTGTGAGTCAAACTTGAACATTCTACGACTCTGTTGTGTTGAAGTTGTCAGCCATTCCCACCAACAGAATAGCAAAACCGGCTGAGGAGAGTTTGTGTTAGGACAAACCTCCAGGCTGGTAACTCTGGATTGTTAATTCCGGATTAGCCAAACTTGTCTAGGCCAAGCAATCGAATTAGGACATAATTAGAATCTGAAATCTCAGAGCTCATAAACATTTATCACACAGAAAGCGGTCTTTCAGCCCATCATGGCGGTTCCAGCCAATAATGATCTAAAGGAGTCTGTTTTTCAGCTCTTGGCTGTAAGACCCAGAGGCTGTGGCTTTGCCAATCAAATGCTGATTAAATGGTACAAGACGTCCTGACTCAACCATCCTTTCACTCAGGGATTTTCGGGCTCTGAGTGAAACAATTCACTTCAACTCCCTTCCAGGAGTTCTACTTAAAACTAGCTTTTGCTACCAACACCCCTTTCCCTCCCCACCCTCACCCCGGTTTATTGACTCCTCAGGGTCACTGAGTATTGTGAAGGTTGAGATGGGTAGGTATTTAATCAACAAGGGAATCTAATGTCTATGTGAGAAAGGCGGCAAGATAGAAGTGAGGATTTTCAGATCAGCAATGGTCTCATTGAACAGGGCTCAATGGGCTGAATGGCCTACTTCTGGTCCTGCGTCAAATGGTCAACATTCCTGATGAAGGGCTTATGCCAGAAATGTCAACTCTTCTCCTCCTCAGATGCTGCCCAACCTGCTGTGCTTTTTCAGCGCCACACTTTTCGACTCTGACTCTTCAGCATCTGCAGTCCTCACTTTCTCCTGTATCATATGGTCCTACAGTCTCTACTGATGGGAAAAGAGCCTTCCTACCTACCCTACCCATGCCTCTCATAATCTTAAACATCTCTATCAAGTCCCTCCTCAACCTTCACTGCTCCAGGGAAAAGAGTTCAGAGCAGACCATCAGTTGACATCACGATTACTGTCCTCGACATAACGGAACTGACAGACGGGGCAATTGTTCCTGCAGGACATTCTTCATCTGAGAAGGTCATCACTCTGAAGAGTTTGGTGAATGCCTGTTCTGTTTCCCAAGTTGAAGGCTCAAAGGCCGCAGAGCTGCTCCAGAGATGTTCTTTCACTGCATGAACAACGCAGCGGTCTGAATCACCCTCGTCCAAAGACATCATTTTGCGCAGAAAAAGGATCGCTGAGTTTTTCTGGAGTTAACCCCCAAACGCTCTTCATTGCTTTTTTACAGAAGAGTCAGGAGATTGTAAGTTATGACAGATTTTTGATCCGTTGGGGGATCAAGGAGAAAGGGCAGGAAAATGGACATGAGGAATGTCAGATCAGCCATGACCCTATTGAATGGTGTAGCAGGCCCAAGGGACAGAGTGGCTAACTCCTGTCCTTAATTTTTATGGTCTTATGGTGAACAAATTGGAAATAGAAGTATTTTTCATTTATTTACTGCGTAATCATGTTGTCATTTGTTTTGACATGCAGCAGGTTTGTAGATGAATCAGGCTGCACAGAGTCTCCTCAACTATCTCGAAGCTCAGTTTAATGTGAATTTGTAGCGGATGGCCTATGATTCAACTCGTTATGATTTCACTGTATTTCGTTTCTTAATTCCAAAATGAACCTTAGTCTTCAACTGCGGACAGAGGCTTCAGTCTGTTCAGGCTGTGACACATCTTATTCCCATTTGTGGTTTTGGACTTACTGACTTCTATTCTCAATTCCTGAAATATCCTTCTTCACTCTAAAGAGTTTATTTGATGACTTAATTGGTGCTTGGTTTCATGATTTCATGTGAGATAATATTATTGTCATAATCCTACAACCATGTGCCACAATAAATGATTGTGCGGATGTTACTATAAGATGAAGTTGCCATAACCACATCAGACCATAGGACTGCTCTTTCATTAGAGAGAAGGGCAGGGTTTTAACCGGAGGGTCACCACTCCTCAGGCATGATAACCTCAGCCAGTGCAGGAATTGAACTCACACTAAAGGGGTTACGTTACATTGGCAGCCAACTGCCCAGCCAACTGAGCTAACCAATTCCCCAGGGCAGGCGCAGACAGGTAAGAAATGGTGGCTTTGCCTTTGACACTCATTTTCTGTGAAAACAAAATGAAAGAAAAGACACAAGTCGTTTGCAAAATTTGATGCCAGGTACTGAGTTCAGCTGAGCAGTTTGGGAAACAGAATTGTTGCCGCCCCAGGTTAAAAGCAATGGGAACATTAATGCACCAGGATAGGTGGGGAGGTGGGGGGGAGGTGGGGTTGGGGGGGAGGGGGGGGGAACCAAACAACAATAACTGATATTTGCATATGAATAGTTAACAGAGGGCGGATCCAAAGAGGGGTGATGTCAAGACATTTCTTTGGACATGGAGGGTCAGAGGCGCGAATACTTTTCAAGGCGGTGGGCAGGACTTCATTCCGGAATTTCCACTCCCAATCCCCAAAATCCCCAGGTCTTGCTGGCACAGGAGAAGGTTGTAGTCAGTTTAGAGATCCCACCCCAGCAGTTGGCAATGCACCCCACCCCTTCCACACACTGACTGCCACTAATCTGCTTCTGGGTTTACGGGATCCTGACTCTGTCCCATATTTCCATCCATTGGAATGGAAATTCCGCCAACTGGGACATTTCTTCCCAAGGCAGGTGGTATGAGCTGGGAATTGGAAGCCGATTACCCGGCCCCATCTCAGAAGCAAAACTCTAGCCCAGGGTCACGTGTGTTATCAAGCTAAGGTCCAAACCAGGGTGGTGGAGAAGAGAAGGGCAAGGAGCAGGAGAGATTCAGGGAGCAGATTTCCAGAGCACTGGGGCTTAGGCTTCAAAGATAGCAAAGGGAGTTAAATCAAGACCAAGGATGCTGAAGATGCCAGAATTGGAGGAGTGCAGACATTAATGGCTGTAGTGAGGATAGGGACGGTACAGAGTCAGGATGGGGGAGGCACAGAGTGAGGATGGGGGAGGCACAGAGTGAGGATGGGGAAGGTATAGACTGAGGATGAGGAAGGTATAGAGTGAGGATAGGGAAGGTACAGAGTGAGGATGGGGAAGGTACAGAGTGAGGATGGGGAAGGTACAGAGGACGGGGAAGGTATAGGTTGAAAATGAGGAAGGTACAGAGTGAGGATGGGGAAGGTACAGAGTGAGGATGGGGAAGGTACAGAGTGAGGATGGAGAAGGTACAGCGGGAGGATGGGGAAGGTACAGAGTGAGGATGGGGGAAGGTACAGAGTGAGGATGGAGAATGTACAGAGTGAGGATGGGGAGGGTGCAGAGTGAGGATGGGTAGGGTACAGAGTGAGGATGGGGAAGGTACAGAGTGAGGATGGGGGAAGGTACAGAGTGAGGATGGAGAATGTACAGAGTGAGGATGGGGAGGGTGCAGAGTGAGGATGGGGAAGATACAGAGTGAGGATGGGGAAGGTACAGAGTGAGGATTGGGGAAGGTACAGAGTGAGGATGGGGGAAGGTATAGAGTGAGGATGGGGAAGGTATAGAGTGAGGATGGGGAAGGTATAGAGTGAGGATGGGGGAAGGTACAGAGTGAGGATCGAGAATGTACAGAGTGAGGATGGGGAGGGTGCAGAGAGAGGATGGGGAAGGTATAGAGTGAGGATGGGGAAGGTACAGAGTGAGGATGGGAGAATGTACAGATTGAGGATGGGGAGGGTGCAGAGTGAGGATGGGGAAGGGAAAGAGTGAGGATGGGGAAGGTACAGAGTGAGGATGGGGGAAGGTGTAGAGTGAGGATGGGGGAAGGTGTAGAGTGAGGATGGGGGAAGGTGTAGAGTGAGGACTGGGGAAGGTACAGAGTGAGGACTGGGGAAGGTACAGAGTGAGGATGGGGGAAGGTACAGAGTGAGGATGGGGGAAGGTGTAGAGTGAGGATGGGGGAAGGTGTAGAGTGAGGACTGGGGAAGGTACAGAGTGAGGATGGGGGAAGGTACAGAGTGAGGATGGGGGAAGGTGTAGAGTGAGGACTGGGGAAGGTACAGAGTGAGGATGGGGGAAGGTACAGAGTGAGGATGGGGGAAGGTGTAGAGTGAGGATGGGGGAAGGTGTAGAGTGAGGATGGGAGAAGGTACAGAGCGCAGGAGATAGTAAAGAAGGCAAAAGCTATATCTGAAATAACTCCAAAGAGGTATCTTTTATTTACAAAGGAGCTGTCCTTGACACTAGTACTGCTTCATCAGTGTCAGCTCTGAGAGTGTCAGTATCTCTGACACTCCTGTTTATTTATTTTTCTTATTTTTTTTAAACCCCCACACTACCGCCTAACTGTGGTAGTGCTTTTTTTTTCTCCAGCACCCATGGTGTGTGTGTGCAGGTGTGAGACACAGTGAGAGACACAAGGTGCACGAATCTTTATTCAATTTCCACCACCAGGAAAATAGGAAAACACCCAAGTAGCCAGTGACAAGCACTGCCCTTCAAACCACAGGGCAATGCTGTGTGATCAAAACAGTGAAGGGGAGGGTAGGGACTAAATCAAAATAGAGTTGGAGGGAGAGACACTCCTGTTTATTTTTTTTTTTTTTTTTTTTTTATTTTTATTTAACCCCCACACTACCGCCTAAGTGCGGTAGTGCTCATTTTTCTCCCCAGCACCCATGGTGTGTGTGTGTGTGTAGATGTGAGACACAGTGAGAGACACAAGGTGCACGAATCTTTACTCAATTGCCACCACCAGGAAGATATGAAAAACACCCGAGTGGCCAGTGACAAGCACTGCCCTTCACATCAAAGGGCAATGCTGTGTGATCAAAACAGTGAAGGGGAGGGTAGGGACTAAATCAAAATAGAGTTGGAGGGAGAGACACTCCTGTTTATATCTGTCAGCCATGGCTCCCTGATTGGTCGAGATTAACAGCCCCAATCAGAGATCTCATATTCTATGGGGTCCACATGGCTGACCTGTTTACAATCACTGCAAGACGAAGCATTATATTCAGAGGACAAAAACAATCTGTGTATTTGTTGGAGCAAATTTGAAAATCTTATGATGATGACATTCAGCCAAGTCATAGAATGGAAGTTGTCAGAGCATCAAGGTATTCAAACCTCTAACAGGCTTAACACTCATTCACAATAACAAATATTCGAAATACTTGGGACAACTCCATCCATCACTCTCAAATGCTTGATTTAAACATATAACAAAATGACAAAAAATCTGAACACTACACACAGCAATCTTGTAAACCAACCAGTGATTACAATAGTTTTCTCACCTTAACTAATTAGTACAAATGTGAGAAAAAGACAGTAAGCATTCGCTCATCAATATTATCCGATTACTTAATACAGATGGACACTGCGTCACAGTGCACTTGAAATCAACACTGTGCCATTTCTAGATTCATCACTAACATCAACCAGTAATAGCATCGTCTTTGAATAAAGGACTGTCAGTTTAAGACAGAGATGAGGAGGAATTTCTTCTCTGGAATGGTTGAGATCTTTGGAACACCTTACCACAGAGAGCTGTGGGAGCAGAGTCATACAGCATGGAAACAGACCCTTCAGTCCAACTCTCCCACATCATCAAGACAACCCAATCTGACCTCGCCCCATTCACCAACATCTGGCCCATTTCCCTCTGAACCCTTCCAATTCATGTACCCATCCAGATGTCGTTTAAATGCTGTAATTGTACCAGCCTCCACCACATCCTCTGGCAGTTTGTTCCAGATATGCACCACCCTCTGTGTGAAAAAGTTACCCCTCAGGTCCTTTTTAAATCTTGCCCCTCTCACTTTAAACCTATGCCCTCTAGTTTTGGACTCCCCCAGCTTAAAAGAAAACCTTGTCTATTCACCCTATCCATGCCCCTCATGATTTTATAAACCTCTAGATGGTCACCCCTCAGCCTATGACACTCCAGGGAAAATAAACCCAGCCTATTCAGCCTCTCCCTATAACTCAAACCTTCCAGCCCTGGCAACATCCTTGTAAGTCTTTTCTGCACCTGTTCAAGTTTAACAAAGTCCTTCCGATAGAAGGGTGACCAGATTGTATGCAGTGTTCCAAGAGTGGCCAGACCATCCACAACATGACATGCCAACTCCTATACTCAATGTTATGAGCAATGAAGGCAAGCGTACCTAGTGCCTTCTTTACCATCCTGTCTACCTGTGACTCTGCTTTCAAACCCTAGTATAAGGCTAAGATGGATTCTTGATCAGTAAGGAAATCAAGGGTCATGGGCAAAGGCAGGAAAATGACATGAGGAATATCGAAGCAGCCATGATCCCATTGAATGGTGGAACAGGTTCAAAGGGCTGAATGGTCTACTCCTGTTCTTATTTCTTATGGTCTAAAACATGAACCAGGTTTCCGTACTTAACAAAAATGATTATTTATTACAAATCAATAGATTCTAGCTACATATAAGCAACAATGAACAGGTGACATGTAAACGTATTGGTTAAAACTCTAATCACCTTCTAAATTTCTCTCCCCTTACAAACATCCAGATGGAGAACACCAAAAAAAAATGGTGTTATGGGTGGAGGGGAGAAAAACTGGGGAAGCAGTTCCATGGCACAGTCCTGGATGGAAAAGTTTCTATGGTTCCTCAATCCCACACTTCCTTCACTTCTCTGAAGAAAGCACAGAGCAACTGTCTTAGATGTTATAAAATGCCTGACTTATTGGTTAAAAGTAACAGCATGCCGTAACTGTGTGAGAAAATAACTGGCTTTCTTCAGGCTTTAGGTATTTTACTGGAGAAAGACGCACACCACCTGCCCTTTTCAGCAGTCTAAAGGCTTCTGTCAGTATCTTTCACACCCACAAGCTGTTCAGTGGCCGAGGACCAATTAGCTACGTCTTTTCAGGTTGATAGCTTTTAGCATCTGTATCTGGTCACAACCAATTAGCAACCTGTTGCTGGACAAAGTTCACTTTGTAAACAGACTCCCTAGGACTTTGCACCTTCCTCCACTGTTTACAAAGCAACTCTGTAAATGCAACTTACAACGAGTTTTAGTAATTTGCTTTTTAAAATACAGCAATTCCTTCCTCAGTCCTTTGTTACAGTCCTTCTCAATTCAGTCCACCATCAAATAATCAAGTAAAATGAAAAGATGAGGTATTTAAGGATATCTAATTGAAATTAAATTTGACAGATTAATGGCCGATGCGCTTTCTTTGTTTTGTCTGTTGCCTATTCTCCTTTTCAACATCTATCCATGGCCTCTATCATTGCCTCCAGCTTCTTGATCTTTCAAGACATCCACAATCCTCTAATTCAGGCCCCTGGAGCATTCCCAATTTTATTTATTCCACCAACAAAGCCTTCACTGCCTGGGCTATAAGCTTGGAAAATAATGCCCCGGCCTTTTCCACCTCATTATCCCTCTCTCTCTTCCTTGAAGCCAGTTGTTGGATTCAGTTCTGGGAATTGCTGTGGGTGAAGTGAACCAAACGTCTATTGGGGGAGATTCTGAGCGTAGTGACCTATATTGAAATTAATCCGAGAGAAGGACGAGCTACAATCCAGGTGAAAACACTTAATTGGGATGAAAATGAATCAAAGATAGGCAGGCAAAACTAAATCACTGGGGCTGTCATTAAAAGAGAGCTATTTCAGATATTGTTGAGATACGTAGCTCTGGGATGAAAGGTCTCAGTTATGAAGAGAAACTGGATAGGCTGGGTTTACTTTCCTTGGAGCAGAGGAGGTTGAGGGGAGGATCTGATTGAGGGAGACAAAATTGTGAGAGACCAAGACAGGGTAGATTGTGGGAATCTCTTCCCCAATGACAGCTGTCTCTAAGACAAGAGGACTTATGTTTAAGGTGAGGAGCAAGTGGTTTAAAGGATATCTGAGATATAATTTTTTCGCCCAGAGGGTGGTAGAAATATGCAACGTGCTGCTTTAGAGGCTGTTGGAGGTAGATATTCACACAACATTTGAGAAGCATCTGGGTGAGCACTTAAAATGCCAGGGCATGGTAGGCTATGGATCAAGAGCAGGCAATATGGGATTAGTGGGGTGGCACGGTAACTCAGTGGTTAGTACTGCTGCCTCACAACGCTGGGGACCCAGGTTCAATCCCAGCTTTGGGTGAATATCTGTGTGGAGTTTGAATCTTCTCCCCTGTGTCTGTGTGGGTTTCCTCCCACAATCCAAAAGATGTGCAGGTCAGGTGGATTGCCCATAGTGTTCAGGGATGTGTAGCTTAGATGCATTAGACAGTGGTAAATGCAGAATTATAGGGGAATAAGTATGGATGGGTTACTCTTTGGAAGGTTGGTGTGGATTTGTTGGGCCGAAGGGCCTGTTTCCATATGGTAGGGATTCCATGAGTATAGTTGGGTACTTGTTGAACAGTATATACATGTGGGGCTGAAGGGCCTGTTTCGATGCAGTATGGCTCTACAACATTCCACAAGCAAGAGAGGTCAGGCAAACAAAGTCTGGATGACGAGAGAGGAACAGAGCAAGATGAAGCAGTAAAAGGGAGCACAGGTGAGAATTAATCTAATGTAGAAGCTTCAGTGTGAAAGATTTGTTTTGTTCATTCAC
Organism: Chiloscyllium punctatum; assembly: GCF_047496795.1. NCBI lineage: Eukaryota > Metazoa > Chordata > Chondrichthyes > Orectolobiformes > Hemiscylliidae > Chiloscyllium > Chiloscyllium punctatum. The sequence goes on along the minus strand of NC_092779.1, from coordinate 14,308,412 downwards.
AGGACATGGCTAGCCCGACCAGGTTTTCATTTCCATACTTAATTGTCCTCAAGGGGAGTTGAGAGCAGTTCAGGCCATCATTAGACTCTTAATCCCAATTTTTTTTGTTGTTGAATTCAAATCCCACCATCTGCCTTGGCAGGATTTGAACCCAGATTCCCAGAACAATACTTGGGTCTCTGGATTAATAGTCTAGTGATAATACCGCTAGGCCATCAGTGAAAAGGAGAAGTTAGAGAAGCAAAGAGAACGTAGGGAAAGAGATAAGCAATTTGCCTGAAATGGAATCCACAAGTTTTCTATAGGTATATAATGAGTAAAAAGGAGTTCACCTAACTAGGCACCAAAAAGTGGATTTACTCATGAGAGCAAGCTACTGCACCAATGACATCCAAGGAAGAAGGTGCTGCCTATGTCCTAGTGAAAAAGGAGGTAGCTGAGATACTGGATGAGATTAAAAATGGATAGAGAGGAAGCATTAAAGATGCTACCTGCACTTAAAGTTAATAGATCACCAGGACTAGATGGAAGGTTTCCATGGATACTGAGGGAAGTAAGGATTGAAATTTCAGAGGAATTGACCATAACCTCCAATCCTTAAATTTATGGGTGGTGTTGGAGGACTGGAGAATTGCAAATGCTACACCCTTCTTCAAAGGATAAGCCCAGCAACTACAGGCCAATAATTTTAACCCCAGTGGAATGGAAGCTTTAAACATGACAATCCAGGACAACATTAACAGTCACTTGGCAAAATTTGAATTAACTTAGGAAAGCCAGTCTGCATTTATTAAGAGAAAACCATGTTTCAATAATTAGATGTTGGGCTTTGTTGAGATAGCAGAGGGGGTTAATGAGGGTATTGTGGTTGATGTTGTGTACGTGGATTTCCTAGAAACCATTTGCTAAAAATGCCACATAACATACTCAGCAACATTAAAGCCGACAGAAGAAAAGGAAACATGGAAACCGAGCTATGTAAAAGCAAAGAAAAATGCAGATGCCAGAATTATGAAATAAATGAAGAAGGTTCTGGGGAAACCCAGCAAGTCTGGAAGCATCTGTGAAGAGAGAGGAAAACAGAGTTCACATTTCAAGTCCAGTGTGATTCTTCTTTAAAATGAAACACAGTTTCTGCAGCATCATCCATCTTCAATGCAGAACAGGTTTGAAGGGCTGAATGGCCTCCGCCAACTATTCTTTTCTATGAAAGTATGAAGCAAGCTCCATTCAGAGGACAGCTTCCAGGCAAACCACAGACCTCAAGATTGAAGTCCCGCCTCACTAGAAACTGCCGGCCAATCAGAAGCTAGCTGTTCCAGGAGGCCTAGTCTTCAGGGAATCCGGGAGCAGGGTCTTTTCCTTTTAGGTCTCATGGCTGTGGGTCATGGGGAGAAGCGAGCCGAGGGTGGGTTGGAGATGAGGGCATGAAGATGGCTTTCAGTGGCCACCCTCTTTCTCCCAGTTGCTGTCTCTCCAGTTGGACCCAGATATGTGGAAGTGGAGGTTACAAACCAGTCATCCTGTTTTCCCCGTCCAAAACCCAGCTGTTTTATCTGCTTGCTGGGAGGTGATGAGGGGCTTTAAGTGACCTGTAATTGACCACTTCAGGGTTGGAATTGCGGGTGAGTAGAGAGGTCCCCAGTGAAGACAAGTACCTTTCCAAGCCTCTCATGTATATATTGGCCTAGCTGATGGTGTCAACGTTCTAGAAACAAATAAAAGAAAGATTATATGCGAGAGTCAGTGATGTAAAGACATTTGACTTTGGGATGGGTACTCAGGCAGGATTTTTCCAGTTTTAACAAAGTGATGGATGATGATGGAATAGTGTAGGGGGAACGAGCTGAGAATAGCTCACGGGTTGGTGAACATCGAGGACCGAAGGGCCTGTTCTGCGCTGTATTGTTCTATGTTCTATGTGTTCACTTTAGGAAGTTGCTGTTTGTGTTGAATTGATTATCTTAGTGTAAATAGAAAATTGCTCAGTAAAGACCTTAATCTACATAATTTATAAAGATTGTAGTAGTCGTTTGTCCTCAGATGTTCCACACATTTGCTCAAATATCTCAATATATCGAGTACCTACATATCAGTTACTCCTTCTTGCTATTTCAGTTAGCATTCTTAAGTGACCAAGAATTTTCCATTTAATTGTTTGTAACTGAGACTTACTTCTCTCTGGAGAATAGAGTTCTTATTTTTGTCATTTTTTTTGGTAAACTGTTTGCCTCTCTCATTCACTAACAACTCTATCGGTGGTTTCCTTCAACTAGTCTTGAGTATTAGATGAAGCTGTGACCTGGCCATGGGTGACTGTAACTCTTGCTGCCTAGTGAATACTGTTTGCTCTTCAAATGGGTAGGAAAATATACTTACGGCCTGTTCAATCTGACCACATTCAACATGTTCACCATAAAGAGGGAATAGAGAGCAGTTATTCTTAAAGTAAGTGCATAAAAACCCATCTATTTGAAAGGTATGGCCATTACCCATTTTTTATTATCACCAACATCAGCTTATTTTGGCCATTCCTTTGATGAAGCTTTTGGTCCTTTCTCCAATAATACAATGTCGTCTGTGACTTTATATTCAATTTTGTTTTATAACTTTCTTGTGACATCTCGAGGGATATTTCATTATTATTAAATTTGCTATATAAAAATGTGTTGTTGCTGCTTTGACCAATTCTACCCCTAACTATATCAATTAACATGTAGCAATGGGTAATGGTTAACACTGAGCTCTGCTACAACTGAATCTCTTTGACTATTAGAATCCTACTTTGCAGCTGCACATCAAGCAATTGCAAGACTTTTCACTCTAAAGTAAGATTAAAATAACTTTTGCTGTAAAATTCTAGATGTGACTTTGGCACAATTTAAATTAGACACGTGAGGAATTAATAATTCCTTTCTTCCTGTGTACCTAAATATGTATCAAAAATATCTCCAGCTTCCAGATTTGCATTCAATTATCATAATTGTTCCAGATTCTGTCATTATTAATGATCTGAAGAAAGCATTAGTTTCCGGTCTATAAATATATGTGAAGCAGTGATTATGATGTATGAGCTGAATATTAATGATTAATATTTGTAATGAAAGATGATTAAAGTAGCAAAGTCTTGATCAGGCAACAAGTAATTTCTATTCTATTCAAAGGTTTCTCAAGTGCTAACAAACAAGAGGCTGAAGTGTCAGGTAAGTGTTGAATGTGGTTAATATCTTATCTTCTCCCCCTGTTATGCTGGCAATTGAAGTTACATTCCGAGATCACGAGACTAATAATGTAAACACCATCATCCAGTTTAAGGTGCAATGCTCGCTGTCTCTCTCCGCAACGAATCATCCCTTGCTCTAACGGCCCACTGTGTAACGGTATGTCACCTCCTAACCTTTCTGGTGAATCCATGCTAGGTAAAGTTATACTTATACTTTTGAGATACATAACCAATGCATGATGTCATCAGTGGTCTGCAGTTTACTGAGAATGGACCAATTCCCCTTGCACTTTGTCCAATCAGCAGTTCAAAACAAAGGTCATTTACAAATAAAAATACCCATAAGTTCCTTAATTCAGCCATGACCTGTGCAAATTTGGTGGGAAGTGGATTTGCACCAAAGAGAGGCAGAGACTCTGGAGACTTTATTTACAGGTGATGAATGGGGTCCACATTGTCGGAAGAGGCCATTGGCCCATCACAGCCATGCTAGCTCCTTGCTATAGTTGTGCGGTGTGTCATATCTGTAAAATCCAATTGCACACTTGTTTAACTGTTAAGTTCCTGGTGACAATTGAGACTGTGCAGTGTAATGTATTAGTGCGTGTTGTGTGCCTACCCTTTAGAATCTGGGAGCTCGAACCATGTGCCACATTGAGTGTATTCGATGTGAGTCACTTTGAGAAAGCAGAACAAAGTTCAATTCTGTTGCTTTCTGTTTTTGAAGAAATGATGACCGTGCTGTTGGACATTTTAAAAATGCTCAACATTTCCATGAAAAATATAACCGGGTAGAAATTTACCATGTGACTGCTGCCAGCAGTAGCCAGAAAAATACTTGAAGAAAGATCACAGAACTAGAAAATGGTGTCAACACTATTGTCCATTAGTGTACAAACATGCAATTAAAATTTTAAAAGGAAGATTTGCTGGCTGCTTCTTCCAATCAACTTTTTATCAACTGATTCCCATCTCAATTTCGCTTCCCTTGTTTGTTTCCATGACCTACTCTGCACTATTCATTATAGATTCCTGCATCAACCACACAGCCTGCTACCTGCAAAGTACAAGACTTCCTTGTTTAAATGAGTGGAGTGGAACTGAACATCAGAATCTGTTCCTGGGTAAATTGCACAGCATCAGGCTGGCTCTCTACTGGGATTTGAGCTGAGCCATTCCAGCGATGGGGAAAGTTTAGATTCTCCTTATTACTGGCTTGTCATTTGAGTGGTTAGACAGTCTGCGACAAAACTGCACTTCTCCAGGGATGGAGTAAATGGGGCTGTCAGTTTTACATTGTTCCTGTTATTTGCTATGAGACAATTTTGCATTTAACATTATGGAATCAATTAGCTTCTCTCCCTTTTTCCGAGCCTATGCAGGGGGGAAGGTCTGTCTTAAGCATAGGAAGTGAATAAGTTACACCTTTCATACAAGAACTCACAGACTTCTCCATTGAAGTCCATGAGTTTCAAATCCCAAGGGCTCAATCATAATTCACTGACATTGTGAGTGATGGTAGATAGGGTAGGCTACTGTTGCAATAATGTTTGTGGTTTAAAATCATAGAGAATGAACAGCATGGATTCACCATGCTGCTCCTCAGATGCTGTCTGACCTGCTGTGCTTTTCCAGCACCACTCTAATCTAGACTCTGCAGACCCAGTATCTGCAGTCATTGTTTTTACCTAGCATGGATTCACCAGAAAGGTTAGGAGGTGACATACCGTTACACAGTGGGCCGTTAGAGCAAGGGATGATTCGTTGCGGAGAGAGACAGAGAGCATTGCACCTTAAACTGGATGATGGTGTTTACATTATTAGAATCGTGATCTCGGAATGTAACTTCAATTGCCAGCATAACAGGCGGAGAATTCCGATTAAATTAATATATAAAACCTAGAGATTAAAATCCACTCTTTCTAGGATTGTTGTAAAATCTCATTAGGTTCATCTGGCGTCCTTTGGAGAAGGAAATCTACTGTCTCTACCCAGTCTGGTCGATATGTGACTCCAGACCCACTAGCAATGGGGTTGATCCCTAACTGGCTTCTGAAACAGCCGAGCGAGCTAATCAATCGTCTTTAAGAAGGTGGGTCACCGAGAGCTTCTCAAGGCGATAACTGCTGGCCTCACCAGTCACTTACTACTATGTCCTTTTCCCAAAAATTAATAAGGACGCATCTTTAAAACAAAAAGCAAATAATCTGTGTAACAGAGAAAGACAAGGCCACAGGAAGAGAGTGAACACTGAGATCAGCACTGAATTGTTCTGACCAAGGTAAATACATGAGTAAACAGATAAATTGCATCTTTCACTGCTGTGTAAATAACTAGTGGTAGTTGTATAGTTCAAATCTTTTCTTGCAGATCGCTATCCATTCTAATGTTCAGTATGGAATGTCCCAGTTCTGAGGAAGGGTCACTATCCAAAACATTAACGCTGGTTTCTCATAGATCATAGAATCATAGAATCCCTACAGTGTGGAAACAGGCCATTTGGCCCAATAAGTCCACACTGACCCTCCAAAGAGTATCCCATCCAGACCTATTCCTCTCTCCCTATTATTTCTCTTCACAGATGCTGCCAGACCTCCTGAGCCCAGAAATTTCTGTTCTTGTATATGAAATGTCAGGAGCTGCTCTTGTATTGACCCAATGCACAAATTCAACTTCTAACATGGCTTCCAGCTGACATGATGGCCCTCAGAGAAAGGGGTGCAAGTTGGAGCTCAGTTCCACCCATTTCTCCTTCAGAAGGTGTATTAATTCGACCACTTACTGCAGCAGAGAGCTCTATCTGCAGGAATTCAGCTGTGCATTGGTGAAAGTCGTGACACCCTATGCTTCAACTGAGATATTAAACTGAGACCTCAACTGTGTTTGGTAACATGTAAGGTGCCACAGTGCTGTTGCTTCAGTCTGCAATTTCAGGAGAGGTACGAGGGGAAAGACACAGCAGATCTGAATCCTGTTCCAAAGTATGCATCCTCCTCCAAAAATCACTGAATAAATCTATACCAGAATTGACCTGATTATGTTCCAAAAGTGGGGAAAGAACATTTCAAGAGAGTCGAAAGGTGTGGTGCTGGAAAAGCACAGCGGTCAGGCAGCATCTGAGGAGCAGGAGAGTTGATGTTTCGGGCATAAGCCCTTGTGTTTGGACAAAAGGTCAAGTGTGACGAGACAATGATGAATGAAATAGGTCTTCAACCAATTTCTCAGTCTCTCTGTGAGTTGCTTGTTTTGTTGCGATTTGCTATACGTAACGGGAAAATTGATCCTAATGTGCGAACTCACTGTATCACCCTGTCTCTCTAATTAAACCACACCTACAGTTGTTAAAAGCACTTAAAGGAGCCGTTACCTTGCAATGTTTCACTGGGCAGTCTTGGCCAGTAAAGTTGCAAATGTGCTGAATGTCTAGCCTGAGTTTGAATACAACCACTACCGATGGGACAGAAGCTGCTTTCAACTTTGATTGCATTATGCGAACAGGTTTTCCAGGTCTCAACCCTGAGCACAAAGCTGGTAATAATTTCGAACCTCTGAACTCTAAAGTGCCAATCTTGCTCAGACAGCCTGGTGGGAGGATTGGTGTGGGAATTGGATGAAAAGTACATTGATCCTTTTGAGGCTGTAGTTAATGTTGCAGCTTAAATGCATATCGGCTATACAAAAATCAAAAGAACTGTGGACGCTGTACATCAGAAACAAAGCCGGAAATCGCTGGAAAAGCTCAGCAGGGTGGCAGCGTCTGTGAAGAGAAATCCGAGTTAATCCAGCAACCCTTCCTCAGGATAGATCACAGATCCACAGACGCTGCCAGACCTGCTGAGCTTTTCCAGCGATTTCTGTTTTCGTTGCCTATCAGCTCTGCCTAGTTTGTTGGTGTTCATTGTTGGCATGGACTGCGCAAATTGCAAGAGAGATCCACCCTCCAACATTGACATCCTTCACTTTATTGCATACATAAGTAGAAATAACACACCCGTCAACATCTCAATTTACTTCCAACTGAACCATGAGAAAATGTGTACATTAACTCGGTGAAACAGCACTGGCCCTTTATACGTGTGACAATGATAAAGGGGATGAGAAAGCCTACATGAGATGAGGAAACAAGAACAGGAAAAGATTATCTAGCTATCCTAGCTAGCTCCATCATTTACTAAAATCATGGCTGACCTTTGGATGATCTCCATACACTTCGTTTGTACCAGATTTCTCGACATCATGGTGAACAAAAACCTATTTGGATTCAAAATAAACAATCAATCAAGTGTCACATTCAGAGTGTAAGTGCTCTGTTATGGTTTGAGATCTGACTACTTTATATGCAGAGAGGAGTGCTGATTCTTACCTCTTTGACTCCGTATCCTAATTAAGTAACTCAGTGGCAAGCTTTTGTAAGTTTAAAACTAAAGGAGGCTATTTAGTCTCACATGGAGAAATAAGGACTGCAGATGCTGGAAATCAGGGTCGAAAGGTGTGGCGCTGGAAAAGCACAGCAGCTCAGGCAGCATCTGAGGAGCAGGAGAATTGACGTTTCACATATTTGCCAGGATTAAACTCCACATTATGCAAGCTTGGCCATAGACATTCACCCATCCACATCTGGATACAGATGAAGATGATGCACTTCCACAGATCCCAGTTACCTTGGGTTCTGAGTTGTGATCTCCTGTTCCCCAATGTGACCGGGCTTTGTTCCTTCAATGGCGTTGACGTGAGGACCTTTTAAAGAGAAGTGATCACAGCAATGTGTGAGGTTGCTTGTAGTCAAACACCTCAGTGCTGGGTTCTCAAGTCTCATTGTCTGAAACTACTTTCCAACTTTCCTATTTGTCTTTGACAAAAGGCAACGAGCCCTTCTGATCATTTTTTTAAAAACTCCAGTCACCGACATAAATTGGTGTGAATGGGAATGAGTATATTTGAATGAAGAAAATGAAATGTACTCATTACTGTCTGTATCCCTGAATAGTTGACTTCAATCAGTGAGATCCTATCACTGAAGCAAAGACTTAACAACCTAAGTGATAATGATGCAAGTTGACAGGAATGACAGGCTAATAAACTGCACAAAGGAGACTGTGATGAACATTAATAAACAATTTATGCAAAGTTTATATCCATCATTCCAGCTTGAGTGAGATTACAAAACCACAGGTTTAAAGCTCAGCAGGTCTGGCAGCATCTGTGGAGAAACATCAGAGTTAATGTTTTGGATCAAGTGACCCTTCCCCAGAGCTCGGTTCCAAGAAATCAATTGTGTTAGCGGACTCTCTAATCCGAGGTACGGACAGATGTTTCTGTGGCCAGCAGTGAAAAATCAGAATGGTGTGTTGCTTCCCTAGTGCCAGGATCAAGGATGTCTCAGAGAGGGTGCAGAATGTTCTAAGGGGGAGAGGGATCAGCAGGAGGTCATTGTACACATTGGAACCAATGATATAAGAAGGGAAAAGGTTGAGACTCTGAAGGGAGATTACAGAGAGTTAGGCAGGAATTTAAAAAGGAGGTCCTCGAGAGTAGTAATATCTGGATTACTCCTGGTGCTGCGAGCTAGTGAGGGCAGGGATAGGAGGATAGAGCAGATGAATGCATGGCTGAGGAGCTGGTGTATGGGAGAAGGATTCATATTTTTGGATCATTGGAATCTCTTTTGGGGTAGAAGCGACCTGTACAAGAAGGACGGATTGCACCTAAATTGGAAGGGGACTAATATACTGGCAGGAAGGTTTGCTAGAGCTGCTCAGGAGGATTTAAACTAGTAAGGTGAGGGCATGGGACCCAGGGAGATAGTGAGGAAAGAGGTCAATCTGAGACAGGTACAGTTGAGAACAGAAGAGAGTCAAACAGTCAGGGCAGGCAGGGACAAGGTAGGACTAATAAATTAAACTGCATTTATTTCAATGCAAGGGGCCTAACAGGGAAGTCAGATGAACTCAGGACATGGTTAGGAACATGGGACTGGGATATCATAGCAATTACGGAAACATGGGTCTGCGATGGGCAGGACTGGCAACTTAATGTTCCAGGATACAAATGCTACAGGAAATTTGAAAGGGAGGCATGAGAGGAGGGGAGTGGTGTTTTTGATAAGGGATAGCATTGCAGCTATGCTGAGGGAGGATATTCCTGGAAATATATCCAGGGAAGTTGTTTGGGTGGAACTGAGAAATAAGAAAGAGATGATCACCCTATTGGGATTGCATTATAGACCCCCCCAATAGTCAGAGGGAAATTGAGAAACAAATTTGTAAGGAGATCTCAATTATCTGTAAGAATAACAGGGTGGTTATGGTAGGGGATTTTAACTTACCAAACATTGACTGGGACTGCCATAGTGTTATGGCTTTAGATGGAGAGGAATTTGTTAAGTGTGTACAAGAAAATTTTCTGATTCAATATGTGGATGTACCTGTGAGAGAACTGACCTACTCTTGGGAAATAAGGCAGGGCAGGAGACTGAGGTGTCAGAGGGAGAGCACTTTGGGGCCAGCGACCATAATTCTATTAGATTTAAAATAGTGATGGAAAAGGATAGACCAGATCCGAAAGTTGAAGTTCTAAATTGGAGAAAGGCCAATTTTGATGGTATTAGGCAAGAACTTTCGAAAGCTGATACAGTGCAGATGTTCACAGGTAAAGGGACGGCTGGAAAATGGGAAGCCTTCAGAAATTAGATAACAAGAATCCAGAGAAAGTACATTCCTGTCAGGGTGAAAGGGAAGGTTGGTAGGTATAGGGAATGCAGAATGACTAAAGAAATTGAGGGTTTGGTTAAGAAAAGGAAGGAAGCATATGTCAGGTATAGACAGGATAGATCGAGTGAATCCTTAGAAGAGTATAAAGGAAGAAGGAGTATACTGAAGAGGGAAATCAGGAGGGCAAAATGTGGACATGAGATAGCTTTGGCAAATAGAATTAAGGAGAATCCAAAGGGTTTTCCAAACACATTAAGGATAAAAGGGTAACTCGGGAGAGAACAGGGCCCCTCAAAGATCAGCAAGGCGGCCTTTGTGTGGAGCTGCAGAAAATGGGGAAGATACTAAACGAGTATTTTGCATCAGTATTTACTGTGGAAAAGGATATGGAAGATACAGACTGTAGGGAAATAGATGGTGACATCTTGCAAAATGTCCAGATTACAGAGGAGGAAGTGCTGGATGTGTTGAAATGGTTAAAGGTGGATAAATCCCCATGACCGAATTGGGTGTACCTGAGGACTCTGTGGGAAGCTAGAGAAGTGATTCATGGGCTTCTTGCTGAGATATTTGTATCATCAATAGTCACAGGTGAGGTGCCAGAAGACTGGAGGTTGGCTAACGTGGTATCACTGTTTAAGAAGGTCGGTAAGGACAAGCCAGGGAACAGTAGACCAGTGAGCCTGATGTTGGTGGTGGGCAAGTTGTTGGAGGGAATCCTGAGGGACAGGATGTACATGTACATTTCACAGGTAAAGGGACAGCTGGAAAATGGGAAGCCTTCAGAAATGAGATAACAAGAATCCAGAGAACGTATATTCCTGTCAGGGTGAAAGGGAAGGCTGGTAGGTATAGGGAATGCTGAATGACTAAAGAAATTGAGGGTTTGGTTAAGAAAAGGAAGGAAGCATATGTCAGGTACAGACAGGATAGATCGAGTGAATCCTAAGAAGAGTATAAAGAAAGTAGGAGTATGCTGAAGAGAGAAATCAGGATGTACATTTATGGGTGGCACGGTGGCACAGTGGTTAGCACTGCTGCCTCACAGCGCCGGAGACCCAGGTTCAATTCCCGCCTCAGGCGACTGACTGTGTGGAGTTTGCACGTTCTCCCCGTGTCTGCGTGGGTTTCCTCCGGGTGCTCCGGTTTCCTCCCACAGTCCAAAGCTGTGCGGGTCAGGTGAATTGGCCATGCTAAATTGCCCCTAGTGTTAGGTCAGGGGTAAATGTAGGGGTATGGGTGGGTTGCGCTTCAGCGGGTTGGTGTGGACTTGGTGGGCCGAAGGACCTGTTTCCACACTGTAAGAATGTATTTGGAAAGGTAAGGACTGATTAGGGATAGTCAACATGGCTATGTGCATGGGAAATCATGTCTCACAAACTTGATTGAGTTTTTTGAAGAAGTGACAAAGAGGATTGATGAGAACAGAGCGGTAGATGTGATCTAAATGGACTTCAGTAAGGTATTCGACAAGGTTCCCCATGGGAGACTGATTAACTTGGTTAGATGTCATGGAGTACAGGGAGCCATTTGGATACAGAACTGGCTCAGAGGTAGAAGACCTCAGAGGTTGTTTTTCAGACTGGAGGCCTGTGACCAGTGGAGTGCCACAGGGATCGGTGCTGGGCCCTCTAATTTTTAAAATTTACATAAATAATTTGGATGTGAGCATAAGAGGTACAGTTAGTAAGTTTGCAGATGACACCAAAATTGGAGGTGTAGTGGACAGCAAAGAGTGTTACCTCAGATTACAACAGAATCTGGACCAGATGGGCCAATGGGCTGAGAAGTGGCAGATGGAGTTTAATTCAGATAAATGCGAGGTGCTGCATTTTGGGAAAGCAAATCTTAACAGGACTTATACACTTAATGGTAAGGTCCTCGGGAGTGTTGCTGAACAAAGAGACCTTGGAGTGCAGGTTCATAGCTCCTTCAAAGTGGAATCGCAGGTAGATAGGATAGTGAAGAAGGTGTCAGGTATGCTTTCCTTTATTGGTCAGAGTATTGAGTACATGAGTTGGGAGGTCATGGTGCGGCTGTACAGGACATTGGTTAGGCCACTGTTGGAATATTGTGTGCAATTTTGGTCTCCTTCCTATTGGAAAGATATTTGGAAACTTGAAAGGGTTCAGAAGAGATTTACAAGGATGTTTTCAAAGTTGGAAGATTTGAGCTATAAGGATGGGCTGAACAGGCTGGGGCTATTTTTACTGGAACGTCAGAGGCTGAGGGGTGACTTTACAGAGATTTATAAAATCACGAGGGGCATGGATAGGGTAAATAGACAAAGTTTTTTCCCTGGGATGGGGGAGTCCAGAACTAGAGGGCATAGGTTTGGGGTGAGAGGGGAAAGATATAAAAGAGACCTAGGGGGCGACTTTTTCACGCAGAGGGTGGTATGTGTATGGAATGAGCTGCCAGAGGAAGTGGTGGAGGCTGGTACAATTGCAACATTTAAAAGGCATTTGGATGGGTATATGAATAGGAAGGGTTTGGAGGGATATGGGCCGGGTGCTGGCAGGTGGGACTAGATTGAGTTGGGATATCTGGTCGGCATGGACGGGTTGGACCGAAGGGTCTGTTTCTGTGCTGTACATCTGTATGACTGTATGACTGTAAGTGTCACTGGACCTGAAAACATTAACTGAGATTTCTCTCCACAGATGCTGCCAGACCTGCTGAGCTGTTGCAGCAATTTCTATTTTTGTTTCTGATTTACAGCAGCTGCGGATCTTTTGGGTTTTATGGATTTCAGATAATTGGTAAAAGAAGAAATAGTGACATGAAGAGAAATAATTATGCAGAGCGAGTAGTTAGAATGTGGACTGCATACCTGAGAGCACAGTGGAGTCGAATTCAGTTAAAACATTAAAACTAAATCATTACCTGGACAGAGAAAATATTCAGGGCTATGGGGAAAAGGCAGGGGATTAATTTACTCCTTTCGAGGGCCAGCACAAATAGAATAGGTCGACTGGTTTCCTTCATCTGTAATCATTCTGTGATTCTATGATAGAGAATTGTTGGGAATAGGCTTGATGACATTCATTTTACAATATATGGGCGGCCGTGGCTGATGAGGGAAGTTAAGAAACATATAAAGTTAAAAGAGAAAAAGTACAACATAGCAAAGATAAGTGGGAAAACGGAGGACTGGGAAGCTTTTAAAGAACAACAGAGGATTACTAAGAAGGAAATACACAGACAAAAAAATGAGGTACAAAGGTAAACTGGCCAATAATATAAAGGAGGATAGTAAAAGTTTTTTTAGGTATGTGAAAGGCAAAAAAATGATTAAGCCTAAAATTGGGCCCTTGAAGACAGAAACAGGGGAATATATTACGGGGAACAAAGAAATGGCAGAAGAATTGAATTGGTACTTCAGATCTGTGTTCACTGGGGAAGACACATGCAATCTCCCAGAGGTAACTGTGGCTGAAGGACCTGAACTGAAGGGAATTTATATTTGCCAGGAATTGGTGTTGGAGAGACTGTTCGGTCTGAAGGTTGATAAGTCCCCGGGGCCGGATGGTCTACATCCCAGGGTACTGAAGGAGGTGGCTCGAGAAATCGTGGATGCGTTGGTGATTATTTTCCAGAGTTCAATAGATTCGGGATCAGTTCCTGCGGATTGGAGGGTGGCTAATGTTGTACCACTTTTTAAGAAAGGTGGGAGAGAGAAAGCAGGAAATTATAGACCAGTTAGTCTGACCTCAGTGGTGGGAAAGATGCTGGAGTCTATTATAAAGGATGAAATTACGACACATCTGGATAGCAGTAACAGGATAGGTCAGAGTCAGCATGGATTTATGAAGGGGAAATCATGTCTGACTAATCTTCTGGAATATTTTGAGGATGTAACTCTGAAGATGGACAAGGGAGATCCAGTAGATGTAGTGTATCTGGACTCTCAGAAAGCTTTTGATAAAGTCCCACATAGGAGGTTAGTGAGAAAAATTAGGGTGCATGGTATTGGGGGCAAAGTACTAACTTGGATTGAAAGTTGGTTGGCTGATAGGAAATAAAGAGTAGTGATAAACAGCTCCATTTCGGAATGGCAGGCAGTGACCAGTGGGGTACCGCAGGGATCAGTACTGGGACTGCAGCTTTTTACAATATATGTTAATGATATAGAAGATGGTATGGTAATAACATTAGCAAATTTGCTGATGATACTAAGCTGGGTGGCAGGGTGAAATGTGATGAGGATGTTAGGAGATTACAGGGTGACCTGGACAAGTTAGGTGAGTGGTCAGATGCATGGAAGATGCAGTTTAATGTGGATATCCACTTTGGTGGCAAGAACAGGAAGGCAGATTACTACCTCAATGGAATAAATTTAGGTAAAGGGGCAGTGCAGAGAGACCTGGGTGTTCTTATACACCAGTCAATGAAGGTAAGCATGCAGGTACAGCAGGTAGTGAAGATGGCTAGTAGCATGCTGGCCTTCATAACAATAGGAATTGAGTATAGAAGCAAAGAGGTTCTTCTGCAGCTGTACAGGGCCCTGGTGAGACCACACTTGGAGTACTGTGTGCAGTTCTGGTCTCCAAATTTGAGAAAGACATTCTGGCTATTGAGGGAGTGCAGCGTAGGTTCACGAGGTCAATTCCTGGAATGGCAGGATTACCTTACACTGAAAGATTGGAGTGACTGGGCATGTATACCCTTGAATTTAGAAGACTGACAGGGGATATGTTTGAGACATATAAAATTATTAAAGAATTGGACACTCTGGAGGCAGGAAGCATGTTTCCGCTGATGGGTGAGTGCCAAACCAGAGGACACAGCTTAAAAATATGGGGTAGACCATTTAGGACAGTGATGAGGAGAAACTTCTTCACCCAGAGAGTGGTGGCTGTGTGGAATGCTCTGCCCCAGATGGTAGTGGAGGCCCAGTCTCTGGATTCATTTAAGAAAGAGTTGGATAGAGCTCTCAAGGATAGTGGAATCAAGGGTTATGGAGATAAGGCAGGATTAGGATACTGATTAAGGATGATCAGCCATGATCGTGTTGAATGGTGGTGCAGGCTCGAAGGACAGAATGGCCTACTCCTGCACCTATTGTCTATTGTCTATTGTCTATTGTCAGAAAGTGCACTCTGAGCGGTATGTTTACCTAAGGAAGGATGTGAATGTGCTTGAGAGGTTTCAGAAGTGGTCTTTTAGATCGAGTGGGTTGTCTTGTGAGGAGAGTTTGGCCAGCCTGGGGTTGAGAAGCATGAGGGGGGACTTGATTAAAGTGAATGAAATGCTAAATGGCCTTGACAAGGTGTATGCTGAAAAAATGTTTGCTCTTGTGGTTGACTCCAGAACTAGGGGAGGCTGACGTAAAATCAAGGACCACCTTTTCAGGACAGAGATGAGAATCCTAGAATCCCGACAGTGCGGAAACAGGCAATTTGGCCCAACTATTCCACACCGACCCTCTGAAGAGTAAACGACCCAGACCCATTCCCCTGCGCTATTACTTTAAATTGCCCCTGACTCATGCACCTAACTGACACATCCCTAAACGCTATAGGCAATTTAGCATAGCTAACCTGCACATCTTTGGACTGTGGGAGGAAATTGGAGCACTCAAAAGCAACCCACCCAGGCACAGAGAGAATGTGCAAACTCCACACAGATAGTCACCTGAGGCTGAAATCGAACCCAGGTCCCTCCCGATGTGTGGCAGCAGTGCTAACCACTGAGCCACCGTTCTGCCCATAAGGGGAAAACTTTTCTCTCAGAGGGTTGAGTGACTTTGGAAGTCTCTGCTGCAGAAGGTTGTGGGGGTGATGAATACTTTCAAGGCAGAGGTAGATTCTGGTTAGGGAGGGGAATTGAGGGCTATCCGTGGTGAGGGGATGGTGGAGATGGGAATGTGGAATTCAGAACACAAACAGCTCGCCTGGAAGTTTATGGTATGGAATGACAGATCAAGCCAAGATGGGTCATTTCTGCTCCTAACCCGCGTGATCGTACCTTTGTGTGTAATATACTTGTTTGTGTTTCCTTTGAGGTAAGGACAGAATGCTGAGAAATCATTACCCCCCCCCAAACCTTCAAACAGGTGAGTACCTGAATAAAAACAGGCTGAATGTGAACTGGTGAAGTTGAAGATGAGGTAATAGAAAGATGCAATGCCAACTCATGGAGTATATTTCCTCAAGAAGTGTGAGAAAATGTGAAGTTTATTCACAGGCTCCGAGTTGTGATCGTGACTCATGAGCACAAGATTGATTCACTCTTGGCAATCTCAAAAACTATTAGACCTCAGCTAGATTGACTTTGTACCAGTCCAGCGAGGTTTCCTTTAATGCTTTATGGCTGGTGGCTGCCTATGGTACACTGTGACAATTATTTTTGCAGATTTATTGTTTCCTCCCTCCTCCTAGCTTAAACCATTTATTTGCTAATGTACATCTTTCTCTCCTTCTTGCTATATATGCCAACAACAAGTTAAATTTATATAACACCTTTCATGTAATAACATGTTGTAATGTGCTCTGTGGGAGTCCTATGAAGATAAGGCGATTTGAGGCCAGGGAACCTCAAACAGCTAAATTTTTAAAAATTCGTCCATGGAATATGGAGCTGACTAACTGGACCAGCATTAATTGCCCATCCCTAATTGTCTAGAGGGTAGTTAAGAGTCAACCACATTGCTGTGAGTGGGGAGTCACGTGCAGTCCAGAACAAATAAGGACTGCAGTTTTCTTCCTTAAAGGGCACTAGTGAGACAGATGGGTTTTTCATGACAATCTCTGATGGTCATCATGAGACTCCTAATCCTAAGTTTTTTTTATTGGATTCAAACGTCGCCATCTGCTGTGGCAGGAGTTAAACCTGGGTTCTCAGAACATTATCTGGTTCTCTGGATTAATAGGCCAGAGATAATACCATTAGGTCACTACCTCTCCGAGAAGCAACTGCTTCAAGGAGGGAAGAGATGCACCTAGGTTTAAATCCAAGTTCCAGAACTTAGGGCCTTGGTGGCAGAAAGTGCAGCTATCAATGGTCAAGCCATTAACCTCGGAGAGGATCAAGAGGCCAAAATTAGAATAAATTCTGCAAAGGCTATGTGGGGCTGGGCAAGAGTGTGTTGCTGGAAAAGCACAGCAGGTCAGGCAGCATCCGAGGAGCAGACCAATCGACTTTTCGAGCATAAGCCCTTCAACAGGAATGAGGCTTGTGGGTTGGGGCTGAGAGATAAATGGGAGGGGGGTAGGGTTGTGGGGGAGGTAGCTGGGAAAGCGATAGGTGGATGAAGGTGAGGGAGAAGGTGAGAGGTCAGATGAGGCAGTGATGGACAGGTCTGGAGGGCAGTGCCGAGTTGGAGGCTTGGCACTGGGATAATGTGGGGGGAGGGGAAATGAGGAACTCCACATTTATCCCGTGTGGTTGTAGAGTCCCAAGGTGGAATATGAGGCATTCTTCCTCCAGCTGTCGGGTGGTAACGGTTTGGCGGGGGAGGAGGCCCAGGACCTGCATGTCCTTGATGGAGTGGGAGGGGGAGTTAAAGTGTTCAGCCACGGGGCAGTGGGGTTGGTTGGTGCAGGTGTCCCAGAGATGTTCTCTGAAATGATCCGCAAGAAGGTCTCCTGTCTCCCCGATGTAGAGGAGACCACACCGGGTGCAACAGATACAGTAGATGACATTGGGAGGGGTACAGGTAAACTTCTGATGGAAGTGGAAGGATCCCTTGGGGCCTTGGACAGAGATGAGGGGAGTGGTGTGGGCACAGGTTTTGCACTTCCTGTGATGGCAGGGGAAGATGTCAGGAGTGGGATGTGGGTTGGTGGGGAGTGTGGACCTGATGAGGGGGTCGTGGAAGGAATGGTCTTTTTGGAATGCTGATAGGGATAGGGAGGACAATATATCTCTGGTGGTGGTGTCCGTTTGGAGGTGGCGGAAGTGGCAAAGAATAATGTGTTGCATGTGGAGGTTGGTGGGGTGGAAGTTGAGGATGGGGGGGGTGGTTCTATCCTTGTTGCGTTGAGAGGGGTGGGGTCCAAGGGCGGTGCTGCATGAACTGGAGGAGATGCGCTGGAAGGCAGAGTCAACCACTTGGGAAGGGAAGTTGCGATTGTGGAAGAAGGAGGCCATCTGGAACTTTCTGAGGTGGAATTGGTCATTCTGGGAACAGATGCGGTGGAGGCAGAAGTATTGGGAATAAGGGATGGCGTTTTTACAGGAGGTAGGGTGGGAGGAAGTGTAGTCTGGGTAGTCAGTGGGTTTGTAGTAGATGTCCATGGTTAGTGGGTCACCGGAGATGGAGATGGAGAGGTCCAGGAAGGGGAGGGAGGTTGCCGAGATGATTCAGATGAATTTGAGGTCAGGGTGGAAGGTGTTGGTAAAGTGGGGTTGAGTGAGGTTAAAGAGAACAGGAGGTGTGAATTAAGGAGGGGTTAGAAAACAAGGGTGTAGCATTTATTAAACTCGAATCCAGTGCAGGTTAAGAGGCTGGTGAGTGCTCAGGACATAGTGCCAATTCAGACATGGATAGCGGAATACCTCAAGATGACCTCTAGTTTACAGAAGTTGAAAAGTTTGGCGCTGAAATAGCACAGCAGGTCAGGCAGCATCCTTGGAGCAGGAGAATCAATGCTTTGAGCATAAGCTTTTCATCAGGAATGGTGAAACGTCGACTCTCCTGCTCCTTGGACGCTGCCTGACCCACTGTGCTTTTCCAGCGCCACACTTTTCGACTGATCTGCAGTCCTCACTTTCTTGTGGTTTATAGAAGGAGGAGTCTGGGAGGCTGGCCAGGAGAACTTTGGAGGAGTCAAGCCTGGTGGTAATAAATCCTGGATGATGGTCACCAGCAGAGGAGTTGAGGCAAGAGCACTTGGCCAGTGTTACAGTGGGATGGCGATGTTGGCGATAGAGTGTGAAATAACTACTCAGAGGCTGGTGTCCGTCACCAAGTCACCCTTTATTTACACGTGGAAAATCCTTGATTCTAGAATGGCCTCATCAGAGTCAACTCCCAGAGTGCCCAGTTGTCTGACACTCCTGTTTTTATCTGTTAGTCAGAGCTCCCTGATTGGACCAGATTAACAGCCCCAATCAGAGAACTCATGTTCCACGAGGTCCAGCAGTTGACCTTGTTACAATTACTCTAATGTGAACATACAATCAGCGAGTTACCAAGGAAAGGATAGAAGCAATTGCCAGGGAATGAGATTTGTGTTGGATGTTGTGTAGGGGCTTCGGGACCCTGGAATATTTTTTGCGATCGCAGAGCTGCACATCATTGAGTATAAATAGCACAGTCTGGGAGGAGTTAGAACACTCCATAAGAATGCCCCCAAGCTGTAGCAGCCTATGATGTAAGACTGCGATAAGCACATGGATGTAAACACTTAATGAAGACAAAATGATCCTTACCTAATCCTTACCATCATGACAGCCAGGAAGGAATGATGGGTAGTCAACCGTTAGTGGGAATGGGGTGGAGGGAGCAAGGAGACTAAATTAACTTAGGGAGCTACAATGGGTGAAGGGAGAGAAAGACCATATAAGACAAAGGAGTGAACTAGGCTATTTGGCCCATTGATTCTGCTCTGCCACTCAATGATTATCCTCAACTCCACATTCCTGCTTCTTCCCCATAACCCTTGATTCCCTTACAGAATAAAAATCTGTTTATCTCAGCCCTGAATCGACTTAACAACCCAGCCTCAACGGCCCTCCATGGTAAATAATTCTACAGATTCACAACCCCCTTGAGTGAAGACGTTCCTCCGTGACTCTGCCCCAAATGGGCAATCCTTTGGTCTGAGGTTACGCCCTCTGGTCCTAGACTCTTCAACACAGCAGAAAAAAACAATCTTTCCGCAAAATCCTTGCCAATCCCCCTAAGAATCTTGTTATTTCAAAAAAAAGTTGCTTTTCATTCTTTGAAATTCCAACAAGTATAGACCCAAGCTAATTAATCTTTCCTCAGTTTTTCTACTCCCAGGGTCAAGTTAGTGAACCTTCTCTGGACTCCCTTTAAGGGGCCCAAAGCCATTCACACTATTTTGACTATTGTCTGACTAGTGCCTTGTATGGTTTTAGCAAAACCGCCCTACTTTTGCACTATTCCCTTTGAAATAAAGATCAATTTGGAGAGAAAACCAGAGTTAATATTCAGAGATTACTAATAGTCAGTCAGGGAACAGTCAATGCTGAATACAGGTATCCCCTACTTTTTGAAAGTTTGCTTTATGCCACTTTGCTTTTATGAAAGATCTGCATTGCTACCTGTTTTCACTAACTGAAAGAAATCTGAAGAGGAATTTTGCTTTTATGAAAAAAAAAGCCAAATTTTCCCCATAGAAATGAATGCTTCTTCACTTTATGCCATTTAGGCTTTCGAATGGTTTCATAGGAACGGTTTACTCTCGGAGAGCATGGGAAACCTGTAGTTGATAACGGTAAGTGTGAGCAGTTGAAAATGGGTTGGCTGTACAGGGAGTAAGCCCATACACAGATACAGGACCTGGGAGTGTGGGAGTGGGTAATGAATATGGGGGGGGGGTGTTCACATTCTGAAATTGTTGAACTCAGTGTTGAGTCCTGAAGGCTGTAAGGTACATGGGTAGAGGAGGTTGCGTTCCTCTAGCTTGTGCTGATCCTCACTGGGTACTTTAGCATGGCTGAGACAGAGATGTTGGCCAGGGAACACGGTGGTGTGTTGAAGTGGCAGGCAACTGAAAGCTCAGGGTCATTTGTACGAAGAGAGTTGTGGTGGTCAGCAAAGTGGTCACTCAGTTTGTGTAGAGAAGTCTACACCTCTCCAGTGTAGAGGAGACTACCCGGCCAATAGTGAATGCCGTAGCCTGGAAGGAAGTAAATTGGTGCTTCATCTGGAAGGCTTCAGCCTTGGAGAGTGAGGAGTGAGAGGGCGAATGGGCGAGTTTAGCACTTTATGCAATTGCGTGGGAAGGTGCCGTGGGGTGTGTGTTGAGGGTGGAGGGGGAGTGGACCAGGGTGTCCCAGAGGGAACGATCCTCGTGGAATACTGACAAGGGCTGGGATGGGAATATATGTGGTATCCTGCTGGAGGTGGCGGGATTGGTGGATTATCTGTTTTATGGGGAATGGGGCGTTAAGAGTGCCGTGGTACACTGTGAATGATGAGGGAAATGCTGAATGCCTACTTCCATTTGACATGATGCAATCTTCAGATGGACCCCTCACTGCACAGCCAGAGTACCCACCTCAGTCAGGTGGCCAGCCTTTGTAATATGCAGAGTCTGGGGTGTCTCCACAGGACCGGCTCAGGGCAATGCCGGGTGGAAGCACGTATTGTGCACATCCTGACCAAAGGCCCCTTGTAGTGAAACTCCACTGCAGTGTCTCCTAATCAGGTCCTTGTGCCAAGATGACATGCCTATTCTCAGTTGCTGGTGTATCTCCTGCCTGAGGCAAACATAGGCTCCAGCACTCAAAGCAGAAAATGTGGATGCTGGAAATCTAATGCAGACACAGTAAATGCTGGAGAAACTCTGCAGGTGCACCAGCAACTGTGGAGCAAGAATGAGAGTTAATGTTTTGAGATGGTATGATTCTTCTTTAGAATTCATCGTGCTGGAGGTGGCAGAAATGAATAAGAGAGGGGGACGTGAGAACAAGAGTAATCCTTAGGGGGTCTGGGAGGCAGGCGAAGGGATGGCGGCTGATCTGAGGGAAATAGGGCAGACACAGATGAGAGTCCATTCTACCACAAACCTGGAGAAAGTGAGGTCTGCAGATGCTGGAGCTCAGAGTCAAGAGTGTGTTGCTAGAAAAGCACAGCAGGTCAGGAAGCATCCGAGGAGCAGGAGAATTGACGTTTTGGGCAAAAGTGCTTCATCAGGAATGAGATTCCTGATTCCCTTCCTCATTCCTGACGTTTTGGGCAAAGGTCCTTCATCAGGAATGAGATTCCTGATTCCCTTCCTCATTCCTGATGAAGGGCTCTGGCCCGAAACGTCGATTCTCCTGCTCCTCGATTGCTGCCTGACCTGCTGTGCTTCTCCAGCACCACACTCTCGATTCTGACATCTTTAACTCGCATCAAAGATCACATGTGATTGACCTTCCTCCCAGTGATCTCGTGGGATGTCCGGGATAATAACATAAAAAATTGCTGATGCTGAAATTACAGATGCCTTACAGTACAGGCGCATGCCATTCAGCCCATCAAAGTATTTCTCCTCAGATCCAGCCCCCTACTGTAAAACCTCACATATCCCGTGGCTAGTCCACCTAACCTGCACATCCCTGGACGCTATCAGGCAATTTAGCATGGCCAATCCACCCTAACCTGAGCATCTTTGGACTGTGGGAGGAAACCAGAGCACCTGGAGGAAACCCATGCAGACACAGGGAGAATGTACAAGCTCCATAGACTGTTTCCTGAGGGTGGAATTGAACCAGGGCCCTGGCATTGTGAAGCAGCAGTGCTAATGGCTCAGTGGTTAGCACTGCTGCCTCACAGCACCAGGGTCTCAGGCTTGATTCCAGCCTCGGACAACTGACTGTGTGGAGTTTGCACATTCTCCCTGTGTCTGCGCGGGTTTCCTCCGGCTGCTCCGGTTTTCTCCCACAATCCAAAGATGTGCGGGTCAGGTGAATTGGCCACGCTAAATTGCCTATAGCGCCAAAGTGTATTAGTCAGAGGGAAATGGGTCTGGGTGGGTTACACTTTGGAGGGCCGGTGTGGGCTGGTTGGGCCGAAGGGCCTGTTTCCACACTGTAGGGAATCTAATCTAACCTCTGAGCCACAGTGCCACCCTGGAAACTTGAAACCAAAACATAGAAACACGCTAGAGAAACTCAGCAGGTCTGGCAACATCTGCGGAGAGCGAAAAACAGAGTTAATGTTTCGACTCCAGTGACCCGAATATCATTGTTGGGTCCACCTGATGAAGGAGAACGGCTCTGAAAGCTAGTGCTTCCAAATAAACCTGTTGGACTATAACCTGGTATTGTGCGATTTTTAACCTCATTGCTGGTGTTTGGCTATGAGATGGTCACATTATTCCTCCATCCACTATTGGCTGAGGCTGGAGCTAATCCAGAAATTCATTGGCTGTTAGTGGGACCAATAGCTCACCAGCTCCTGCCTGGCAGGCCAATGGCAGATGGCCATGGGGCTGGGCGATCCTGATTGGGCGAGGATGGGTTTTGTGATTGGCTGAGTGTATTGGGGGGGACGTGGTCCTCTAAGTGTTGATGGACAGCTTGAGGATGCGGGCTGGAGCACATCTGGAAGTGGTGGGCTCGGCCAGGGGTTGGTACCTGTGACTGTGCACGGAATGCCATCCTTGGTGCCTGGGCAGTTGGATGCAGCCTGTCTGTGTGAGGAGCGATGCGGGTTCTCTAGCTGCAGGGACCGGCTGACTGACTGAGCTCATTCCCGGTGCCTTTCTCCCTAGTCTTTGCACTGGAGACAGACTGAGACAGAAATCACTGCATGTTTGAGATCCTGGGGATTTCGTGCCTGGCAACAAATTGGCTTCGAAGTCCATCGTCCTGGGAAACTGTCACCTTCTGTTTGCAACACCTGGAGAGGTAGGTTGGGGTTGGGGGGGGGGGGGGGGGTATTTACTGGGCTGTGTCAGGGACTAGACACTAGCTCTTAGTTCACATTGGGGCGAACCCCAGGTTTGTTCAGCTTGCAGAGCCGCCATCCACTGCCTCTGGGCTCTTTCTGTCATTTTTTTTAGGATTTCCAGGTCTCACGCGTCCCACTTTAATTTTTTTAAAAATATATTTTAAGCGCACAGCTGGTCTGATGTGGTTTCACTTGCTGCAATTTGGCCATCCCCCCCCAACAAGGGGGATATTATTGCAAATGTGTGAGGTTCAGAGTAGGAAGCGTGTGGCTGCATTAACCTGCAAAGACAGGGAGAGAGAGAGAGACCCGGGAGGACAGAGTTACCAACCGGTTGCATGTTAAAGACTGGGGAGCAGTTATTAACCGCGATTGCAGCGGGGTACAGGGTGACCTGATCACCGATAAACCGACCCGAAAGGTCCCCTCCGTAGTTAACAAGCGGACACTCCCCTCACCCCCCCACAGCTCTCACACCCTCCTCCTCCCCCCCCCCCAACACACACAGCCCTGAGACCCCCCCTTCCCCCCCCACACACACACACAGCCCTGAAATCCCTCCTCCTCCCCCAAACACACACACACAGCCCTGAGACCCCCCTCCTCCCCCAAACACACACACACAGCCCTGAAATCCCTCCTCCTCCCCCAAACACACACACACAGCCCTGAGACCCCCCTCCTCCCCCAAACACACACACACAGCCCTGAAATCCCTCCTCCTCCCCCAAACACACACACACAGCCCTGAGAGATCCCCCTCCTCCCCCAAACACACACACACAGCCCTGAGACCCCCCTCCTCCCCCAAACACACACACACAGCCCTGAAATCCCTCCTCCTCCCCCAAACACACACACACAGCCCTGAGAGATCCCCCTCCTCCCCCAAACACACACACAGCCCTGAGACACCCCCTCCTCCCCCCAAACACACACACACAGCCCTGAAACCCCTCCTCCCCCAAACACACACACACACACACACAGTCCTGACACTCCCCTCCTCCCCCCACACATGCATACAGCCCTGAGGCCCCCCCCACGTGCACACAGCCCTGAGACCCCCCTTCTCCCCCAAGCACACGCACACAGCCCTGAGACCCCCCTCCTCCCCCAAACACGCGCACACAGCCCTGAGACCCCCCTCTTTCCCCCCCCAGCCTTGACACCCCCTCCTCCCCGTTTATTGGATTCCTCTGCTGATTCAGGCATCGTGTGAATTCTCAGTCCTGCTTTAAAATGTTGGTGGCAGGTTCATATCCATTGCATTTGCATACACTGTGCGTCTTGCAAAGCTGTGTGTGTCTTCTACATGACTGTGTTATGTTTCCTGCACCATGTTATTCCTCTTTATTGTGGCTCTGTGCAGGATGACCTCGTAGGGAGACAGTGGAAGGTTTTGATCTGTGCATTTAACGTGTCAGGTAGTGTGGACTGAACGCTCACGCCCGTTACGAAGTGAGCAATGAGCAGATCCAAGGCAGATGTCTATATTTGGAATTGTGAATGCCAGATGATAGTTTGTGTCTTTTCCCAATCACTGCAAACCCATGACTTGTTTTATGCATTCACGGGAGGAGCAACCAAGGGTTAAACCTGCAGTATCTCCTCTCCATTCATTTCAGTGACCAATTATGCTTAACTCTAGATGTTTCGTCATCAACCTATCCAAAGATATTATCTAACTCACTTTTGGGCCAAGTGGGACTTGAACCCAGTCCTCCTGGCTCAGAGTTATGAACACTAACACTGCACCATAGGAGCACTTACGCCCAACGGTTTGTTGATAACAGAGGAAGATTTGCATATGTTACACTACCCCTAATGCAACTCTGCTGTTACATAAGGATTCAGTGGGTTATCACTAAGGGGTAAACTTGTGGTGAGCCAGTGCCAAGTTATTCTCAAATGAGATTGGTTTAACTCCAGTAAGTGAAAGTCTTTTTCCTAACCATTAAAGTGGTATTAACATCTTCCCTTAGAATAGTGTCTGTGTTCAGTGAACTGAGTGCCATGCTTAAAGGGAATCTGTGCCAAAGTTACTAGTTCACTGGTCAGTGCAGTGCGTTACATTGGAGTGGGTTCCCATCTCTCAGTGCTATGCTTGGGGATCCGATTTTAGCTCAGTGGCCAAGTGTAAGGCTGTGAATAAGCGTTAGTGGGCTTGATTCAACTCCAAAGGGGCAATGTTCAACAACTGGATCCAAAGTGAAATTAAGAGCGAACAATCTCTCCCTGGTGCAGTGGGGATGTTTTTGTGTAGCTCAAGTTGATGCAGATTAAACCGAGCTTTACTGTATGTAACCCGGGAATGCTTGATCCTGGCACTGTGTCAGAATCAGAAAGGGTTATACTCCATTATAAGCAAAACCAAGTCCTTTTTTGAAGTGAATTTGATTGGTTAATCATTTTAGTTTCCACTTAACATCCATTTGACAGTTATTATTTATTAGCTGGAAATTACTTTTTCTGTGGATGTTTACTATGTTTCTGACCCTTTTTTCCCTGCTTGTTTAGAACATAGAAAAGTACAGCACAGTACAGGCCCTTCGGCCCTCGATGTTGCGCCGATCCAAGCCCACCTAACCTACGCTAGCCCACTATCCTCCATATGCCTATCCAATGCCCGTTTAAATGCCCATAAAGAGGGAGAGTCCACCACTGCTACTGGCAGGGCATTCCATGAACTCACGACTCGCTGAGTAAAGAATCTACCCCTAACATCTGTCCTATACCTACCACCCCTTAATTTAAAGCTATGCCCCCTCGTAATAGCTGACTCCATATGTGGAAAAAGGTTCTCATGGTCAACCCTATCTAAACCCCTAATCATCTTGTACACCTCTATCAAGTGAAGCATTTGTGACAACTAGGTCATTGTCAATGTTAAATTAAGTGTTTACCTCCTGATATCATTAACTGCTGTTTCTAAGCTTTTAACTCAAAGCTTATTGGGCTGGAAGCATCATTTAGCTCTTCTGAAGTAGCATTTTAAAATGTGCAAACAAAAACCAATTAAAAGAGCGAATGTCATGGTCCACCCACAGAAAATATATATTAAGTATAAAGTTCAACTAAGAAGTTTCTTTTATACATCAGTAAAGATCGACAATCTCAAATCTTTTAATTTCATGTTATAATAGAAACTTAGACTTCAGAATTCTTTTCTTTGCTCTCTACTTTACCTTGGGCCATATTCAATGACAGTTCATTTGGTGTACTCTCAGCCTTGTTCAAGTCCCCATTGCGAGCCTGCAGATCGATCTTAGCAAATGGTTGACTCTGTTAGCTGTCTCTCAACAGGTAGCACTCCAGTCTTTGTGTCAGCACATCATGGGATCACGTTCTGTTCCAAAGACTTGAACATAAATGTTCAGCTGGCAGTGCAGGAGGGGTGGGGGGGGGGGGGGGAGGAGGAGGAGGTTGGGAGATGCTGCGCTGTGTAGTGAACAAGTCATTAAAACAAGGCCTTGCCAGTTTGGTTTTTGGGTGGATGAAAGAAGATGTTTAAGTGGAGAGCAGGATTACTCTCCCTGTGTCTTGGCAAATATGTAGCCATGAGTGAGACTAAAACCGGATTATTTGGGTCATTTAACATTGCTGCTTGAACCTGCTGTGTCCATGTTATTTGCCAAATTTTGCCATTATGCAAAACATTGTTGTAAAGCATTTTGGGATACTCTGGAATCGTAAAGGAATGCAGATTTTATTTTAAATCCTCGGTAGGATATCTTTATGGAAGCTCAGTCCCATCCATGTGATAACTACACGTATTTTTGAATGAAAATTCTTGGCTTGTAATCAGAAGTAGGTACCTGTAGATTTCTCTTCCCTTCTTTCAGCCATAGGATAGTGAACATTTATAGACACTGTACTGTCACTTAAGGTGTGGCCAGGATGTAACAAGGGATTGAAATTCTTCATCTCCATGATTGTATGTAGCATACAGTGTGTTTACATATTGAGCCACAGGGAGATCCAGACTCCAGAATCTCGAAATATTTCTGTGCAAACAGATGGGAACATGAATAAACAGCCGCATGAAATAAGACAAAAATAAAATAGTTGCTGTGAGGTGGATAATTGTGCTCAAATACAGATAGCACCTTGTTTTATATCTTGTCTGTAAATATCTGAATGGATGACAACTTATTGTGAAAAATTAATAAAAATGCTACAAGTTGCAAATTAAATTTTACTATTAATCATGACGTCTGAGAGCAATATTTTGACTCTGGATGATTACAGCCTCCTTTTTTCTTTCAACTTTATTTGTTTTTACATTTTGAATAACTATGACAAAAGCCCCTTAGGGAAGAAAATATATGTGAGATTGTATTTATTCTTTAAAACGCAACACTCTGTCGTGTGGCAACCATTGTTAATTGGCAGGGAAAGCCCATCTGGTTACCTCAAGTCCCTTTTTTAAGGGAAGGAAATCTGCCTTTCTTACCTGATCTGGCCGACATGTGACTCCAGAGTCAAAACGTGTTGCGCTGAAAAAGCACAGGAGGTCAGGCAGCATCGACGTTTCGTGCATAAGAATTTTGTCAGGTGGGGGTGGCCAAGGGGGCTGAGAGATAAATGGGGTGGTGGGGCTGAGGGGAAAGTAACTGGGAAGGCAATAGGTAGATGAAGGTGTGGGGAGGGAGGGGGTGGGGAAGTGGTGGTGATGGAGATGGGTTGGAGCTGAAGGTGGAGGAGAAAGGTGGGAAGGAAGATGGACAGGTGCAACAGTTCAAGAAGGTGGTACTGAGTTGGGGGGTTGGATCTTGGATAAGGTGGATGGACGGGAGGTGAGGAAACTGGTGAAATCAATATTGATTCCATGTGGTTGGAGGGCCCCAAGGTGGATGGT
Organism: Chiloscyllium punctatum; assembly: GCF_047496795.1. Taxonomy (NCBI): domain Eukaryota; kingdom Metazoa; phylum Chordata; class Chondrichthyes; order Orectolobiformes; family Hemiscylliidae; genus Chiloscyllium; species Chiloscyllium punctatum. Next base: position 14,280,042 of record NC_092779.1, on the reverse strand, counting down.
GAGACGTTGCTCCTCCAGGCATTGGATGGCTTGGATTTGGCAGTGAAGGGGGCCCAGGACTTGCATGTCCTTGGCAGAGTGGGAGGGGAGATGAAGTAATCAACCACAGGACAGTGAGGCTGTTTGGTGCATGTGTCCCAGAGGTGTTCCCTGAAACGTTCCGCAAGTTGGTGTCCTGTCTCACCAATGTAGAGGAGACCATGTTGACCTCATCTACTGTGTTTGTTGCTCTTGATGTGGTCTCCTGTACACTGGGGAGACAGGACGCCAACTTGCGGAACGATTCGGAGAATATCTCGAGGACACACGCACCAAACTACCACCCTGTGGCTGACCACTTCCACTCCGCCAAGGACATGCAAGGCCACTTCCATTGCCAAATCCTAACCACCTGACAACTGGAAGAACACTTCATCTTCTGCCTTGGGACCCTCCAACCACACTGCATCCATGTCAATTTCACCAGTTTCCTCATCTCCCCTGACTTTATCTCAGATCCAATCCACCAACTTGGCACCTCCCTCTTGAGTTGTCCTACCTGTCTATCTTCCATCCCTCCTAACTGCTCCACCCTCCACTCTGACCTAATACCACATTACCCCCCCATCTTTCATCTACCTATCGTGTTTTCAGTTCCCTTCCCCCCCCCCACCCCCTGCTCCCCCCCACCAGTCTCACCATCTCCCACTTATCTGTCAGTCCTCCTGTGCCCCCCCAACATTCCTGATGAAGAGCTTATGCTTCAAATGTCGACTCTCTTGCCCCTCTGATGCTGCCTGACCTGCTGCGCTTTTCCAGCATCACGTGTTTTGACTCTAATCTCCAGCATCTGCAGTGCTCACTTTCTTCTAGTTGATATGGGACTTCAGACCCGCAGCAATGTGGCTGCCCCTTAACTACCTACCGGCCAGGTGACATGGGCAATAAATGCTGGTCCAGCTAGTAATGTTAACACCATGAACGAATTTTTTTAAAAGATTGCAACTTCTTGTGATGTCAGGTTACAGAATGACCAATGATTGCAAAGCTCCAACAGTACCCTAAGTATTGCCATGGTAAAAGCATTTCCCTTAAAGCCACCCTTCCCAGTGAAGGAACATTGCCATAGTCTGGTCTCTGCCCATTCCAAGAGTAATGTCAATCTGACCTTCAGTATCTGTAATGAGGTACCATTGTACCCAAGATGGTGCCTTAATGTGGTGACTGTAAACCTTTCGCTGTACTCATTTGAGTACATGTGACAATATAGTTCATTTCATTCATACACTCACACATACATAGCATTAGGATGTAAAGATTACGCACTGCATGTTCAGACACTGATAGAAGTGGGACTGACGCAAATGAACATACTTTTGTGAATGAATGATCATTTTCTTTGATCATGTATATATTAATATAGAGTGGATGCATTTTTGTTTCTTTTATTTTGACATGTAAAGGACAATGATGATATCAATGCAACTTTATACAGTGTACTCGTTTGCTTGCCGTAGTTATGACATCAACCTCTGCTCTAACTTGTTTTCACTTTAGTTTGTGGCAGCCATTAAAATGTATCTCTTGAAACAAGTCCCATCTGACCATTGTCTCGGGCAGAACCTTGGTGTTATTAGCACGGTCACACTGCCCTTTGGTTTATATCTGCTTTTGAAATGAGACCAGGATGCCAAGCATTGCAAAATTACTCCTTTGGACCACTTGATTGTATTTAAGTCACTGTTGACCTCCTATTATTCCATGTAATTGTGTCCAAGTTATGTAAAAGGAATTGTGAAAATGAGTAGCTTTGTGCAGTAGTTCATGTATTTCAGCATTCTAAGTGATGCTCCACAGAATGAGCATTTTGACCTGTCATAGTTTGGATAGGTGTTTGGGTGACAAAGTGGTTTCATGTGTTAATACTGGGGGGGAAAATAAAAGGTAAGTTACTACAGGTGTTGGAGATCTGAAATGAAAACACAGTGCTGGAGAAACTAAGCAAATCCTGCGATATCTGTGAAGAGAAAGATACAAGAGTTAATGTTTCAAGTTTTAATATGACTCTTCAGAATTGGAGTTGGAAAAGTGATTTTAACGTTGGAAAAGATGTACAAGTGGGACACGGGCTGAGGCTGCCCAGAGTAAGAGGCAAAGGGAGTGCTAACAGAAATGGAGGAGTTATATAGATGCAGAATAAGTGTTAATGATGAGTGTGAACAGAAGAAAATAAATCAGCTTTGCTAAGATTAAACCCATGCAAAAATGGTGGAGGTGGGGGAAGAGTGATGACCTCAAAATGGAGGATAGTGTTTGTGGTCTGAAGATGTTGAACTCCATGTTGAATCTAGAAAGCTCTGAAGTGCTTCTGGGGAAATGGAGGTGCTGTCCCTCCAGCTTGCTGAAGCACATCAGTAGACCTAGGATGGAAATGATAGTGAAGGAAAACAAAAATTTGAGTTTGGAGAGCGACCTGGATACCAGAACGTAACGGAGTGCAAATGAAGCCAAGTAATTCCTGAGGGACCATTAGGAAAAGCCATTGGGCAGGACAGAGAATGAATTTTCAAGCAGGATAAAATTGATGGCTTTGGCCACTACTGGGAGGTGGGGCAGATTGATTGACGATTGATTAAACATTTAAACAGGCTTAATGACCATAAAAACAGCAGCTAGCTAGCCTAGAGTTTAAAAATTGGGATCCTTTTGATATCTGGGCAGAAGCTAGTACAGCCTGGAGGTGGGGAATTCTATTTCTGCAGTGTTCAAGTTTCTAGCAAGCTTTCTGCTGACAAATGCAAAATGTTCTTATCTTATGTAAAGTCTTAAAGTGAACTGCTCTGTGAGGAATAATACATTTACAGAAGAGCTAAAGAAAGGGCAGCACGGTGGTTCAGTGGTGAACATTGCTGCCTCACACCGCCATGGACACTAGTTCGATTCCACCCTCTGGTGACTGTCGGTCTGTGTGGAGTTTGCGTGGGTTTCTCCTGGGTGCTCCAGTTTCCTCCCACAGTATAAAGATGTGCAGGTTAGGGTGGACTGGCCATAGGAAATGCAGGGTTACAGGGATGTGGTGGGATGTTCTTTTGGAGGGTCGGTGTGGATTCGATGGACTGAATGGCCTGCTTCTGCATTGCAGGGATTCTATGAAATGAAAATCTGAAATAAAGCAGAAAATATTCAAGAAACTCAATAGGCTGGGCAGCATCTGTGGAGAGGAGGAAGTGGGTACTGGAGATTAGAGTGGTGCTGGAAAAGCACAGCAGGCCAGGCAACTTCCGAGGAGCAGGAAAAATTGATGTTTGGGGCAAAAGTCCTTCACCTTGCTTTTCTCAGATCAGAGGAAACTGATGGGTGACTTAGCTAAGGTACATAATATTATAAAGGGGTGGAGATGGATAGTGTTATGAAGATTCCCTATGAAGGGTTTTTGCCCGAAATTTTCTTGCTCCTTGGATGCTGCCTGGCCGACTGTGCTTTTCCAGCCCCACACTCTTGGCTTATGAAGATGTGGATCTACTGTACCTTTTAAAAGCAACCGAGCTCCCTGACAGCGCCAAGTTGTCTGAACAAGACATAATGTAATATGTGGGCCAGCAGCTGGGTAGCTGGTTGCCTGGACACAAAAACAAATCAGTTTAAGTTATACCCCCCCCAAAAACCAAACTCCAATCCAGTTTGAATTTAGTAGATTGACAATATTAAAAGCCACTGACACAATCCGATGTTTTGGGGGTACAAGACTGGGAAAAATTGAATAGTTGAGCGAGAACTGCCGAAAGACCAACAGGTGATGGCTGCTAGTAAGAACTCTGAGAGGTACCTGTCTAGAGACGGAGTTTGCTCAGAGAAAAAAATTTAAAACAGTAACCACCCAGACCCATTACCCTACCCTATGTTCGCCCCTGACTAACTCAATGAACACCATGGGCAATTTAACATGGCCAATTCACCTCACCTGTACATCTTTGGATTGTGGGAGGAAACCCACGTAGACACGAGGAGATTGTGCAAACTCCACACAAAGAGTTGCCTGAAGCAGGAATTGAACCCAGGTCTCTGGTGCTGTGAGGCAGTAGTACTAACCACTGTGCCACCCCGTTAGTTAGCCAACCCACTTGATATGAATCTAGCAAAGAGATTGCTGGCCCCTTGCTGAGGTATTTGTATCATTGACCAGTAACCAGTGAAGTGCTGGAAGACTGAAGGTTGGCTACAGTGCCAATATTTAAGAAAGGCTGTAAGGAAAAGACAGACAACAACAGACCACTGGATGTGAATATAGGAGTCACAATTAATAAGTGTGCAGATGACACCAAAATAGGCAGAGTAAAGAACAGTGAAGAAGATTATCTCAGAGTACAACGGGACCTTGATCAGGTGGGCCAAGCAGTGGCAGATGGAGTTTAATTTCGATAAATGTGAGGTGCTGCATTTTGATAAGGCAAACTAGGGCAGGACTTACACAAATAATGTTGGGGTCCTGCAGAGTGTTGCTGGATGAAGAGACCTAGGGGTGCAGATGCATAGTTCCTTGAAAGTGGAGGCACAGGTAGATAGGATAGTGAAGAGGGTGTTTTGCACGCTTGCCTTCATTGCTCAGAACATTGTGTATACAAGTTGGGATGTCATGTTGTGGCTGTAGAGGACATTAATAAGACTACTTTATGGAATACAACGTTCATTTCTCGTCTCCCTGCCACAGAAAGACGTTAAACTTGAGAGGGTGCAGAAAACATTTTCAAGGATGTTGCCAGGGCTGGAGGGTTTGAGTTATAGGAAGAGACTGAATTAGTTTGGAGTGTTTTTCCCTGGACCATCAGAGACTGAGGGGTGATCTTCGAGGTTTATAAAATCATGAGGGACGGGGATAGGGTAAATAGCTAAGGTCTTTTCCCTGGGATGGGGGAGTCAAAAACTAGGGAGCATAGGTTTAGTGTGAGAGGGAAAAGATTGAAAAGGGACCTAAGGAGCAACTTTTTTGTGCAGAGGGTGGTGTGTGTATGGCATGAGCTGCCAGAGGAAATGGTGGAGGCGGGAGCAATTACAACATTCAAAAAGCACCTGGATGGGTATATGAATAGGAAGGGTTTAGAGGCATATGGGCCATGTGCTGGCAAATGGGATGGATGAATTGGACTGAAGGGTCTATTTCTGTGTTGTATGGATCAACGACTCTATATCATTCCCAACACAGTTCACGTTTATCATCGAGCCATAGAGATCTACAGCACAAAAAAAGACCCTTCGACCCATGTCAGTGCTGGTCCAATACAACTCCCTAATAGGTCAGAGGAAGGGTCTGAAACACTAGCTCTGACTTCTCTGCAGATACTGCCAGACCTGCTGGGTTTTTCTAGCGATTTGTTTTACCACCATCTCACTATTCCAATCCCATAGCCTTATATGCCACGGCATTGCAACTGCAATCTAAAATACTTAGAGTCATACAGCACGGAAACAGGCTCTTCACTCCAACCTGCCCATAATCCCAAACTAAACTAGTCCCACCTGCCTACTCCTGGCCCATATCCCTCCAAACCTTTTCCTATTCATGTGCTTAGATAAGTATCTTTTTAAACTCATAGATATCATGAAGCTTCCTGCCATTCCCACCCTGACAGACCAAGAGTTCCAGATTCCCACCAGCCTCTGGGTGAAAAGTTTTACCTCCCATCCCCTCTAAATGTTCTGGCCCTTAAATCTATGGCCCTTGGTTATTGATCTCTCCATTAAGGGGGAGGTTTTTTCCTGTCTTCTTGATCTGTGCCTCTCACTATTTAATACATTTATACGTCATGTCCTCCCTCAATCTCTCCTGCTGTATGAAAAACAACCCCAGTCTGTTCAATTTCTCTTTGTCACTGAAACACTCCAGCCCAGGCAACATTCTGTGAAATTTCCTCTGGATTCTCTGCAATGTACGACATCCCTATCGTGTGCAGTGATGCTATCGGGTGTGTTTTGGCAAACCAAATGCATGATGAGCAGTATTTTACAGGGACAAAGTGAGGACTGCAGATGCTGGAGAAATCGGAGTCAAAAAATGTGCTGGAAAAGCACTGGAGGTCAGGCAGCATCCGAGGAGCAGGAGAATTGACGTTCGGGCATAAGTCCTTCATCAGGAATGTTAGGGGGTGGGGTGTGGGGAAGGGGGCTAAAAGGTAAATAGGGTGGGGGGACGGGGGGTGGGGGGGGAAGGTAGCTGGGAAAATGATAGGTAGGTGCAGATGGAGGGTGGTAATGATAAGTCAGAGTGGAGGGTGCATAGGTGGGAAGGAAGATGGACAGGTGCGACAGTTCAAAAGGGCACTGCCAGGTTGGATCTGTGATGCTGTGATGAGGCGGGAGGAGGGGAGATGAGGAAACTGGTGAAGTTGACAGTGATGCCACGTGGTTGGAGGGTCCCAAGGCAGAAGATGCGTTCTTCCTCCAGTCGTCGGGTGGTTTGGATTTGATGGTGGAGGAGGCTCAGGACTTGCAAGTCCTTGACGCAGTGGGATGGAGAGTTAAAGTGGTTGGCCAAAGGATGGTGGGGTTGTTTGGTGTGTGTACCCTAGAGATATTCCCTGAAATGTCCTGCGAGTTGGCATCCTGTCTCCCCAATGTAGAAGAGGCCACATCAAGAGCAATGGACACGGTAGATAAAGTGTTTGGATGTGCAGGAAAATCTCTGCAGGATGTGGAAGAATCCTTTAGGGCCTTTGATGTGGATGAGGGGGGAGGTGTGGGCATGGGTTTTACACCTCTTGCAATGGCAAGGGAATGTGTCAGGAGTGGGGGGGGGGGGGGGGGGGGGTGCGTGGACCTAACTAGGGAGTTGTGGAGGGAATGGTCTCTGCGGAATGCTGAAAGGATTGGGAAGGGCAGGTTTAATGAGGAAAGGCTGAGGGACTGAGGGCTGTTTTCATTGAAGAGAAGATTTGAGAGGTGACTTAATTGAGACATATAAGATAATCTGAGGGTTAGACTGAGAGGACAGTGAGAGCCTTTTTTCTAGGATGGTGATGGCTAGCATGAGGGGTCTATCTTCAAATTGAGGGATGATGGATATAGGACTGATATCAGAGGTAGTTTCTTCACTCAGGGTACTAGGGGCATGGAACGCACTGCCTGCAACAGTTGTAGACTCGCCAACTTTACAGGCATTTAAATGGTTATTTGATAGACATATGGATGAGAATGGAATAGTGTAGATTAGATGGGCTTCAGATTGGTTTCACAGGGTGGTGCAACATCGAGGGCCGAAGGGCCTGTACTGCGCTGTAATGTTCTATATGCTGTATCTCTGAAGGTGGGGTCTGACTCATAGGTGGCAAAAAAGGCAGAAGATAATGCATTATATTTTACAAGGGTTTGAGAGGGGAGGGGTGTGGAAATCTGTGTCCTTCGTGGTCTTGTTAAGCAGAGGGTGAGATGCTTGGCCCTTCTTAAATTAAGGAATTAATTTCACAGTGCAGTATGGGAATAAGAGGAACCTGTGACTGCAGATAGAAGTCATTCAACATGACAGGGCAAATGGAGAGAGTGTTTCATAAAACGCTTGGGATCCCAGGCTTTAGAATTAGTGACATTGGGTCCAAGCAAGGGACTGTGATAAATTTGTTATTCAGCTCCAACTGAAGTGTAGCCTTAGACAGGATATATGAAGGCTTAGGAGAGAGTGTAGCAATGACTCACAGGATTGGTTCCAGGAATGAGGAACTTCAGTTGCAGAAATAGGTTTGGAGAATCTGGAGTTGTCCACCTTGCGAGGGAGGAGATGTGATGGAGATGTTTAAAATTGTGAGGGGGTCGGAGAAAGTAAGTAGCATCTGCTCCCACGGTGACAGGATGGAGATCCAAGGGCACAGCTTTAATGTGATTGGCAGAGAGAAGTAATGATGACATGTGGACAATTATGTTTTATCCAATGACGTAGTTAGGACCTGGAAGGTTCTGCCTGAGAGTGTAGTGGAGACTTGTTTGTTTGTTTCAAATGAATCCTTCAAAAGAGAACTTTCAGCAGAGTGGGACAAGGTGAATTGCTCTTCCAGCATGGCACCATGGACACAGTGGGGCTGAATGGCCTCCTTCTGTAGTCATTCAATAAATTTATACATTTGTTGAAGAGTTTTTATGTTCCAACGCTGCCAGTATTGTGAAATCATCGCATTGAGACAACCGGATACAGCATTTATCAGGTCATCATGATAATATAAATTGATATGACAGGGGTTCTGGGACATTTCTGCCAGTTGTCATGACAATGAACTGCTGGAGAGATGTGTTTCCTTTCTACTCTATGTCCACCTCAGCAGTGAAATAGCAGGCAGTTGGACGTGTGGGTGTGCACGTGTACGTACGGTCAGAGTGACCATCAAGGCACTCGCGTTTTAAACGTTGCAGAATTCGGTCACTCAATCCAGCTTTGAAAATGTGTTCATTTATGTTTTAGAGGATGAGTCTACAAAATTCTGGATAGTCCGAAAAGCCATTTAATGAACTTCATTTTTGGATCTGTGAGTCAAATGTATAAGTGAATCCCTCTTAGCTAAGGGAAAGTAGCTATAAAGATGCTGATCAATTTTTAAATAATTCATTACTTGGGTGAAGCACAAGAACTGAATTCATAACTGGTGCATTTTTAGGACTGCATTTTTTTGCAGTGGGTTGTTCTAAAACACATGGTTTTAACCATGCATTGTTCTTAAGAGTGAATTCCTCTAGCTATTAGGTTAGCTGAGTTGGCTGGATGGAGAATGATACCAGCAGTGTGAGTTGAAGTCCTGCACTGGCTGTGGTCACCACTAAGGACTTTTCTTCTCAACCTCTTCCTTTGCCTGAGGTGTGGTGACCCTCCGATTAAACCACTGGTTTTGCACTGTTGCAACTTTACCTTTTTTATTTATCGAGTCATACAGCATGGACCTTCAGTCCAACACATCTGTGCTTACCAGATATCCCAATCTGACCTAATCCCATTTGCCAGCACTTGGCCCCTATCCCTCTAAACCCTTTCTATTCATGTACCCATCCAGATGCCTTTTAAATGTTGTAATTGTACCAGCCTCCACCACTTCCTCTGGCAGCTCATTCTGAATACATATCACCGTCTGTGAGGAAAAAGTTGCTCCTTGGGTTCTTTCTAAACCTTTCCCCTTCACTTGATTGAGTTTTTTTTGAAGAAGTAACTAAGTGAATTGATGAGGGCAGAGTGGTAGATGTGATCTATATGGACTTCAGTCAGGCGTTTGACAAGGTTCCCCATGGGAGACTGATTAACAAGACAGAGAGTGGTGGTGGAGAGTTGTTTTTCAGACTGGAGGCCTATGACCAGTCGGTGCTGGGTCCTCTACTTCTCATCATTTACATAAATTACTTGGATGTGAGCATAGGAGGTACAGTTAGTAAGTTTGCAAATGACTCCAAAATCGGAGGTGTAGTGGACAGCGAAGAAGGTTACCTTGGATTACAACAGGATCTTGATCGGATGGGCCAATGGGCTGAGAAGTGGCAGATGGAGTTTAATTTGGATAAATGTGAGGTGGGAAACCAACTTCTCGGCCCGCTGGCCCATCTGATCAAGATCCCGTTGTACTCTGAGGTAACCTCCTTCATTGTCCACCACACCTCAATTTTTGGTGTCATCTGCAAACTTGCTGATCATTCCACCTATATTCACATCCAAATCATTCATAGAAATGGTGAACAGCAGAGGAGCCAGCATTGATACTTACAGCATGCTGCTGGTTCCAGGCCTCCAGACCGACAAACAATCCTCCACCACCACCCTCTGTCTTAGTTTCAAGACAATTTTATATCCAATTGGCTAGCTCCCCCGGACCCCATGTGATCTAACCCGACGAACCAGTCCATCATCTTGAACATTGTCAAACACCTTACTGAAGTCCATACAGACATTGTTTATGTCTGTGCCTTCATGAATCCCCTTTGTCACCTCTTCAAAAAATTCAATCAAGTTAGTAAGACACAGTTTCCTATGTATAAAGCCATGTTAACTATCTCTAATCAGTCCTTTCAAATCCTCTCCAACAAAATCCTCTCCAACACCTTGCCACTGACATCAGGCTCACCGCCCTATTAGAGTCATAGAGATGTACAGCATGGAAGCAGACCCTTCAGTCCAACCCGTCCATGCCGACCAGATATCCCAACCCAATCTAGTCCCACCTGCCAGCACCCGGCCCATATCCCTCCAAACCCTTCCGATTCATATACCCATCCAAATGTCTTTTAAATGTTGCAATTGTACCAGCCTCCACCACGTCCTCTGGCAGCTCATTCCATACACGTACCACCCTCTGCGTGAAAAAGTTGCACCTTGGGTCTCTTTTATATCTTTCCCCTCTCACCCTAAACCTATGCCCTCTAGTTCTGGACTCCCTAACCCCAGAGAAAAGATTTAGGATAAATAGACAATCAATGCACCTCATAATTTTGTAAACCTCTATAAGGTCACCCCTCAGCCTCCGACGCTCCAGGGAAAACAGCCCCAGCCTGTTCAGCCTCTCCCTGTAGCTCAGATCCTCCAACCATGGCAACATCCTTGTAAATCTTTTCTGAACCCTTTCAAGGTTCACAACATCTTTCCGACAGGAAGGAGACCAGAATTGCACGCAATATTCCAACAGTGGCCTAACCAATGTCCTGTACAGCCGCAACATGACCTCCCAACTCCTGTACTCAATACTCTGATCAATAAAGGAAAGCATACCAAACGCCTTCTTCACTATCCTATCTACCAACTGCGATTCCACTTTCAAGGAGCTATGAACCTGCACTCCAAGGTCTCTTTGATCAGCAACACTCCCTCGGACCTTACCATTAAGTGTATAAGTCCTGCTAAGATTTGCTTTCCCAAAATGGACCACCTCGCATTTATCTGAATTAAACTCCATCGGCCACTTCTCAGCCCATTGGCCCATCTGGTCCAGATCCTGTTGTAATCTGAGGTAACCCTCTTTGCTGTCCACTACACCTCCAATTTTGGTGTCATCTGCAAACTTACTAACTGTACCTCTTATGCTCGCATCCAAATTATTTATGTAAATTTTAAAAATTAGAGGGCCCAGCACCGATCCTTGTGGCACTCCACTGGTCACAGGCCTCCAGTCTGAAAAACAACCCTCCACCACACTCTGTATTCTACCTCTGAGCCAGTTCTGTATCCAATTGGCTAGTTCTCCCTGTATTCCATGAGATCAACCTTGCTAATCAGTCTCCCATGGGGAACCTTGTCGAACGCCTTACTGAAGTCCATATAGATCACATCTACTGCTCTGCCCTCATCAATCCTCTTTGTTACTTCTGCAAAAAACTCAATCAAGTTTGTGAGACATGATTTCCCACCCACAAAGCCATGTTGACTATCCCTAATCTGTCCTTGCATTTCCAAATACATGTCCATCCTGTCCCTCAGGATTCCCTCCAACAACTTGCCCACCACTGAGGTCAGGCTCACCGGTCTATAGTTCCCTGGCTTGTCTTTATCGCCCTCCTTAAACAGTGGCACCACGTTAGCCAACCTCCAGTCTTCCAGCACCTCACCTGTGACTATCGATGATACAAATATCTCAGCAAGAGGCCCAGCAATCTCTTCTCTAGCTTCCCACAGAGTTCTCGGGTACACCTGATCAGGTCCTGGGGATTTATCCACCTTTAACCATTTCAAGTCATCCAGCACTTCCTCCACTGTAATCTGGACATTTTGCAAGATGTCACTATCTATTTCCCTACAGTCTATATCTTCCTTGGCCTTTTCCACAGTAAATACTGATGCAAAATATTCATTTAGTATCTCCCCCATTTTCTATGGCTCCACACAAAGGCTGCTTTGCTGATCTTTGAGGGGCCCTATTCCCTCCCTAGTTACCCTTTTGTCCTTAATATATTTGTAAAAATCCTTTGGATCCTCTTTAATTCTATTTGCCAAAGCTATCTCATGTCCCCTTTTTGCCCTCCTGATTTCCCTCTTAAATGTACTCCTACTTCCTTTATACTCTTCTCTGGATTCACTTGATCTATCCTGTCTATACCTGACATATGCTTCCTTCCTTTTTTTTTAACCGAACCCTCAATTTCTTTAGTCATCCAGCATTCCCTACACCTACCAGCCTTCCCTTTCACCCTGACAGGAATATACTGTCTCTGGATTCTTGTTATCTCATTTCTGAAGGCTTCCCATTTTCCAGCAGTCCCTTTACCTGCGAACATCTGCCTCCAATCAGCTTTTGAAAGTTCTTGCCTAATACCATCAAAATTGGCCTTTCTCCAATTTAGAACTTCAACTTTTAGATCTGGTCTATCCTTTTCCATCATTATTTTAAAACGAATAGAATTATGGTCGCTGGCCCCAAAGTGCTCCCCCACTGACACCTCAGTCACCTGCCCTGCCTTATTTCCCAAGAGTAGGTCAAGTTTTGCGCCTTCTCTAGTAGGTACATCCACATACTGAATCAGAAAATTGTCTTGTACACACTTAACAAATTCCTCTCCATCTAAACCTTTAACACTATGGCAGTCCCAGTCGATGTTTGGAAAGTTAAAATCCCTGACCATAACTACCCTATTATTCTTACAGATAGCTGAGATCTCCTTACAAATTTGTTTCTCAATTTCCCTCTGACTATTAGGTGGTCTGTAATACAATCCCAATAAGGTGATCATCCCTTTTTTTTATTTCTCAGTTCCACCCAAATAACTTCTCTGATGTATTTCCAGGAATATCCTCCCTCAGCACAGCTGTAATGCTATCCCTTATCAAAAATGCCACTCTCCCTCCTCTCTTGCCTCCCTTTCTATCCTTCCTGTAGCATTTGTATCCTGAAACATTAAGCTGCCAGTCCTGTCCATCCCTGAGCCATGTTTCTGTAATTGCTATGATATCCCAGTCCCATATTCCTAACCATGCCCTGAGTTCATCTGCCTTCCCTGTTAGGCCCCTTGCTTTGAAATAAATGCAGTTTAATTTATTAGTCCTACCTTGTCCCTGCCTGCCCTGACTGTTTGACTCACCTCTGTTCTCAGCTCTGTCTCAGATCGATCTCTTTCCTCACTATCTAGTTTAAATCCTCCTGAGCAGCTCTAGCGAATTTCCCTGCCAGTATATTAGTCCCCTTCCAATTTAGGTGCAATCCGTCCTTCTTGTACAGGTCACTTCTACCCCAAAGGACATTCCAATGATCCAAAAATGTGAGTCCTTCTCCCATACACCAGCTCCTCAGCCATGCATCCATCTGCTCTATCCTCCTATTCCTGTCGTCACTAGCTCGTAGCACTGGGAGTAATCCAGATAGTACTACCCTTGAAAACATCCTTTTTAAATTTCTGCCTAACTGTCTGTAATCGCCCTTCAGAGTCTCAATCTTTTCCCTTCCAATGTCATTGGTTCCAATGTAGACAATGACCTCCTTCTGGCCCCTCTCCCCCGTGAGAACATTCTGTACCCTCTCTGAGACATCCTTGATCCTGGCACCAAGGAAACAACACACCATTCTGCTTTTTCTCTGCTGGCCACAGAAACGTCTGTCTGTACCTCTGACTACAGAATCCCCTAACACACTTGATCTCTTGGAAGCCGACGTACCCCTCGTTGCATTCGAGCCAGTCTCAATACCAGAAACTTGGCTGTTCGTGCCACATTCCCCTGAGAATCCATCACCCCCTACATTTTCCAAAACAGCATACCTGTTTGAAATGGGTATATCCACAAAAGACTCCGGCACTAGCTGCCGACCTCTCTTACCCTTCCTGGAGTTACCCATCTATATAACTGTATCTGACACTTTCCCCCCTTCCTATAACTGCCATCCATCACATACTGTTGCTGTTGCGAATTCCTCATCGCTTCTATTTGTCTCTCCAACCGATCAACTCAATCTGATAAGATTCGCATCCAACAGCATTTATGGCCGATATAATCCGCAGTAACCCTTAAACTCTCTTTAAGCTCCCACATCTGACAAGAAGTACATATCACTGCAAAGGCCATTTTTGCTCCTTCACAATCTACAGACCCAGAAAATAACACCAGCTTATTCCTCTACAAACACTGCCCCAAGTTAAATTAATAGCTATGGCTTATGTTTTAAATTTTAATCAAGAGACTTATCTCCAAAAATATATAATCAAGAAAGAATCCACTATACTCACTACTGCAGCCTTTCTCTTGGACAGACTTAAAACAACAATTAACTTATCTGATTCTGTGCTGTGAACTTCGCCCAACAGTTCCTCAAAGATATTCGTTGCAAATTTCACTGTTAATTTTCCCAGATGCACTCCGATGTCCAGCGATACACGAATTCAAACAACAAAGGTGGTAACTGTGCAGGGTCTGTGTGTGTGTGTGTCTCTCTCTCTGTTTCTTTCTGTCTGTCTGTCTGTCTCTCTCTCTCTGTCTGTCTCTCCCCCTCTCTGTCTGTCTCTTTCTTTTTTTTTCTGTCTGTCTCTGTCTCTGTCTGTGTGTGTGTGTGTCTCTCTCTCTCTCTCTCTCTGTGTCTCTGTGTGTGTCGCTCTCTCTCTCTCTGTCTGTCTGTCTGTCTGTCTCTGGGTCTGTCTCTCTGTCTGTCTGTCTCTCTCTCTCTCTCTCTGTGTCTCTCCCTTTCTGTCTGTCTGTGTGTGTATGCCTCTCTCTCTCTCTCTGTATCTGTCTCTCGCGCGCGCGCTCTCTGTCTCTCTCTCTCTCATGTGCACTCTCTCTCGCTCTCACTCTTGCTCTGTCTCTCCCTCGCGCGCTCTGTCTCTCCCTCGCGCGCTCTGTCTCTCCCGAGCAAGAGAGAGCGCCAGACAGAGAACGCGAGCGCAAGAGACAGAGAGAGAGGCACACACACACACACACACACACAGACAGACAGACAGACAGAAAGGGAGAGACACACACACACACACACACACACAGACAGAGAGAGAGAGAGAGAGACAGACACACACACACAGAGACAGAGCCAGACACACACAGACAGACAGAGAGACAGAAAAAAGAAAGGGAGAGAGACAGAGAGAGGGAGAGACAGACAGACAGAGAGAAAGAAACACACACACACACAGACCCTGCACAGTTACCACCTTTGTTGTATGAATTCATGTATCGCTGGACATCGGAGTGCATCTGGGAAAATTAACAGTGAAATTCGCTCTCTGTCTCGCTCGCGCGCTCTCGCTCTCTCTCTCTCTCGCGCGCTCTCGCTCTCCCCGCGCGCTCTCGCGCTCTCTCTCTCGCGCTCTCTCTCTCTCGCGCTCTCTCTCTCTCGCGCTCTCTCTCTCGCGCGCACTCTCTCTCCCGCGCGTTCTCGCGCTCTCTCTCCCGCGCGTTCTCGCGCTCTCTCTCCCGCGCGTTCTCGCGCTCTCTCTCCCGCCCGTTCTCGCGCTCTCTCTCCCGCCCGTTCTCGCGCTCTCTCTCCCGCCCGTTCTCGCGCTCTTTCTCTCCCGCGCGGTCTCGCGCTCTCTCTCCCGCGCGCTCTCGCGCTCTCTCTCTTGCGCGCGCTCGCTCTCTCGCGCTCTCTCGCCCGCGCGCGCTCTCTCTCTCTCGCCCGCGCGCTCTCGCGCTCTTCGCCCGCGCGCTCTCGCGCTCTCGCCCGCGCGCTCTCGCGCTCTCGCCCGCGCGCTCTCACGCTCTCGCCCGCGCGCTCTCACGCTCTCTCTCTCTCGCAGCTCTCTCTCTCTCGCGCTCTCTCTTTCGCGCGCTCTCTCTCCCGCGCGCTCTCGCGCTCTCTCTCTCCCGCGCGCTCTCGCGCTCTCTCTCCCGCGCGCTCTCGCGCTCTCTCTCCCGCGCGCTCTCGCGCTCTCTCTCCCGCGCGCTCTCGCGCTCTCTCTCCCGCGCGCTCTCGCGCTCTCTCTCCCGCGCGCTCTCTCTCCCGCGTGCTCTCGCGCTCTCTCTCTCCCGCGCGCTCTCGCGCTCTCTCTCCCGCGCGCTCTCGCGCTCTCTCTCTCTCCCGCGCGCTCTCGCGCTCTCTCTCCCGCGCGCTCTCGCGCTCTCTCTCTCCCGCGCGCTCTCGCGCTCTCTCTCCCGCGCGCTCTCGCGCTCTCTCTCTCCCGCGCGCTCACGCGCTCTCTCTCTCCCGCGCGCTCTCGCGCTCTCTCTCTCCCGCGCGCTCTCGCGCTCTCTCTCTCCCGCGCGCTCTCGCGCTCTCTCTCTCTCCCGCGCGCTCTCGCGCTCTCTCTCTCCCGCGCGCTCTCGCGCTCTCTCTCTCCCGCGCGCTCTCGCGCTCTCTCTCTCCCGCGCGCTCTCGCGCTCTCTCTCTCCCGCGCGCTCTCGCGCTCTCTCTCTCTCCCGCGCGCTCTCGCGCTCTCTCTCTCCCGCGCGCTCTCGCGCTCTCTCTCTCCCGCGCGCTCTCGCGCTCTCTCTCTCCCGCGCGCTCTCGCGCTCTCTCTCTCTCGCGCTCTCTCTCTCCCGCGCGCTCTCGCGCTCTCTCTCTCCCGCGCGCTCTCGCGCTCTCTCTCTCCCGCGCGCTCTCGCGCTCTCTCTCTCCCGCGCGCTCTCGCGCTCTCTCTCTCCCCGCGCGCTCTCGCGCTCTCTCTCTCCCGCGCGCTCTCGCGCTCTCTCTCTCCCGCGCGCTCTCGCGCTCTCTCTCTCCCGCGCGCTCTCGCGCTCTCTCTCTCCCGCGCGCTCTCGCGCTCTCTCTCTCTCTCGCGCTCTCTCTCTCTCGCGCTCTCTCTCTCTCGCGCTCTCTCTCTCTCGCGCTCTCTCTCTCTCGCGCTCTCTCTCTCTCGCGCTCTCTCTTTCGCGCGCTCTCGCGCTCTCTCTCCCGCGCGCTCTCGCGCTCTCTCTCTCCCGCGCGCTCTCGCGCTCTCTCTCCCGCGCGCTCTCGCGCTCTCTCTCCCCGCGCGCTCTCGCGCTCTCTCTCCGCGCGCTCTCTCTCCCGCGCGCTCTCTCTCCCGCGTGCTCTCGCGCTCTCTCTCTCCCGCGCGCTCTCGCGCTCTCTCTCCCGCGCGCTCTCGCGCTCTCTCTCTCCCGCGCGCTCACGCGCTCTCTCTCTCCCGCGCGCTCTCGCGCTCTCTCTCTCCCGCGCGCTCTCGCGCTCTCTCTCTCCCGCGCGCTCTCGCGCTCTCTCTCTCCCGCGCGCTCTCGCGCTCTCTCTCTCCCGCGCGCTCTCGCGCTCTCTCTCTCCCGCGCGCTCTCGCGCTCTCTCTCTCCCGCGCGCTCTCGCGCTCTCTCTCTCCCCGCGCGCTCTCGCGCTCTCTCTCTCCCGCGCGCTCTCGCGCTCTCTCTCTCCCGCGCGCTCTCGCGCTCTCTCTCTCCCGCGCGCTCTCGCGCTCTCTCTCTCCCGCGCGCTCTCGCGCTCTCTCTCTCCCGCGCGCTCTCGCGCTCTCTCTCTCCTGCGCGCTCTCGCGCTCTCTCTCTCTCGCGCTCTCTCTCTCCCGCGCGCTCTCGCGCTCTCTCTCTCCCGCGCGCTCTCGCGCTCTCTCTCTCCCGCGCGCTCTCGCGCTCTCTCTCTCCCGCGCGCTCTCGCGCTCTCTCTCTCCCGCGCGCTCTCGCGCTCTCTCTCTCCCGCGCGCTCTCGCGCTCTCTCTCTCCCGCGCGCTCTCGCGCTCTCTCTCTCCCGCGCGCTCTCGCGCTCTCTCTCTCCCGCGCGCTCTCGCGCTCTCTCTCTCCCGCGCGCTCTCGCGCTCTCTCTCTCCCGCGCGCTCTCGCGCTCTCTCTCTCCCGCGCGCTCTCGCGCTCTCTCTCTCTTGCGCGCTCTCGCGCTCTCGCCCGCGCGCTCTCTCTCTCTCGCCCGCGCGCTCTCTCTCTCTCGCCCGCGCGCTCTCGCCCGCGCGCTCTCGCGCTCTCGCCCCGCGCGCTCTCGCGCTCTCGCCCGCGCGCTCTCGCGCTCTCGCCCGCGCGCTCTCGCGCTCTCGCGCTCGCCCTCTCGCCTCCGCCCGCGCGCTCTCGCGCTCTCTCTCTCTCGCGCTCTCGCCCCGCGCGCTCTCGCGCTCTCTCTCTCTCGCGCTCTCTCTCTCTCGCGCTCTCTCTCTCTCGCGCTCTCTCTTTCGCGCGCTCTCTCTCTCGCGCGCTCTCTCTCTCAGCGCTCTCTCTCTCCCGCGCGCTCTCGCGCTCTCTCTCTCCCGCGCGCTCTCGCGCTCTCTCTCTCCCGCGCGCTCTCGCGCTCTCTCTCTCCCGCGCGCTCTCTCTCTCCCGCGCGCTCTCTCTCTCCCGCGCGCTCTCTCTCTCCCGCGCGCTCTCTCTCTCCCGCGCGCTCTCTCTCTCCCGCGCGCTCTCTCTCTCTCTCGCCCGCGCGCTCTCTCTCTCTCTCTCGCGCCCGCGCGCTCTCTCTCTCGCCCGCGCCCGCGCGCGCTCTCTCTCTCTCGCCCGCGCCCGCGCGCGCTCTCTCTCTCTCGCCCGCGCCCGCGCGCGCTCTCTCTCTCTCGCCCGCGCCCGCGCGCGCTCTCTCTCTCGCCCGCGCCCGGGCGCGCGCTCTCTCTCTCGCCCGCGCCCGGGCGCGCGCTCTCTCTCTCGCCCGCGCCCGGGCGCGCGCTCTCTCTCTCGCCCGCGCCCGGGCGCGCGCTCTCTCTCTCGCCCGCGCCCGGGCGCGCGCTGTCTCTCTCGCCCGCGCCGGGCGCGCGCTGTCTCTCTCGCCCGCGCCCGGGCGCGCGCTGTCTCTCTCGCCCGCGCCCGGGCGCGCGCTGTCTCTCTCGCCCGCGCCCGGGCGCGCGCTGTCTCTCTCGCCCGCCGCCCGGGCGCGCGCTGTCTCTCTCTCTCTCGCCCGCACCCGCTCTCTCTCTCTCTCGCCCGCGCCCGCCCGCTCTCTCTCTCTCGCCCGCGCCCGCCCGCTCTCTGTCTCTCACGCCCGCGCCCCGCCCGCTCTCTGTCTCTCTCTCGCCCGCGCCCGCCCGCTCTTTCTCTCTCTCGCCCGCGTCCGCCCGCGCTCTCTCTCTCTCGCCCGCGCCCGCCCGCGCTCTCTCTCTCTCGCCCGCGCCCGCCCGCGCACTCTCTCTCGCCCGCGCCCGCCCGCGCTCTCTCTCTCTCTCTCGCCCGCGCCCGCCCGCGCTCTCTCTCTCTCTCTCTCGCCCGCGCCCGCCCGCGCTCTCTCTCTCTCGCCCGCGCCCGCCCGCGCGCTCTCTCTCGCCCGCGCCCGCCCGCGCGCTCTCTCTCGCCCGCGCCCGCCCGCGCGCTCTCTCTCGCCCGCGCCCGCCCGCGCGCTCTCTCTCGCCCGCGCCCGCCCGCGCGCTCTCTCTCGCCCGCGCCCGCCCGCGCGCTCTCTCTCGCCCGCGCCCGCCCGCGCGCTCTCTCTCGCCCGCGCCCGCCCGCGCGCTCTCTCTCGCCCGCGCCCGCCCGCGCGCTCTCTCTCGCCCGCGCCCGCCCGCGCGCTCTCTCTCGCCCGCGCCCGCCCGCGCGCTCTCTCTCGCCCGCGCCCGCCCGCGCGCTCTCTCTCGCCCGCGCGCCCGCCCGCGCGCTCTCTCTCGCCCGCGCCCGCCCGCGCGCTCTCTCTCGCCCGCGCCCGCCCGCGCGCTCTCTCTCGCCCGCGCCCGCCCGCGCGCTCCCTCTCGCCCGCGCCCGCCCGCGCGCTCTCTCTCGCGCCCGCCCGCGCTCTCTCTCGCGCCCGCCCGCGCTCTCTCTCGCGCCCGCCCGCGCTCTCTCTCGCGCCCGCCCGCGCTCTCTCTCGCGCCCGCCCGCGCTCTCTCTCGCGCCCGCCCGCGCTCTCTCTCGCGCCCGCCCGCGCTCTCTCGCGCCCGCCCGCGCTCTCTCTCGCGCCCGCCCGCGCTCTCTCTCGCGCCCGCCCGCGCTCTCTCTCGCGCCCGCCCGCGCTCTCTCTCGCGCCCGCCCGCGCTCTCTCTCGCGCCCGCCCGCGCTCTCTCTCGCGCCCGCCCGCGCTCTCTCTCGCGCCCGCCCGCGCTCTCTCTCGCGCCCGCCCGCGCTCTCTCTCGCGCCCGCCCGCGCTCTCTCTCGCGCCCGCCCGCGCTCTCTCTCGCGCCCGCCCGCGCTCTCTCTCGCGCCCGCCCGCGCTCTCTCTCGCGCCCGCCCGCGCTCTCTCTCGCGCCCGCCCGCGCTCTCTCTCGCGCCCGCCCGCGCTCTCTCTCGCGCCCGCCCTCTCTCTCTCGCGCCCGCCCTCTCTCTCGCGCCCGCCCGCCCTCTCTCTCGCGCCCGCCCGCCCTCTCTCTCGCGCCCGCCCTCTCTCTCGCGCCCGCCCTCTCTCTCGCGCCCGCCCTCTCTCTCGCGCCCGCCCTCTCTCTCCCGCCCGCCCTCTCTCTCCCGCCCGCCCTCTCTCTCGCGCCCGCGCCCGCCCGCCCTCTCTCTCGCGCCCGCGCCCGCCCGCCCTCTCTCTCGCGCCCGCGCCCGCCCGCCCTCTCTCTCGCGCCCGCGCCCGCCCGCCCTCTCTCTCGCGCCCGCGCCCCGCCCGCCCTCTCTCTCGCGCCCGCGCCCGCCCGCCCTCTCTCTCGCGCCCGCGCCCGCCCGCGCTCTCTCTCGCGCCCGCGCCCGCCCGCGCTCTCTCTCGCGCCCGCGCCCGCCCGCGCTCTCTCTCGCGCCCGCGCCCGCCCGCGCTCTCTCTCGCGCCCGCGCCCGCCCGCGCTCTCTCTCGCGCCCGCGCCCGCCCGCGCTCTCTCTCGCGCCCGCGCCCGCCCGCGCTCTCTCTCGCGCCCGCGCCCGCCCGCGCTCTCTCTCGCGCCCGCCCGCGCTCTCTCTCGCGCCCGCCCGCGCTCTCTCTCGCGCCCGCCCGCGCTCTCGCGCCCGCGCCCGCCCGCGCTCTCTCTCGCGCCCGCGCCCGCCCGCGCTCTCTCTCGCGCCCCGCGCTCTCTCTCGCGCCCCGCGCTCGCCCGCGCTCTCTCTCTCTCTCGCGTGCTCTCGCGCTCTCTCTCTCGCTTTCTCTCGCGCTCTCTCTCTCTCTCGCTTTCTCTCGCGCTCTCTCGCTCGCGCTCTCTCGCTCGCACACTCTCTCTCGCGCACACTCTCTCGCGCACACTCTCTCGCGCACACTCTCTCGCGCACACTCTCTCGCGCTCTCTCTCTCGCGCTCTCTCTCTCTCTCGCGCTCTCTCTCTCTCTCGCGCTCTCTCTCTCTCTCGCGCTCTCGCGCTCTCTCTCTCGCGCTCTCTCTTTCGCGCTCTCTCTCTCGCGCTCTCTCTCTCGCGCTCTCTCTCTCAGCGCTCTCTCTCTCGCGCTCTCTCTCTCGCGCGCTCTCTCTCTCTTTCCTCTCGCGCTCGCTCTCTCGCTCTCTTTCTCTCGCGCTCGCTCTCTCTCTCTTTCTCTCGCGCTCGCTCTCTCTCTCTTTCTCTCGCGCTCTCTCGCTCGCGCTCTCTCGCTCGCGCTCTCTCTCTCGCGCCCGCGCTCTCTCTCGCGCCCGCGCCCGCGCCTCTCTCTCGCGCCCGCGCCCGCGCTCGCTCTCGCGCCCGCGCTCGCGCTCGCGCCCGCGCTCGCTCTCGCGCCCGCGCCCGCGCTCGCTCTCTCGCCCGCCCGCGCTCGATCTCGCGCCCGCGCTCGATCTCGCGCCCGCGCTCGCCCCGCGCTCTCTCTCTCTCTCGCTTTCTCTCGCGCTCTCTCTCTCGCGCGCTCTCTCTCTCGCGCTCTCTCTCTCGCGCGCTCTCTCTCTCGCGCTCTCTCTCTCGCGCTCTCTCTCTCGCGCTCTCTCTCTCGCGCTCTCTCTCGCGCCCGCGCTCGCTCTCGCGCCCGCGCTCGCTCTCGCGCCCGCGCTCGCTCTCGCGCCCGCGCTCGCTCTCGCGCCCCGCGCTCGCCCGCGCTCTCTCTCTCTCGCTTTCTCTCGCGCTCTCTCGCTCGCGCAATCTCTCTCGCGCTCTCTCTCTCGCGCTCTCTCTCTCGCGCTCTCTCTCTCTCGCGCTCTCTCTCTCGCGCTCTCTCTCTCGCGCTCTCTCTCTCGCGCTCTCTCTCTCGCGCTCTCTCTCTCGCGCGCTCTCTCTCGCGCGCTCTCTCTCGCGCGCTCTCTCTCGCTCGCTCTCTCTCGCGCGCTCTCTCTCTCTCGCGTGCTCTCGCGCTCTCTCTCTCTCTCGCGTGCTCTCGCGCTCTCTCTCTCTCTCGCGTGCTCTCGCGCTCTCTCTCTCTCTCGCGTGCTCTCGCGCTCTCTCTCTCTCGCGCTCTCTCGCTCGCGCACTCTCTCTCGCGCTCTCTCTCTCGCGCTCTCTCTCTCCGCGCTCTCTCTCTCGCGCTCTCTCTCTCGCGCTCTCTCTCTCGCGCTCTCTCTCGCGCTCTCTCTCTCGCGCTCTCTCTCTCGCGCTCTCTCTCTCGCGCTCTCTCTCTCGCGCTCTCTCTCTCGCGCTCTCTCTCTCTCGCGCTCTCTCTCTCTCTCGCGCTCCCTCTCTCTCGCGCTCCCTCTCTCTCGCGCTCCCTCTCTCTCGCGCTCCCTCTCTCTCGCGCTCCCTCTCTCTCGCGCTCCCTCTCTCTCGCGCTCGCCCTCTCTCGCGCTCGCCCTCTCTCGCGCTCGCCCTCTCTCGCGCTCGCCCTCTCTCGCGCTCGCCCTCTCTCGCGCTCTCTCTCGCGCTCGCTCTCTCTCGCGCTCGCTCTCTCTCTCGCACGCTCTTGCTCTCTCGCTCTCTCTCTCGCTCTCTCTCTCGCTCTCTCTCTCGCTCTCTCTCTCGCGCGCTCTCTCGCGCGCTCTCTCGCTCTCTCTCTCGCGCTCTCTCTCTCGCGCTCTCTCTCTCTCGCTCTCTCTCTCTCTCGCTCTCTCTCTCTCTCGCTCTCTCTCTCGCTCTCTCTCTCTCGCTCTATCTCTCGCGCTCTCTCTCTCGCGCTCTCTCTCTCGCGCTCTCTCTCTCGCGCTCTCTCTCTCGCGCTCTCTCTCTCGCGCTCTCTCTCTCGCGCTCTCTCTCTCGCGCTCGCTCTCTCGCGCGCGCTCTCTCGCTCTCGCGCGCTCTCTCTCTCTCGCGCTCTCTCTCTCGCGCTCTCTCTCTCGCGCTCTCTCTCTCTCGCGCTCTCTCTCTCTCGCGCTCTCTCTCTCTCGCGCTCTCTCTCTCTTCGCGCTCTCTCTCTCTCGCGCTCTCTCTCTCGCGCTCCTCTCTCTCGCGCTCTCTCTCTCTCTCTCGCGCTCTCTCGCGCTCTCTCGCTCTCTCTCGCTCTCTCTCGCTCTCTCTCGCTCTCTCTCGCTCTCTCTCGCTCTCTCGCTCTCTCGCTCTCTCGCTCTCGCGCTCTCGCGCTCTCGCGCTCTCGCGCTCTCGCTCTCGCTCTCTCTCTCGCGCTCGCGCTCTCTCGCTCTCGCTCTCTCACGCTCTCTCTCGCGCTCTCGCGCTCTCTCGCGCTCGCGCTCTCTCGCGCTCGCTCTCTCTCGCGCTCGCTCTCTCTCGCGCTCGCTCTCTCTCGCGCTCGCTCTCTCTCTCGCTCTCTCTCTCTCTCGCTCTCTCTCTCTCTCGCACGCTCTCGCTCTCGTTCTCTCTCTTGCGTGCGCTCTCGCTCTCTCTCTCGCGTGCGCTCTCTCTCTCGCGTGCGCTCTCTCTCTCGCGTGCGCTCTCTCTCTCGCGTGCGCTCTCTCTCTCGCGTGCGCTCTCTCTCTCGCGCTCTCTCTCTCTCTCGCGCTCTCTCTCTCTCTCCGCGCTCTCTCTCTCTCCGCGCTCTCTCTCTCTCGCGCTCTCTCTCTCTCGCGCTCTCTCTCTCTCTCGCGCTCCTCTCTCTCTCTCTCCGCGCTCTCTCTCTCTCTCGCGCTCTCTCTCTCTCCCGCGCTCTCTCTCTCTCGCTCTCTCTCTCTCTCGCTCTCTCTCTCGCGCTCGCTCTCTCGCGCTCGCTCTCTCGCGCTCGCTCTCTCGCGCTCGCTCTCTCGCGCTCGCTCTCTCGCTCTCGCTCTCGCGCTCTCTCTCTCGCGCTCTCTCTCTCGCGCTCTCTCGCTCTCGCGCTCTCTCGCTCTCGCGCGCTCTCTCTCTCGCTCGCTCTCTCTCTCTCGCGCTCTCTCTCTCGCGCTCTCTCTCTCGCGCTCTCTCTCTCGCGCTCTCTCTCTCTCGCGCTCTCTCTCTCGCGCTCTCTCTCTCGCGCTCTCTCTCTCGCGCTCTCTCTCTCGCGCTCTCTCTCTCGCGCTCTCTCTCTCGCGCTCTCTCTCTCGCGCTCTCTCTCTCGCGCGCTCTCTCGCTCTCGCTCTCTCACGCTCTCTCTCGCGCTCTCGCGCTCTCTCTCGCGCTCGCTCTCTCTCGCGCTCGCTCTCTCTCGCGCTCGCTCTCTCTCGCGCTCGCTCTCGCTCGCGCTCGCTCTCTCTCGCGCTCGCTCTCGCTCGCGCTCGCTCTCGCTCGCGCTCGCTCTCGCTCGCGCTCGCTCTCGCTCGCGCTCGCTCTCGCTCTCGCTCGCGCTCGCTCTCGCTCGCGCTCGCTCTCTCGCACGCTCTCGCTCTCGTTCTCTCTCTTGCGTGCGCTCTCGCTCTCTCTCTCGCGTGCGCTCTCTCTCTCGCGTGCGCTCTCTCTCTCCGCGCTCTCTCTCTCTCTCGCGCTCTCTCTCTCTCTCTCGCTCGCTCTCTCTCTCTCGCGCTACCTCTCTCTCTCTCGCGCTCTCTCTCTCTCGCGCGCTCTCTCTCTCTCGCGCGCTCTCTCTCTCTCGCGCGCTCTCTCTCTCTCGCGCGCTCTCTCTCTCTCGCGCGCTCTCTCTCTCTCGCGCGCTCTCTCTCTCTCGCGCGCTCTCTCTCTCTCGCGCGCTCTCTCTCTCGCGCGCTCTCTCTCTCGCGCGCTCTCGCTCTCGCGCGCTCTCGCTCTCGCTCTCGCGCTCTCGTTCTCTCACGCTCTCTCTCGCGCGCTCTCTCGCTCTCGCGCTCTCGCGCTCTCTCTCACGCTCTCTCGCGCTCTCTCTCACGCTCTCTCTCGCGCGCTCTCTCTCTCTCGCGCTCTCTCTCTCTCGCGCGCTCTCTCTCTCGCGCGCTCTCTCTCTCGCGCGCTCTCTCTCTCGCGCGCTCGCGCTCTCGCTCTCGCGCTCTCGCTCTCGCGCTCTCGTTCTCTCACGCTCTCTCTCGCGCGCTCTCTCGCTCTCGCGCTCCTCGCGCTCTCTCTCGCGCTCTCTCTCACGCTCTCTCTCTCACGCTCTCTCTCGCGCGCTCTCTCTCTCGCGCGCTCTCTCTCTCTCGCGCTCTCGCTCTCGCTCTCGCTCTCGCTCTCGTTCTCTCGCGCTCTCGCTCTCGCTCTCGTTCTCTCGCGCTCTCTCTCGCGCGCTCTCTCGCTCTCTCGCTCTCGCTCTCTCGCGCTCTCTCTCGCCGCTCTCTCTCACGCTCTCTCTCGCGCGCTCTCTCTCTCTCTCGCGCTCTCTCTCTCGCGCTCTCTCTCTCTCGCGCTCTCTCTCTCTCGCGCTCTCTCTCTCTCGCGCTCTCTCTCTCTCGCGCTCTCTCTCTCTCGCGCTCTCTCTCTCGCGCTCTCTCTCTCAGCGCTCTCTCTCTCTCGCGCTCTCTCTCTCTCGCGCTCTCTCTCTCTCGCGCTCTCTCTCTCTCTCGCGCTCTCTCTCTCTCGCGCTCTCTCTCTCTCGCGCTCTCTCTCTCGCTCGCTCTCGCTCTCGCGCTCTCGCGCTCGCGCTCTCGCGCTCTCGCGCTCTCGCGCTCTCGCGCTCTCGCTCTCTCGCTCTCTCGCGCTCTCGCGCTCTCGCGCTCTCGCTCTCTCGCGCGCTCGCTCTCTCGCGCTCTCGCTCTCTTGTGTGCTCTCTCGCTCTCTCTCTCGCTCTCTCTCTCGCGCTCTCTCTCTCCGCGCTCTCTCTCTCGCGCTCTCTCTCTCGCGCTCTCGCGCTCTCGCTCTCGCGCTCTCGCTCTCGCGCTCTCGCTCTTGCTCTCGCTCTCTCGCTCTCGCTCTCTCGCGTGCTCTCTCGCGTGCTCTCTCGCTCTCTCTCTCGCGCTCTCTCTCTCTCGCGCTCTCTCTCTCTCGCGCGCTCTCTCTCTCTCGCGCGCTCTCTCTCTCGCGCTCTCGCGCTCTCGCGCTCTCTCGCGCTCTCGCTCTCTCGCTCTCTCGCGCGCTCGCTCTCTTGTGTGCTCTCTCGCTCTCTCTCTCGCGTGCTCTCTCGCGCTCTCTCTCTCGCGCTCTCTCTCTCGCGCTCTCGCGCTCTCGCTCTCGCGCTCTCGCTCTCGCGCTCTCGCTCTTGCTCTCGCTCTTGCTCTCGCTCTCTCGCTCTCGCTCTCTCGCTCTCGCTCTCTCGCTCTCGCTCTCTCGCTCTCGCTCTCTCGCGTGCTCTCTCGCTCTCGCTCTCGCGCTCTCTCTCTCTCGCGCTCTCTCTCTCTCGCGCGCTCTCTCTCTCGCGTGCGCTCTCTCTCTCGCGCGCTCTCTCTCTCGCGCGCTCTCTCTCTCGCGCGCTCTCTCTCTCGCGCGCTCTCTCTCTCGCTCGCGCTCTCGCGCTCTCGCGCTCTCGCGCTCTCGCGCTCTCGCGCCCCTCGCGCTCTCGCGCCCTCGCGCTCTCGCGCTCTCGCGCTCTCGCTCTCTCGCTCTCTCGCTCTCTCGCTCTCTCGCGCGCTCGCTCTCTCGCGCGCTCGCTCTCTCGCGCGCTCGCTCTCTCGCGCTCTCGCTCTCTTGTGTGCTCTCTCGCTCTCTCTCTCGCGTGCTCTCTCGCGCTCTCTCTCTCGCGCTCTCTCTCTCGCGCTCTCTCTCTCGCGCTCTCTCTCTCGCGCTCTCGCGCTCTCGCGCTCTCGCTCTCGCTCTCGCGCTCTCGCTCTTGCTCTCGCTCTCTCGCTCTCGCTCTCTCGCTCTCTCGCGTGCT